>NC_052058.2:137596581-138264081 GCF_903992535.2 Arvicola amphibius
AGCATTTGCCCATGGAAAGACATTCGAGCAGTTTTCATAGTTTTGTTATTACGAATAATACCAATGAATGTGCTCACCAAAGCCACCGGGAAAACCACACTTCTTTTATACTGTGCGAATGCTCAAGAATTCCAATCCCAAGGTATCTTACAAATCCACGGTTAGTTTTGAAAGGAACTGCCAGATTCTATCTAGACTCTCTGTCCCACTTCATGCTCCTAGTAGCAAGGCGGAAGTGGCCCAATTTCCCTGCATCTGTGAGGGCTAATCTTGATTGTTAATTTGACGCGCCTGAGAAGAGGGAACCTCATGTGAGGAATTACCTCCATCAAAATGGCCTTTGGGCATGTCTGGGGGACATTCTCATCATTGATGATTGATACAGAAGGACTCAGCCTACCGTGGGTAGCAGCATGCCTACAAAGGTGGGCCTTGGCTATACATAATAAAGGCACATGACCCTGAGCTAGGATGTCAGGATGCAAGCATAAGCTGTATTCTTCCATGGTCTCTACTTCAGTTCCTAACTCCAGGTTCTGTCTTAAGTGCCAGCTTGGCTTCCCTTGAGGATGGGCTCTAACCTGTAAGCCAAATAAACCCTTTCTTCTCCCAGGTTGCTTTTGGTCAGAATTTTACCACGGCAACAGAACGCAAACCAGAACAGCATCTTTGTGAGCCTTGGAAGAAACCAATGTTGTTCCGTTTTCTGGTAGGCATGTAGTGTGATACCAGCAGTTCATTTTGCATGTCTTTGATATGTTCACTGCTGAGTGCAGACCCCCTTCAGTGTTGTCTCTCTCTGTCTTGTTCATCTTCTATTGGACCTGTTTATTTTGAATCCCTGAAACACAGTGGGTCTATGCAACATGAAAATAGTCTCTCCCATCTAGCCTGCACTTGCAACCTCCTGGCAGCCTCCTATCTATCAACGCTGATATCTTGTCTTTGGCATCACCCTCGAGCACTCCTAACCCACTTCTAACTGCCACTTCTCATTTCCCTCGGCTTGCTATAGCTTTGCATTTTACATGGAAGTTTTCCCGTCAGCTTAAAAACATTCTGAATAGATTTTAAGTTAAACCTCTCTTTCCTGGGGAGAGTGGTTTATAAGTATATATAATCTCAACATTAAGCGAAAACAAACAAATAGCCCCAATATTGTAGTTTGGTTGAGAAAGTACTGTTGTAATTTAAAAAACCCTGCGAAGAGACATCACCCCATGCAACAAGGCTCACATAGGAGGTTTTACTGGAAGAGGAGAGAGAAGGGGGTGGAGGGACAGAGATCAATCCCTGGGGACAGAGTGGTGGTAAGCCAGGAAGAGAAAAGAGAGAGACAGGAGGTTGGCTAGGCCCACCTTTTGAAAGAGAACGTAAGTAAATGTTTACAGGAGGTGCTCTTTGTGGTTGCAGTTGAGGACTTATCCTGTCAGGACCCAAAGGACAGGCCAGTACAGATGCCTGAATACTAATCAGTACAACTTAACTGGGATTCCTGTTTTTTTGTTACGAAGGGAAAAAAAAAATCTGGAAATGTTGGGGCTGGTGAGATTGCTCAGTGGTTAAGAGCCCTGGCTACTCTTCTAGAGGACCTGGGTTTAATTCCTGGCACCCACATGGCAGCTCACAACTGTCTGTAACTCTCTTTCCAGGGGATTCGACACCTTCACACCAATGCAAATAATATAAAGTTAAATAAATTATTTTTTAAAAAAAAACTGGAAAAGTATTATCTCAAAATGCAAATGTCCATACGAATGTTTATCACACATGTGACATCAAGCATTTCGGATGCAGTCACCTTGTCCCTCTCTGGCTCCTCATCAGACACTTCAGACAGCAACCAGCCTTGTTTATTGTTATTCCTCCACGCTCACCCTAAATGTGCTTCCAAATTGCCTAACATTTCTTTTAAAGATATGATCTGATGGCAAACCAACATTTTAGAATCATGGAACTGAAGATGGCAACTATCTTCTTCCCTCGCTATGAAATGCAATATTTCAGTTCCTGCTTCTGCACAATTCCAGGAAACTGGGGAGTCCAAACTTACACAGAGCAAACTCATGGCTAAGTTTAAGCAAACTAAGCCCTTTTTAAGCATGCCACATTTGAGAGAATCAAGGCATGCAGTGGCTAAGGCCATTGCAGCTCCTTGAAAGACAGAGATTAGATAGAATTTCTGAATTTACAATTGTATCATCTGCTGAATCTGCAGGTGCATGAGCAGAGTTCATGTATATCCGGGCAAGATTTTATCAACCTTTTTCCTATAAGTTTCTCTTTCCTGTAACTTTTCCAAAATTTCATCAAAATCAGCACTGAAACGGGAAGAGTTTGACATTTCATCTGCCAAGTCAAACGTCCTGAGAGCCAAGGCAGGGTATTTCTGTTGTCATGACGTGATGCACAGCTGGACACGGGAGCAAGTGGTGTCCTTAGAGAGTGCCACAGAACTGGCTGCCATCAGTGGCCAAGCTACATGAACACTGAGATCTTCCTGTGCTGCCCCTTAGGGCACTCTTTGTAGTCCCTGACGTATTAAAAGTTATTCCCCTCAACTCCATAGCTGAAGGTGTGTGAGATGGAAGAGCAACCATCCAATTCCAACTTACACTCATAAGTCAGTCTTTCGCCTCCCTGATCCAGTATGTGCATCTTCACATCTGTCGCGAGAACATAGTTATTTATTTAGCCTTTGCTGAGGTCTGGGTTGTGTTGGCCTGGGTATGAGGATCATCACCTTAATTACCTAAGCTCTTAAAAACATGATCAGAATGCCAACTGGTCAGAGAACCCAGGCCCACTCAGTAATCAGGCTCAAAGCAGAGAGGGCTTTAAGCACAGCCAGAACACATCCAGCCTGCCTGCTATCACATTGTATGAGCGAGGCATTAACCAAGCCCGACTTTCCAAACCACTATAGCCTAAGTCACATATGCCCATGCTCTCTATCTCAGCCTCACGGCATAGTCACCTGTTAACTAAGCCCTCTTCCTCACGGCACTAGACCTCTCCTCCTCTCAGAAACCTTGGAAAGTAGAAGCCTTGCCTTGTCTTAGCGAACAAAAGTTTCCTTAAGTGCCCACTACCCACAGTGCACTGCTGCTGTTAACAGGGGTAATAAATCTCTTACTTGAAGGATGATTCAGCCCCACACTTCTCTCTGCCTTCTCTCTTTTCCCTCCTTTTTTTTTTTTTTTTTTTTCCTTTGTTTGGTTTTTCGAGACAGGGTTTCTCTGCAGCTTTTTTAGAGCCTGTCCTGGAACTAGCTCTTGTAGACCAGGCTGGCCTCGAACTCACAGAGATCCACCTGCCTCTGCCTCCCGAGTGCTGGGATTAAAGGCGTGCGCCACCACCGCCCAGCTCTCTTTTCCCTCCTTAAAACCTAACATTTCAGGTAAAATCTTGGTGTGTGTGTGTGTGTGTGTGTGTGTGTGTGTGTGCGTGTGTGTGTGTGTGTGTGTGTGTGTATACATATATGTATGTGTACTGGGGACTGAGTGCGGGCCCTTGCACAGGCTAAACTCATGCTCTCCTACCCACCCAGCTACACTCCCATCCCTAGTACTTTCTTGACACAACGCATAACAGCTAATAAACTGAAGTCAATGCTGGATTCTTAACACTCATAATTACAAAGCCCTTAATTGCGACTTAAGCCCCACGGCTCTGAGTGATGCCACAGAGGATGGTCCATTGCTAGGAACCACCAATCACCACTGCCAGCATCAGCAGTGAGATACAGACTGCTAGTGTTTTCAGCCGTAGCGATAACACTACTGGGCTAACAGCTCCAATCGGGGGCCGACTCTGGGGCCTCCATGTGATGTCAGACCATGCTGCTTGTGTTTTGCAGCTGTCTTTAGGGTTTTGTCTCCCCCATTCTGCCCAACCTTCGGTTTCCATTGCCAAGAGCCTGTGCTTTCTGGGTTCCTGAGAATGGTTTCCCGGGAAACACAATTCTCACTGTTAAAATCAGGACAGTCCTGGGCAAATGAGGACAGCTGGTCACCCTGGTTATATATACAAAGGAGCCGTTCTAGAAAGGTCTTAGAGTAGGAGAGCCCCTATCCATGCCTCCGGTTGTCTCTTTTCTTGCTGCGTTAGCTCTAAGGGACCAGGGAGAGAAACCTACAGGTCAACAGTCCTGTCCCCTCCTTTGCTATTTCCGCGTCTCCTCTTGGTTCTGAAATTGCAACGGTGTGCAGCGCAGTCTCCTTCCTTTCTCCTTGTCCCAGGCAGGAAAAGGAAGAAATTAGAGGGACAAACTCAAAGCTAGGAATCTGACATCATACACCCTCCAGATAGCTTTGGCCTGGTGCCAGAGAGTCAAGCAGCACACAGCAGCTTCAGCAGTGAGCATGAGGCCTTGCCCTCAGGTTTCCGGTCACTGTCTCCTTCTTAGATGCCACCTCCTTTCTAGTCAATTGGGATACAGGAAAGGCTAACAAAAAGATCGCAGTCTTCAAAGAGAAGCAGGAGACTTATTTTCTATAGATCAGTACTAAATTGGCTATGGAAGAAATTTACAGGCACAATGGCTATGTAGATTAAAATATTCACGAATAAACCTAACTAAGGAAGTAAAAGTTCCTTACAATGAAAATTACAAAACACTAATGAAGAAAAATGAAAGAAGATGTACACAGAAAAGATGGAATGATCTTCCATGTTTATGAATCAGAAGAATTAATATTGCTAAAATGGCTCAAAAGACTTGCTTTAATTCAGTATGAACTACCAAAATACCAATCATATTCTTCAAAGAACTAAAAAAAAAATTTTAAAGCTATACGCAAGCACAAAATGACCTAATGAACCAAAGCAATCATTTTGTTTTGTTTTGTTTTGTTTTTCAAGACAGGGTTTCTCTGTGTAGCTCTGGATGTCCTGGAACTCACTTTGTAGACCAGGCTAGCCTTGAACTCACAGAGATCCACAGACTGTTTTAAACAATGTTTGGTGTGTGTGCGTGTGTGTGTGTGTGTGTGTGTGTGTGCCAAACTCAGGTCTCCAGGCTTAGAGGCAGATGCCTCTATCTGCTGAGCCATCTTGCAAGTCTCAAAAGTAATCTTCATCAAAAATAATAAATCTGGAGAGATCACAGGACCTGACTTCAAGTCATACTACAGAGCTTTGGTCAACACAATGCCATGAGATTGTCATAAAAATGGACTCATGACCAAAATAGAGATTCCAGAAATAAACCAAGTCCTCTACAGCCGGCAGATGTTCCCCCAAAGACACCAAAAGCACACACAGGAATAAAGACTGTCTTCAAGAAACTGAATAGACTCGTGCAGAAGATGTAGGCTTGAATGTTTTCTTACCCTGAACTAAAAGTAAATAAATAAATAAAGTAAAAACCAATTAAAAAATGGGTCAAAGAACTAGGGGTAAGAGCTGAAACTCTGAAGCTACTAGAGGAAATAAATGTTCTGAAACATGGGGGCAGTCTTAGGACTCCGGAGGCACAGGGAGGAAAACTGACAAATGAGATTCTGTAAAATGAAAAAGTTTCTACCCAGGAAAGGAAATGATCAATGGGATGAATGAACAGCCTAGCAAATCGGAGAAATCATTTGTCAGTCAAGGTTTCATATCCAGAATGTATAAGGACCTCAAAAACAAAATAACAAAAACCAATAACTCAAGCTAAAAAATGGGCAGATAATCTGAATAAAGTTTTCTCCAAAGAAGAAAAACAAATGGCCAATGTACATGTGAAAAATGCCCAATATCATTAGCCCCGAAGGACATGCAAGCCAAAAAAAAAAAAAAAAAAAAAAAAAACCCTGTTAGAATGGTTACTCTCAACCCCACCGTCAAATCACAAATGCTGATGAGGATGGGGGTGGGGCAAAGGAACTTTCTATATCCTGCTGGTGGGAATGTAAAGTAGTATAGCCATTCACTAAAGAAATAAAAATAAAACCACTAAATGACTCAGCTATCCTACTTTTTCTAGGTATACAGCCAAAGGAAATGCAATCAACTTAAACAAGAAGCCTGCACATCTAACAGCTCAGATCTCCTCAGTGCAGTCTATCAATGATCAGAAAAGGAAAATATGGCATAAATGCACAATGGGATTTTACTCAGCCATTAAATATGATATCTTCTACAAAGCAAATCCCAGGACAGCCAGGGTTACTCAGAGATACCCTGTTTCCAAAAAACAAAACAAAAGAAAATAAAAACCAAAAAACAAAAACAAAACGAACAAACAAACAAACCCCACCGAACCCCCCCAAAAAAGAAAAAGGCATCCTGTCATTTGCAGTAGAGTGGATGGAGGCGGAGGGTACCGTGTTAAGTAAAGCTAAGCCAGTCTGGAAAGACAGGTTCCATACATGATCTCCTCTATGTGGATGCTGAAAAAGCAGGCCTGAAAGGAGATGGTAAATAAGTAGGTTGGGAAGAGTGGGGATGGGAGCGTGGGGGAGGGGGCAGGATCGGGTCAGTGCAAACCACACGTCACACCTAATAGAATTCCTGGGATGTCCTGGGCTGGGGGAGGGGAGAGAAGCAAGGTCTCACAGACCAGAGGGCAAGTTTAACTTGTGCTGGGGACTTGGGGCTGGCCTCCCTAGGATACAAGGGAAGTCTGAAATAGCAGCTGTGCACCCCAGAAGGCAAATTCTTGCACTGCCAAGTCCTTGGCATCCATTTCCCAAGGTGTCAGCTTGAGGACTTCTCAGTGGTTTCCCACAAGCGATGAAAACCACCACCAAGGAGCTGATGTGACCAGGCTGTACCAGGTAGGGGTGGGGAGAGCGTGGGGAGAGGGGTTGCTGCTCTCCACTTGACACTAAGGAGGGGCCATGTAATATGGATCGGACTGTTAAGAGTTTAGCTCGTTCGCGTCCCAAAGCTTACGCAGCAGAAATGAAGGGGGGGTGGGGGGGGAGATACTTCAGCAAAAATATTTAACGTGCTGAAAATAATTGATACGTATTGATATTTACAAACAAACAGCTAACTAAGGATTCCTGACTACTCATTAAAAGAGGCCCACCCTCCAGGACCTGTACTTTGCATGATTCAGTTGCCCTTTAATTGGGGTTAAGTACAAAGTACAACACAGAAAGGTTGCGTCTCTTTACACTCTGTAATTTTACTTTTCTACTGATTTCAACTTTCCCTGTCCTCAATTAGCTTGACTCAGTGATGCTTTGTCACACGTCGGCCATGACGTCCTAACTCGGTGCTTTCTTTATATTGCTACCCAGAGGTAGCAAAACTAATAGACTCTCAGGATTTGAAGCAGGTGGCGATTGTAACCTTTCTTTTGAAGAAAGTAACAGCAACTTCAAAAATATAATTTATAGGGCTGGGGAGATGGCTCAGAGGTTAAGAGCATGGCCTGCTTTTCCAGAGGTCCTGAGTTCAATTCCCAGCAACCACATGGTGGCTCACAGCCATCTGTTCTCTCTTCTGGCCTGCAGACATATATGCAGACAGAACACTGTATATATAATAAATAAATAAATCCTTATTTATTTACATATATTATATATATTGTATATTATTTATATATTTATTTTTATATATTATATATATAATTTATATGAGCTGAAGAGACAACTCTGAAGCTAAGAGTGCGTGATGCTCTTCCAGAGGACCTGGGTTCAATTTCCAGCACCCACACAGCGGGTCACATCTGTAACTTCAGCTCCAGGGGATCCAATACCCTCATACCCTGCTGCTGACCTCTGAGAGCACAAGCATGCATGTGGTGCACATATAAACATGCAGGCAAACATTCACACCTAAAATAAATAAATCCAATAAGAAAGTAATAATAATATCCTTCTTAACTCTAATTTAGATGCTGTTGAGAATCAAATTACAGTCTGTGACCTGTGTCTAATAGAATATAATTAAATCTTTGTTTGTTTGTTTTGGGCTAGTGTTTTGAGACAGGGTTTCTCTGTGTTCCAGCTGAACTGGAACTTGCTCTGTAGATCAGGCTGGTCTCGAACTCACAGAGATCCACCTGCCTCTGCCTCCTGAGTGCTGGGATTAAAGGCGTGTGTCACCCACCACCACCAGAATATAACTATATATTTATTTTATTGATACTAAACTAGATCATAAACTGATCCAGTGGTATCCCTGGGGCTTCTAACCCCAGAAACTTCTTAAGAATTCCCTAGTGCTTGTGGTGGCACAAGCCTTTAATCCCAGTATTCAGTAGGCAGAGGCAGGTAGATCTCTGTGAGTTTGAAGCCAGCCTGGTCTACAGAGCGAGTTTCATGACAGGCTCCAAAAATCTACAGAGAAACCTTGTCTTTAAAAAAAAAAAAAAATGATTCCCTTAATTCCTAAGTGAGGCTTTCTGATCTGGAATACACTTAACTGGGAGCCTCTAAGTTAGCCTTTTCTGAAGACAGGGATGAAAATATGAGCCAGGGCTGCTCCAACAAGCAAGAGCAGAGAAGCTACTCCTCATCAGGTATGTAAATCTCTGAGGACAAACTCAGAAGGAACCACTTCCCATTGCCTGAATACTCACACCTAACCAGGCAGTAAGAATCCACTTAAGTTGCCCATTTCTTTGCAGTTTTTTAAAACTGTTGTTGTTATTATTATTATTATTATCATTATATTATTTTGATACAAAGTTTCTCTGTACAGCCCTGTCTATCCTGGAGCTTACTCTGTAGCCCAGGCTGGCCTTGAACTAAGAGATTGTCCTGCCTCTGCCTCTTAAGTGCTGGGATTGAAAATGTGTGCGACCATACCATCTTATTTTTTATATGCATGGGCATTTTGCCTGTATGTATGTCTGTGTACCAGATATGAGCCTGGTCCGGGCCGAGGCCAAGAGTGGATGTCAAACTCTCTGAAACTAGCATTACAGATGGTTGTGAACTGCCACGCGGGAGCTGGGAATTGAACCTTCATCCTCTGGAGGAGCAGCAGTCTTCATGAGGACTGACAGCCATCTCTCTAGCCCTAAAAGTGTTTTTTGGTTTTTAGACTTCTTATTATATTTATTTATTTGTTTGTTTAGTGTGTGTGTGTGTCCCTTCGTGTGTTACTGACCATGTAATAAGGCCAGAGGACAACTTGTGTACCACGCGCGACTTGGGTATCAAGCTCAGGTCGCCAGCCCTGGCAGGAACTGACTTCACACACTGACCCATTTCATCAGCCCAAGTCACCCATTCTGTAAGAGGAAAACAAGAGCCTCTGGGTGCTGAAATATCCCACAATAGCCTTGGCTCTGCCAGCTTTTTACTCCCTGTGTGTGAGCAAACCCGGACTTCTCAGAACTGGGCCTTTTCAGGGAAACTATTGCTCTGTGCAAACCCTGGCATTGTGAGGATTCTGTGGGTTTGTGGAGGAGAAAGGACACAGAAATGTTCAAAAAGCATGAGCAAAATAGGTCATCTCTTTGCAAACTGTCCTTTGCTCCCTTGTCAGTTTAGCTGAGGGCTGCTCTTTATTGGTGCTCTTAGCTGCAATTATTCAATCAATATAAGGTCAGAGAAGTTAACCGCTACCAGGAGGACAGAAGTTCCTGTCCCGCCTAAATTCCATGACTGAGCAGCTAATGCAGGCTGCATGCTGGGCCTCAGGGGTGAAGAGCAGACCAAAAAAAAAAAAGAAAGAAAGAACTCTCCACTTTCCACTGTTGTGGAGGAAGACAGAGACCAAATGAATAAGAACAATATATGCGATTTTGGATTGGAAGAAAGTTCTAGAGAGAAAAATAAGGTGAAGATGACAGGGAATGGGGGAGGGGTAGCCCGTTCTGTAGATTCAGGAAAGTCTTACTAAGGAGACATCTGTGCACAGCTAAAAATGAGCTGGCAGAAGGAGCAGCGACTACCACCAGTCCTCAAAGGTAGAAGAGGGTATGGGCAGTCCGAGAAGGGCAAGCAGGCCAGTGAACGCGGAGAGGGAGGAAAGGAAGAAGCCAGCTAACTGGGCTGGGCTGTGCACACCATGCTCTTCTCAGTGTCCGAGGAACACAGGTCTGCTAAAATACGCCTCGGGTACTGAACAGAGAAGGAAGCGCAAGAGTGAGAACCCACAGAGGGGTCAGCCATGAGGCACTTTAGGTGACCTTTGGGAAGTCCACACCTGTGGACTGCAGACGCAAGGTAAGATGCACAGGTGTGAGAGGTGGCTGCGGTGTACAGGAAGGAGCCAGGAGCTTGGGAAGACAGTTTTGATACTAGCACCTGGAAGAAGAGCATTGTCACGAAGAGGGGAAGACTGCGGGGAAGGAAGGTGAGTGCAGGAGGCTGCGGGAGCGAGTTGCACAGATGTTATGGGACCTGGGAACGGCATGTGTTGGACAGCTGCAGCTGCCTAGTGGGTTGCCTGCAGGCTAGATGAAGCCGGACTTTAGGGAAGAGGTCTCTGTTGGAGAAACAGCTAACCGTCAAGTAAACATATAATTTAAAGTTGTCAGGGAGTGAGCTCACAATGCTCTGAGCACAGACATGGAGAAAGGATCCAAGCCCAGGCTCTGGGTGAGCCAGTGGTGAGACGTCCAGGAGAGACGGCAAAGGTGACTAAGAATAAGCCAGGAAGACGGAGTACTGTGCTTTGAAAGCCAAGTGCAGAAAATGTTTGACAGAGAAGACCAATTATCTGAGACCTATGTCACATACCATCTCTGGGCTCAAAAAGAAAACAGGAAACTGGCCAGAGCCAAAGCAAACACTTGCGAACCTCCTATGAGGGCAAGATAAACCTCTATTTAATGATTTGATGATAAATCTGAGATTTATATATAAATCTCAGATCTCTCTCTCTATATATATACATATATGTATATATGTGTGTGTGTATATCTGAGAGTATATCCACTGTTAACTCACTGAAGTGACTCCAGAGAGGTCACTAATGCACAGAGATGTTCTAATGCACAAGGACCAAGAAGCAAGGCCACGACTCCTCCCCCCCCTCTCCTGAACTCCCAGCAGATCCTGAGGTCAAAGCCAGAGTTCACAGTTAATTGGTTGCCCCAGGAAGTCCAAACAAAAGCCCCAGAGACAGAAATCTCCCAGGAGATTGGAAAAGTGATTTCACCCCAGAGGCACTGTAAAAGCCCTGAGAGGGCTGGGGATAGGGCTCAGCCGCTGAGTGCTAGCCTAGCATGGGTGAGGTCTGGGCTCCACCCCCATCGCCGCAAAAGCAAACTAGTAAATGAACTTAAAAAGTTAAAAACTCTAAGTGAAACAGAGACAAAGACCAAATTTAAACAGCAAACATCAAGATTTAAAAATACTAGCCAGGCGGTGGTGGCGCGAACCTTTAATCCCAGCACCTGGGAGGCAGAGGTAGATGGATCGCTGAGTTCGAGGCCAGCCTGGTCTACAGAGCTAGTTCCAGGACAGCTAGGGTTGTTGTACAGAGAAACCTTGTCTTGAACAAACAAACAAACAAAATGAAAAGTACTACTGTCTCTCAGATGCTTCTATTGCTGTTAGGCAGCAGAAGACGCGGGTTACATCACTGGCCACCATGTGCCTGCAGCATCTCGTCCATATAGAGCTTGTCTGTGCCCCAACCTTCCTGTGTCCTCTCCCTCTCAACTTCACACACATCCTGGAACACAGAAGGTGCTTTTGTCACCACAAAAGGCCAACCACCTTGAAACGCAGCACCTCAGCAGCTTCTTTCCAATCTCGGCATCTTTCTTTCTTTGCCTCCCACAATCTTCAATCCAGTGTCTCCATCACCCTCCACTGATATCCAGTGTCCACATCACCTCCCACTGATATCCAGTGTCTCCATCACCCTCCACTGATATCCAGTGTCCACATCACCTCCCACTGATATCCAGTGTCTCCATCACCCTCCACTGATATCCAGCGTCCACATCACCTCCCACTGATATCCAGTGTCCACATCACCTCCCACTGATATCCAGTGTCTCCATCACCCTCCACTGATATCCAGTGTCTCCATCACCCTCCACTGATATCCAGTGTCTCCATCACCCTCCACTGATATCCAGTGTCTCCATCACCCTCCACTGATATCCAGTGTCCACATCACCTCCTACTAATATCCAGTGTCTCCATCACCCTCCACTGATATCCAGTGTCTCCATCACCCTCCACTGATATCCAGCGTCCACATCACCTCCCACTGATATCCAGTGTCCACATCACCCTCCACCGATATCCAGTGTCCACATTACCTTCTACTGATGTTTAATGACCACCTAGCCAAAACCCCTTCTGTCTTCTTTTTTATTGTGGTCTTCATAAGGCTGAAACTGGGCCTTGGGCATGCTAGACTTGGGTTTCCCATCCAGTCCACTCGGCATGGAGGGTCCTCCTTGCTGCTTCCAGACTCAGTCCCACACAAACACCGCCGCTTTCTTTGCCAGGTCCTCCTCTAGTGCTTGACAGGGCACGGCCCAGTCAGAACAGTCAGTAACGCCTCTACTCATCAAATGATCTGATATCGGAACTGTGAGGGAGCTAAACACAGAGCTAGCTGGACAAAGGGGAAACAGCAGCAGATCATGTAAAAGGGCCTATTCTTTTACTCATTCCAGATAGCTAAGGAGAAGGGGAACTGGGAGTCTCAGGATCTTAAAGGGCTGATTGTCATCTGAGAACATATAACTAAGCCTGGAGGAAGCCAGGCAGTAGTGGTGCACACTTTAATCTCAGCATACAGGAGGCAGAGGCAGGAGGATCTCTGTGAGTTCGAGGCTAGCCTAGGCTACAAGGCGAATACCAGGACAGGCTCCAAAGCTACACAGAGAAACCCTGTCTTGAAAAACCGGAAGAAATAGTAACTCAGACATTTCCTGCAAAGTAACACACTATGAAAGATTATCTATTCATGCATGCACACATGCATACAACAACACCAAAACCAATTGGTGGCTTAAACAATAGGACCTGTTCAATGACTCAGCAAACAAAAGTGCCTGTCACCAAGCCTTACAACCTAAGCCCCATCCCTGGAATCTACAAGGTCAGAAGGTCTACAAGTTGTCCTGTGACTCTCACATATGTGTCATGACTGCACACGCCTACACACATGTACATTTACATAAATGAACACACATATGCAAATATATGTGGACTTGGAAAATAAATAGAAAGATTAGATTTACAAAAACCAACAGTATTTCATGTAGTTTCTAAAGGTTGCTGCTACGGTTTCCTAGAGTTCATGGGATAAATGTAATCCTGGTATTTGAAGGTCGAAACATTGAGATTCAATTAGGGTCACATGAGTCACAAGGGTGGGGCCCATGATGGGATGGAAGGCTTCATGAGAAGAGGAAGGGAGGCTGGAGCAAGCAGCCCACTCTCTCCCACCATGTGATCTTTCTGCCATGTTACTATGCAGCAGCAAGGCCCTCGCGAGGTCTTGATCTCAGACTTCCAGCCCTCAGAAGCTCAGAGAAACAAATTTCTTCCTGTATGATAAACCTAGGCTTCAGAATCCTGCAACTGAGCAGGAAACAGGTAAGGAAAACATGAACCTGGGAGCAGTTTAGTTGGATGGAGTTGTGGCCCTGGAGCTCTGACAAGGTTGCAGTAGTGACAGGCACCAGGGCCATATCAGCTGAGGGCTAGCTTGGCTTTCCAGATAGCTCTAGAGCACAGCTGTTGGCTCGGTTCTTCACCACTCAGACCACTTTGGGAGCTACGTGAATGCCCCAAGACTGATCCAAGAGGGGAAAACCACAACTCTACGTATAGCCAGCCCATATCATAATCCACCGCTTCTGCCTTATTCAGTTAGAAGTGAGTCACTAAACCCATCTTCCATTCAGGGCAGAGAACTGGGCTCCACTCCCTGAAGGGATGACTACGCCAGTTGTAGATATGGGGAGGGCGTGAAGATCTGGGTGAGGGAAGTCAATAAATAACTAGATAAATAAAGGAAAGCTCAACACTGTTAGAGCTCTAGGAAAGCTGGGACAAATGGCTAGCCGAGGTGCCTATTAACATATCAAAGCAGGCACTGTCCAACAGCCTCTCTTTAGCACCCCCAGGACCTGCTACGGAGACATCCTGGCTAGCATACCCAGTCCCCTATACCAAATTCTCCAGACAGGGCTGGGTTTCCCTTCCCCTAGCTTCTCTGATCCCTATATAACCCAGTCTCTTTGGCTATGGTGGCCTCTTGCCTCTTGGTTCCTGAACTCCTGCTCTCTTGGCTTCTGACTCTGTTCTCTCCCCTCCCTTGTCTCCTCCCATGGCCCAGTAAGTCTGTGGGCCATGCTCACTCTACTCCTCCAGATGTCCCTCCGCCTATGCTCACACTTACATCTATAATAAAAACCTTAGCTCCTTAGGAGCCATTGTGTCTTCCCTCCCTCCTTCCTTTCTTTTCCTCTCCTTTATTTATCTGGTGTCAAAACCCAGGAGTGGGGTAAACTAATTCCTTCCCAAAAGACCCACCCAGCTGCTTTGTAGACTAATTAGAAAATTAAATTTAAAAAATTTGAACCCAGGGCTGGAGAGATGGCTCAGCAGTTAAGAGCACTGACTGTTCTTGTAGAGGACTAGGTTGAATTCCCAGCAAACACATGGCAGCTCACAACTGTCTGTAGCCCCACGATCTGACATGCTCACACAGACATACACAGAGGCAAAACACCAACGCGCATAAAAAAAGTTTGAGGGGCTGGAGAGATGGCTCAGAGGTTAAGATCACTGGCTGCTCTTCCAGAGGT
The DNA here is from genome assembly GCF_903992535.2 of Arvicola amphibius. Lineage (NCBI taxonomy): Eukaryota > Metazoa > Chordata > Mammalia > Rodentia > Cricetidae > Arvicola > Arvicola amphibius. The sequence continues at coordinate 137,611,262 of NC_052058.2, forward strand.
TCAGAGTTCAATTCCCAGCAACCACATGATGTCCACAACCATTTATAACAAGATTTGGTGCCCTGTTCTGGCTTGTAGGCATACATCTCAGAATACTTTATACATAATAATTTTTTTAAAAAAGTTATAACCCACAAAAATAAAAAGGCAAAATAAAGCACCATTGGCTCATCATATATGAGGAAAATCTTCAGCTGGAATGCTTAGTAGCTTTATATTACTAATGCTAAATTTGTTAAATTTTTTCTTTCTATCTATCTCCAGCAACTATTATAAAATGTATCAAACAATATAGACAATTAGTAATACCTAGAACTAGAATTTTCAACATCTTAAGGTATGCTTAATACAACATGAACTTGCTGGGCGGTGGTGGCGCACGCCTTTCATCCCAGCACTTAGGAGGCAGAGGCAGGAGGATCTCTGTGAGTTCAAGGCCAGTCTGGTCTACACGAGCTAGTTCCAGGACAGGCCTCAAAGCCACAGAGAAACCCTGTCTCAAAAAACCAATAATAATGATGATAATAATAATAAATACAACATGAATTTAAAAAATAAACAAGTACACCAGATACCAGAGCCTCGAAATGCAGGAAGCACAAGTTGATAAAGTTGAAGAGAAGCATAGACGCAGTCTACTGTCCTGGCTGGGACTCCAGTCCTCTCTCAGACACTCAGTAAGAAGAGAGGAGATCTGACAGCACTGCCTAGCAGAAGCCAGCACAGACTGCCACCCCAACCCTGACCAAAGGCAACTTTCTCAAGTGCTCAGTGGAAGTGTCACCAAGAAAAGTCATATTTGGGGCCATAAAACATGCCTCAAAGAGTTAAAATAAGTATAATCATGCATGTGGCATCCTCTACCACAACAGCAAACACGGGGCTGGGGGGGGGCAAGGGGTCAGCTAAAGGTGGGGTGTGCATTTGTAATCCCAGTATACTGGAGGTAGATGCAGGAAGATCAAGAATCCAAGGCCAGCCTTGGCTGCGGCCAGCTTGTAATTCAGGAAACACTGTGTCAAAACCCCAAACACAACAAGGACATAACAAATAGGTTGAATAAGAATTTTCAAATGAAATCACAAAAACATACATAATTTATTAAAAGTGGAAATGTATTTTTAAAAATATCTGTAATGGAGCTGGAGTTATGGCTCTGCAGTTAGGCACACTTGCTGCTCTTCCTAAGGACTCACATGTGGTTCTCAGCATCCACATCAGGAGGCCTGTAACTGCCAGTCCACAACTTCCAGGAACTTCATCTCCAAGAGATCATGCTCCCAAAGGTGTGTGTGTGTGTGTACACACACACACACACACACACACACACATACACACGCACACTAATACTAATAAATGAATACATCTTTTAAAAAATATGAAACACTGAATGCCAGGTGTCGTGGTGTGTACCTTTAATCCCAGCATTCAGGAGGCAGAGGCAGGAGGATCTCTGAATTTGAGGCCAGCCTGGTCTACAGAGCAAGTTTCAGTAGAGCCAGGGTTACACAGAGAAACCTTACCTTGGAAAACTGTGTGTGGGGGGGGGGGGCACGTGGGCGCTTACGCGCGTGTGCATGTGTGTGTGTGTGAGTGTGTGTAAAGCACTGGGATACAATCAATCAGAGTAACGGCTGAGAAGGGAGTTTCTAACTGTAAAAAGCTCATGTCAAAACAGAAGGGAACTGGGATGTGGTTTAGCAGTGGCTGCTTGTGCAGCGGGTATCAGACCTTGGGTTCTTTCTCCAGCATTGTAAAAAGAAGGAAAAGAAGCACAGAGGTCTCAGATTAATAATCTAATTCCACACCTCAAGAAAGCAAGAAAATGAGTTCAAGGCCAGCCTGGTCTACAGAACAATTTTCAGGATAGCCAGAGCTACACAGAGAAACCTTATTAATAAATAAATAAATAAATAAATAAATAAATAAGCCAAAAAAAAAAAAAAAAAACCAAGCAAACAAACAAAAGCAGGAAAATGAGTAACCAAATTCAAGAAAAAGAAAGAGAGTAAAAAAGCTAGGACTAGACACTAAAGGATAGAGTAGAGAGGGCAAAGAGAAATAAGAAAGGTTGTTTCTTGGGTCTGGGTGCTGATAAAACCTATACATTTATTTCGCAAGACTAACACAAATAAAATGGGGAAACAAAACAATCATCACAAGCCAAGCATTATTACAGAGTCTATCAAACATTATATATAATGGTTTTTCGAGAGAGGGTTTCCTTGTAGCCCTTACTGGCCTGGAGTTAGCTCTCTAATCAGGCTGACCTTGAACTCAGAGACCGCCTGTCTCTGTGTTAGGATTAAGGGTGTGTGCCACGACCAACCCTTCTCTATCAAATATTTAAACAAGAATGTCAGTCGAAATGCAAAGGAATTAGAATAGCTAAAATGATTTTGAAAAAATTAAGGATCAATCTAGCTAACTTCAAGGCATACCATTTAGCTATACTAGTCAAGGCTGCAACCATCCCTACAGAGAATACATAGAAAAAAAAAATCAGTGGACTCCAGAATGAACCTGCAGAAATAGTTCCGTGTCTGACAGAGGTACGAAGCCAGTTCTGTGGGTGAAGGAAAGTCCTGCGAAGAACCGGTGCTGGCGCAACTGAACACCCAGACAAAACCTAAGTCAGGACAAGAACTCTGTACCTTACAGAAAATGGGCTAGAGGGTTCAGAGCAAAACCAAAAAGCCATTAGGGGGTGGAAAAAAAGAGAAAACCTTTGGTCTCTAAAGCTCGACAAAAATTAGACACCAAATAGGAAAGCACACAAAAGGAAATAAGAAAAAAAGCTAGACAACTGGACAACATCAAAATATAAAATTCTTTGCTCTGCTAAAGGTCATGAGGAAGAAAATACAATCTACAAACCACGAGAGAATATTTGTAAATCACATATCTAACAAGACTAGAATACAAAATGAATCCTTAAAACTCAAGAGTAGAAAAACAATCCGAATAAGAAACAGTAAAAGGCATTTCATTGAAGGGGGCAGTCAGATCTAGCCAGCTCTTGGAAAATGATCAGTATCACCAGCCACCACTAACCCTCAGAGCAACTCTAGTTAAAACAATGTATCCAGAAGCAATATACCTATTTGGTGACATCAAATATATAGGATATATATATAAAAAAAGATCACCTAAAGACTGCTAGGGGGTGGGGGTAAAGAGGGGCATAATGTGCCACAGCCACTCAGGAAAATAGTTTGGCCGTGTCTCATAAACCAAACATGCAATTACCAGACCCAGCAATTGCACCATTGGGCATTTATCTTAGGGAAATGAAGACTGAGGTTTGTACAAAGATACGCACACAAAACGTTCTCAGCAGCTTTCGCTGCGGTTCAAAACTGGTGGTTTCACTGTGGAACTAACCTGGTGTTTCTTTAACCATCTGTGTTCCTGATAGTTAAGGTCTGCAGTAACGTAGATCAGTCACCAGAAAAGTATGTTGAAGGATGCCAGTCCCCAAAGTTCCATCCTGCTGAGAGAGCTTGATTCTGCTTATACAGCATTTTGAAATGATAGCGTTTTTTAGGACTGAAAGATGAATCTGCCAAGGCCAGTGAGTAGGGGTTTGCTGGCCGGGAGGAGGGAAGCTAGAGATAAGCAAACACAGTTGTAAAAAGGTGAGAGGAGCAGCCAGGCATGGTGGCCCATCCAGGCCTTTAATCCCAGCACTCAGAATGCAGTGGCAGATGGCTCTTCTAAGTTTCTTATTTGTTGTTGTTGTTGCTGTTTCGAGACAGGGTTTCTCTGTAGCTTTGGAGCATATCCTGAAACTAACTCTTGTAGACCAGGCTGGTCTTGAACTCACAGAGATCTGCCTGCCTCTACCTCCCTAGTGCTGGGATTAAAGGCATGCGCCACCACTGCCTGGTGGCTCTCTTAAGTTTAAGGTCTACTGATAGATTCCAGAACAGCCAGGGCTACACAGGGAAACCTTGTCTCAAAACACCAACCCCGCCCACCCCACCCCACCCCACCCCCCAAAAAAAGAAAAAGAAAAGAAGGAAGGGAGGAAGAAAGGAAAGGGGAAGGAAGGAAGAACGAGTTGAAAAAGGATCCCATAAGAAATATGCAATATCTCTACTATGGAGGTAGATGGTAGATCCAAGAACCTACACGGGGATACAGTTGAACATAACTTAGTATTGGGGAAGGGAGGGAGAGAAAGAGCTGAATATAAAGAAATGTCTTACTCATTTTGTCCAGTGTCACCCAGTGGTAACGGGGTGTGTGTGTGTGTGTGTGTGTGTGTATGTCTACATATATATAGCTTCTAGCTAACTGTTCTTATTAACTGAAGTGTGTCATATATATATACACATACATATATATATACATCATATATATATATATATATATATATATATATATTTCACCACCATCAGGATACCAATGTGGTGATAGTCTCTCTCCAATTTTTTTGAGATATGTAAGCCTAGAACTGAATATGTATACCAAGCTGGCCTCAAACTCATATATCTCCACCTACGTCTCCCTCCCAAATACTAGGAGTAAAAGCCATCACCCTCTTTTTGAAGAAATGTTCTTTGAGACCTTGCTTGACAGCCTTGGTGGGTCCAGAACTGGCTATGTAGCTCAGCTTTTCCAGCACTTCAGCTGCTCTCTATTTCAGGATAATGGGCTTGTCTGGGAGTTGTAACAGGGCGGCAGGTCTTAGTAGGCCCCGCCCCCAACATTAGCACAACTGACTTTGAGATGGAAGTGACATTCAGGCTATAAAGCTCAGCATGTAGATGGCACCACCTTCCAAAGATGAAAACAAAATCCATCAAAGTCCACGGCTCTAGGAAAGTCTCTGAATGTACTAATCTTGCTTTTGGGCTTCTGTAGTGCTGCTTCTAGCTAACTGTTCTTGTTAACTGAAGTATGTCAACTCAGAACTTGGTTTTTATGTTTAAAAGATCTCCCTGAAAAAGGCCCAGGGCTACACACGGGACCTTGAAAGCACAGTGTAGTTGCAGCCAACACTTTTTATTGTATTAAACTCATGTCCAAGCAGTCTTCCAATACCCCACAACAAGAGTGGTATTCAAGGGTCTTTACTGTTTATAGAATCTTGAGGAGCTAAAACAACCTCGTTAGCTTCATTGACTTCTTGAAGCTACTTTGAGTTGTTTACTTCCCGTGTTTGTGTTCTAGGGACAGTTTCAATCTTGGAGAAAACTGCTGTAATGATCTATTCTGTCTCTTTAAGAGACAAGCCACACCCACTCCCTCCCCTGCCTGCTGAGGCAGGCAGATCTTCCTTCCTGCCTGCAGCCTGAGTCTCTTCCTTTTCAATCTCCCTCCCCAAGAGGCAGCTTTTGTCTCTCCCTTCTCCCTCTTTCTTTCTGTCTATCTTCTCTCTCTCTGCTCTTCTCCTTCTCCCCCTTCCCTTCCATAACCCACTAAATAAATATCCAACCCCACTCTGCAATGTGTGCCTATCCCTCTGTCTCTCGCCTGCCACTGCCCTGTGGCTCGTTGCCCCTGACCAGCCATTTTTAGGGGCCTGCGGTGTGGTCTTGTGCTCCGTCCCAGACTGGGACTGGCTGCCCCTTGCCTGCCACCAGATGGCCCGTTGCCTGCAGCCACTTGGGGACCTGCAGTGTTTCTACCCCTGCAGCCAGCAGGGATCCTGCAGCATTTTTTTTTATTAATCCATTACAACTGCTACACAACAAAGGCTCTCTGGAACTAAGCTCCAGGTTCAGTGATAGACCTTGCCTCAAAAACCAAGGGAGGAGTAACAGAGGAAGACGCCAGTGCTGACCTCTGATCTCTTCACATACATGTGCACAGGTACATACCACATACACTCAGACATATAAATTTAAACACACACACACAATCTGCATAAAGAGTGGCATACTGAGTGCCTTTTTTGTTTTTGTTGTTGTTTTGGTTTGGGTTCTTTTGGTTGTTTGTTTTGTTTTAAAGACAGGGTTTCTCTTTTTAGCCCGGGCTGTCTTGGAACTCACTCTGTAGATCATGCTGGCCTCTAAGTCAGAGAACTACCAGCCTCTACCTCCCAAGTTCTGGGTGGTGTACCCTACCACCCTCGTTAAGAGTGATACACTCTTGGAGGTGGCTTTGTTTCTCCTCCTTAGACATCATTCTTAACATACTAGCCTTACTATAAAAACTGAGTGAGAAACCCTGTCTCGAAAAACCAAAAAAAAAAAAAAAAAAAAAAAAAAAAAAAAAAAAAAACTGAGTAAGAGTAGTTTAGGTCCTGTGGTTGCTTATCAACATATCAAGAGTAAAAGAAAGCACATTTTTTTTTTTTTTGGTTTTTCGAGACAGGGTTTCTCTGTGGCTTTGGAGCCTGTCCTGGAACTAGCTCTTGTAGACCAGGCTGGTCTCGAACTCACAGAGATCCACCTGCCTCTGCCTCCCGAGTACTGGAAGAAAGCACATTAAAAAAAAAAGCCAAAGCTCTGTAACACAGTCTCACAAGGCTTGTAAATGTGCTTGTCTTCAGGAGCTTGAAAGCAATTTCCTCACTCAAAACTCAGACTTTCTGATAGGAAAACGTCTTTGCTAGGAATGGCTTCTGCAGTGCTATTCTGCATTCCATGCTGATGAAATGTCACTGGTGTCTCTTTAAGGGAGATTACATTTAAGTAGAAACAATGAATCTGCACTGCATAACATCACACAGACTTCCACGAAGCTTGCTTAAAGAAAACCAATATGTAAGCCGGGAGTGGTGACACACCTTTAATCCTAGCAGACAGGGGAGGATCTCTGAGTTCCAGGACAACTACAGCTATACATAGAAACCTTGCCTTTATTTTAATTTTTAAAAATGATTTATTTTTATTTTATGTGCATTTGTGCTTTGCCTACACATATGTCTATGTGAGAGTGTTGGATCCCCTTGGAAGTGCAGTTACAGGCAGTTGGGAGCTGCCATGTGGGTACTGGGAATTGAACTCAGGTCATCTGGAAGAACAGTTAGTGCTCTTAACTACTGAGTCACCTCTCCAGCCAACCCCCACCCTTGAGAAACCCTGTCTTGGAAAACAAAATAAAAGGAGAGAGCAAGAAAAAGAAAACCAAGCCGGGTGGTGGTGATGCATGCCTTTAATCCCAGCACTCAGGAAGCAGGGGTAATCTTTGTGAGTTCGAGGCCAGCCTCGTCTACAAGGACAGGCTCCAAAGCTACAGAGAAACCCTGTCTCAAAAAAACAAAAAAAAAAGAAAGAAAGGAAAGAAGGAAGGAAGGAAGGGAGGGAGGAAAGGAGAAAGAGAGAGAGAGAGAGAGAGAGAGAGAGAGAGAGAACCACTAGGACATATATGTCACTGTGCTTCCACTGTTGACTTGCATTGCAACATTCTCTTGCAACCAAGCCATTTTCTTGCCATGTTATTTTCTACTTGTAAAAATATATATTTCGCCAAATTCAAGGTTTATGTGTAAAAGGTAATGCTTTTATTTATATATATATTACAAAACTAAGACCATCTCACAAGAGAGATGGTCCACATGCTGCAGGATGGCTTCTGTAATAAGATAGGTCCTAACCATTAGAATGTGTGCTTGTATATGTATTTAGGACCTAGGAGTGGTGGACTCATCCTGGATTCTTGAGATGGGACCTAAATCCGATGACAAATGCTCTTTTCAGGGTGAAATGGCGGTCTGTCAGAGAAAGAAGCTGACATAGGACAGATAGAAAAACTGAAGAGGATACCCATGGAGAAACACATGGGAAGCTCAGACAGGGAACACATCCTCCATCGGGGCTCCAAGGTCAAGGCAACCATGCCAGATTTGCACCTCTGCAGACTTAAACACTTCTTAATAAATCTAAAACTAATAATAGGGAATACTTGTATAATTTTGAAGTAGAGACGACAGTCACTGTAAAAATGACAGGGAATGAAGAAGTTTGAAGCAATGAGTAGATTTAGTATATAAAAATCACCTAAATTTATAGATGAGAAACTTCCTGAATAGGGAGTGTTCCCTAAAAGGAAGAAAAATGGCAGAGGAAGACTGGGTTGAGGGCAAATAGACGAGGGGAGGCACTTGAGGAGGAAGATGGCGGCCTTCAAGTCTTGTCCTCCAAAGTTGTCCTTCTTCCGTGTTTTAGAAGCAGGTTCTTGCCCGGACTTAGATGTGGGGAAAGTGATATTCTGTAGTCTAGCAGCAGGTAAGGGGCAGACTAGACCCCGATACACATTTCAACTGAACACAGTTATTAACCCCCATGACAGTGTATCTGAACAGGATAGTGGTCAGCTGTGATACCATGGCCTTCTGAAAGGATCCCAAGAACTAACCTGAAGCTCATTTCAAGGCTTGCAAACTCCCAAGTTCAGCAAGGCTGCTCCAGTATGTCATTTTTTCTCTACCAAACTGAGGCAGGTGACCCTGAAATTACCACCAGTAGTAACGATCAGTAAAACCTGGACTGGACTCAGAATTCTAGAGATTTCTTTCCCATCATGCCCCTATCTCAATCTTATTTTCTTTAATCCAGAAGTGTTTTTGTTTTGCCACTACTATGCTATGATATACAACATGTGAGGATGTCTTAGTCCCTGCTCTATTGCTATGATGACACACAATGACCAAAGCAACTCTCATTAAAGAAAGCATTTAACTGGAGCTTACTTACAGATTTAGAGGGTTAGCCCATGATCATTATGGCAAGAAACAGACAGGCATGGTACTGCAGCAGTAGCTGAATGCTTACATTCTGATCCACAGACAGCAGGGAGAGAGAGAGAGAGAGAGAGAGAGAGAGAGAGAGAGAGAGAGAGAGAGAGAGAGAGAGAGAGAGAGAGAGAGAGAGAGACAGATAGACAGACAGAGACAGACAGGGCCTAGCCTGAGCTTTTGGAACCTCAGAGCTAACCCTCAGTGACACACCTCCTCCAACAAGGCCACACCTCCTAATTCTTCCCAAACAGTTCCACTAACTGGGGACCAAAAATTCAAGCAAACGAGTCTATGGGCCCATTCTCATTCACACCACTACCGAAGATTTTATTCACAGTGGAAATTCTTGCCCCTCCCCTGGCACAATGTTAAGGTGACCTTCCAGATGCTGTCAATTCAGGTTTAATCGCTGGTTTGATAGCCAGTATAATTTGTAGTGCCCACAAGACTCCAATGTTTGGATTCAACTTCTCTGACCTTCAAAATTATCTGCATATGTGTGCATACATAGATATAAACCATCATTTGAAACTATAAAAAAAAAAGAAAGAAGCAGACTCGGGAACTTAGAACTGTAGAAACAAAAGTGGAGTGGGAGGCAATAAGGCAGTTTGGGATAAAGGTAGACTCAAAAGAGAGAAGTGGAGAAATCTCATCAGATAATGCAGAGCAGCCCTAGCTCAGAAGGCTGAGATACAGCAACCAATGAACTAAAACAGCCTGCAGTTCTCTCAAGAAGAAGATGAAAAGGAGAGGGAGGGAGGGGGAAGGGGAGAAGGATGAGAGGGTGAGGGAGAGGGGGCATAGAAGCAGGAATGGTGCTTTCTGCTTTACAAGTACAAACAGCCCAATCGTGTGGAGGCTCCACCTCATTCCTACATTCCTTGAAGCTTTGCAACTGTGTGCTTCAACAACACTGATGTTCTCTTGGGTGTGCTGTGATTTGGATCTTAAATGTCTGCCAAAGGTTCATGTGCTGAAGTCTTGGTCTCTACCCCATGGCACTATGGGAAGGAAGACTGTGGCCCTTCAGGAGGTAGGGCCTAATTAGAGGAAGTTAGGTTATCAGGGGTGTGCCCTTGAAGGGAACATTGTGACCCAAGATCTTTCTCTTCGGTCTTCTGTTTCCCAGACTCAAAGAGGTAAGAGGTACCTGCTACCACATACTTCTACTTTAATGTCTGCCTTGCTGCTGGCCCAAAAGCAACGAGACCAAGCACCCATGGGCTGCAACCCCCGAAACTATGAGACCAAGTGAACTGTACTAGAGTTTCCATTGCTGTGATAAACCCCATGACCAAAACAACATGGAGAGGAAAGGGTTTATTTGGCTTACACTTCCATACCATAGTCTACCATTAAAGAAGCCAGGATAGGAACTCAGGCAGGGCAGGAACCTGGAGGCAGGAGCCAATGCAGAGATCATGGAGGAGTGCTGCTTACTGGCTTGCTCTTCCTGGTTTACTCAGCAGCTTTTCTTCTAGAACTCAGGACTACCAGCCCAGGGATGGCACATCTACAATAGGATGAGTCTTCCTCCACTGATCACTAATGAAGAAAGCCCCTACAAGCTTGTAGGCAGCCAGATCTCATGGAGGCATTTTCTTAACTGAGACTCCCTCCTCTCTGATGATTCTAGCTTGTGTCAATTTGACACAGAACTAGCCAGCATATGAATGCTTCCTCCTTTAAAGTTGGTCTTCAGGTATTTTATTTCCTCGCAGAAATGGAAAGGCGACAAACAGAGCTGGTACAGGAGGTAAATAGGGGCTCAGCTTCTCCCATCTTCCCATCTTGGCCCTCCCATCCCCAGCAGTGTAAGCTTTGTTTTTTCTTCTTATCCTTCCACCTTTTATTCTGAGCACACAGAAGACATTTCATCTGAGCAAAATGTCCTTGTTACTATAGTATCTGAAATTCACGGAGGTGATTCAGGAATTGGAAATGATGTTCTAAAGGGTGCCTTTCAGTCAAGTGCTACTAACAGCATCAAGAAACAATTCTCTAAAGGGCAAGAAACACCCAGGAAGAAGCTCTCACTTTCAATGTGGTTTATATAAAGCCACATGTTTGTGCTCAGTTTTTATTCTACGTTAAAGGAAGGTGCGTGGGGCAAATAATGATGGGAGAAAGTCCATGCCTAGGGGCAAATAAAGTGAAGGGAGAGCCTGAGTGGATCTTGGGTGGCCCGTTAGATTTAAGAATGGGAAAACCTACCACACCGCTGATTGGTAGATGGTCTCCCCATCTGCCTCTGCACCTCCAGCCATCATAGCGTTCAGGATGCTCCCCATGTCTTTCCACATCCTATGTCACAAAAGAACACACTGCCCAGAGAGGTCAAGATGCTGCCTTAATGAGTATGAGTAGATATCACGTGTGTGTGTGTGTGTGTGTGTGTGTTTGTCTGTGTGTATGTGTGTGTTATTTTGTTTTTTTGAGACAAGATCTTAACTATGTAGTTCTGGCTCTCTTCCTGCTCTGTCATCTCACAGCTGAGAGCAGAGTGGGGCTCTTTTTCCTAAGAGCAATAGTCCACCAATCAGGGGCAACACTTCAAATTACCATCACCTTGGAGACAAGACCTCAACATATTGGAGAAAACACAAATTAAATGTAGTCTTTACCATGAGAACTGGGTACACACCGAGTAAGAATGGGAATTGATGAATTAAAAGTGTCACAATGTTCAATAAGTTTTTCAATTAATAGGACTACTGATAGTCATCTCCTAATAACCTTGACACAGATCTGATGTGCAAATAATCCATAATGTTAATACGTGGCAGGCCAAGGAGGAACACCATGAGTTCAAGGCCAGCCTAGGAAACAAAGAGAAATTTTGTCTCAAAACAAAACAACAACAACAAAGACAAACGATGCAAAAGATGTTGCAGTTCCCTGCAAAATACCTTTGTCTGCAGAGGCTTCTGAGCCTGGAGAAGAATTCAGACGTCAGAAAATCCACATCCTTTGTTTTACAAGTAAGCGGAGCCAGAGGTCATGAGAGGCATACAAGGTCCCAGTGGGAAAGGCAAGACTAGAAACCAGAGTGCTCTGCCTTCTGCCAGGGTCTGGTTCTAACAGTGTAGGGCCCGGATCCCAGCAGACACGGAGTCAAATGCCAGCCTCAGTTCCCCACTGGCAAATGGTGCCCCAACTACTCAGGCATTTGAGGTTATCTGAAGGATCTGGTTCTTCCGTCTTAGGCTGGGAGGGGAGTAGGCAAGCTTAGTATTCACAAGGTCTTGAATTCAAATCTCAGACAGACAGACAGACAGACGAACACACACAAAAAAAATAAGGAAAAATCAAGTAATAAGGAAAGCAAACGAATTAGATTGACTTCCCTGTACAGATCTTGACACATGGGCAAGGGTTTGTGGTAGTGGGTATCAAAATATAATGCTACTGCAATGCCATTCCATGCGCCCAAATATCATTTCTAATTTTATGTATTTTTCACCTGAGATAGGTCATTTTGACTCATCCTAATCATTAAAACATGCATCCTATTCTAAAATGGTGTTTTCTCAGGTGCCATCTATGTGTTCAATGTGGCTATAACCTATTACACATTTTCTACTTTATTGTACTACAATAAGGTATGTATTACTTAAACTATCTAATGTGATAAAAATTCAAGTCAACAGTAGAGAAACATATTGCACTCATTTTATAGATGGCGTATTTTTGTTTGTTTGTTTGTTTTTTGCTTTTCAAGACAGTTTCTCTGTGTAGCCCTGACTGTCCTGAAACTAACTCTGTAGACCAGGATGACCTCAAACTTAAGAGATCCACCTGCTTCTGCCTCCCAAGTGCCGGGATTAACGTGTGCACCGCCACCACTGCCTCCACAAGCATCACCACCACTGGGCTAGATGGGGTTTTCTAACTACAATGTACGGGACTATTTTGTGTTACATCATCATTTAAAGATCTGTAGCAAGCTCATACCAAGATGGAAATTAAATAAAATAATGGATATTCTTTGTCCACTACTACAAGCTAAACAAGTCCAGCCTGATGGTACCAGCCTTCAATCTCAAGTGACCTGGGAGGTTGAAGCAGGAAGATCAAAAGTTCAAGGCCAGTTGACTGGTCGTGGTGGCACATACCTTTAACCCTACCACTTGGGAAGCAAAGGCAGGCACATCTCTGTAAGTTCGAGACCACCTTGGTCTATAGAGCTAGTTCCAAGACAGCCAGAGCTATTACAGAGAAACCCTGTCTTGAAAATTGAGAGGGAGAGGGAAGGCCAAGGTCAGCAGTTTAGTGACACTCTGTCTCGAAATAAAAAGCAAACAAAGTGAAGGGGTTAAGGAGAGTCTGGATGGATATTAAGTGGCCTGGTAAGATTTAAGAATGGGAAAACCTACCATACAGCTCATTGGTAGAGGGCTAGTTTAGAATATATGAAAGGCTTTAGGATCAATCCTCTGGTACAGCCCAAAGCAAACAAAAAAACCAAACAGAACAGAAACAAGGGATAAATAACGAAGCCCCACACTAGCAGGCTGTATTCTCATTTGGCTCTTACCAAATATCCCTTCATTTCTGAGGTTATTATTATGATTAGAGTGTTCTGTTAACCACAATGGTTCTGTTCCGTTTTCATCTTCCGACTTCCCATGTCTGTGTCTCTGGTTGTTCTGCTCATTTTGATTTTGTCAGTGTTTTTATATGAAAAGCCCGATTCTAACATTTCAGGTGGAAATAAATATACACAAATAGCAATGCACCTTACCGCCATAAGGACCTCTGGGAAGACTCCCCAGGCCTGCAGAAAATAGCGTGGAAATGTTAGGGAACCTGGGCTCATAACCCAGGCCAAGTAATGTTGGGGTACCTGTCCCCAATTTATAAATGTCCTTTAAGCCGGGTGGTGGTGTCGCACGCCTTTAATCCCAGCACTCGGGAGGCAGAGGCAGGCGGATCTCTGTGAGTTCGAGACCAGCCTGGTCTACAAGAGCTAGTTCCAGGACAGGCTCCAAAGCTACAGAGAAACCCTGTCTCAAATAAAATAAAATAAAATAAAATAAATGTCCTTTGTCTGTTTTCTGCTTTTAATTTGGCTCTTCTAATTGGCTTATTGAGGACAGGTGGTTGGAATTGGCTTGAGGCATAGGTTATGACCCATAAGTTTGATAACAAAGGTATAAAAGGTCAAACCTCAAGGCTGAGACACCCTGACAGTTTATGCAGTGACAAAAAGGTAGTCAATAAAAATTCAAATGATAGGGCTGGAGAGATGCCAGAGAGTTAAGAGCACTGGCTGTGTGTAGCACAAATTCTAACTAGTATTAATAATAAAAGCCCACAGTCAGATATAGAGGTTAATGCAGAAGATCAGAGAAGCAAAGTGGCCAGTCAGTAGAGAGTTCTTACCTCTACCAATGCTCAGACCCAGGGAGAGATCCTGTCCTCAGACTGTCTCCTCGGCCTTCATCCTCAGACTGCAACTGTCTTCACCAAACCTCAGAATGCAATGAGTTCCCATCTCCTCCCGCCTTACATTCCTCTCTCTGCCCAGCCATATCGCTCCTGTCTCCACCTCCCTAGGGCTGGGATTAAAGGTACAAGGGATTCCAAGTGCTGGGATCAAAGGTGTGAGCTCTGCTTCTCTTTGAGACAGATTCAATCTTGTGTAGCCGAGGGTGACCTTGAACTAAGAGAGATCTGTCTGCCAAATCCTGGGGTTAAAGGTGTGTGCCACCACTCCCTGACTTCTAGTGGCTTAGCTTTGCACTCTGATCTTCCTGAAGGCAAGCTTTATTTGTTAAAACATAAATAAAATATCACTACAGCTGTTCTTCCAGAGGACCTGGGTTTAATCCCCAGCATCCGCATGGCAGCGAACAACCATCTGCAACTCCGGTACCAGGCGACCTGACACCCTCTTCTGGCCCCTGTAGATACCAAGCATGCACATAGTGCACAGACACACACACAGACGGAACACTCATATACATAAATAAAATAAAATAAAATTCAAATGGTTTCCCAGACATGACTTTTCAGTTCCCACACTTGAAGTTTTAGGTTTATGTATATCAGATGTATTCCAGTGTATCTTGAATGTCCCTTGAAGTTTTAGGTTTATGTATATCAGATGTATTCCAGTGTATCTTGAATGTCCCTTGAAGTTTTAGGTTTATGTATATCAGATGTATTCCAGTGTATCTGGAATGTCCCTTGAAGTTTTAGGTTAATGTATATCAGATGTATTCCAGTGTACCTGGGATGGGGAAAGGAGCCTAAGTGGCTATGGAATGGGCTGTTAGATTTTTTGTTTTGTTTTGTTTTAGTTTTGTTTCTTGAGGCAAGGTTTCTCTGTGTAGTCCTGGCTGTCCAAGAACTCAATTTGTAGACCAGGCTAGCCTCGAACTCATAGATCTGCCTGCCTCTGTTTACTGAGTTTTGGGATTAAAGGCATGCACCACCACCACCACTGTCACCCGGCAAGCTGTTAGAATTTTAAGAATGGAAAAAGTTGCTATTTATCTGAAGTCCTGTTACTAAAATCACATCCAAGCGAATATGCGATTGCTGAATTTGCTCCTGTTCTATGTTGGCTGTCTGAACCAGAAAATAAACTTTTATTTCTCCCCATGTTGGGAAACAAATGGCTTCTTACTGTTGGCTTTTATCCTTGTGTTTATGCTCAATAATTTTTATGGATCCATGAGAAAACCACTTAGGGGAACAAAACAATTCAGGACTTCTCCAAAGATATTTTGGCCACTAACTGAATGGAGCCACAGGGACATGGGATTGCAGGCAGCAGGCCGGTTCTCTGTCTCAACTCTTCCCAGAGTCCAGACATGAAGGCATGACAGCTGTAGACCTGGGCTGGCATCCTTGCTGTGAAGCCAGCCCCAGACCTACCACCTCCTCAACACTGACTCGGCAGAGGGCTCCCATTTCTTAGTCTCTATCAAGTTTCTCTGCTTTCACACACTGTGCCTGGAACCACTGCCCAGAGGATCCCAGGATGCAATTATGACACCCCTATCCAGAGGCACCCTCGGATATGCGCAGCCACCCTTGAAAAGCCATTCCACAATGCTGTAGGCCAGAGCCGAGTTCAGAGTCATAGAGCCCGAGACAACTGCTGCTCCTCCTGGCTCTCATCCGTGTCACAGGCACATTTTTGGGAGATTCTCAAAAGGATTTTTTTTTAAAAAAATGGTTTTATTAAGTTAAAGTTCATATCAAATAGTTACCCATTTAAAGTATACAGTTTATTTTTCCATATAGTCATAAAAACTGTACAGCTACCATGACTTAATTCTACATTTTATGACCCTATAAAGAAATTCATGCTGATATTGGGCAGTAGCGGTGCATGCCTTTAATTCTAGCAGTTGGGAGGCAGAGGCAGGTGAATCTATGAGCTCAAGGCAAGCCTGGTCTACAGTGCCAAGACAGGATAGAAAGATATACTGTTTAGAAAAACAATAAACAAACAAACAAACAACAAATAAAGGAAAGAAATATGGAAAGAAAGAAATTCATGCTGGACAACGGTGGTGGCAAGTGCCTTTAATTCTAGCACTCAGGAGGCAGAACCAAGTGGGGAGATCTTTGACTTTGACGCTAGTCTGGTCTACAGACTAGTTCTAGGACAGCCGGGGCTAATGTAGAAAAACCCTGCATTTGGTCTGGAAAAAAACAAAACAAAACAAAAAAAAACAACAAACTACAAAACCAAAAAAAAAAAAAAAGAAAAGAAAAGAAGGAAGGGAGGGAGGGAGGGAGGGAGGGAGGGAGGGAGGGAAGGAGGGAGGAAGGAAAAGAAAGAAAGGAGAAAAAGAAATTCAGTCACCACTACCGGCCACCAGCAACTCCCCAGACCCTGAAAACCACAAATCCATTTTCTGTACTAGGAATTTGCCGATTCTGAGCATTTCATTTAAATGGAGCGATACATGTGTAGCCTTTGGTGACTGGCGCCTTTCATGCAGCATTGTCCCCAGTGTCACACGTATTAGGACTCTCTCCTTTCATTCTGGCTTAGCTGCTGTGCTACTGCTGTGAAGAGACGCCATGACCGAGGCAACTCTTAGGAAAGAAAACATTTAACTGGGACTTGCTTACAGTTTTAGAGGCTTAGTCCATTGACGCCATGGTATGGAGCATGGTGGCAGGCAGCGGGCATGGTCCTGGAGGGGTAGTTTGGAGCTACATCTGGGTTCATAGGCAGAGAGAGAAAAAGGGGCGTGGCATGGAGTCCGCCCCCAGGGACACACTTCTTCCAACAAGAACCACATCCACTCCAACACGCTACACCTCCCAATCTTTCTCAAACAGCGCGACTCCCTGCTGACTAAGCATTCAAATACACGAACCTATGGGGGCCGTTCTTATTCTAAACATTATTTTGTCATATAGATATGCCAAATTTTGTCTGTCGGTTTTCAGTGGGTCAACATTTGGCTTGTTTCCGTTTCTTTATTCTTATGAAAGATTTTACTATGAATATTCAACTAAGAATTTAAATTCACACGCTTCCAGTTATCTTTGGCATGCCCCACCCCGGGAACATAGATATTGCGAGGCCACATGACAACTTCATTTTTCTAAAAGCCTGCACGCTGCTTTCTAAGGCCGCTTCCCTATCTTGTCTCCACTCCCACCAGCACCCAGAAGACTGGCGATTGTTCCACACTCTTGCCAGCACCTGTGATGCCTGTCTCTTCGGTCAGAGCCGCCCTAATGGCTAGGAAGTGGTGTTTCACTTTCGCTCTGATGCCTGGGACAGGGAGCATCTCTTCTGTGTCTAGGCCATTTGTATGTGTTCTCTGGAAAGAGCCTTTGATGTCTGAATTAGGCTGTTCTCTTATTGCTGGTCCTTACACATTCTCTACTGCGGATGCTAAGTCCTTATGAAATACAAGATCTGCTAATGTTTCCCTCAACACTGTGAGTCCATCTCACTTTACTACCATTTGAAGCAGGCCTTAGTATAATTTATTTCTTCTATCATTAATGCTTAGTATCACATACTAAGAAGGTATTCTTTAACCCAAGGGCATGAAGATTTATTCCTGTTTTTCCCTAAGAGTCATATAGCTTTAGCTCTTAATTTGGGCCTATGACCCATTTGGAGTTAGTATTTAATAATATTCGGTATGAGGTAAGGGTCTAACTTCATTCCTTTGTACGTGGCTAAACAGCAGCAAAAATCTGTTGAATTTCAACTGGTTTATAAATGATATTCCAGCTGGGCGGTGGTAGCACACTCCTTTAATCCCAGCACTTGGGAAGTAGGGCCAGGCAGATCTCTGAGTTCGAGGTCAGCTTGGTCTACAGTGCAAGTTTCAGGACAGTCAGAGCTACAGAGCGAGACCTTGTCTCAAAATAATAATAACGCTATTATTATTATTATTGTTATTTTACAATTATATATTTATTTGTGTGGAGAGTCGGAGGAGAGGTCAGAGGAAACACTAGGTTCTTTCCCTTTAGCTTGTGGGTCCCAGGAACTAGAGTTCCTGGGCTTGGCCTAAGTGCTTTTACTAAAGAAATCTAGCTGGCTTCCCAGGTGTTTAAAACACACCCCTAATTTAGGAATCCAATAAATTCTCGTCCAATGCATTCACTTCCTGAATTAAAAAAATTATGCTGAGAAATATTATCTTAAAAGCAATCTATCTGGTATTTAAAGAGTGATTGAAAGAAGGTAATTTTGCTCTTATTTGGATTTCAAAGATTAGACTGTCGAGGACTAAGAACAGAAAAGTATAGAGTGTAATTACCAAGAAGCGACTGACTACGTCACATAGGGTGATCCAAACCAGGATTCACCACAGAGCCTCACTGGGCAGAGCGGGATGCCTGAGGAAATGAGACTCTGTCACAGATGCCTCTAAACAGGAATGCCGTGGGCAGCTGCAGGAGCTACCGGGAGCGGGAAAACCGCAAGTGGGAACAGGAGGGGCGGCCATGGCAGAGCTGCAGCCAAGGCAAAGACTCCTTGTAGATCAGGCTCGGGTGCTGGTCCTGGGGAGGCAACCAGCAGATCTGTGCTTTAGAAATGTGGTCAGCTGCTTATGGATGATGGGTCACAGGAGGAGGAGCCCAGAAGTTCTTAGGAGATTCTTGCGACATCTCATGACAAGGGCCTACAAAGTAGAATCAGTTCACAACCGGTTCTTAGAACTCTCGATCTTGACTGGTAGATATGTTCTGAACTAGAAGAGTGTCTTATTTTTGTTGTTGTTGTTTGTTATGTTTTTGTTTTTTTTTTTTTTAAATCTTCCTCTAGAATACCAGATGAGAAGGCTGAGACAAGCTCTCCCTAGAGTGCCCCAGCCCCAGCACAGCCATCAGCCTTGCCCTGGCAGAAGTACCCATTCATGTTCCCCACCTGGTCCTGGAAATCACTTATTCCAGTTTATGGGCTGTCCCTATGCTAAAGTAAGCACATAGAGAGAGAAAACAGAACATGTACACCCCGGACAAATAGGAGAGAGCGTGGGCAGGGGCTGGTCTTCATAGATTATGGTCAGGGGCTGGTCTTCAGAGACTGTGGGCAGGAGCTGGTCTTCTGAGACCGTGGGCATGCGCTGGTCTTCAGAGACTGTGGTCAGGGGCTGGTCTTCAGAGACTGTGGGCATGCACTGGTCTTCAGAGGTGGAAAAATGCAGACTAGAATTAACCTCTAGACTTCATTGTGTCTGGCCCAGGATGAAGACCTGTCTGTTGATCATGCTAGTTCACACGGTCTTGCTCTCCTGGCTTATGGCTTCTCATGAAATAACAAAAGTATACCATCTCTGCAAATACTTCCAGAACCATGTTTTCCTTCTTGATGATGCTGTGCCAGTAGATGGTCCAGTTCTCCAGAAAGTGGAGGCTTTAACATTAGTCTTCCATGTTCCCCGGAGGATTCTGGGACCGGCCAATAGTACCAAATCACCTTTATTTGTCTTAGATGTGAAGTTCTCAAAAGACTTGTAATTTTCAGAATGAAAAAAAAAAAGGTTGCCTCTAGTTCTAAGACAACTTCTCTTTTCTTTGTACCCAGTTCACCTGTGTCTTCTTGTGGTGTGTGAGCTAATCTACTGAGGCACCAGGCAGCAGGAGGGTGAGCAAAGATAGGCACAAAGCCTCAGCAGGCAAGCTCTGAGTCCACCGTCAAGCAGTAAGTGGCCCTGACCCTTGAGGAGCCTTAAGAGCATCTGAGAAAGCAGCTTCTATGGAGGAGTGGATGTTGCAAGCAGAGGTGCCAAAGAGACAGGATAGGACCCGGAGAGAAATGAGAGAAACAGGCATCCAGTCTGATTCCGAGCAGTCCCCGTCAGCAGGCACTGTGCTAGAAAACTGATGGCCACAAGCCGCTTAGGAGCAGCCTTCTGTCCCTGATTGGCGACAAGACAGAAATAAATCTGCAATTAACAATCTCAAAGGCATACTTTCATCATGGGCACTTAGGAGAAAGGAAACGGGGCTGACATGAACTTTGATGTAAATACAGCTTTTACTGTTTTTTTTTTTTTCTTTCCCCTCCTTCTTTTAGTGATCTGACACCTTCTCCTTGACAGAAATAGCAGCGTATTAATTCTCTGCTAAACCTTCTCTTGAAATGTGCGTTTATGTCTGGCGTGACTTTATCTCCGTGTCACCTGGTCCTGCCCCCCACATTCCTGTTCCTCCTGGTAACACCCACCCAAATTTCAACACATTTTCCCCTCACAAATTTAGCATTAGCTTAAGTCACTACCTATATTTAGAGAGTTCCTTCATCCTTTCTCCAGTATAAAGGACAGCTGCAGTAATGGGCGTGTTTCGTTGAGGAAGACAAAGTGTTCATTTTTGATGGGTACGTTTAAATACATCTCCTGTGTGTGTGGATGTGGCTTTGACAGATTCGGGGGACTATGAAAACTCTACACTGGTCAGAAAGTAAGCAGGCAGCATTCCTCATTTTATTATGTGAGCTCCCCACACAGTCTGTCATGTGGAATTTGTGTGGGATCTTATTTACTATATTACAAAAGCTGTCCTTCGTGTGTATTTACGCAGGAGGGAAAACAGGCCTCTTTTATGTAAGTCAAATGTCGCTTCAGAAACTATTACTCTGGAATGTCTGGAAAGCGTTCCATGGTTTCTGGATCCCCTGAAAAATACAATTTGCTTCTCACAACAAGTTAACAAGGGCAAGGTGTATGTGATATTAACGCAGACTTCCGGCTGGAGACCAAGCTGCTAGGCCGGTGGAAGGAGCCACTGGCACATGAGACAGGGCCCCAATGGGGACAACCAGGAATGGAAGACAGAGGGATGAGGAGGTCACTGCACTACCCCAGAGAGTCACCAGCAGTGACCCTGGGCACTCAGGGAAATGGGGGGGGGGGACATCTTTCCTGGTGGTATCTTCCCATCTATATGGTGCCATGCTTCTAGTTGCTTCCAAGTTCTTTGAATCCATCTCCATCGTGTTGATTTGAGACATTCATTTAAGACAAATAAGACGGACTATGTGCAATATAAAATGAAGGAAGGGAGAGCTGCTAACAGCTGTTGGAATGACTCAGGAAGTTCAACCCATCAAAGCTGATCAAGACCCTTAACTCACCTGCTGTTTGTGGTCAATGGGAGAACTAGTCACTTTAACTACAAAACTGATGAGCAAAAAAAAAAAAAAAAAAAAAAAAATCAAAGAAACAAACTGTTCATGCTTCTGATAAGGTCACATTCATCATCATAATCATACACTTTATGATTATGACCTTATCGGAAAGGCCCAAGCTACACGTCTGTCGAGGCTGGAAACATCCCCTGCTTTCAATTAGCCTCCTCAGCTCCCACATGGCTCATGTGGGCTCAGGTCAGTGGAAAAATATTTCTTCCCCTTGCCTCTTCGTGGGAGTTTTTGTAGCTTTCCATTCTCTTTCCGCGGGTTTGTTGGGTGTGCACATTCTCTTGAAAACTGTCTCAGGATATAAAAATTTTGTTCTACAAACACTTAGAAATATTAGCCGAGGACTGCAACCACAGTTCCTTGTTATCTCTCTGCTGAAATACCATCCGTTTAGGTGGGAGTTGGCTCATTCTGGTCGGTTGGCCAAAGGCTTAGTGTAAAACAAAAGAAATAGGGGCTGAGAAGACTTTTTTCCCCTCTGGGCACTGCAGCTTTGTGTAAAGTCCACAGGTGAGCTCTGAGGGTCATGAAGATGTCACTACTCCCTCAGGCCCCAGAAGCAATCACAAGCACAGACAACATGCAATAAACATTTATGGATTTAGAGAAAAAGAAGGGAAAAAAATAAGCCAATAAAGGAACTGCCTAGGCCACGACTCTGGTGCCCACCAGGTTCTTAATATTTAAGACAATGTAGCCTTTCAGCAAACCAAGTCAAGATTAAATTTCTTCAAGGTTTCTTCAAAGGCTGGTTCTGGGGACATGAAAGATTTTGCTAGCAAAGTTTATGGCTTCCTTCATGGTATAATACATCAGTATAAAAACAATATAAAGCCAGAGAAGAAATCAACAAGATTTATCAATGGATCAAAAGAAAGACTTGAAAATATGGAAGGGGCAGTAGTTTATTACAAAGACATACAGTAAACATACATAACTATACAGCCAAGTCTTTCAAAAATAAAAGATTACTTAAATGTGGTTAACTCAGTAACTCTAGGAAAGATGAGGAAAGTTGGATTCCTAGCTCCTTGTTTTTACCAAAATTAGTTTCAAGTGGATCTTGATTTTTTATATGTAAAGTGAAGTCATAAGAATAAGGAGCAAGCCAGGCAGTGGTGGTAGTGGTGCACACCTTTAATCCCAGCACTGGGGAGGCAGAGGTAGGCAGATCTCTGTGAGTTTGAGGCCAGCCTGGTCTACAGAGCTAGTTCCAGGACAGACAAACAAAAAACAACAACAAAAAGAGTAAATACCTGAAGAATGCAGGAAACAATACCAGACTCCAGCCACAAATGAGACATATTTGCAATAGATTCCAAGAGCTGCCTTCCCTAGAGAGAAGCTGTGTGTTTTATCCTCTGTGGGAACATTCTGGAAAGGGCCTGGGAAACGCTCACAAGACCCTGTTCTGGGGACTGTCCACGAGCTATAACATTTCTGGTGGATTTAGCAATGCTTATTAAAATGTAGAAACCATGTATCTCTGCAACCACAGCCACAGAGACTTACCCCACACTCCCAGGACCCGAGGCTCCACTCAAGGGTCAAGGCTGAAGAAGAAGCCCTGCCTGTCATTCACACTCAATCAGGTCTGTGCCCCCACCCCCACCCCTTCCCTGCAACTGGTACTGTTCTTTATGAGGTCTGAAGATTCCCTCACACCCAGATCAAATGACCACCCTTGCCCTATGGACCCCAGGTCGCTATGATGTGAACCCACAGCATCTTAGGGTGGGATGTGATGCTTGCATCTTCTAGAGCCAGGCTTGAGTTATTTGTTGAATGAAAAAAACAAGTGAATGAATGGTGGGCAAATGGGACTAAACTGCCTATGTTGAAGGAATGCACGTGTGAAGCTCTCTTAGTTGGGGTGCTGGTGGGTAGATTAGAGCCGGGACTGACATTTTCACAATAGGTGAGGGTCTAAAAGAGGACAAAGATGCCCAGCTTCTATATAGTCTTCTAATGCACAGACAGTTCAGCTTGGGCATGAAGATTATTTTCAAGCATGCAAAATTCCATTACGTTACAGAGCGCAGTATGAGCAGCAGGTAATGAATCGTGAATGTGGCAGGTTGGGTTAGATTTAATGAAACCAAACCCTCTTAAGCTCAGAAGCCTGGCTTGTTAAATAACAATGCTCCTGTAAACAAGCCTGCGAGATTTATTGTGCCCCTGGGAAAGTCTCTGGAATGAGCACAGAAATGCTTCTGTTGATTAGCCTTTTTAGCTGCAGGCTGAGAACTGACCTAAAAGGGAAAGCTCTGCCCTCCAGATTTTACATAATGTGCCCTTATCAATTCCTGTCAGGAGAAGCTTTCCCCACAGGGCTGGCAGCCGCCGGGAGTGCTTCTGCCTGAGCCCAGCGCCCCGTGGACCAGAGCCCGCTGGAGAGCAGAGCCCATGGCTCCACCACCAAAGACTAAAGAGTTTCAGTGAAGGAGAATGCAAAGAGAAGGATAGGGAAGTTAATACAACTAACAAGATGATTGACTTGCGCTCAGACAAAGAGCGGAAGCCCTGTCCCAATGTGTGCTAACTGGCCCAAGGTCAGACGGGAACTAACTGCTGCGGTCCCACCGTGTCTCCTGCCACCTCCGCAGGGCTGGCTGTGTAGCAGGAGGGCTCATTTTTCAGAGGCAAGCCCTGGATGTGCCTACATATTTTTACTGGATAAAGGAAAGATACCCTTCTAAAAAGGACACAGGACATTCATTTAGAGCCACTAACAGAAATCTCCGTCAGCACTCCAGGCTCACTTACCCAACTTTTGGGATATTTCCCAAATGGTTCTAAAAAAAAGGTACACACAACAGGAAATAAGAGCCAAGAGAGAGAACTCAAACACAAAAGCAATGGTTGAACTAGAACATTCTAAAAATGTAGATGGAATTCTCAACTATGTGGGGCATATGGTTTTCTAGCTGGGCAGTGCATCTCCACAGCACTCCCCTCTCATCTTCCCCATGTGCTCCAGTGGACAAAACCTCCTCTGCTCACCCTTTCCCTTGGATGTACTGAAAAAGAAGCTGTAGACTTCGCTATTCTCCCCTATGATGCCTGGCAGCTTTGTTCAGATCATCTTTGGTACACTTGCAGGAGAATAAATCTACTGTCCTGGGAGGCCTTCTTGAGAGCCAGTATGTGCTGGTCACAGGAGAGACAGGCCCTAGGTGGCCCAGCCACCCTAGCTGAAGCCTCCACACAGACGCAAAGCAGCTACCTTAGAATGCCCACTGAGCATGCGTTTGGGTCCAGTCCCCATACCATCAAGTCACAACCCCACAAGACACCCTGACTGGGCACCATCTGCTCACAGGACCAAGAAAGAGAATAGAAATAAGCTATCAACTTTCTAATAACAGAATACAATTCAGAAGGGTTGGCTGGTCAGACTGTGAGAGAGCGTTCTGACAGGTTTCTTGCTATGTGACTCTTGGCAGGTACACCAGAAACGTCGAGATGCTATCAAGGAGGTCTTTGCACCCTTCTTTGAGAGGAAGGCTGTGGAACTGCTTCTCTATAGGGTTTCATAGGAGAGCGGTTTGAGTGTACAGCTCACAGCTGTAGGAAGGCGGGCCAGGTGGGGTTAGCCATGGGAGAAGCCTTGTAGGCACGAGAGCACAGGATGGCAACCATAGGCAGGCCCCAGGTGTCTGTCAGCTGGCTGAAGCCATGGTGACACTGCCTTTCCTATCCAAAACACCATTCCCGGCCAAAGCTCTGTTGTTTGTTATTGTTTCCTCCAAAGTCTAGAATGTTCTTGGGTCAGAGAAGTATTTTTACCGTGAGCATAAATACAGATTGAATTGTGAGATCCTAGATTATGTGGAGACTCCTTTGATACTTAACTCTCCCCTAAGAGTTAAGACTTATTTCATTTCAGCCTTGAGCCTCAAATTCAGACTTCAAAATATAAAGCAAAGATGAAAGCCCAGACTAGAACAGAAAATGAAAAACAAACAAAAACGCAGTTCAAAGATAGCACAAGGAAAACATACTTCAGATACTGGAGACAGCTGGTGCTCTGTCTCGGTCCCCACAGGTGTCTCAACCTGGTTCTTCCACAGGTGACCCTTCTCTAACACACCCAAGGACACTGGGGACATTTTACCCTCTCTGAGACCCAGGATCTTGAGATCTTTTCTGTCCCTCCCTCTTGATCTTTCCTCTTCCCCTTTTCTCCTTTCTTCCCTTCCTTCTACTGCATTCTTTTTTTGGCCTCCTTGGATTTCTGAGATAAGGTCTCACTCTGTATCCCTGGCTGTACTAAAAATCAGCTGACTTCAAACTCACAGAGATCCCCCTGCCTCTGTTTCCTGAGCACTGGGATGAAAGGTAGGCACCACCACTCGGTCAACTGCATTCTTTCTTTGGACTTCCTTTTCAGATTTTTGAGATAAGGACTTACTGTGTAGCCCAGGCTAACCCGGAGTCAGGCAGTGGTGGTGCACGCCTTTGGTGCCAGTACTTGGGAGGCAGGTGGATCTCTGAGTTCCCTCCAGCCTGGTCTACAGAGTGAGTTCCAAGACAGCTAGGACTACACACAGAAACCCTGTCTCGGGGTGGAAGGCAGGGAGCAAGCAAGCAAGCATGGAGGACTCTTGCCTTATAGTCAAGGGAAACTTCAATATGCTTAATAGTCTTTTGGGGTCTCCTGCTTGAATATTCTCATCTGGTTGCTGTGAGGCACAATCTCCTCTCCTCTGTGTGGGAGATGCAGAAACTGCCTGAAGAGGCAAGACACAAACAAGCCGTGGAGTCTGAGGTACAGCCTCTCCTCTCACCATTTCAACACAAACAGGCAGAGACAGGCATTTCCCTACCCACAAATCCAGACAGTCTTCTGCCATGAGCTCCACAGACCATTTTTTTGTTAACATTTTGCAAAGAGACAAGGTGTGTGAGATGCTGCACCAGATACAGTAGATGTAGCTCCTGCCCAACGGGGTTGAAAAATCTAAATTAAAACACGGGGATAGGAAAGCCATTCCCTTCTCCTCCATCTCTTCTTGTCTCCCCACACATGCCACGTACAGGCCGTTCTTCTGTTGCGCAACTTGGTTTTTAGGATAAGACAATGAGTACCCTGTGACCTTTGAGTGGTGGTAACTGTCATCGGCACAATAGGGGTGGCAATGCTAAAGGACACGTGGTCACACTAATAAGGCAGGGTCTAATCCAGGGCAAAGGGGGAGCTGAGTCATGGCTTCCTTTCTCTCTAAGGAGGAGGTATTGGGGAAGAGTAGGCCCCCATGGGGTGACAGTGAGGGAGTCCCTGTTGTGAACTGTCAGAGCCGGTCACCAGGATTACAGGAGCCTGTCCCCACAGCAGGGAGAGGGGATGGCAAAAGCAGCACATTAGCAGATTGCTGTTCCAGGATGTGATTGAGACTGGCATCATCCACCACGTGACCAGCCTCTGCGTGCAGGAGTCAGAGACAATGCCCTGGGTTGAAAAAGGAAGTCACCCATTGTGAACCAGGAGAAACCTCAGCAAGTTGTTTGGGTTCTGACCTTCTGTGAGCTGACAAAATGCCTCCCCCCCCCACACCGCAATGAAAAGAGAGGCTTAGTCCATCCAAATCCATTCGGATAAACTTCTGGGCAAAAGTGAGGAACCAAAACCTGGTGTTAAATAAAGGTAGAATGTTTAACTTCTGCCTCTAAGCTTTACTGTGAACTTTTGAGACAAAAACATCTAATTTCTCCACAAAACAGAAAATGGCTTTTAAGCAAAACTTAATGCATAGCTGTATCAGTCTTACTTTATTTATTTCTTTTTAATTTTAAAAACTGTATATATATGGGTGTTTTGCTTGCAGGCCTGGAGTCCCAGACAGTTGTGAGCTACCAGGTGTGTGCTGGAAAGCGAACCCAGTTCCTCTCAGAGACGGTAGCCAATGTTCTGAACTGCTGAACCATCTCTCCAGATGTAAGACTGCATCATCTATTGAAATCATTGATGCTTCCAGTGAAGATTGACAAATGTCACAATGTAAAGGTTGGTAATTAAAACTGAATAAAAATTTACATACATAAATTTACATACATAAAGCAAAGTCACTGGGGTAAATATAGAGCTAAGAGAAGAAACAATAATACCAATTAACATGATCTTTTAAAGGTGTTAGGTTTCCATTCTCCTTGGAAAGTAACATGGAGTAAGCAAAAAGCTGGTTGATGAACGGGTGAAACCTATTAGAGAGGATTTTTTTTTAAATCTTAAATGTAGGCCCAGTCTTATCTTAAGTGCAGGCCCATAGCCATGAGTCACCCAGCAGTTCCTGTAAGGATTGCTAAATTCAAGTCTGGTCACTCACAGGGAGTCCCAGCAAAATACTTCAGTGCAGCCCTGATGAGCACCCACAGATTAGGGGAACAGCAAGCCTTTGGTTGACTTTCTAGCCAAAGTCCAAGAGCCTATTGGCATGTTTGGTTGTCGGGTGCTGGGGGATCAAGCCTGAGCTAATGGATGCTAGGCAAGACATTTACCAGTGGGCTACTGCCACGGACTACAGCCAGCTCTCTGGGTTTCCTTTCTGCAGTCTGAATTCCTGCAGCTAGTCAGCTGGGCGAGCCCTGCTAACTAACTGCTCTGGAGATGCCATGTTCAAGTCCACGAATTCTCCCCCGTGTCCAGTTTGTGATTCGGTTCTCTTTCTAATATTAGAAGGAGAGTGTCATCATTTTCCCTGCGAGATGGCATCTCCAAGAACCCGAAATAGCTATTCAGTCAAAATTCTCTATGTCAAGATACATGAACCCCACATTTCAAATGACTCATACTCAAAGTGGCTAACAGCGGCCACACTGAGAAGCCCAGAAGGATCCAAGGACAGTGCTGTCCCATATAATGAAAGATGAGTCTGTCTGCCCTCCTGGCTCACAGGAGACATGTTTTTCAGAGTTATTTATTTTATTGTATGAGTGCTTTGCCGGCAAATATGCCTATATATCACATGTGTGTCTGTCTGGTGGCCAAAATAGTCAGAAGAGGGCTTTGGATTGCCTGGAACTTGAGTTATAGGCACTGTGAGCCACTGTGTAGGTACTGGGAACCGAATCTGGATCTGGAAGATGATTTGTTTAAGAAACAAATACACTGACTTTTTTTTTTTGCTAATGAGTTGAGATGGGGTCTTAATTATGTTGCTGTAGCTGGCTTCAAACTATGTTTAAATGATCCTCCTGCTTCAGTTTCCTGGGTAGCTGGAATGTCAGCTTTTAAAAGTTTTAAAACTTACATTTATATATTGTATGCATGCCTGCATATGTATGAGTGTCTCAGGGAGCACATGTACGTCCCAGCATTCACGTGGAGGTAGGAGAACAAGCTACAGGAATAAGTTAGTTCTCTCCTGGCGCCATTCATGTCCCGGGCATCCCTTACTGGCTCTGCCATCTTCCTGGCCCTCCCCTCACTCTTTTTCCCTTCTCTTAAAAGTGCAAGTGCTGGAGGGACGGCTCCTTGATTAAGAGCACTTAGTGCTCTTTAGCATCTGTTAGGTGGCTCCTATAACTTCAACTCCAGGGATTCTGATGTTTGTGGTCTCCAAGGGCCCCTGCACTCAGTTGCTTACACCCCTCTCCATAGCTGCATACTTGAAGTCAAAAATAAAATCTCTTTAAAAACTTAAATGTAAGTGTTTACCTTAAAAGTAAAGCCCCAGCACTCGGGAGGCAGAGGCAGACGGATCTCTGTGAGTTCGAGGTCAGCCTGGCCTACAAGAACTAGTTCCATGACAGGCACCAAAGCTACAGAGAAACCTTGTCTTGAAAAAAAAACTAAACAAAAAACAAACAAACAAAAAGTGAAGGTCCATTTTTTAAAAGCCCACTCACAGAGACGAGACGAGTACCATCTAAACTGTAGCCCGTGGCTAGCCTCTGCCCTTTTCCCCACACCCAGGATGAAGGGAGGCCTGGGGAGAAGGTGAAATATTCCCAAACAACTCTTTCACATTTAGAAGCCAGACCATTCTGACAGATCCTTATTTTAGAACAACAATGTGTCCTCAGAATAGAAGACTACAGAAGGAAATTAAGGAAGTCTCTGGAAGCTTTCTCTCCAAGGTGCTCCTACAATTCAGCTCTGTATAATTTCCAATCAAGTGTGTAAACAGCTGACATGAAAAACGACTTCCCTTGTATATACATCTGCCCCATGCTTGCTTATGCAATGCAGCCATTACCCTCACCAACAGGAAGCTGGCGTGGGGGAGAGAGGCGCTGACCTCAAGGAGTGCAGTGGGAGTTCAGGCCTGTAGGGAGGACCCAGTCTAAGGCCCCATGGCTGGCAGGGTCACAGGCACTAGGGGTGACCTTAAGATGTGACCCGTTCTTTCCTTCATGCCCATGCCTCTTCTAGGTCCCGTCAGGCTGATTCACAGGCAAGTGGTTAGAACAGGACACCATTCCAGTGGTCAAGAAACACCCAGGGAGGACTGGCAGCTGAGAATAGCCCTCCACAGCCTCAGTTTGTCTGACCTGCTGGCTGCTGGCAACACCAAGCCCCACTCCTCCCTCATCCTGTCCCTGCAGTTCCTTGAGGCGCATTCCTGGAGTCTCCCAGAGCTTTGAGAGCCCCACTCCCCACCTGCCTCCTTTTAAAAAATTTTCTTAGGCCTGCATTCTTTTTTTTATTAGATTTTTTTTTTCGAGACAGGGTTTCTATGTAGCTTTGGAGCCCGTCCTGGAACTAGCTCTTGTAGACCAGGCTGGCCTCGAACTCACAGAGATCTGCCTGCCTCTGCCTCCCGAGTGCTGGGATTAAAGGTGTGCGCCGCCACCACCCGGCTTAGATTTTAAAAAAAAAAATTACCAATCCAAATTCCCACTCCCTCCTCTCCTCCCATTCCTTCCACACACCCTCCCACCCCAACCCCTTCTAATCCTAAGAGAAGGTAAGGCACTTGGCTTTGTGGAAAGCCCAGGGTCCTCCCCACTACATCCAGGCTGAGCAAGGTATCCATCCAAAGAGAATAGGATCCCAAAAAGCCAGTACATGCAGTAGACATAAATTCCAGTGCCACTGCCAGTGGCCCCTCAGTCTGCCCCAGCCATACAGCTGTCAGCCACATTCAGAGGGACTCCTTCCCTTAGGTTTGTATTCTAAGGCTATATTCATGACCAATGTATCACTGTCAGTGGTTTCAAACGACACCCGAGTGTTCTGAGTAGTGTGTGCTTGTCTGCTCTGGCCACTGCACACGCGGACCCCATCCATTGGGCTGCAGTGGCAGGGCTGTGCCCTCAGACTCTCCCTCTTTTGCACATTGGTTCGGACCACTTTATAGGGCTAAATGAATGGATAAGAAGGGCAACAAAGAATGTTCTTCTGAGTTGGCCATTCTGAATCACTTTAGAAGGTGAAATAAAATTGAAACTCAATGCTTTAAACAGCTAGACATGGTGGCATAGGGCTGTAACCCCACAGCCTGGGAGGCTAAAGCAGGAGGCCTGCCATGAGTTCAAAACCAGCTGCTTTATGAGTGTTCCGGTTTCTTTCCTGTTGCTGTGATCAGAGGGTTTATTCTGTTTTACAGTTCCACAGGGAGATGACAGCAGGAGCAGGAAACTGGCAGATCACATTGCAAACACACACAGGAAGCAGAGAGAAAAACAACAGAGCCAGGGTATCAAAGTTCAAAACCTACCTCAGAGCAATGAATTCCCTGCCTCAAACAAGGTTTAACCTGCTAAAGGTTTTACAACCTAAAAAACAGCACCACCAAGTACCCTAGCTGTCGTCATAGAACCTTCATCCAGTAACTGAGGGACGCCGAGGTTGAGATCCACAGCCAAGCACCAGGCTGAGCTCTGGGAATCCAGCTGAAGAGAGGGAGGAGGGAATATGTGAATGAGGTGTGTGTATGTGGGGGTAGTCAGGATCATGACAGAGAAATCTACAGACAGATGAACCAAGCTCGTGGGGAACTCACAAACTCTAGACAGTCAGTTGTGGATCCTGCATGGGACCAAACTAGGCTCTCTGCATATGGGCAACAGTTGTGTAACTTGGTATGTCTGAAGGGTCCCTGGCAGTGGGTCCAGGATCCATCCCTGGTGCATTAGCTGGCTTTTTGGAGCCCATTCCCTATAGTGGGATGCCTTGTTCAGCCTTGATGCAGGGGGGAAGGGCTTGGTCCTGCCTCAACTTGATGTGCCAGGCTTTGTTGAATCCCCATGGGAGGCCTTACCCTTTCATAGGAATGGATGGTGGTAAGTTGGGGGATGGGCAGTGTGGGGGTGCAGAGGGGGAACTGTGGTTGATATGTAAAATAAATAATTTTTTTTAGATCAGCACCACCAGCTGGGGAGCAAGTGTTCAAACGTGCAAGTCTATGGGGGACATTTTACTTAAACCATAACAAACGTGAGCATTAGGCCACTCAAGGGGCTTCATAGTAAGACCCTGTCTCAAAGACCTGAAAAATAACAAAACTCTCAACTTTCTCGGAGGTGGCCCAATGATGGAGTATATGTTTCCCTAGCACCAAGCCCCTACTCAAACTTGTTTCTTAGTAGTATGAAGTTAATATCAAAGTCAGAAAAATATTGGTTGCTTCATATTTGTTGTTTTCTTCTTTTGCCGTATCTCTAATAATATTTTTGATATAACATATTTCAATAATTCAGCTGTCTCATTGTGCACCTTCATTAAATGATAAAAGAGTAAGCATTTTTGTTCATGGTCTAGTACCTCCTCCTCCTTTTCCTCTTCCTTCCAAGTTTACCAAGGTACAGCTAATACACAAAGAACTGTACATACGCAGCATGCAGTTTGGTAGGTGTAGCCACAAATAAATGCCCATGTAGCATCATTGCGACCTGGTAATGCATGCCTCTAGCATCTTCTCCCCCAAAGTCCCTGCCAAGCTCCTTGGGCTTTGTAGTTTTGCTTCTGCGGTGGGAACACTCGACCTTAGATCTGCCCTCTCAGGTTTTTGAAGAGCACAACATCATATTGTTAATGTAAGCGCTATGCTATTCTGCAGATCTCGACTTACCCATCTTACACAACTGAAACCTTACACCCACTGAAGCACAGCTGTCCTCTCCCCACCCACCTTCAGCACCGGCAGCATTCCAGCTTCTGGCAAACACTACTGTATCAACTTCGCTTCTGTGGGCTTGGTTATCAGAGATGCCTCATGAGAGTAGAACCACAAAACATTTATCTTTCTGTGTCCAGCTTATTTCACTAAGCGTAATGTCTCCAGTTTTATCTATGTAGCAAATGGTAGATTTCCTTTTTGCCTTTTTTTAAATAAAGCAGAATAGTATTTGTTTTACAGACTACACTTATTATCAGTTCATCTGTTGACAGACGGTTGGTTGGTGCTATCTTTTTAGCATCAGGAATAATGCTGCAATAAACACAAGATCTCTTTAAGATACTGATTTGGCCAGGCAGTGGTAGCCCATGCCTTTCATCCCAGCATGAGGGAGGCAGAGGCAGATGGATCTCTGTGAGTTCGAGGCCAGTCTGGCTCACAGAGTGAGTGCCAGGACAGCCAGGGCTACACAGAGAAACCCTGTCTCTAGACACCCCTCCCCCACCAAAAAAGATACTGAATCTAATTCTTTTGGTTATGTCTCCACTGGTGAGATTGCTGAGTCATGATATCTCCAGTGGTGGGATTGCTGAGTCATGATGTCTCCAGTGGTGGGATTACTGAGTCATGATCTCCAGTGGTGGGAATGCTGAGTCATGATGTCTCCACTGGTGGGATGGCTGAATGTCTCCACTGGTGAGATTGCTGAGTCATGGTGTCTCCAGTGGTGAGATTGCTGAGTCATGATGTCGCCAGTGGTAGGATGGCTGAGTCATGGTGTCTCCAGTGGTGGGATTGCTGAGTCATGATGTCTCCAGTGGTGGGATGGCTGAGTCATGATGTCTCCAGTGGTGGGATGGCTGAGTCATGATGTCTCCAATGGTGGGGAATGGCTGAGTCATGATGTCTCCAGTGGTGGGATGGCTGAGTCATGATGTCTCCAGTGGTGGAGAATGGCTGAGTCATGATGTCTCCAGTGGTAGGATGGCTGAGTCATGTGGCAGCAGTTTGATTTTCTGAAGAGATTTCCTATTGTTTCCTAAAACTGCTGTACCAGTTGACAGTCCCACAGACAAAGAGTTCCTGTTTCTTCACATCTTCACTGACATCCATAATCTTAAAACACAAAGCCGGTCAGTCCCTCCTGGCAGGCACATGGTTGTACGTCCCTGTGGGACTGATCTGAAATGTTTGAATCCCGATAATGGTTCTGAGTACTGTTCATCTTCCTTTTGGTCTTCATACAACTTCTGGGGTGGGGGGGAATGTTTGTTACATCTTTTGCTGGGATTTAATAAGGTCGTTTATATTTTTTAAAAACACTTTCTTCTCGTGATGCTGGGATCAAACGGAGGGGGCATGGTAGGAGAGCTACCTCTTCTGAATGGCGACCTTAGCTGCAGGTGACTTAGACTTTTTTGAGTTGATCGTTTCTTTAGTTTCTTTGAGTTGATCATAGGGGTTGTAGGAGTTCTTCAGGCACAGGGAGCTAACCTTATCAGATACATAGCTGGCCAGAATGTTCTCCCTCAGTGGAGGTTGGCCTTGGACTCTGCTCATAATTCCCATTGTTTGTTTCCCTTTGGAGACAAGCAGTAATTAAGGACAGTTAACTCAGCCCCACTTCTCTAGTTCAGAGCCTACTGGTCTCATGGTTTAATTTACTCTTTATGTCTGGCTTGCTAGTCTGTTAATCTTGGATAACATTAGCTGGAAGAGACAATATAGTGCCCATTAAAATTTTACCCACGGGTTCAGGATGTGTCTCAGAGGCAACATGCTTGCTAGGCACATATGAGGTCCTGGCTCAATCCCCAGAACTGCACACACACAAACAACAGCAAGACCATGCAAATACCATTTTTATCCTCTTCTCCCAGTGGACGAGAATTGGTCCACTGAACGGATTAACACTGTTCAGGAAGCTTTACGGTTATTTATCAGCAATTCTTAGATAACTCAGTGAAGTGATGCTCAGAGCTGTTTCTGAACAACACAGTGGTGTAGTTAGCAGCCGTCTGTTTCCTAACACTCTGTACTTACTGGTTCTGAAATACTTTCTGTGCTAGGGACAGCAAGGCATTCGGGGGTGTGGATTTGCAAACAAAAAGTCCTCTAGTGGTAGTCAGTGTTTATATTTCTTTGATTTGGTCGGTGATTATTGAACTCAGATTGCTACGCTCATGACGAAAATTGAAATTTTTATTTTTGTAACACCTAACATCAACCCTTGGGACAGCTTCAAACACAATGTTGAATGAATGGTTTATTGTGTTGGATGCCCAGGGACATCATCACCCCCAACCTTTCCCAGGCTACCCCTAAATTTCCCCAGGATGCTTAGTGATATCACCCCTACCCCACACCCATGCCCATGCTACCTCTAAATTCCCCCAGGATGCTCAGTGACCTCATCACCCCAACCCTGCTTAGGCTACCCCTAAATTTCCCTAGGATACTCACTGACATCATCACCCCCACTCCCACCCAGGCTACCTCTAAATTTCCCCAGGATGCTCAGTGACATCATCACCCCCACCCCACACCCATGTCCATGCTACCCCTAAATTTCCCGAGGATGCTCAGTGACATCATCACCCCCACTCCCACTCAGGCTACCCCAGATTTCCCCAGGATGCTCAGTGACATCATCACCCCCAACCCTGCCCAGGCTACCCCTAAATTCCTCCAGGATGCTCAGTGACATCACCCCCACCCCACACCCATGCCCAAGCTATCCCTAAATTCCTCCAGGATGCTCAGTGACATCACCCCCACCCCTACCCATGCTCAGGCTACCCCTAAATTCCCCCCAAGAGACCCAGTGAGCCTTTTGTTTGTAGTTTTTCCAACAACAGGGACATGGCAGTGTTTTTTATCGTATGCTTTTCATTGGTGTTTGTGTTTTGGAGACAAGGGGAGAGATGCCAATAGACTCTAAGTTCTGCCTTGGAGCAGACTTTAAATATGAAATGATTCTCCTGCCCTCATTGTACACATCACCAACCAAGGACTTCAGTTTCGTTTGGAGACTTCAGAGGCATCAATAACCTTCCTAAACATGGCTTTGTGACTTTGATCCTAGATGACTACACAAACAAATCACTCAATGGATTGTGGAAAATGGGCCATGAGATGACCAGGAGGCACATGGCATCATGCACAAGAGGGAACAGGACCCAAATTCAATTTGTCACTTGGGATAAGTAAAAAAATTTCTAATTGATAGAGTTGGCTGAGTTAAATGTTCTGGGCACAATGAAGAGCAACTATGTTCATCTGTGCTGTGAGAAAGTCCCCCTACCCCCCACCAATGACCCTCCCTAAATGAAGAATCCAAGGCATACTGCAGAATCATCACTAAATCTTCTGTTGACTTTTTAAAACCTGTGATGGTTTCTTTGCTCTAATGCCGTTAGTACTCTCCCCACTGTCCATTTTGATACAGTGACTTCTAGGACTCGTTCCAACAGGGAGTAAAAGTCTTGAAGAAGGGTGGTTTGAAGAAACTTCTATTTTGTAGAAAGAAAGATGCCCCAGACCTTCAAGATCATTGTTCCTGATAGAAAAGACACTGTAGTTTTAGCACAGTTGATTTAGTATTATTGGTGGTTCTGTTTGCTATTGATATTTAGGCACTCACAGCAATCCTCCAGCCTCAGCCTCCCAAGTGTTGGGATTACTGGGTAGAACCATCAGCCCTGGTTTGATGGACCCTTAACAAGATGCCCATGCTAAAGACACTTCTGGTTCATTTCAAATTATCTGATGCCTCAGGAAAACCTGTCTGCTCTGCCCAACCACTGTTGAGGGATTTCATTTGGAATTAAAGATTTTGTCTGTCCACATGCAAGGCCTGCCTTGGAACTTCCTTGAGGCTGGGTTGGTTCTTCAGGCTTAAGAAGTTTGCAATTGAGGATCTCAAGGCCTGAGGACCTTGTATAAAGTTCTCAGGAATGGAAGGAATGCAGGTAGCTCACTCCTGACTCAGAGGTAGACCATCCATCCATCCCAGCTTCTGTACTGTGACTGGGAAACAGACCGACAGAATCTATGGGCAGGTCTCACCCAGGGCTGCCACAGACTTTTAGCAGGGACACACTGTGAGTTTGCTTCCTCCTTTTCATCCTAGCAGCTTTTATTCTGTCGAAGCCTTAGAATAAAAGGACCAAATGTAAGAGTCTCCTCTTCTACTTCTGACTTTAATTATGAGGAGACAGCTAATTTGTAATTAAATCAAAACAAAAGAAACTCTCTAGTGCCAATCCAGTACCAATTTAATAAACCTTTTGGAGTCTGTGGATATATTTTATTAATCAAATATTTATAGCTGGGTTTATAAAAAATAGAACATTTTTATATGGAGCTTGCTATGTCAAAGACTTCTGTGCTAGGTAGTAAAGTCACCATGGCTGTGGTATACTCCTAAGTCATTACTAGAGTCACCATGGTCGTGGTACATGCCTATGTCATTAGTAAAGTTGCCACGGCTGTGGCACACTCTCATGTCATAAGTAAAGTCACCATGGCTGTGGTATACTCCTATGTCATTACTAGAGTCACCACGGTCGTGTGGCACACTCCCACGTCATTACTAGAGTTATCACGGCCGTCGCACACTCCTATGTCATTAGTAAAGACACCACGGCTGTGGCACACTCTTATGTCATTAGTAAAGTGAATCCACTCAGAATTAGGCAACTTTGCAAAGGTTGTAGGGTGAATTCAGTATTGAGAGTTCTCCCCAAATCAAGGCTATTCCACTGACTGTTAGCAAGGAGAATCTGGGCTAGGGGCACGGCTAAGTGATGCAGTTACCTGCCTATTATTCCTGAGTCCCCAGGTTCAATTCCCAGTACCAGAAGGACAGAACCTGAAGGCATACCTTCACTCATGCAAAGTGAGAGCTTCCTCCCGAAGGACATCCCTCCGGCTTCCTCTCAGATGTCTGTGAGGTTTCTGGCCTTATATCAGTGCTACTCTCTACCAAGTGACCTCATAGGGGACTGGCTGAGTCACTATCTGGAACAGGAGGGACATATAGGCAGCCCTTCTTCTGAGGCTGTGGGTCAGGCTCCCGCAGTGCAGCGCTGCCCCCAGACTTCCTGTTCTCTTGGGCCAGTCATGAGCAATGGCTCACTCCACTTGCATAGCTAGAAACCATACCAGGAGCCAGGGCGTCAGCACACGACCGTCCTGTGTTTGTAAGCTTTAAGAAACAAACAAAAGACTAGCGAGTGTCCAGCTGGTCTCGTCTGCTTTGCGTCAGTACATTAAAGGACGTGGAGAACAGGAGGTGGGGGTGAACTAGAGAGGTCAGTCTTTTATGTTGCTGTCTAAAAAAAACATCTGAATGAAAAAAAGCACTTTAGAAGAGTGAAGAAAGACCCCCATTCAAAAAAGAAAAGTCCTCATCACATATCAAACTCAGACTGTGAAGTACAGGGTGTCTTACTTTTCCCCTAAGTTCATTTTGCCTTGGGCTAAAAAAAAAAAAAAACAAAAAACGGCATCATGTGGACCCACCTGCAGTACGGAGAAACACTGCAGGCTGAGCCTACAGCTCAGATCGGAGCTCAGAAGAGGCGACAGAAGCATGGGAAGACGGGGATAGGGTGAAAGTCCACAGGAAAAGGGGAAAGTTACAGCAGACAGCTTCAGATTTGAACCCCCTCATCATCTGTAACACAGGTTGTGCCTGCTCTCGGTGCCGACAGAAGAAGGTTGGCTCGGGTGCCAATCTAAACCACTGTGCGTGCTGCATACACATCAGCACCAGCAGCATGGGAGCCATGTCATGCCGGGGCATGCTGCTTATGATGCCATACTCACTGCATACATGGTATTTCCTTTCAAAGCCACCACTCCGTCAATCACCCCCAGCCATTAGATTGATATTTTATCATTAAAAAAAATTATATTAGGGCTGCTGAGATGATTCGGTGGATAAAGGTGCTTGCTGCCAAGCCTTGATCCCCAGGACCCACATAGTAGAAGGATCACCCTAAAAGTTGTCCTCTGACCACTGCACATAATTCTCTCTCTCTCTCTCTCTCTCTCTCTCTCTCTCTCTCTCTCTCTCTCTCTCTCTCTCTCTCTTTCTCCTTCCCCCTTCTCTTTCTCCCTACCTATCTCGATCTCAAACACACACACACACACACACACACACATGCAAGTGCACACACACGTAAACACAATGAAGTAAACATAATAAGAAAAAAATTATTTCAATGGCTGGAGACATAGTTTAATTGGCGAGGGCTTGCCTAGCACACACAAAGCCCTTGGCTCCACCTACCCACCTCCTACACCCTGCTAATGGCCCCCCACCATTCCCACATCACATCCAACTGTTTGTAGGGGCTGGAGAGATGACTCAGCTTTAAGAGCATACAGCAAGCTTGCAGCGTTCTGAGTTGAGTTTACAACACTCATATCAGGCAGCTCACAACCATATCTCCAGCACCAGGGGCTCTGACACCTTCCTCCACCCTCTGTGGGTGCCCCGCCACACACACACACACACACACACACACACACACACACACACACACACGACTAAAGAATAAAATCTTTTTAAACCACACAACAAAGCTGCCTGTGATGGCCCACACCTGTAATCCTAGTCCTAGGGAGACAGAGCAGGAGGGAATAGAAAGTCAAGGCCATTCCTTGCTACTTGGCAAGTTCAAGGCTTAGCCTGGGCTACGTGAGACCCTGTCTTAAATTTTTTTTTTTTTTTTTTATTTTCAAGCCATGTGACATACTTGTGATTCCAGGATGGTCAGTTAAGGGCTAGCTTAGATTACATAGGTAATAATGCCTTTAAATATAAGAGTTAATTCTTTTCAAGCAGTTTAGTCTGCTATTAAAAGAAGACAAGGGAACACAATGTAAGAATTAAAAAGGAAAGTAGTAAAGTAGTTTTTAGATGATTTAGTCTATCAGTAGGAATAGGAAGCCATCTGATATATAATTTATGACTGGGTAAACCAGGCATGCTAGTATATGCCTATAATCTTAGACTTTGAAGACTGAGGCAGGAGGATCATCGAGAAGTCGAGGCCCGTGTGGATCACAGTGAGGCTCCATCTCTCACACCAACAGAAGTGGGTGAAATCCAGATACCTACAACAAAATACTAATTACCCCTGGGCATGATGGTCACACCTTTAATCCCAACAGATGGGAGGCAGAGACAGGTGGATCTCTGTGAGTACAAGGCCAGCCTGATCTACACAATGAGTTCTCAAACAGCCAAGATTAAGTAGGGAGACTCTGTCTCAAAAAAAAAAAAAAAAAAAAAAATGAAAAAACCTAATCAGGAAATAAGCTTCTGCCCCACTCCTGAAAAACAGAACTAGACCAAAACACAAAGTCTAAAATTAGACAAACCATAACCAGGTATGCAGCCTAATTAACCAAAGCTGCAAACTTTTGTGAAAAATAATGAAGCCAATGCACACATCCTGTCATGTGTGGATAACAATGACTAAAAGATTTCAAATGGGCAGTTTTTCCAAAAATCATTTGTAAATTCACCGTGAAATTTTCACATATGGCAAAGGAATATAGACGTCATACACGAAAGCACCGGGTACCAGCAGAAAGACTGGCAGGCAGGGACACGGCCAGAATATGTGACCAGAAACAGCACCCATCCACCACAAAGAAGGTAGCAAAAGTCAATCAAAACGACCAAATGGCAAGGTAGACACCAACGAGGCAGCAATTCAAATTTTAAAAAACAAAAGCGGGGCCCGTCACCCAGGTCCATATACGAAAATCAACCATGTATGGTTTTAAAATTTTCATAGAAACGTTTTGTCAAGGCAGAAAAATAGGAGCTATTTAAAATACCTCTAGAAAAGAAACCTCTTAGCCAGGCAACAAAAGAAAAACGTGAAAGGAACAGAAGTAACAAACCCTACATTTACACAACTTTCAGCTCTGTTTTTATATTGGTTATAAAAGTAAAATTATAGGCTCTACTGAGTTGGTAGAGTGCTTGCCTAGCAGGTCCACAGCTCTGGCTGGGTCCTTGGCATCACATAGACCAGTGTGGTACAAGCCTGTGATCCTGCCTCAGGATGTGAAGGCAGGAGGATCACAAGCACCAGGTCATCTTTAGCTACACGGTGGGTTTCAGGCCAGCCTGGTCTACACGAGACCCACTCCTCCTCAATCTTGCATCCACCACTCATGTGCTAGGTTACAGCCATGTTCCACCTCACCTCTCTATCAAGACACATCAAGTTGGGCATGGTGGCACATACCTTTAATCCCAGCACTCGGGAGACAGAGACAGACAGATCTCTGTGAGTTGGAAGCCAGCCTGGACAGCCAAACATATATAATAGATAGACTGTGTGTGTGTGTGTGTGTAAGAGAGAGAGAGAGAGAGAGAGAGAGAGAGAGAGAGAGAGGGAGGGAGGGAGGGGGATAGGGGGAGGGAGAGGGAGGGAGAGGGAGGGAGGGGGGTGAGAGAGAGAGAGAGAGAGAGAGAGAGAGAGAGAGAGAGAGAGAGAGAGAGAGGTGTCAATATAAATAGGTTAAAGTCATTTGGCAGGAAAGGCCCCGAAGCACTTCACAACTGTGTTATCGGCAACAAGCAGAGCACGTGAGGAAAATGGCCACGATGTACAATTGATTGCCAAAGGAGGGAGAAGTGAACGATCTACACAGTGTTGCGATCCTTGTGGCGAGTATTTTTGAGCATGCGCCTTAGAGGGTGCCCCTGCACACCACGCACGCTTCTTTCGGGGTGTCTCTCTCCCAACTCACTGGCCTCCTTCCATTCTCAGTTGTGTCTTTTTTTTTCTGTTTGTTTCTTAGTAAACTGCTTCTATTCCTGTCACGATTCATGTGTCCCTGGTCCTACTCATTGTTTGGGGACACAAGAACCTGGACATTTTAGTAGGCATTCTGTTGGAACTCTGATTGTGCCTCTAACAGTTGATGAGCCACCCTGGAGAGAAACACAAAGTCCTGAACGCCAATGCCGCTCTTCCTTAACAAGGACCCCCACTCTCCCCTCCTTCCCCAGGCACCTGGAAATGAAGGGCAGGCTCCCACAGGAGGCTGAGAGTCTGGGAGAATTGGCTCCCACATCTCCCTTTTTCTAGGCTTACTGTGCCCCTCACCTAGAGGGCCAAGGATATGCCTGGACGTCCTCCCATCCTACAGGGGACATGAAGCTGGGCAAAGAAGTATGCACGGGGTGGCGGCTGTCACACCCACACTTAAAACTAGGAGGTGGTTGTACAGGAGAGTCCACACTTAATAAGAGTCCCTTGCAAATCTACAGCCACTTGGCATGGAGTCTGGGAGAAACCTAAATGCCAACACGGGATGTACTCTGGAAGTAAATAGAGCTGCCTGCCAACCAAATGGGTAATTGGTATGGGTTACTTGTTAGCATAATCCCAACCTCCTTTTCTTTATTTCTTCCTTTCCCAGCCCAGAAGCCTGCCAGCTCTAGTGGAAGACTACAGATACAACATCTGGTACCCACAGGACCATCGTCTCTGCTGGCTTCCCATACTACCTCTCCAGATGACTCTAAGGTAACTCCGCTCTCGCTATGACTGACTCCTGCTCCACTGTACTCTCTGCCCTCAGGCCTTCTAGTCATCACCAGAGGCAGTCCCCAGATAACAGTGCATTCCTTCAGCGTGAGATCTAAAAGGAGAAATCCCTATCCACTTGTACTTGGACCCTAAGCAGAGATGTAAAACAAAATCAGACTCAGTCATCCAATTTAGCCTCCTGGCTCAACCTAGCAGTCCTCCTGCTGGAGCTCCCAGCATTCATCATTCTTAAAGAGCTTCAAAGGGGCGTGGCTTTATTCCAGTAGCATCTCAGTACGTGGGACTTGACCGGCAGAGCGAGACAGAGAGACAAAGACAGAGAGAGACAGAGACTGAGAATAAATGAATGTTAGAAACACTGCCATTTAGAGGCTAAGCTGTGGCTTTATACCAGTGTTTCTGATTCTCCTGTGGCTACAGTCAGACTGCCCCAGGGATACCCAGGGTGGACTGATGCTCTAAATCATCAGCTTTCCTTCAGGACTAGAGGTGGAAAAGAAGGATGCTTCTCTCCACGCCACAGACCCTTGGGCTCGACAGTTGGGGGAAAAAAGTTGATTCTGAGAATTAAAATTTAAAAAAGCAATA
Organism: Arvicola amphibius; assembly: GCF_903992535.2. Lineage (NCBI taxonomy): Eukaryota > Metazoa > Chordata > Mammalia > Rodentia > Cricetidae > Arvicola > Arvicola amphibius. Next base: position 137,653,844 of record NC_052058.2, read on the forward strand.
TTTACTCTCTGCTCCCTGAGTGAGATGTAGTGTGAACAGCCAGCCTCCTGTCCTGTCCCATGCCTTCCTGGTTCCAAGAGGGACTGCTTCTCCCTGCTCTTGCTAGTGTATGTCACCACAGCAACAACAAGATATCCACGATGGTAGGAGCCAAAGGAAATAGCCCCACAGGCCTACTGTGCAGGCCTTCATGAGTGCACCAGGATAAGAGGCTATACAACAGGGGTGGCGGGAGGGGGGAAGAGGAGAAGGGTGGAATCCAGCTTGTGCAGCACACAGAGTGGGCTCTCCTCCCAGCCATCTGCTCCTATGCCTGCAACATTTAAGGGAAGTATCTGGACCCTTGTGGATAATTAGAGTCCATATCCATAACTATGGACTATTAACAATGCAAGGAGAAGCTGGGAAGGGTCTCTGAGGATCTACCCCAGCTCACCAATAACTCCCAGACATTAACTTCAGCTTGTGAACTCATATGGGAAGACCACAGGACAGCCATTCAGATAACAACTGTTTTTAATTAAATAGAAGCCCCCATTCCGAACGTCACAGATACCTAATGGACCACGCTAAGCCTGTCTCCTATCTTGGTTTTCTCTTGCCTTATGGAGACTTCCAAAATCCTAAATTCTCTGTTCCCATGGTCCTACAGGCTCTTGCCCTCCTGCCATCCTCGCAAATAGATAAAGGTTTCTTCGAAGTTATTTGAGGTTTCCGCTCATTTTAGTTTTACTGCCCCAAAACGATTCCAGAGATTCACTAGTTGAAGTAACCATGTTTCAATAACTAGCTGAAATAGCACCAAGAACCATAAGTAATACAGGGGGTACAGGCTCCATAGATTGAGCTGTTGACACTGCTTCTTGATGTTCAGCCGAGATCTGGAAGAAGGGACCAATGCCTGATACGACCAACTCACAGGACTGGAGGTACCTTTTGAGACAGATTGTCACACAGAATGCAAAGGCATCTGAATGCCTTCCAGATCCCCAAGAATTAATTTTGTTCCCTCCAAAGATAGAGATGCAATTTTTAACTTGATGTAATTGTGTCACGTGTTCACGCTTCCATGTAATGGTTGGTATGTTTTTCTGTGTTGAGACAGCATGGGGGAAACTCAGCCTGCTCTAGAATCCCCCCCCCCAAAAAAAAACCAAAACAAAACTGAATAACAAAACTTATGGCCACTTCATCCTTTCGTTTTCACTGTACACTGAAATTATATTTTATTTATTTATATGCCTACTTAAAATGCGTGTGTACATACATGCAAGTACAAGTGTTTGGCGGATCTATTAAACAGCCCATATGGCCTTACGAACCGAAGTACTTTTCCTTTCTGTGGTTTCTGGTGTTTTTGTTTTTTGGTTTTTGGTTTTTTGGTTTTTCAAGACAGGGTTTCTCTGTGGCTTTGGAGCCTGTCCTGGAACTAGCTCTTGTAGACCAGGTTGGCTTCGAACTCACAGCGATCCACCTGCCTCTGCCTCCCGAGTGCTGGGATTAAAGGCGTGCGCCACCTCCACCTGGCTTGTTTCTGTTTTTGAAACAGGTTCTCTCTACTGGCTGTTCTGGAACTCACTCTGTAGACCAGGCTGGCCTCACACAGAGATCCTCCTGCCTCTGCCTCACAAGTGCTGGGATTAAAGGTGTGTGTCACCACTCAGGAGCCTTAATTTCTTAAATCATATAAAAAATGCTATATTTAATATATTAATGTTTTATAAAACCTTAAAATATTACTTGTTGATATAAAACAGCATTGGTGAGACTCTTGAGTATGTCCATAGGTTCATCTTTCTTGGAGTAATTGATACGTTCCCTACAATAGTAAGCGAGCATTGATATGCCCCCTATAATGGTAAGCAAGTAATTCAAAGAAAAGGAGAGATGTAAAGTGAGAATAGAGATGCAAGAAAACTATCCTGATTTGGTTTCCTTGTGAGACCAAATGAAAAGCAAATTCAAGTGAAAAGCCGAAGCTAAATACTTGCCTAAAGACCTAAATCTTTAAATTTTTAATTATTTTAAAATTTGTTGATACCATCGTCTTTTGAATTGTTGACATGTTGGGCCTATATTTAAGATGTGGTTTCTTGTCCCATCACTCAAAGACTGTTGCTCTATTAGAGAATCAAATGTGTTATTCTGCAGACCAAAAGGGCCATCAATAAATAAAGAAAATACAAAAAGTTATATATGTCAGGTGGTAGTGGCACACGCCTTTAATCCTAGCACTCAGGAGGCAGAGGCAGGTGATCTCCATGAGTTTGAGACCAACCTGATCTACAGAGTGAGTTCCAGGACAGCCAGGAGAAACCCTGTTTTAGAAAAAAAAAATTAAAAATACTATATATGAAAATATATTTCTAATAAAAAATGTTAGAGAAAAAAAGGAAATACCATAGGTGTAAATAAATTTGTATAGAGATTTTATACTAAGGTAAATGTCGTTACAAAATAAAAATAGAGAGATTAAGACAAAGCCAAAAAGTTAATGTCACCAAAAGTTAAAACTTAATAGTATAGGTTTGCAAAAACTTTCTTAAAGTATAATGATTTTATATTTCATCCAAATATTATATACAGGGCCAGGAGAGATGGCTCAGTGGTTAAGAACACTTTGCTGGCTGGGCGGTGGTGGCACACACCTTTAATCCAGCACTCAGGAGGCAGAGGCAGGTGGATCTCTGTGAGTTCAAGGCCTACCTGGTCTACAAGAGCTAGTTCCAGGACAGGCACCAAAGCTACAGAGAAACCCTGTCTTTTAAAAACAAAAATGAAAAAAAACAAAAACAAAAACAAGAACACTTGCTGCTCTTCCAGAAGACCTGAGTTCAGTTCCCAGGGCTCATGTTGGGCAGCTCACAACTGTCTGTAACTCCAGGTTGAAGGGATCAGACATCCTCTTTTGACCTCCTTATGCACCTACATATACTTAAACACAGATGAACACATGTACATAGAAACAAAAACAAAAAATATATCTTTTAAAAGGACACTGCTTATAGATTCTACTGAGTTTCTAGTTAAGAAACTGGATCTTAACAGACTTGAGATTTATTTTAAAAACCTGTCTCTGCCAAGCTTTAAGCATTATACAACAGCTGAATTTTCAGCCACAATATGTTCTTTGGTACTGCTGTAACCAGCCTTCCGGATGTTCAACAATCAGACTTGGCAGTTTAACACAGTGAGAATATAAGGACTGCCAAAGCAGCCATTTTGGCCTTTCTCTCCAGGGGACCCTGAAAGTGTCCTATACCTCTAAGTCATCTACATGACCTTTTGATCAAAGAGGCAATGGACATCCATAGGCTTGCTTCTAATCAATGTATATTCTACAGAGAGGACGGTCAATCCAGGAAGAAATGTCCCCGATGCTTCTGAAGGAAGCTGCATGGCCAGCAGACACGATCCATCTCAGTTGATGGCACACTGGTGGAGGGAAACGAAGGAGTCCCTTGGAATAACCCTAAGGAGACTCAACTGACTTCAACTATAGAAAAGAAAATGGTTGATTTTGGTCACCTGCATGGTCTTAAATACCTAGGAGGAAAGTGACTGATAGCAACAGAACAAACAGATGGTTCCAGACAGGAGTTTACACAGGGCTGTGAGGGCCTGGAGAGATGGCTCAGCAGTTAAGAACACTGGCTGCTCTTCCAGAGGACCAGGGTTCAGTTCCCAGCGTTGACGTGGTGGCAGTTCACAACCATCCAAAACTCCAGTTCCATGGGGATCCAGTTATCTCCCCTGATCTTTCCTGGCACTAGGCGGGTATACGCACATGCAGGCAATACACTCATACACATAAAATAAATAAATCTAAAATACCCTGAAAACGAAAACAAAGAGAAGATGACTTGGGTCTGACAGGCTTCCCCATTGACCCTGAGTATGGACTACAGACACACCAGGCAGGATACTCATAGCCACTAAGTATAATTCAAAAGTATATCTGCACATCTGTCAGTGGTGACAACCATACATACCTTATCTTAAACCATACTTTATCCTCTTACTCTTTTCCACTATTGGGTTCCTTTTTAAAAAAAATCCCTTGTGAGTTTTGCTATATTTTCAATAGAGTCGCCAGTTTGTCTGTTTTCTAACACTCCAAGGGATCATACTCCTGAGAGCAAGTCACTCAAGGAGAGCTCCCTGGGACGAGCTTGGTCATGACCTTCCTGGCTCTTGCTCTATTTTGGGGAGGAGGAGGCACTAGTTACTACCTCTTGGTTAGATCTTCTATTTAAAAAACATTTTTCATACTTATTTATTTGTATTGGCTGGGGATGGGTGTGTGTGCCATGACATTGCATGTGGCATGTGGAGATCACAAGACAACTTATGGGAATAAGTTCTTTCCGTCCACTGCGCAAGTCCTGGGAATTGAATTTACAAGCCTTCCTTGTATTTGTGTGTGTGTGTGTGTGTGTGTGTGTCTTCCAGGATAAGTGACAATTTCAAGTTAAACTCCTTATGATGCCAGGAATCCAGCCAATGCCTACTATAGGAAATGAAAAACCTCTCTAGCCAACAGATAAAGTAGCAAGAGAGTTTTGCGGTCCTTCCTAAGGCAGGAACCATGACACTCAACAGCATGGAAGAAGTTATATAACACGGGCTGACCCTTCTGCTCCCCTCAAAGGGGTTATAGGAGCACAGCTGTCAGGGTAGACTTGTGGCAGGAAGGAGCATAGAGACTGGGTAGAGAGGAACATCAAGATTAACAAACGAAAGAAGCCAACTGGCAGAAAAAGACAGGAAGCCCTTCCCTGTCTGGACCACACACAACAAACAGCCGGCAATATACAAATGTGGAAGGGCGGGTTGTAGATAAACAGACCTAGGAAGGGTCCCAAGGCTCACAGCCTCTCCCAGCCCCAGCCTTTCTGTTTAGTAATAGTTGATTTCGACTTCTGTTATTAGCCACGTGTACCAGAGGCAAATGTCTTTCCAGGGCACAAGGTTCTGGATATAAGCAGGTGCCCACTGGACTTCCTATCTGTCTGTCTGTCTTTCTCAGTCCACTAGCAGACTTGCATGCTTGGAAGTCCCTTTCATTCTTTCTTAATAAGCTTCCTCCACTCCTATCACTGTTCATCAGACCCTGACCAGTTCAGATTCAACACAAGAACGTGAAACTTTAGCGAGTGCCTCCCAACTCTGATCTGCACCAACAACATTTTGTTTCACTATTTTTTGTTCAAGGTCTTGAATTTGCTCAACAAGTAAACGAGTGTAAAGCTACAAACTGTTAATATAGTATTGAAACAAATAGAAACGCTTGTGGGTGCAAAAGACAATATATCCTCACACCATTGGGTCTGCAGCCTGTTACTCTGAATTTCTCTTTCCTCTGTCAACAATGTATACAATCTGTCTCTAGCTTTGATCACCAGGGGAAAGACCCACTAGGTAAAAGATAATGCCAAGGAATCACAAGAGACAAACTGGTCACTGAATCTTACACGGGAATAGCCCATTAATCCACGACCAAGAGACTACCGTCCTCACGACGAAGGAAACCGATTGGATGCACACCACTCCAGCCCCTCCAAGCTCCACACTGGAAAAGCCATTTCTCTGCTCTGCTGTGCCTTACGCTCCCGCACTGGGTGCTGCCTCTACTTCAGCTCCTTTCTCTTCCAATTTATTATTTACATTTTGATTTATTTATTCTTTCCTTTTCTTTCCAACTTAAACAACATTCGCTGGAGAGGCTGAGCTGTACCTCCAGTGTTTATTGCCACAATCACGGGAAACAGTTGCCTCACCTCGGTTATCAGTACTAACAATCATTTCAAAGTGTACAATTAAAACTAATTCCCAGAACATCCTGATGGTTCCATTCTTTTCCCATCCGAATGAAGTTGTAAGAGAAGCACCTGGCTATGAGTTGTACACACCTTCAAGAGGCTTCATATTTAAAGCCATGAGGTAGTAATGTAAGTGCAAAAACAATAATTTAGTAACTAAAATGGGTGAGCAACGCACAAGCACTCGGAATAAAAGCATTACCCTGCTTCTGCCCTTACTACACACCCTGAAACCACACTCTCTTTCTGCCCAGGCTCTGGCTCAGCATCCCCCAGTGCCAGGGCACTTCCCTGTGTTCTACTCCTTATCATCAGAACGACAGCAGCACGTGGCAGAGGCATGAGAGGAATGTGGGCTGCAATGCCATGTCACCAGTGAAACTGTATAGTGGGGCTAAAACTCCAAGAGGAAAAATCGGAGACAGAGCTCCGTGAGGCAACAGAACAGTTGCATCTCATCCGGTGCTATAGGCTTTGAATGCCCAGAAAATGTGCTCAGTAGAAGGCCAAAGATGCTAGCTGCCAAGAGCAGAGCTACAATCTGCTCCTGCAGTAGGGTAGCTATCCCTTGGAACATAAAGAGGACAGCGGACTTCAAAATGGAACCCACAGCATGCATGCATTGCTTTAGTGCTAAGCACAAGATCATCCTGAGTGACTGCCATTTAAGGTTTAAATATATCGAGAGAACCTGCCATGGGGCTGGAGAAATAGCTCCTTAGTTAAAAACACTTGCTCTGCGGTGAATCCCCAGCACCTACATAAAATGTTGGACAAGCCTATGCATGCCTGGAATGCCAGCATATGGGGAGAGACAGGTACAGCCTAAGAGTCAGCAGCTGGGACATCTAAACAAACAAACAAACAAACAAACAAACAACAGGAAGAAAAACAAAAGCAAAATCACAACTCATCCAGGTTCAGTGAGAGACACTTTCTCTAGGCGGGAAGTGATAAAGACACCTGGCATACTGTCTCAGCCTCCCTGGGCACAGGCACACACCCCCCACACCTGTCCCACACCTGTATGCACATACCTCTCTCTCTCTCTCTCTCTCTCTCTCTCTCTCTCTCTCACACACACACACACACACACACACACACACACACACACACACACCCTGTCATGATGGTCTGTCTGTGGTAAGCTGATGCAGCTGAAATTTGTTATGACTATTGTCGTATCTACCTACATCTGACTACTGTACTCAAGAATTAACGGGTTTGTTCCAGGCATTTGCTTCTGTCAGGATGGCTAAGTGTGTCTTTCAGATGCACTGAATGCTTTAACAAGGGCAGGATCTCAAGATGCCTATCTCAAGGCTTGCCAGGGAAAGGTAAGACTGACAGACTGAGCTCCACGCCCAGCCCAGTGACCAGAAGGAGAGAACTAACTCTGAAAGATGTCCCCTGATCTGTGCACTGTGGCACACCTGTCTCAGCATGTGTGCATATGCACGCACACGCGCACACATACTCAAATGTAAACTAAATGTGTTTTTTTTTTGTTTTCTTTTTTTTTATTTTTTGCGACAGGGTTTCTCTACATAACAGTTCTGGCTATATTTGAACTTGCTCTGTAGACTGGGCTGGCCTCAAACTCACAGAGATCCACCTACCTCTGCTTCCCTAGTGCTGGGATTAAAAGTATGCACCACCACCACCCAGCTAAATAAATAGTTTAAAATGTAAATGCTTAAAAATTAAATGCACTTTAAGGAAGAAATCTGGGACTGGAGAGAGATGACTTTAGCTCTTGCAAAGGCTCCATCTTCAATTCCCAGTTCCCTCATGGTGGTTTACAAACCACACCTCCAGTTTTAGGAAATTCATGCCCTCTTCTGACTTCTCTGAATATCAGGCGTGCATATGGTATGCATAATTACATACATATATGCAAGCAAAATACCATATACATAAAAATAAAACAAAATTCCCCCAATATTTTGGTTTGAAGGAAATCCAATGAATAAAAATGAATCAATAATCAGTCACATTTTATATAAAAATAGTTTGTTTCATTAGCCGAATAACAAGTTTTATAAGTTAAAAAGGATTATGAACCAAATTACTAGTTTTAAACACTGATAACGACAATAGTCCTCTGGCAGATCACAGTCTCCCCTGGTCACTATTCTCTGCCATTCCCTTGCTTCCTAGCCTCTCTTGCAGCTAAGTAAAAACTCTCAGTCAAGAGAACAGAATGTCGGGCCTGGGTGGAGACCTAACATTCCAGTTGGGCTGGTTCAGTTACTTTGGCTAAGTGAGCAACCCTAGGAAGGTTTAAGACGTGCTAAAGAATAGGAAGAATAATTTGCCAATTTGTGAGGAACTGTACTTTTCCATCCCAGAATCCTGCTTCTAGAGCAGAAGTCATGGACCACAGCCAGGTAGGATTATAAATCTGCCCACTTTTCTAAATTACTCAGGAAAGTGTGACTACTGCTCTTCTCCTCTTTCCTGTGCAAGCTTTCTGTAGCTCTTCAGGCTTTCCCACCAACATTTTGGGCTTCCTTGTTCTTCCTCTGAAGTGTCTCTCCCTCCCTGACAGGTGGTATTTGTCTGCCACGCGTGTGCCACCCGCTTCTCCAACAATGTCATTCCATATGGTGTCATCCTGTCCCCCACCCGCTGTGCCGCGCCTCCCCCCCCCCACTCTCCTCTGGGCAGCAGCTATGTTCTACAGCCCACCTGCCCTGCTGTGCTCTACAGCTCACCTGCCCTGCTGTGCTCTACAGCTCACCTGCCCTGCTGTGCTCTACAGCCCACCTGCCCTGCTGTGCTCTACAACGCACCTGCCCTGGTGTGCTCTACAGCTCACCTGCCCTGCCGTGCTTCTTGTGAACTCTAATAAAAGTTGTCCTTGTGTTTCCATTGAATCCACTCTGAAATTCTCTTATTTATGACACTAAGACCCCAAAGGCAGACCCTGATTTCCATGTCATCACAGAGGATGCGTGAGGTTTCACAGCCAAACCAGAGAACTGATAAAGGAGCATGGCAGGCCCTGGCCTCTCTGTCACTGTGGGCTGACACGTGGATATCCATCTGAGGCTACAGAAGAGACCCAGTGCTACAAGGCATTGCCCAGTCATCTTTAAATCTTTTATGGGAGAAAAGTATAGCAGACTTTGTGCTTTTCCCACAGTCCCATCCTCTTTTCTGCACCAACATCCTTTCTCCTGTTAAGAGCTACTCTTTTTTCTTAGCCACTTCTATTCAGAACTACTTCAAATCCTCAGTGGCCTACTTCACTGAGAAAAGCAGAGTCTACAGTGGACCGGACAGGCAACCTGAGTCCACCATGCCAATGGAAAAGTCAACAAAACAAGAGAGGGGTGAGGGTGGGGTGCCCTGCTGTCAAAATAGGAGAGTTTTCTCATTTAAAAGGAAATGATTGTTATCAAACACTTGACACTAAGTGAGAAATAAAATATAGTAGGAAGTCCATCAAAAAGAAAATTCACTATTTTGCTGAATTCTTCAGCTATCAACAGTGACCTTTAAGCTGGGAAAGACTGGAGATGGGCAAGTACAGTGGTTTCAGCGCTCACGGAGATCATGTCCATTGAAATAAAATGCAATGCCTATTTCCTTTGAACCACTGCTGGTGTTGTTTTTCCATGGGGCAGATGCAGACAGCTGTCGGGAAATGGAAGCCTGAGAATGCTTCCTTAGTTTTCAGCAAAGAGCAAAGACGATGATTCCAGAAACTACCAAGTGGCAAATAGGGCATCAATACTACCAAAATCCAGGGGCAGATTGTTAGACAACTGTTGGCTCGTGCTCGGGTAACATGCAGCACGCTCCCTACAGAACGTGTTGGCAAACAGTCAGGCCTTCAGCGGTCTCAGTGCAGCAGGAATGAATTGCCAAAGGTGAAAGTTAATACTCTCACTTTCCCTCTTACGCGACCAGAGAAGCAGACTTCCAGCCACTGCACAGGACTGTGAAGCTATTCATGAAGAGAACCCTGCCAGGGAAATCCCTAAGCATTCCAGTGTAACTACATCAAAGCCTTACCCACGAGCTCAATCAATGTGTGCCCTAGTAGGCACCAAGGGAGACAAAAGGAGATCAAGAAGCCACTGGTACTCAAATCAAACTCTGCCTCTGTTGAGTGACGGCTCCAAGGGAGACATGAACAGATCTCTTACTTATCCCAGACAGGGAGCCTATGACAGACCAAAGCAAGGATACCACCAAAGCCCAGCTTGGAGAACCACTGCATCTTATTGGGGTTGCTTACAGTATTTGTGAAGGGTTCTTACAGGAGCAGGAAGACTTACAGACAGCTACACTAACAAAGCCGGGACTCCCCAGCAGAGGTGACAGCTCACAACAGGTTGGAGGGGTTCCTTTCCTGGCAGCTCAGTTGGTCTCAATCTCTTCTAGGCAATTCAGCTGCCAGCTTTCTGGCTAGTCTGCTGCTTCTTCCAGGCTGTTCAGAAGGTCTGAGAGGGAGTGTCAGGTCTCTTTAGTGCTTATATGCTTTCAGGAAAGGATGGAGGGGCCTAGTCAATCTAGTCAGATTCAGGTACTTCCTGAAGCTATTTTGAGTTGTTTACTTCCTGTCTTAACCAGCTTCTCTGCAAGGATGGAGCGATTCAAGTCCCCCTAGAACAGTAGTGTTCAACCTGTGGGTCATGACCCCTGGGGAGGGGTTAAACCACCCTTCGCAGGGGTTGCCTTGGACCACAAATATTTACCACAGAAAACACACTTATTTACATTACAATTCCTAACAGTAGCAAAATTACAGTTATGAAGTAGCAACAAAAATAATCGTGTGGCTGGGGGTCACCACCACATGAAGACCTGCCTTCTAGGGTCACAGCATTAAGAAGGTTTAGAGCCACTGCCCTTAAACAAACATCCTGTCGTTTCACCTCCTTATAAACAGACTGCCCTAAATATTCTTGTTTCACTTTCCATTTACAGCCCATGTCTTAAACAAATTTTCCTTCAAGATGGAAGGCTCCATCTAAGAAGAAACTGTAATAACAATAATAATACAACAAGATCCATGTCATCTTCTGAGAGGCAGCGTCATTTCCTGTCATATCATTCTTTCTGGGGCCCTAGGCATGGCTGAAGTTTGGAGCCTGTAGTTCAACCCCCTCCCTACCCCTCCTTCCACCCGAAATCCTCTCCGGATTGCAATCTTCTGTGGGTACAGGTGTGGTGGCCTTCTAGATGAAGAGAGTAGATAGTGACATCACAGGAAGACCCCCAAGAGGAACAGACCAAGTCTCCGAAGTCCCCTTGACTCAGACTCTTGAGTCTGAAATAGAAGTGTTGTCTTTTGCCTTTGCGGTAAAAAATGCAAACTGTGAAGCGCTTTAAAAACAAGTCCGTGGACACGATTCATTTCACTCTTCCTCCCCTCCTGTAATCTGCACTCTCGTAAGAGTCGAAGCTAAAAGATCCACTCGCTCACTCGCAGAGAAGGAGCTTAGCGGTCATGAAGTCACACCCTTTACCATTGGTCACTCCCATTATAAGCAGGTCTATGAAGCAATATTTACATATTAGGTAGTGGTTTATAGAAAGCCAAGCGCCAAGAAGAAATCTCATTTGCTTATGTTGCGCTTCTACTGGTGATTTCATTAACCTTGTGTCTGGGGCAGAGGAATAGAAATGAAGTCACTTAAGGACCTGTGCTGTTTCTGTACCAAGAGGCAATGAGCGATGAGATAATATGCAGGATGGATAGCAGTGAGTGGCTTCACTGAGCTGGGGTGCCAGGGAATCCTGCAGCAACCTTGCAGCTCCCTGTCCTTGGGGACAGTCTCTTGCCTGGGTCCCCTGCACAAGCTGCTGGGTATTTCACTCATTCAAATCTAGGTGGGGAAGCAACACCACCTTGGTTCTTGTGTTCTTGGTGCCCTGGAAGAAGCCATGGCTCAGATGCTGCTGAGGTTTACCAATTGCCTTCCAGAACGGCAGCCACTACCACATGTGGAGGCAATGGAGCTTCAAGGTGCCACACAACACAGTGAGTAGTACCCAGGTCCTGCCAACACCGCTGTTCCTTTTTCAGCCTCTTCTGTCACCAAGACACCTATACTCTGGACCTGTGATGGGAGCGGCAGTCTCTAAGGTCTTCAAAATATCTTGGATCTTTCTGCCACCGTCTTGATGGGAAGCACTGACTGTTTCACACCAGTTCATCGTTACCTGTCCACGCTGTGGCACTCTCCTCTTAATGCCCCTGATGTAGGTGTGTCTTCTATCTATCTGATGATTTCATTGGTTAATTAATAAAGAAACTGCTTGGCCTAATAGGTTAGAACATAGGTGGGTGGAGTAGACAGAACAGGAAGAAGGAAGTGAGGTAGATGGCTCAAACAATTGCCCCACCTCTCCTCTCTGGGACAGACCACCATGCCTCTCCTCAGGGAGACAGATGCGATGAAGCCAGCCACCAGGTCAGATGTGCTGAATCTTTCCCGGTAAGACACCATTTGTGGTGTTACACAGATTATTAGATATGGGTTAGTCAAGATGTGAGTAAGAGGCTGAAAATAATGGACCAGGCAGTGTTTAAAAGAATATAGTTTGTGTGTTGTTATTTCAGGGCATAAGCTAGCAGGCGGCCGGGAGCGGGTCGGCGGGAAGCCAGCCCACAGCTCTACACTACAGGCCCCCAATACAAGCAGCTGAGAGGACCCAGGTTCAGTTCCCAGTACCCACATGGCAGCTCACAACTGTTTGTAACTCCAGCTCCTGAGGCTCTCTTCTGACCTCCACAGGCACCAAGCATACACATGGTGCACCCACATTCATGCGGGCAAAATGCCCATATACATAAAATAACGCATATTCTATATTTTACTATTCACACTCAGGCAAGCCACGCTGAAGCTCGGCACTTTATTTAAGGCAAGATTTTCCACCAAGGTCCCTCTAAATCCTTCTGCTTCCTACCTGCCATCCAGCTCCAGAGCAGCTTCCACATCTTAGGTACAGTCGTATTATTGCCTTATGCCTTTATTGTGCCATGCTTCTTACCTACTCTGGAGGGTACAAGTTCGCTAGCAGCAGCTTGTTGTGTTATGTTGGCAGCAGCCTCATCTGTCTCAGTATGCCATTTCTCTTGATTGCCACCAACACTTTAAACGACTGATCCAGGCCGTCCAGTCTTGGGCAAGTCCATACCATGACACTGGAGAACATCTCGAAATGAATCCCCTTGTGATGCACACTCAACCTCAGCACCAATTTCTCTCTTAGCCCATCCAGGATGTTAGAACAGAACACTACTTAGAACAGAACCCTACAGCTCAAGATGATGTTTATGTCCTGGAAGCTGGAAGCTCAAGAACAAGGTACTGGGGAAACCGGAGTGTGGTGAGGGTCTGACATAGGTCCTGCTTTCCATCCTCACACGGTGGAGGGAGGCAGGAAAGCTCTCTGGGCCCCGTCTATAAGGGCACTAAGTTCATTCATAAGGGCTCAACCCTCACGCGCTAAACACCTCCTCAAGGGTCTACATCCCATTAGAGGTTCAAGACTTTAATAAGCCAGGTATAGTAGTCCACACCTTTAACTCCAACACTCAGAAGCAGATGGATCTTTATGAGTTTGAGACCAGCCTGGTCTACATAGCAAATTTCAGGGCAGTCAAGGCTATAGAGTGAGATCCTGTCTCAAAATAAAACTTAAAAAAATATATTTTATAAATATACACACATATATAAAATATTTCAAAACAGGAATTTGGAAGACATAACCACTAAAACATGGTAATAAAAATACCTATGTCTGAGTCACATTTTGTTGTGTGACAAAAGACTTGACATAATAATTTAAGAAAGGAAGGATGACCCAAAAGTGCTGGTGCACACCTTTAATTCCAACAGAGGCAGAGGCAGGGGGAGACTCTGAGTCTGAGGTCAGCTTGGTCTACAGAGCAAATCCCAGGACAACCAGGACTACACAGAGAAAATCGAGAGGGAGGGGGAGGATTTGTTCATGGTTTCAGCCAGTATGCTAGGATGGGAGAGCATGGTGGGGAGGCGGAGAGAGACAGGTGACGAAGGAGGGAGACTATACCAGACTAGCTGGCTTCTTCCTTTCCCCTTTACTAGGCTTGAGTTCTCAGCCTACGGAGTGGTACCCCCCCCCCCCATCCAGGGCAGGTCTCCTCTTCATCATCCAATCCTGAGGACGCCAACCCATGCTTGGCTCCTTAGGAAAGCTTCACCAGGCTTAGCTGTTACCTGCTGGGCTGCTCTTGCCTTGAGTTACGCTCCGGCTCTAGTCGGTAACATCACTTCATGTCTGCCATCCCCTCATCAAAAATCTGCAAAAGCACAGCTGTCTGAGGATGGTGGGATCTGATCCTCACCCCGTGGACTTGCTCTTTCCACACACCCCAAGAGCCAGAGAGGCTGTTGGTGAAGTCTGCCAGCCTGTGGCAAGGAGCAAGCGGCCCTGGCCCCTTCAGGAACGTTGCTCGGTTGCTGACATGCCTACGTCATGTTCTGACACGATCTAGATGCTTTCATGGTGCTCACCATACATGTAACACTAACCTTTAACTTTCCTTTTAGTTTCTGTGGTGGTTTGAGCCAGCAATGTCCTCCAATAGGCTCAGGCATTTATATGCTTGAGAGAGGTTCTTTTTTTTCTATGTAACCCTGACTGAACTCACTCTGTAGACAGGCTGGCCTCAAACTCAGATATCTGCCTGACTCTGTCTCCCAAGTACTGGAAGTAAAGGAGGGCACCACCCCACCACTGCCCATCACTGGCATTTTCATACATAATACATCATTGTACTTTGTTTTATTCTGTTCTATCTCTACGCCCACTCCTCTTGATTCCCTCCCTTCCTGCGGTCCTCCTTCTGCTTTCACGTCACACGTACTCTAGGTTGTCACCCCTTTCCATTCTTAAGATCATTCGCCTTCCTCCTGCCCTCTTCACTTTCACGTGGGTTTTTGTTTCTTTGTTTGAGAAACTGACCTCCACCTTGTACTCCTCAACAAAAACGTCCGGCGGAAAATGAGAAGAGGACACACGACGCAAACGAACCCGCGGAGGAGTTTATTAAGAGGGATTGTGCTCAACGGGACCGAGGAAACAGTGTGGAAGGAAAGAAAGAGTAAAAATTGCGAGTCCAGCTTTTAAAGGCTTCCTAGCACTTGCGCACGAGGGGAAAGACGCGCCTATGACAGACGCTGACGGGCGACGATACGCCTTGCACCTGCGTGCAGGGGCTTTTGCGTCAGATGCTGATGATGCAGATAGCGGGTGACCCACGCATGCGCATACAGGGAGCACATGTGCCTGTTTTAGAACCCCCGAAGTGCAGCCTTATGGGTGGCTAAAAGAATTACACTCGTGGTGGCGCACGCCTTTAATCCCAGCACTCGGGAGGCAGAGGCAGGCGGATCTCTGTGAGTTCGAGACCAGCCTGGTCTACACGAGCTAGTTCCAGGACAGGCTCCAAAGCCACAGAGAAACCCTGTCTCGAAAAACCAAAAAAAAAAAAAAAAAAAAAAAAAGAATTACACTCAAGAATTAGCGTCCTGAATGCTTGGGATTACAAATGTTTGCCACTACAACCAGCCAGTCTGACTTTCCTAGTGTCAGGAAATAAAAACGAAAATTTTAAAGTATATAAAAAAAAAAGGGTTATGAATTTCTCCAGTAACCTTCAAGCTCAGGCCACCAACCGTGAAAACGACCTAATGTCTATGAATTAAACAATTAAGAGGAACCCTAGGTATTAATGGGCCCGTAAATAACATTTGGTTCTAGAGTTTGAGTCATGGAGATCTTTGACATTTTATTTTGTGAAAAAGTTGGAAAACAAGAAAGAAAAGTCGTGCTAGTTTATAAAGAGACACAATTTTTACAGTCTTTCCACAAAGCCAGGTATGAGGCCGCATAACTGTGACCTAGCACTTAGGAGGTGGAGGCAGAAAGATCAGGAGTTCAAGGTCATCCTTGGCTACAATGAATCCAAGGCTAGCCTGAGTTACATAAGACATATGTCAAAGCAAAGAAAAATACAATTGAAGTAAAATCTACTAACAATGTAATTATAAAAACTAACGTTTTTACGGTTTTTGCCCTGCAACCCCTTATGGCTTATTTGAAGGATGCATTTACTTGGGAAAATGTAGGTTACACTTAGTGTAATTAATTGGTATTTTGTTCAAACTACAATACTGAAGGAGGAAAAAAAATTATTAACAAACTAAAGCTAAAATAAATCCAGCTGATGATGAGGCAACCAATTGATAGGTCTCTCTCTTTCTCCTCCCCCCACGTGGTGCTGGGGATTGTGGGATTGTGTCTATGACCTTGCACACACTGGGCAAGTCCTCTGTCTCCCCATAACAGGATATATTTAGAAAGAAAACTCTTTGTTTGGGTGAAACATCACCCCAGCCCCTGGCATCCATATATCCAAAGAGTCTGGAATGTTCCTCCACCCCAAGCCCTTTCCACCTGTAGTTGTCTCAATCCAGACTCCACCTCCGAGAAAAGCCTGCCAAATGATGACCCCCTTCCCAAAGATGCTCAAGACCACTCCCACGGGGTGTTTAAATTGCCCCCTAGAGAACAAACACATGTTTTTCTGGTCTTCCTTTCCCTTCTCCTCTCTGGAGGGCTGGAAAGCCATTAGGGAGCATTTGTATCCATTCAACCTGGGCTCTTTCTAACTCGGTTTGCGATTTGATCTGATTCAGATTATGGCGTCGGCAAAGACACTTTTACCGGGGTGCAGAAAGTTTTCACTACTGACTCAGACTGACAGCGCGAGTTACACTCCCAGCTGTTTACAAACATAAAAATGATCGGGAAATAGGAAATTATTCCCTATTGATATTTCTTTGTTGTTGTTATTATGAACAGTCCAGTTAGAATAGGATTCTTCCCCTTTCTCTTTTTTTTTTTCTTTTCTGCGTGGTATTAAGGACCAAACTCAGTAACTCAAGGCCTCTTGGTATGCCAGGCAAGTAGTGTATCCCCTTAGGTCACCCTGAAGCCCTGGCTTCCTTTCTTCCTTCTTGGTGTTTGTTTTGTTTTTTTTCTGAGGGAAATTCTCCTTCCTACCCAACAGGTCAGGCTGGGGTCTACTTGACCAAAAACAAGCATGGTCTTTGTAAACAAAGCCTGGCTGTTCAGTACACACATCAACTGGGCCTTCTCCGGTCCTCTCACCATGTGCTAAGTAACCTCTGGCTCAGAGAATAGTGAGCCCAAATACTTCATGTCATATTTCCCAAGTGTTGCATGAAGCTTAAGATGAATAAGTTTTGAAAGGCACAAATCGTGCCCCGAATAGAATATCATCCTCTTCCATGGCCCAGGTACTTAGAATAACATGTGATGTTTATCTGCAAGGATCCTCTGCAGCTTGGGAAAATAGTGGATTAAAGTTAAAACTTCATCTACTGAAAAGCCAGCAAATGTTCAATCTAAGTTTCATAATCCTTAAAAAAAATCAAAGAAATGTTCTCTTATACCTCTCAAGTTATTTATCCTTTTGAAGAAGCTGAGGTAAAACTTCTGGGGGGGGGGCAGTCAAAGTAGATGAAAGCAATAAGAAATTCTTCCCAGGGAAAAATTTAACTTTCAAAAAAAAAAAAAAAAATGACAGGAGTAGGAAACCTGAAGCAGAATGGAAAAGTTCTCTGACCTCTTGGACCCAGATCTGAAGCCTAAAACAACCCAAACATATTCTGTAGGAGTGGAATCCAATCAGGCTCCAGGAGATAGAGCAGGCAGAGCTGGAGGGTTTGGGGGGAAGTGGGTGGTGGCTGGAAGGTCTAGAGGCCAGTTAGGGCTCTGGATTGTGTTCCACATCCTGCTGATGGATGCTAAGCTAGAGAGAGCATTGGATTTGCATTTGAAAGGGTGGCTTGGCTACCGGGACTATGAGCACAGGCAGAGGCACGGATGCCAGCAACAAGCTGCCCTGCAACTGTGGTGCCAAGCACTGCTGTTGCATCCTTAAGCGAGTCCTCGGCTGCCCCACACTTTTCTCTGCCCACTGCCATCTCAGCCTGGCCTGGGGCTCCCTGGAATCGCAGTGTCTCACACCCAAGCTCCTGTTCAAGGTGGATGTGGGCGCGTAAGAAGCAAGGGCCCTGCCTCCACCCCTGCAGCCCATCCATCCGTCACCTCCTTCATATCCTAAGGACCCAGAATGTAGATAGTGTGCAAAGGTTCTTCTATTTTTTTATTTTTTAATTTTTTTATTTTATTATTATTATTATTATTATTATTATTATTATTATTATTATTATTTGGTTTTTCGAGACAGGGTTTCCCTGTAGTTTCTAGAGCCTGTCCTGGAACTAGCTCTTGTAGACCAGGCTGGCCTCGAACTCAGAGATCTGCCTGCCTCTGCCTCCCGAGTGCTGGGAATAAAGGCATGCGCCACCACCGCCTGGCATCAAAGGTTTCTTCTAAATGCCCTCTTCTCTCTGTACTTTTTAAATGTAAGAAGGTAGGGTACCAGATGGGAATTTCTCCCAAAATAAAGTCTGTCAGTGTTTGGGGGGGAAAAGATCTACACATGAACCAAGAAGGCTTGGTTCATGCCTGCTGCCGAGAAGGCAGGGAGAAATGATCAAACAGCTCTGTGAGACGATTATAGAAGGGAGCCAACAGGGACCTGCTCACAGTCTTTGTGATAGGTACGAGGAAGGAACCGTTAAATCCGCACCTCTTCATCAACAGAGATAAAGGGCAAGTGGTTTTGTGAGCTGAGAGAAACCATCCAGAAGAAAAGCAGGGAAGAGCCAAAGCGCAGAATCAGAAACAGGAACGGCTCTACCAAAGGGTTTTAGTGTCTCTAGTAATTACTGGAATTAAGAAAGAAAATCCAGATGCTTTTCCCCATATGGTCAGAAAAGACCTTTAAGATGACTACGGAGGGTTGGCTAGTTCCCCTTAGACTTGTATCTACCTGGAACTTCTGGACTTGACTGTTTACAAAGAGGGGGGCTGTGGCTGAGATTACAATAGCCACACCCCTCCTACTTACCGCTCGTTCTCTGTACTTTCACTGACAGTCAACAGCGGCCAGGAACAATTAAATGGAACAGTCTAAAAATCAGTTTTACGTGCCAAGCTCTATGCTGTTCTGAGTAGTGTGGTGAAATAATTTGTTCGGTTTTTTGTTTTTGTTTTGTTTTTTTTTGAAACACGGTCCTCTCTACATAGCCCTGGCTATCCTGGAACTCTCTACGTAGATCAGGCTGGCCTCAAACTCACAGGGATCTGCATGCTTCTGCCTCCCGAATCCTGGGATTAAAGAAGTCTGCTATCACACCCAGCTGAGTGCTGAAATCCTGACCATGCGCTCCATCCCATCCAGGACATGAAAATCTCCCCTCTGACCAGTGTATCTATGGTATAATGTCCCCTACCTGTTGGTGAGCCACCATCCTAGCAATCAATAACTGTCATGGTAGCTTGCTAGTCACTGGTGGCTGCCTTTATTTAACATTCCCGAAGGGGAAGAGTGTTGATACTGACTGGTAGGGTTGGATATGACCAATGCTTCCTTTACGTGAACAAGTGGATTCACTCAAGTGAGCAATAAGGAATTAAATGTTGCGTCGTAGAATATTATTTTAAAATACATTTACATTTGTTACATTAGTTTATGCCATGGAACATTTGTTTAATGAGGCAAAGATGGGCTGCATTCTTTGTTGCATTTGCTTAACTCTGTGAAGCTGTGTTACTTTGCCTGTCTCAAACACCTGATTCGTCTAATAAAGAGCTGAATGGCCAATAGCAAAGCAGGAGGAAGGAGAGGCAGGGCTGGCAGCCAGAGAAAATAAATAGGAGAAAAAGAGGGATGGAAAAACAAGAGAGGATCAAGGAGTGAGAAACCAAGGGGCCAGCCACCCAGCCACCCAGCCAGCCATGGAGTAAGAAGTAAAGAGAGATATACAGAATAGCGCAAGATAAAAGACCCGAGGCAAAAGGTAGACAGCTTAATTTAAGAAAAGCTGGCTAGAAACAAGCCAAGCTAAGGCCGGGCATTCATAAGAAAGAATACGACTCCATGTGATTGATTTGGGAGCTGGGTGGTGGGCCCGCAAAGAGCCGAGCGCTAAAAGATTAAAAAATGACCAGCAACAATGCCACGCTTGCTAAACTGTAGAGTGACAACCAGTTTCCTTTTTTTCTTTCTTTTTTGTTTTGTTTATTTTGTTTTTCTTTTTGAGACAGGGTCTCTCTACATAACCCTGGCTATCCTGGATCTCACTCTGTGACCAGGTTGGCCTTGAACTCACAGACATCCACTGCCTCTGCCTCCCGAGTGCTAAGCGAGAACTTACTTCATAGCACTAAACCAGGGAGTAAAAACTCCAGTTTTGCTGCTGCTCAGAGAGCATGCTGGCCACAGAGCATGGTAACTATAGAGGGCGTGGAACTGTCAGGTCTGGATTGGTCAGGGGTGTGGAATGGAACAATGAAGGGCAGCAGCCTCTCCTTGGGAGTGGAGACCTTGCCAAAAGCACAGAGGGCTTGAGAGTTTGTACTGCAGAGAAGGAATTTTGGGGGGTGGGGTGGAAAGTCCCTACTGTGGGAGCTGGGGATGTTTTGATTATCAGGAGTTTCTCAACTCCCCCTAAGGCTCTTTGCTTTATGTATTTAGCCCTTCAGGTGCTAGCCTCAGTGCAAGCAGGTGGCCTGGAACATACTCCCGTGGAGAACCGGAACTATAGGATTAAGGTGACGTCACACTAGATTAGAGCATCCTAAACCCATGACCATATCTTCATAGAAGGAGAGGACCCAGATAGAGGGAAAGGCTACGGTAGCAGGAGTCAGAGCCTGGAGAGTCATCTAGCCAAGACCAACTCCAACAACTGTCACTAGCTGCCAGGGGTCAAAGGGCAAATGTGGGAGTGTGCTGGGATAGGGGCTTCTTCTCCAGAGCCTGCAGAGGGAGCCTTCATATTGGCCTCCACTGGTCTGTGAAGGAATAAGGTCTCAGCACCCTAGAAAAGGGACAGTAAGGCAGTGTGCCCCGGAGCCTGGTCAGTCACACCTGACAGCGCAGCCACAGATTAGCAGCGCGGCTTTGGGGAGAAAGAATCCGTGATGTTTACCGCAATGTAGTGACTCCTTCATCTGATTTAGCAATTCCAATCTGAGGGGCTTTATCCTAAAGAAACAATGAGAAAGGTATACAAAGATTTAAAAGAAAGAATGAAAAATTTGAAATTAGTCAAACTCTTGTGCAAATTTACAATGAAATACAAGGTAGCTATTAAAAATAAAAATTATCTCGCACGACGGATAATTAACAGCAGCTTCTCGAAAACGCCCTTCACATCAACTAGACAGCCACCCCACTCTTGATGCTCACACAGAAGCCTGGACGTTTAACCCTGAGAGAGGCTTTATCATGGGCCAGGCCTTGGAAGCCACCAAGATATCTTCTGACAGGCAAATGAATGAGCTGTGTGGTTCATTTATTTTACCAGAGTTTAGAATATTATTTAGCAATACAAAGAAATGAGCACTAGGTACGGCGGTTCGAGTTTACCATCTCAGCAACTGAGGAGTGGAGGCAGGTGGCTCTCTGTGAGTTCAAAGCCCCCCTGGTCTACACAGGGAGTTCCAGAACAGTCAGAGCTACACAGTGAGAGCTTGTCTCCAAAAAAGAAAAAAAAAAAAAAAAAGAAAGAAAAAAAACAAAACAAAACAAAAAAAAAAACAAACAAAAGACAAGAAACGTGGCGGTAGAAAGGTCAAGAGGAGTTCAGGGCTAGCTTTTACTGCATAGTGAGCTCTGATCTAGACATGAGATCTTGTCTCAAAAAGTCACAAACAAAAAAATCATCTATCATCCACAAAGAGTTAATTACTAAGAATTGATATAGACTGATGTGTACGGCCCCAACTGTACAACATTTTGGAAGGCAAACTATGGAGAAAGAAAAATGAATGTGTGGTTATCAAGAGCTGGGGGATGCAAAGCAGAAAACATTTCCCAGGCAGGGACATGCGTATCTGTCCCGACTCATGGGTGCACAAGACGAAGAGGAATAATTAAAAATTATGAAAGATGTGAAGCATTCTGGTAAAAGAAGAAGAAAAAAATGCTCTCTAGATTTTATTCTAATTTTTGTTTTAAACAATACAAGGTACACGAATGTGCCACATACCATTGACAGGGCAAAGAAAACAGTGAAATGTTACTATTTGGCTAGCTGCGTAGTAAGATTATACACAATTTTTCTTTCCCTTTGTGACATCTTATATTCTCTATAATTTCTAGGATAAACACACATCGCATTTGTAATTAGGGACACAGTTACTGACCCTTACAAGCAATAGGAAAAACAATGGTCTGGAAACCTTAGCACATTCCTGTGAGAAATAAAGCCCTCCACGAGGCTTGGATGCTCTATAGGTTTTGTGCCAGATTCCTGACGTGGGGCTTCTGAACCCTGGTTGTTTAGTGGGTAAGAGCATTTTTGTTATGCTAATGACGTGACTCAGAGAGAGCCCCTCCTTGGCTTCAGGATGAAGACTGGCCACCAGTTGGGCCAACTGAATGATTATAGGCTTGGAACTTGCAGCTGTCTGACCTTCAGAGACCAGGAGGGGCTGAGGGTGCGTCAAGGGATTTAATCAATCATGCTTCTATGATGAAACCCAGTAACTCAGGACACAGAAGCACGGTACAGCTTCCTAGCTAGTGAGTTCAGGGAAGTCTAGGCATGTGTAGCACTGAAGGTAGGGAGCAAGGACTGGCAGCAGGGAGTACCTTTCGGGGTGAGGGCTTGAGGCTTGCTTCTGCCCAAGGATGCAAATAAAAGAAGAAAGGCTACTTGAATTAAGATGTCATCCCAAGGGGCTGGAGAGATGGCTCAGAGACACAAGTATAGCTCAGTTCTCAAGTATCCACATCTTGCTTTACTGCCAACCATAATTCCAGTTCCAGGGACCCGCCACCCTCTTCTGACCTCCATGGACACCAGATACATACATGATGCACATATATACATGCAGGAAAAACACACATATACATGAAAATAAAACAAATAAAAGAAAACACTAATTTCTTTTAAAGATGTTGTCCCAGAGTATGAGGGGATTTCAGACAGGGAAGACTGTCAACTTGGATAATATTTAATTCTCCAGTCTTCAAAACAAACGTCTACAGTTTCTTTTAGCTGGAGATTGTCTTACTACACGTCGTTCTCCAGGACTCCTTTTTCCCACCCTGGAAGGATCTCAGTGCCTGGCTGAGCCAAACACTTAGAGCTGGCCCTCTTCAGACCAGCTCCCCTCCCTCCTCCCAAATCTCCATTCCTGAGTCACCATTCTCCTCTTTAAAAGCCGGAAAAGGATGGGGAGATGGCCCAGTCAGTGGACTGCTTGCTTGAGGGCTTAAGTTTGGTTCCTTAATGTTATGCCCAAATCCGCGAAGTCCCCGCAAAAGTCAACAAGAAGACCGAGTCCCGTATGTAAAAGCAAAGAGCCTTTATTTTAATCAAGTTTGCAAACTTGGTCTCTCTGCATGTCCAACATATTGGAATAACCAGAGAGCCCTGAGCTCAATCAGAATTGGGTTTTTATAGCAGTAAAGGTGAGGGTGAGGAGTTTCTGAGGTTTAGGAGCCCTGATTGGCTGACATATATCTAGGGGTGTCCTGGTGACTGTGTTGGCAGGCGGTCCTATCTACAGTGATTGGAATGCTAGGCATTTCCTTTGAATGGTCTGTTCTTGGGTGGTGGTCAGGTAATCTCAGCTTGTGGTTCTTTCTGCTACCAGGTAAACTACTGAGACTCAGGCCTCTTATTAAATTTATCGATGGCTGAGTTCTACTCTGGCAGGTGATAATGGTTGGAAGTAAAGAACTTCCTTTGGGTGACGAGCTCATACTTAGCTTATCATGGCTACTTAACACCGTGGAAAAATCAGGTGTGGTGGTGGAGGTCTGAAACCCCAGAGCTGGGATGCAGAGGCGGGAGCCTCCCGGAAGCTTGTTCATAAGTCCACCTATATACACATGGTCAAAGAGTTTGTTTAAGCAGTCTGATAGTAGAAATACAGATAACTGACTCACACGTAAAATCACATGACTAGCATCAGTTCTCCTGCTAATTTTTAAAACATTATTTATTCAATGTGATGATCTGGTGATCTAGAAAGGAGGCATTCTACTATATCAATGTATGGACAAACCACTTATGATTCAGGAGCAAGGGAACAAGTTTAGGAGAACAAGTGTCTGCTTAAGAAGACCTGCAGCTGCTCTCAGGATCAGTGCTCCCCAGCAATGCCTGCAGCTGCTCGCAGGATCAGTGCTCCCCAGCAATGCTTGCAGCTTCTTGCAGGATCAGTGCTCCCCAGCAATGCCTGCAGCTCTCTCAGGATCAGTGCTCCCCAGCAATGCCTGCAGCTGCTCTCAGAATCAGTGCTCCCCAGCAATGCCTGCAACTGCTTGCAGGATCAGTGCTCCCCAGCAATGTTTGCAGCTTCTTGCAGGATCAGCACTCCCCAGCAATGCTAGCTCTCACACCACACACACCACACCACACACACACACACACACACACACACACACACACACACACACAGCTCCGAAGGGAGCTGAGCACTCCTTTCTTCAAATGACACGCTGTACATCAGCATGTGGAATCTGCAAGAAGGGGTTCAGGTCCCCCGGGAACAGTGACGAACCCTCCCTAAAACTTCACACGAACCTGGCCATCCTTTAAGCTGTAGGAGGCAGAAGCGGGGAGTGAACTCGGCCCTTTATTTTCATTTCATTCTTTAAGACTTCATTGCTAATATCAATCAAAGGAGTTTCCAGAATGATCCAGATATACACTCCACAACTACACTGAGATCAAAAAGACTCTAATAAAAGGCAATGGGATATTTGTTTATTTCTATTAGAGAGGGGGAAGAAACCCACTGGAGAAAACGCCTTATCTGGAAAAACCATTTGAACTTTCACTTACTTCCCCAAATCTAAATTGACATCTAATCCTCATTTTCCTTGCAAAACAATAAAAAAGGAGCAAAGCCATCTTTTTTTTATGTTAAGAAGTGTTGTGGAGCCCAAGAAGAAATAACTACAGTACTTATTTCCTATGTACACACACTTTCTTCTTTAACATCAAAGTCTGTTTGTATTTTGAAACACTTAAGTGGAAAGAATGACTTGGCTGTGCTCCCTCAGCCCAAGTTCACTGCTACAATACCTGAGCCCCTGCCAGGGCTTGGCTATCGCTGCAGGTCCAGAACGCAGCCTTGTTTTTGAAGCCTTCACCACTCCCTCAACCTTTCTACTTTTAAAAAGTTTTCCTTTAAAAAGTTTTCCATCTTTTGACACGAGCGATGTTCAAAATGTAACAAAAGAGTCCATTTTAGTTCGGCCAAGCCGTTGAGACTAAGCTCTCTACCTCACTGTGGATGATTCTGGAACAAATATCTATCCTTATGTCCACAGAAGAGCACGGCTCTGACCCCTCATCAAAGAAACTTCTCCCTGCTGCAGATGGAGACCATCCTAGAAATCCACAACAGGTGACCACGCGGAGAACTAGCGAGGGGCTCGCCATTCCCGTTCCCTGCACCTACCACATGGCCCTACCTCCAAGGCTTGGGGGAATGTCACTCAAGAGGAGGGGGGGAAGATCTGAGAGTCAGAGTCCCAGGACACCCGCTATCATCCGGTGTCTTCTATAAATGAGAAGGATCTGCAGCCATGAAGTCTTAACAACATGGTCTTCAAAACAAGACCTACACGATGACAACCGTAGCTGATGTGCCAATGTCAGTGGGGGAATATCAAAAAAAAAAAGAGAAAGAGAAGGGGAGTCAGCTTTGTCCAAGGTGATTCTGAGTGCCATCAAGTTGACAGTGAAGATAAGTCTATTGCCCCGGAATGAAAAGTACGTACCTGAAACCAATCAATTTACACTAACATCAACCTCTCTGCAATAATTTCCAGGAGGTTCATCACTTCCTCTCCCTAAATGGACACATCATCGGTAAAAGGAGAGCCACCAGATATAGATTTTGTAACTATCACCAGTTACACCCAGTGAGGTAAGATGAAAGCAGGAGATTGCTGAAGTATGAGCTATGAGCCCAGAGGAACAAGAAAGAAAGCACACTCTAGCAAAGGAAAAGCTGTAGCTGACATCACAGATAACTCTGGTCCGGTCACTGGCTGCCACTTTCAGCTTCACATAGATCTGTTGCTTTCACAGGGTCTTTTTTTTTGTTTGTTTGTTTTTGTTTTTCGAGACAGGTTTTCTCTGTAGCTTTGAAGCCTATCCTGGAACTCACTCTGTAGACCAGGCTGGCCTCAAACTCACAGAGATCTGCCTGCCTCTGCCTCCCAAGTGCTGGGTTTAAAGGCCTGCGCCACCACCACCACCCGGCTTCAAAGGGTCTTGAAAAGAATGGAGGTCAATGAAGAAACAGTGACCCTCCCCCGCCACTCCCACAATACATTTATTGCAGCGGTGGCTCATGGAAACTGTTTGCATGCATCAGATCAGCTGTGGCCTACAGTCATCAAGAGTCTGAACCAATGGCTTAGCCTCAGAGCTCACATAAAGCAGTATACCTGTCTGAGTTCTTAAATCAGAGGTTCTCAACCTGTGGGTCTCGACCCCTTCAGGGGTCAGACGACCTTTTCACAGGAGCTGTATATCACACACCCTACATATTAGAAATTTACATTCACAACAGTAGCAAATTACAGTTATGAAGTAGCAATGAGATCATTTTATGTGGGGGAGTCACCACAACATGAAGACCTGTATTAAAGGGTCACAACATTTGGAAGGTTGAGAAACACTGTCCTAAGGGAACCCAGAGCCCCAGAGCCTGATGCAACTGAGCTTTAGTTTCTATCAGAACAGTTAGGAAAAGACGGGAAAGAGCACGAGAGAGGTTCAGCTCATAATTAAAGCAAACCTCTTAACGATCGCCATTAACCATTCATCTGTTGACCCAAGGAAGACTCGTGCTCGGGGCACAGGAGATGCACTTGGCTTCACGCTACCAACTATGGGAAAGGAACAGGCACAGAGGATGGTAAATTCTTGAGGAGACTGCCACGGAATGAGAAGTGGCTAAGGTTACTGGGGCAACTGTAACAGGATGCAAACATGGGTGCCCCTCAAGTCCGAAGGCCAAAGCCAAGGCTCTGGCTTACACGCATGCATGCTAAACCTCTCTGAACTGTACGCCCAAGAGGAGTGACTGCCACTGCTGGTGACCTAAAGAATCGGTTCCAAAAGCAGCTGAATGTGATTACTTAAGGTTAAGTGCTTCAACCTAGAGAGCCTACAGGAGAAGAGGAAGCAGAGATGAGCGGACGGAGAGAGTAATAAGGCAGGGTCAGAAGCCAAAACTATTTCATCAAAGCCTTGAAAAAACAAAGACTCTCCCCACAGTTACAGCAGAGGAGAGCAAGCAGGTGAGCATGCTTAGATCCCAGGGCACTGGAAATGGCAGTTACCTAAACTCACAGCAGGAAGCTATCCGGGAGGGGGAACGGTGGGGACAGTACAGAGGTCCTAACAGATTTGTTACATAGATGAGGTTATTCTCTACTAATGGCAAGTTGGTAAAGTATTTAAATAGAGGAGTGGCAACCTATTTTGGAAAGGTAGCCTTGATAAGAACACAGATGGTTTAGGACTAGAAAGATGGCTCAGCAGTTAAGAGTGTATGCTCTTACTGGTTCCAGCACCCACATGATGCAGTTCAGGACCGCCTGTAATTCCAGCTCTGCGGGGTCTGATCTTTTTCTTTTTTTCGGCCTCCAGGTATCTGTACTCACAAGGCCATATCCACACACCTCTATTCATTCCTCACCACACATATATACACATATACACAAATACATACACAACTTTGTTTGTTTGATGTTTTTTGTGAGAGGGTTTCTCTGTGTAGCTTTGGAACCTGTCCTGGAACTCGCTCTATAGACCAGGCTGACCTCAAACTCAGACATCTCTGTGCCTCTGCCTCCCAAGTGCTGGAATTAAAGGCGTGTGTTACCAATGCCTAGCGTTACTTATAGAACTTAAAAAAAATGTTTTGAAAATATGAAAGGTTTAGCGTGGAAGATATCGGGGGTGAGAAAAAATCTAATAAAGTATCCATTATCTGTGTGTGTGAGATGAGAATGCCCGAAAAATTGTGTGTGCATCTGTGTGAGACTGTGCCTAAGGGCTACACCAGAGAGACTGAAGAATTTTGTAACCCTCAAAGGCAAGAGGTGGGGCAAGAACAGCAGCCACACAGTGAGCAGAATTCACTCATAATGTATTTTATAAAACTTGCCTTTAAGGACTTGCAGCGGGCTGCTGAGGGAGAACAGAAGGGGAATCTAAGGAGGCCCAGACACTTCCAGCACACTGAGTTGAAAGCATTGCAGGAGGAGAGAGGGAGAGAGGGATCATTACACTCTGGAGAGCAACAACAACAACAATAAAAATCATTTCACTTCAAAGACTGGAATATTTAACCTCTGCACCTGAGTTCCTCTAGCTGGAGACTGTTTTCTATTTTCTTGGGCCAAAATGTTTCTGGCTAAAGACAGAGAGATAAGATGAACCACAGAGGACTCTGCTTGCATATAAAAATAAAAAGGAGATGAGAAAACAATCTTCAAAGCTTTTCTTGGAGTGGTTTCATTCCCCATGCAGGCCTGGCTTTCCATATTCCCATGGTGGCCAGGAACGGCAGGGGGTGTGTCTGCCTCCGACACAAAGGGAATGATTTAATATAGGAATAAAGTAACGTAAACACACGTCCAGTGGTAACTTTTGTAATATAAAATTTCTTTCTTTCATTCTTCTTTAAAAAAATAAAATAAAAAAGTAACCCCTACTCCCCCAAAAAAACAAGTTAGGAATTTGACCCCAGTGTGGATTATACTTAAAGGGATAGTTTCTCCCTTGTGTCTTTATGTGTCGTGGAATACAGAACCTAGGGGCTCTTTTGGATTTCTCCTTCCCACCCTGCTCTCACCTAGCCGTGACCAACAATGAGCATGGTTCAAGGTCAGATCTCCAGCAAAGTGAGTGCCCATCTCTAGCACAGTTCAGACAGGATGGCTCTGATGTCAATGTGCCTGCCATTGTCTCTAGCATTCAATTTCTACAGATAAAACTTGGCCGGGTGGTGGTGGTGCATGCCTCTAATCCCAGCACTCGGGAGGCAGAAGCTGGAGGATCTCTGTGAGTTTCAAGACCAGCCTGGTCTACAAGAGCTAGTTCCAGGACAGGCTCCAAAGCTACAAAGAAACCCTGTCTTGCACAAACAAAAAACAATCAAACAAAAATCTCTACCTGGTGAATTTAAAAAGCGTTACTATTTTCTTCTGTTATATAAGAAATGCACAACAAAGCCCCAACTGTGGCTCAAGTCAGAAGTGTGCATTCCAGTAAACCCCAGCGCTTGCTGGGAATGCAGATTCCCAGGTTCCATCCATACTGACTCCATCAGAGTCACTGCAGTGGCTCGGCTCACACCGAAGTTTGAAGCCACTGCTCCAGGAAATAAGTAGTAAGGAGACAGAGAGGTAGGGATGTGACTCAGAAAATCGACAAACAAATGTAGAAAAGATACAGAAAGACAAACAACAAAAACACCTGTCTGCAAAGCCTGTTAGAAAGGACAGAGTGATGATGGAGGAGTGTCTATGTGTTACTTTCATTTTTAATAAAGATACTGCCTTGGCCCTTTAAGAGACAGAAAATTAGGTAGGCGGAGTAGACAGAACAGAATTGTGAGAAAAGGGGTAGCAGGCAGTGGGGAGATGCTTCAGGCAGTCGCCATAATGAGTCGCCATGATTCTCCTCTCTGAGATGGACACAGGTTAAGATCTCTCCTGGTAAGCCACACCTCGTGGTGCTACACGGATTACTAAATATGGGATAAAGGAAGATGTGAGAATTAGCCAATAAGAGGCTAATTAATAATAATTAATAAGAGGCCAGGCAGTATTTAAATGAATATAGTTTCTGTGTAATTATTTTGGGTAAAGCTAGCCGGTGGCGGGACACAGCCCGCCCGCCGTTCCCTTCTACAGAGTGAGAGGACCTCCAAACTTGGACCTGGTCTCGTTTTAGAGTATGTATGTATGTATGCATGCATGTATGTATATATGCAAATATATATATGTATATATACATATGTGTATGCACACATATATACACATACGTGTATGTGTGAGAAATTGTGACACACATGCCATGGCACATGTGTAGAGGTCAGAGAAGCATCTGCAGGAAGCCACTATGTGGATCCCAGGGATTGAGTTCAAGTCATCAGGGTTGGCAGTCAGTGCCTTTACCTGCTGAGTTATCTTTTTTAAGGCAGGGTCTCCTGCATCCTCAAGGGACTCTGAAGCTACGTAGTAGGGAAGGACCTTGACCTTTTGACCTTCCTGTCTCCTCCTCCTGAGTGCTATAATTACAGGTGTGTGTCGCCAGGCCTGGCTTATGCAATGCGGGTGATCGAGCCCTTTGCACATGTAGGCAAGCATTGTACCAACTAAGCTATGTCCCCAGCTTTGAATATGACTTTCTCTGGTTCCATTAATTCCCCAGTGGTTCTGTGAATTGAATACTGTATAGGAAGAAGCATGAATAACTGCCACACCCTCCTCACTTCCCCAGCTTCCCTTGGAGGTGCTGTGCTCCCCCCACTCCCGCCCTCCAAGGAGGACAGTGACTTTCAGCTCTCCTGACACTGTTCTCAGGACCAGAGACTGAAGTTAGTCCTGGAGAAGGCACTTTTTGTTACTGCATGCTGGGTCCACAGCATCTCTGGTGGGCCCAGGGAGCTGCAGTCTAGCTGGGAAGGGGCTCACAGAAGACTTTACAAAGGCTGGGGACTGTAGGCCAAGGCCGGGAACCAGTCTGGCATCCTGCACACTCGCTCTGAATGGCCTGCACAGCACACTTCTGCCTTCCTCACAGTCAGCTGGAGATGAGTGTCACTCTGAGTTCCTAACCTGAAGCTGCAAGGCAGGAGTGGCTGAGAGTCTGCATTTCTGACAGGTCCCAGGGTCCCTGCTGCCTGTGGCCCAGGGTCAGCACTCTGAGGGCTGCTGCACTACACCTTATCATCTCTGCTGAAGTCCCTTCTTTACCACCAACCAGTCGGATCAACAGACACTTTCTTGGCACAGGCTAAGGAAAACAGAGATCTGAAGCCAAAAGACATGCCAACCTAGAGTGCTAATGAGAAAGCTGGAGCCAAGCCAGCCGTCTCCCAGTCAGACCAAAGACAGCAGAAAAGACAGGTGCAGGACAGGTGGGTGGGCTGGGGGTGGGTGTGGGAGGAGAAAGATTCCAGGAGCGCAGAAAGCCACAGGGTGATACTCTCTCTCAGCCCTATGGGTCTGAGCTCCCTGAAATTGGCAGTAGAACAACGGGGGTAATAAGGGTGTGACCCACTCGGTAGAGTGCTTACCAGCAATGCAGGGAACTATGGGTTCCGTCCCCAGCATGGCATAAACTGTGCTTAAGGCAAAAGGGTCAGGAGTTCAAGGTCATCCTTGACCACAATCCTAGCACTCAGGCATCAGGAGTTCAAAGCAGGGTAACACCCACCCCCTGTCAGACATCTAGACCTTTCTTCTAACTCCCAAGGCTCTGTGACTGCTGTGATGGCCGAATGTGCCTCTGATTCAAACCAAGTTTCCCCAATACGGAGAAGAGCACGGCAGAGCTGACCAGCTGGCCAGGCCACCCTGAAGCCTGCTCTTGCCATAGGGGTCCAGGGACTCTGCCTTGTGGGTCTCTGGCCATTTGAATTTTTAAGAGCTCTATTCACTGGGTCTCAGCGCCTGGCAGTGAACAGCACACTCCACAAAGAACCCTCACCTGCTCTGCCCAAACCTCCTACTGTCTCCAGAAGCCCGGGTACCCAGGGCTGTGACCCCACCTGGGAAGGCAGCAGCAGGATTCTTTCTGTCCATAAACCCCTGCTCTGAGCCGTCACCAATGATGGCTGTCAGAAATACCACAAGAGGGGTTGCCTGCTTATTGGTGACATGGCAGCTACGCGCTGCCAAGAGTCAAGCTGAGTCGTGCAGGAGCAGACCCACAAAGGCCAGGGAAGGAGGTACTGGGAAAACAGAGCTCGGAAAAGGGAACCACCAGGAAGACCGTCGAGGTCTCCAGGCAGCTCACATCTTAACTAACCAACAGAGCTCACCCCTGATTCTGCACAAAGCACCGTGGAGCCAAAGCCTGAGCTCTTCGGTGTCAACCACTGCAGCCTCTTACGGGGTGAACACAGTTGCTGAAGTCTTGGGCTCCTGAAAGGACATCAGCTTCTCCCAACACACACACACACACACACACACACACACACACACACACACACACACACACACACACTCACTCACAGGGACACGGACTCACAGAGACACAGACTCATATACGCACATGTACGCACACACACTCAAAGACACACATACTCTCACACACTCACACATATACACACACATTCTCCCACAAGCACCCACACACCTGCTCTCACCAAGAGCTCCAAGAGCACCAATACCCTTGCCAGCTGCCCTGCTTGTTCTGCTTGGATCTTCCGTAACCCTCAAGTGAGGGCCGGAAGGATAACTGTCTACTGAGTGGCTTGGGAATAGCTGATGG
The DNA here is from genome assembly GCF_903992535.2 of Arvicola amphibius. Lineage (NCBI taxonomy): Eukaryota > Metazoa > Chordata > Mammalia > Rodentia > Cricetidae > Arvicola > Arvicola amphibius. The sequence continues at coordinate 137,686,329 of NC_052058.2, forward strand.
AGAATTACTGGCCCACATTCCACGCTGACAAGTGAAGTGTGGGAGAGATTAACTCCACAAAGGAGAAGGGAAATTGCTAAAGAATCAAGGTCTTCTACTAGCCTCTCCAGGAGACACAATGTCTTTCCACCTTAAGAAGCCAGTGGGCATAGCTGGGTTCAAGGCCAGCCTGGTCTATACAGTGAGTACCAGGACAGCCAGGGCTACATAATTGAAAGATGGGCCTGGGCGGGGGGAGGGAGGGGGAGAAAGGGAAGAAAGGAGGGAGGGAGGGAGTGAAGGGAGTAAGGAAAGAAAGAAGGGAGGGAGGGAGGGAGGGAGGGAAGGAGGGAGGGAAGGAGGAAGGGAAGGATGAAGGGAAAAAAAAGAAGCCAGTGAGCTAACTACCATGGGAATAACCAGATGCCTAGCAGTTCTTTAGTTCCTTTTCTGCAAGACTCTATGTAAATAGGTATTAACCAGACCCACTACCTCATGCCACCCCTACAACCAGCTGCCTCCCTGTCACCGGGAAACTCCAGCTGTGACCAGGCTGTGTCAAGGCAATGCCAAACACAGGCACATTTACCATGATGGAGATGGAGCAAGACTTGTTAGGAAGCACTCAATATCAAGATTCAAGCCTTACCCACTGCCCACTTCACCTATACAAAACCAATAAGGTTTTGCACAACCCGGAAAGGAACTCAAAGACCAAACCCACAAACTAATGTTGTACTCTTGGAGAAATACATCCTAAACATCTTTGATCATTAACATGACTTTAAGTATTAACAATTGTAATGGTCAGATACCCCCCACTCAGTTCCCTGATCCTATTTTTTTTTTCCTAAACTTAACTTTGTCCTCTGTTCTGCCAATACCTTAAACAGGTGTAAGAGACACCAAACATTCCCATACCACAAACACTGGACAGGAGCAAAGAGACCAGCTACTCTAGGATATGACCAGCACCCTGCCTCCCTGCCTTCTCAGGTTCCCCCCAAGACGACACCCACAAATAAGCAGGAAGCTGTCTTGAGAATCTGCCACCCCAATTCCTTTAACCTGTTGTGCCTAACCTCCTGCCTTTTTACTATAAAGAGATGGGAATGGTCTGTCTTGTCTGTTTAAGAGACAAGCCCCGCCTACCCCCTTCCCAGTCCACTTCCCAGGCAGGCAGATCTTCCTACCACTTCCATTTAGAGCTCTTTCCCTTTTTGTCTCTCTCCCTAACAGGCAGCATCTGTCTCTGTCTCCTCTCTTCACTTCTTCCCTCCCCCATTTCTCTCTCTCTCTCTCTTTCTCTCTCTCTCTCTCTGCCTCTCTGCTCTTTCTCCCCTTCTCCCCTTCTCCCCTTTCCCTTCCCTTCCATAACTTACTAAATAAATATCCAACCTCACTCTGCATGGTGTGCCTATCCCTCTGGGTCTCTCACCCGCCATGCAGCTCCCTGCCTGGGACTTGCTGCCCCTGGTGGCCCACAGGCCACTCAGGGGCTCCCTGCCTAGGACTGGTTGCCTCCGTAGCCCCCCATGGTCTTGGGATCCGCTGCCCGCTGCAGCCACTCAGGGAACAGTGCCATCTTACTTAAACCATAACAACGATCGTTTCCAAAAATGTCATAAAGTCAACTGTGAATGTCAGGTGAGCGCTTTCTCAGTGTGAGCACATTCTAATTAAAGAGACATTGTGTGGTGTTTGAAGGGTTTAATTTGTAATCATTGAAGTTAAATTTAGTAAGAAAACTATCACTATGGAAAACTGCCTTGTGCATAGCTTTTGAGAAATTTATTCGGTTGGAGGGGCTGTTTTGCTCTCAAATCTGTGTATAAAAGGGTATTGGTAAATTGCAGTGATTTGGAAAGCCTCACTACACTGTAAAATGCCAACAAATCATTGTTCAATGTATCTGCAGCACTTTGGAAGGTCTCGGAAGGGCAATGGAGTACCCAGCAAGTATGTGTTGCCTCCCCCCATAGACACACAGGATTCAGTGTTACAGAATAATTGGAGAAGATGCCACTGTATCCTCAATGGGCAATGAGTGCGCTCACATCTAATCCACCAGAGGCTGACTAACTTCATTCCTAATTAAAAAAGGAAGAAAGATGGTAGCATTAGAGTCTCTTTACTTCCCATGATGACAGCTAAGGAGAAACCTACCAGGTCGTGGGTGTATTTACAATCCCTACATAAGCACTGTCTCATAAGCATGTCTCACTGCTCAACTTACGAGCTCACACTGTGTTTGATGTCATTAAAAAATGGATTCTTCACACAGACCTCACCTGCAAGATGTACCTGTCAACAGATGATCATCATAATTTAGGTCTAAAACCAATGTATTGCTTTCCTGGAGTAACATTTACAAAGCCACACTACAAAATTGGGATAAAGTGTTACGGGTGAATTGTGATAGCATATGCCCTTTTCTTCCCAGACCCCTCCATAGTCATCCTTCCAGCTGCCAACACACACACGCACACACACACACAAACACACACACAGCAATGCAACACACACTCATAGACACACATGCACACACACACACAGGCACACATCTCATCTCTATCATGGCATAAATTTCTGGATTATAGTTAATCAAATCCATGTATTTTTCCCCCAGAGAATTCATGAAGGTGTGACACTTAGGATTTGGTCCTTGAAGCTGTCATGGTGGCTACTGTTGACTTCTGTTTTAAGAAACGGCTCATTTGTAAAATGCTGTCCTTGGGACATGATATGACCATTGCACTCATTAACACACCACAGCCATGGCTACCTGCTCTAGGCTGGTATAAGAAGGTCAACATTCCTTCACAGATCAGGAAGAGGCATGGGAGGCCCCACCCTTCCTTGAGTAGCAAATGGTGGCGGAGGAGGGAGGGGTCAGTTTCTTCAGTGGTGATGTAGTCGCTGGTAAAGTGCCCGTGCTCCAGTAAATAACCCCCACCCCCTGCCCAAACAACTCCAGATCAACTGAGTGTGGCACAAAACCCCAAACAACAAAAGACATAAAGTAAGGGGGAGATCTGTTAAGAGGGGAGGGTCACTAAGGCTGGGGGTGGGATGAACGCGGAGAATGAGAGGTGAAATTGACCAAAATACATCATACACAAGTGCGAAGTTATCAAAGAGGAAAAATAAATTTTTAAAAATGGAGAGGGCAGGGGAGGGAAGGAGAAAGGAAGGTCTCATCCCATCAGGAAAGAAGATGCCAGCTCAGCTGGGCACAATGCCCACTGGGTTTGTTGCAGTGGGAGGGTCCTGCCAGTGTGTCACAAGGTGTGCTAGTGGAGCTCAGAAAGCAACTTCTGGGAGCTGGGTCTCTCTTTCCTTTATCTAGGGCTCAGGGATGGAACTCAGGTGACAGGCCTGGTGACAAGCCTTCACCCACTGAGCCATTCCACCACTGCCAAGTGGTTTTTATTTGTTTGTTTGTTATTGCGTGGTTTTTCAAGACAGGGTTTTTCTGTAGCTTTAGAGCCCATCCTGGAACTTGCTCTGTAAACCAGGCTGGCCTTGAACTCACAGAGATTCATCTGCCTCTGCCTCCCAAGTGCTGGGATTAAAGGCTTATATACCATTACCGCCATATGCCAGGTGGTTTAAGATTCTGATCGGGTTTTTGATGATGTGAACAAAATAAAATGAACTAACAAAAAAAAAAAAATCTTGAATTTTCCTTCAGGTGTGAGTTTAATTAAAAAAGATTATTATGTCCTTAATTACATAAATGCTACTATTAGAAATAGGCATGCCAACTTCTAATTAAAAGAAACGGCTACATGTTATTACTTCTCTCTTGAATCCCTGCCCACACCACCACCACCACCACCAACAACAAAAAAGCCATAAATCAAGTAAAAAATAAATCCAAGAGACCCAGAGGTAGCAACACTTCTTAGAAGATGGAAACTGAGCAGAGAAGCAGGGGCAGGATGGGGAAGCAGCAGCTGGGGAGGGCGCTGTCTCCTCTCTGAGCCTCAGGCTGAAAGTGGGGAGCAGGACTCAGAGAGCAAGGAAGGGAAGACACAAGGGAAGGGTGTAATGGTGTGCAGGACCCCAGGGTCTCCTCAGACTCTGTGCAGGAGTTTTTCTCAGAGAAAGCTTAAGAATGTGTGATGTCATGCTTACCAGTGACAATTCTTATTATTTTATGATAAAATTGACCACCTTAACCCTTTGGTACAGCTCCAGTTTGGTGCATTCACACTGTGCAGCCGTCCCTCACCAGGCATCATGGAGGTTGCTGTCTTCCCAAGATTAAATGCTGTTGCCACTGCACACAGTCCCCCTTGTCGGCCCCGTGTCCTCAGTCTCGACAATCATCCTTCTACTTTCTAAATTGTAAATGTGGGAACTCTAGATAGCACACATAAGTGGACCCACAACTGCCTGCTACTTGTGACACCTGCCTTACTTCACCAGCGTCTTTTTTTTTTTTTTTTTGGTTTTTCGAGACAGGGTTTCTCTGCAGCTTTAGAGCCTGTCCTGGAGCTAGCTCTTGTAGACCAGGCTGGCCTCGAACTCAGAGATCTGCCTGCCTCTGCCTCCCGAGTGCTGGGATTAAAGGCGTGCGCCACCACAGCCCGGCTCACCAGCATCATTTTTCAGGTTTACCTCCACTGTGCCATATTTCAGAACTGCCTTGCTTAGAAAGGCTGGGTAATATTCCATCCCACCAATGGGTTCGTCTGTGTTTATCTAATTCATCTGTCAGGGAACGTTCGCTTGCCCCTACCCGCTGTGAACTAGGGCGTGTCCATAGCTCTTCCTAGTCCTGCTTCCTAGTGAGTCATGAATGAGCAGATAGCAAAGGGTCAGAGGTCATTTTTAGAGAAACTTTACAGCCTTCTGTACGGAAAGCAACATAAAGAAGGAAGGGCTCTTGAAAATTAAAAACAAAATGCCATAAATAACACGTTAGGTGGGTTAAAAAATAAAGCCATGGAACTTGTCAGGCAAATAGTATAAATAGATAGATCAGGGCTAGGGCATAGCTCAGCTGGGAGAGCACTTGCCTAACACAGACAGAGCCCCGGGCTCATTCTCCCAGCACATAAGCCAGGTGTGGTGGCTGGAACGAGCAGCCCCAGCTCTTTGATGGCATAGGTGGGAGGAGCAGATGTTCGAGGTCAGGTTGGGTTACACAGTTGAGTGTGAGGCCAGTCTGGGCTACAGGAGACTTGGTCTTAAACAGTAAGAATTGATATAGATGCTACAAGTTAACCGATTTCCCTAGAAAGAGAAAGAAGGGGTTTAATTAATTAAAGAAACAATAGAAGACATGTCCTCAAAGCTAAAAGATCTCACTGCCTGTGTGCTAAGACAAGAGATGAAAACGGAGCATAAGGGGAACTGAGCAGTGAACTCTCAACTTCTCAGGAAGGAGAAACGACACTTACGGATAATGCTTTAAAAACTCAAAGGAAAATAACTCATAAGCTAGAATTCTAAATGGAGCAAAACACCAATCGCCCACCATGAGAGAGGCCAGCTGGGTCCCCTCTCCTGACCCCAATCCACGGGATCAGTGGAGAAGCATCAGGGCAGGGTTTCAGGCTGATGGGCGGGGCGGAGGATCGAGGCTTCTGACCTTGTGCCGGGCCGTGACTCACTCATCATTCTGAATGTCTGCTGTGTGCCAGGCTCTGTTCTTTTCTGGGTGCTGGTGACACAGAGGTGATAACCAAGTTTCTAGCTGGGTGTGGTGGCACAGGCTAGCTGGGTGCGGTGGCACAGGCTCTTGGAAGGCTAAGGCAGGAGGACCCAGAGTTTAAGGTCACAAAGTGAGTCTGCACTCAGCCTGTGTCTCAAGTATGAGAGACCCTGCACACATACCCACCCCCAAAAAGTTCCTATCTTCATGGAGTTTTCATTCCAAAGGGAAGGGACAATGATCAAAGGTATCGTGAGGTAAAACCAGGAGGCAAATGAACAAGGTGTAACCTGGTGGTGTGCGGGAACAGAGGCACTGGTGGGGGACCCAGGACAGTCAGCCTCAGTGACTGAGTGGACGGGTGCCAGACGGGGAGGGAGAGCCAGTCTCAGGGCTTTAGAACCAGATCTCCTCACCCAGTTAGCCTGGGAACAAGTGTTCCCTGGGGAGTCCTTATTCCTTCTGGGCCCCCTGGTAAGTGGATTCTTCCCAGAGTTCCCTTTCTCTTCCAGCCCCAGCAGGACTAAGCAGTCAATTATTATGGAACTGGGCCTCCAGGCCTCTCTCTTTCCTCTGTTCTTGGGAGTCAGCACGAGACTCTGCCAGGGAGACAAGACTTCAGACAATGCCCTATAATTGCACTATTCTTTAATGTGGATTTTCATAAGCCATCATCTTCATAGGCAGAGAAGGCCCCATCATCTTCATAGGAAGAGAAGGCCCCATCATCTTCATGGACAGATAGAGAAACTGAGGCACTGCCAGGTAAAAGATGTGCCAGGGACACACATCACAAGGGTTGCCACGCATATTCTGACTTGGGTCTGTTTCAGGAGCGGGCACTGGATCCACTCCTTTTTGACTTTTCCACACGGGTAGAAGCGTAGCAAACAATCCTTTCCCTTTAGCATTTAATAGCATGTAACTGTCTCTGACTTCACTTAGGCCGTCACGTCCTCTATACTCACAGTACCAGACAGATGCCGGAACTATTAAAGTCAGTTCACGTCAGATCAGAAAAGCTAGGGGAGGGGAGGAAACAGAAGCTGAAGGCTTGAATCAGGTCCACCTAGATGTTTTGATGGAACCAGGCAATGACTGCTGTTTCCTCCCAGAACACAGCGCTTCAGCCTTGCCTTGCAAACAGGAACTTCCTTTCTTTTGCTGCCTTCCGGGTCCGGTCTGCCCCAGCTGTGTCCCAAGGTGCGGAGGAATGTTTGCCTTGCTGGGCAGAGACCTGTGATGGTGCAAGATTGGAGGGGTGGCGCATGCCAGCCTGAGGAGTCAGCTGTTGAGGCCTGCTGCTCCGGCTGTGCAGGGACAAGAGGGTGGCTCCTGAAGTCGGTTCAGAGACTGAGTCATTGTTTGCATCTGAAGTCAGCCACTTCCTGCCAGACTTAAACACCGCCCTCTTAGCTTTACGGTGGCTCTTACCTCAAATTCCTAAGATTCCCAGAAGAGAGAGGCAGGTCGACAGCTTCCATTCACTTGAAATGAATCAGATAAATGGAAGATGGATGTACAGACAGCCGTGCAAACGAAACAAAATGATAGCAGCAGAGTCCAGGTACTCCTCCATGTTGGAGCATTTATTGGGAAACCCTTTCGGCTTCCTTGTGGCCTTGTGGTTTAATAAAAACACTGGGGGCAGCAGAGAATGGCTTCTCCTGCTGCTTGGGATAATTTCAGGATTCATGTGAATGATTCATCCAACAACACTCCTTCAAGCTTCCTGACTCTCCGAACGCCCAGGACGCTCCCTCACCTGTATCTTCTCTTCTTTGAGCTCGGCTGCCTTGAAGTCACTAATAGTTTCCTTGGACTAAAGTATTTTTATCCCTGAATGCCGCCCTTCCAGGTGTTTGTACTTAAACACAGAATACTGAACCTCTTTCTCCGTTCCTGACTGTGCTGCTTCTCTCTCTAGCAGAGACACCACGAGGCAGCAACCAACCACCACCTCTCTTGTCCGCCCCCAAGGCACCTACTCACACACAAGGTCAAGCACTATGAGGGACCAGGAACAGACAGGCAGAAAACCACCTGAGTAGCTCCGCCTGCCAGGAACTCCACCGAGAGCGAGGTCAGTGCCCCAGCAGGCTGTGCAGTGAGGTGACAGATGAGCCACATGCGCAGTCACACTTCCACGGGGCTCTCTCTCCATCACCTTAGCCAGTCTCCGGGGCTGGAGGTCCAATGTCTCATGACCACAATCTTCCAAGACACTTTAGTTTATTGTCATTTTGTATCATTTTGACAGAGCACGTTCGTTTTGACTAATTTTATTGTTGTTGCTGTTTTTGAGACAGGGTTTTTTGGGTAGCCCTGGCTGTCTTGGACTCACTCTGTATAGCCTAGGATGGCCTCAAACTCATAGATCCATCTGCCTCTGCGCCCCCCCCCCCCCACCCGTGCTAGGATTAAAGGTGTGTGCCACCGCCACTCAGCAACAGTGTAATTAAAATATATAGATATATATATTATTATTATGAAATGTTTTGATTATATTTCATCACCCAGACTCACGTATCAAGATTTTTTGCTGGTTGTCTTATTATTATAGTTTGAATACGAAACGCTCTTGTAGGCTTATGTTTTGAATCCTTGGTCCCCAGTTTGTAGCACTATTTGGGAAAATTATGTACTTTGCAGGAAACAACTCAAAGGCACAAGTCACTGAGGGTGGGGTTTTGAAAGCTCCCAGTCCCCTCTTCCCTACCTGCTTCCTCCCGGCCACCACACCTCTGCTTGCCATGATGCTCCGCCTTGCAGTCAGGCTAAGCCCTCTGAGACCATGAAAGAAAATAACCTTCACCCTTAGGCTGCTTCTGACTGAGGAGCTGGGTGTGTAGATCAATGATAAGGTTCTTTTTAAAAATTAATTTATTTTATGTGTATGAATGCTCTATCTGCATGTATGCCTGCATTAGATCCCATTGTAGACAGTGATGAGCTACCATGTGATTGCTGGGAAGAGAAGTCAGGGCCTCTGGAAGAGCAGCCAGTGCTCTTATCGATGAACCATCTCTCCAGCTCCCCCTCCCCCCATAAAGATCTTGCACAAGGTGTACGCAGCTCTGGGTCCTATATCCAGCACTCAAACGCACATACTCCTGCTGGGTGGGGTGGGGGTAGGTTGCTGAGGATGTGGTTCACAGGTAGAGAACTAGTTTAGCAAGAGTTTGATCCTGCTGGGTGTCCAAGCACTTGCCTTTAGTCCCAGCACTCATAGGCACAGAGAGGCAGGTGGACCTCTGAGTTCCTCTAACTTGGTCTACAGAGTGAGTTCTAGGACAGCCAGGGCTATACAGAGAATCCCTGCCTCAAACAACAACAAAAAGTTTGATCCATAGCACCATAAAAAACTAAACTAAACAACAACTAAAAAAATAATTGTGTACCCCCAACGACCCCAGCAGGCTCCAATGAACACTTCCAATCCAGCGGGTGCACAGCTGGCTCAGGCTAAACTAAAAGGGTCACAAAACAAAATCAAGTCATGGAGCTGGGAGAGGGCCTGGTATGGAGGAAGGAGGTTTATAGTGGTGGGAACGAGAGAGGCGAGCATATTCAAAAATACATTATATACATATGAAATCGCCAAAAGATAAAATTCATTAATTTTTAAAAAGAAATTCTATTAATGGGTTGTATTAGAATTCTGGAAATAAGTCTACTTGGTAACTATTTAATATACCATTGAATTCTATTAGTTAACACTTTACTAAAAACTTGTACTGATGTTGGCAAGTAAAACAGTTCCTTAGTCCCCCCCCCCTTTTTTTTGTGAAGTATCAGATTTTAGTATTAATGTTATTGTCACTTCATGAGAAGACGCCAGAGCTTATCTTCTCTCTCTGAGCTCTGGGAGGAAGCCCGGGGTTGTCTGAGCTTTATGGACTGCAAGCAGTCCCCTGGGGGAAGCTCTTCTGTGTTGCTCTTGTATAGCTGGGCTCAGACTTCCTTCCTGTCTCTGCTGATATCATTTGAGTAAATTATATTTTCATAGGAAGTGCACGTTACAGCTATGCTTGCAAAACACAGTCAGGAAAAAGTCACACTTTAAATTTCTTCTGTTTTAGTAGCTATTTCCCCCACGGTATCTTATTTGGATGCATCTAGATAGCTGTCCAAGTTTTCTTCCTCTTGCTGTGACTAAAGACAAGGGAGAAAAGACTGACTTGTTTACTTGTAGGTCTCGGTCCACCTTTGTGGCAGTCCCCTGCTTGAGGTGGGACCTCAAGCAGGAACTTGACGCAGGAAGCATGGTGGAGTGATGATAGCTGGCTCACTCAGATTTTACTCCTAGGTAGTTATTTCCCACAGCCCAGGACCACCTGCCCAGGGAATGGTGCCACCCACAGTGGGCAGGGCCACCTGCATCAGATAACCATGAAACAATCTCCACAAATGGGGCCCCAGGCCAGGCTTATCTGAGTCCCTGTTGTCAGATGACTCTTGGCTATGGCAAAATGATAATTAAGCTAACTAGGGCACTTTCTTTCCCTAATTCATTTTAGTTTTAAGTAGCTCTTTTTGTTTTGTTTTTTGAGACAGGGTTTCTCTGTAGCTTTGGAGCCTGTCCTGGAACTAGCTCTTGTAAGTGCCACCACTCCCTGGCCTGGCTCATTCGCTCATTCCCCCCACCATTTTTTTTTTTTTTTTTTTGGACAAATTCCTTGCTTAACGAAGTCTTCTGTTTCTATTCACCAAGCAGTTGCTACTCTCGTATGCATTAGTCCTATCTAATTTTAGCTCATTTTGTTGTTTTTTTTTCTGAGAGTTCTGAGTTTAATGTTAGATCCATTGCTTCATTTTTATTTATTTTTGTTTTGTTCCCATAGACATTTATGCTATGGATCTTCCTAAGCATTATTTCAACGACATTCCATAGACTCTGACATCTAATGGTTTTAATATTGTCTATATTTTACTCCTATTTTCTTGATCCAAAAAATTAATACATTATATATATTTTAAAATTAATATATATTAAAAATTAATAAATATAAACAAACATTTTCTGGGATATAAAGTGCTATAGATTGTGTGTGTCCCCTCATAACTCATATGCTAAAACCTTAGGTGATGGTAGTACAAGGTGGGGGCTGGCTTGTGTAGCTCAGTGGTACAGCCCTTGTGAGCCAGAGTCTGGAGTCTGGAGGTCCTGCCACTGGGACAAACAACAACAATAACAGCAGCAGCAACAGCAGCAACAGCAGCAGCCCTGCTCATATGAATACATAAATATTCATTCTTTGGCAGTTACTATGTATGAGGGCAAAGATTCCCGCCCCACAGAGCTGCCATGACCAGAACACAGAAGGCTCTCTTCAATACCACGCATGCTCCCTTGACTCCAGATTTTCTCTACTAGAACTGTAATACATACATTTCTGTTATTTATAAACTGCCCAGCTTATGGGATGGTTGTTACAAGTCACCAGACGAAGAGAAAGGGGGTCTTTAAAAACAAATTAAATAATCTATTTAATACTTTGAACCTTAAGGTAAATGAACTATTTTTTAATATTACTTTTAATTTATGCCTGTGTGGGTGCCCACAAAGACCAGAATCCTTTGGGCTGGGGTTATACTGCCCAGCATGGGCCCTGGAAACTAAACTGAGTCCTTTGGAAGACCTGCAAGTGCCCTGAACAGTTGAACTATCTTTCCAGCCTTAAGAAACGAATCTTGTTTTGAGACAAGGTCTCAACATGTAGCTCTGGTTGTTGTGGAACCTACTCTGTAGACCAGGCTGTTCTTGAACTCATGGAGATCCATCTGCTCTGCCTCCCAAGTGCTGGGATTAAAGATGTGCGCCACACTCACGAAAGTGAATTTTAAAGGAAACTTTTTTCTAGTTCTCAAGACAGTGGGAGCTGTGTGACTTGCACCCAGGTCTGCAGGGTGACCAGTCTGTCCCCCCTCATTCTATGAGCTCAGAACAGGACTGGCTATGCATCCTTCCTGGTGTCCTTAGGTGACTGTTTTGCTCTTGCTTCTGCTTCTGCTTCCTCTTCCTCTTCTTTTAAGTTTTAAAACAAATATTGTAAAATACACACACCACAGACTTTCCCATCTTGGCTGTGCTTCAGCGTACAGTTCAGGAATGCTGTCTGTACCACATTGCTCTAGGCAGGCAGGCTCTTTGTTTCACAGTCTTATTCACCTCTACTTTTACTCAAAAAAAAAAAAAAATGCTGTTTGATTTCTATTTTCCAAAACTAGTGGAACGTTTCTGCTGTTGCTGTTGGTTTGTTTGTTTTTTAAACAATGCCTCATCCTGTAGCCCTGACTGGGCTGTAAATCACTGTGCAGCCAAGGGCAGCCTTGAACTCTGCACAGCTCTCCCACCTGGGCTATATTAGAATACAGGCATGAGTCGTCATATCCTTCCTGAAAGTTATTTTGTTAGTATAATGACCAACTTAAATTAAGATCAAATGGTATAAGTGGGTCATGGACACTTGAAATTGTTGGGATTCAGAATCCAACACTTACAGATCTCTTTGTTGATTGTTTATTTAGACCATATATAGCCTTACTAATTTTTTCACTTGGTCTGTTTAATAGTGAAGCATGTCAAATCTCCATTTATTTAAATTTTAATTTGATTACGTGTGTGTGTGTGTGAGAGAGTCTGTGTGTGTGTGGTGTGGTGTTTGTGTGTGTTTGTATACGTATGTGATGTGTGCTGTGGTATATGCAGTGTACAGTGTGTGTGTCTATGTGTACCTGTGGTGTGCTGTGTGTGAGAGATTGTGTATGTATGTGTGTATGTATGTGGAAGTCAGAGGATAACTCTGGGAGTCTGTTCTTGTCCTTTTTTTTCTACATTTATGTGGGTTCTGGGGACTGAACTCAAGTTGTTTAGTCTATAAGAGGTTTACCACTGAGCCATCTCCCGGCCTTCAAATTGTCCAATTATCAGTGTGAATCGACTTCCACTTCAGTCTGCTGGGTTATTTAGAGCAGACAGCTAACATTGCAATTACTTTTAAGTGTGTCTCTGCATGGTACCACTTTTTTTCTTTTAAAGATTTATTGTTTACTCGTATGTGTATGTATGTATGATGTGTGTATGTATGAATGATGTGTGTAGGTGCACGTACACAAGCATGCAGGTGTCTGCAGAGGCCAGAAGAAAGAGGTGGATCCCCTGGAGCTAGAGTTACAGGCAGTCATGAGCTGCCTCACACGGGTGCTGGGAACTGAACTTGGGTCTTCTGCAAGAGCAGCAAGAGCTATTGAGCACTTGACCACCAAGCCATCGCCAGCCAACAGGGTTGAGGTTCAACTGTCACGACCAGTGCAAGGATCCCACATTTTATTTCTGTTGTTAGATGCTGGAGATTGAAGTCAAGTTCTCACATAGTGTAAACACACCCTCTACCCTCTTAGGATGCCCGCTAAGAATGTTTAGCTGTTCTTGGTAATGCAAGGCAGCTTACACTAAACACAATAATTTGTAGACTACAGAATGGAAGCTGCTTTCTCTGTCCTTTTTTCCTCTTTTGCCATTTCTCTTGGCAAACATAAGGGTTTTTTTTTTTTATAATATCTCCTTCTTTTTTCTTTTTAAATATTTTTATTGAGCTCTACATTTTTCTCTGTTCCCCTCCCTGCCTCTCCCCTCCCCTTGAACCCTCTCCCATGGTCCCCATGCTCCCAATTTACTCAGAAGATCTTGTCTTTTTCTATTTCCCATGTCGATTAGATCCATAGGGTCCTCACTGTTGTCTAGGTTCTCTGGGATTTTGATCTGTGGGCTGGACTTCTTTGCTTTATATTTAAAAATCACTTATGTGTAAGTATGTATGATATTTGTCTTTCTGGGACTGGGTTATATGACTCAAAATGATGTTTTCTAGCTCCATTCATTTGCCGGCAAATTTCAAGAGGATGTTATTTTTTTTTTCAGCTGTGTAGTACTCCATTGTGTAAATGTACCACATTTTCCTTATCCAATATTTGATCAAGAGGCATTCAGGTTGTTTCCAGGTTCTGGTTATGACAAATGCTGCTGCTATGAACATAGTTGAGCATATATCCTTGTGGCACGATTGAGCATCCTTTGGATATATACCCAAAAGTGGTATTGCTGGGTCTTGAGGAAGGTTGTTTCCTAATTTTCTGAGAATTCACCACACTGAAATCCAAAGGGGTTGAACCAGCTTGCACTCCCACCAGCAATACAGGAGTGTTCCCTTTACCCCACAACCTTTCCAGCATAAGCTGCCATCAGTGTTTTTGATCTTGCCTAGTCTTAAGGTGTAAGATGGAATCTCACAGTTGTTTTGATTTGCATTTCTCTGATGACTAAGAATGTTGAACATTTCCTTAAGTGTCTTTTAGTCATTTCAGATTCCTCTGTTGAGAGTTCTCTGTTTAAGTCCATACTCCATTTTTTAAATTGGATTATTTGTTCTTTTGATGACCAATTTCTTGAGTTCTTTGTATATTTTGGAGATCAGACCTCTGTCTGATGTGGGGTTAGTGAAGATCTTTTCTCATTCTGTAGGCTGTCATTTTGTCTTGTTGACCGTGTCCTTTGCTTTACAGAAGCTTTTCAGTTTCAGGAGGTCCCATTTAGTAATTGTTTCTCTCAGTGTCTGTGCTGCTGGGGTTATATTTAGGAAGTGGTCTCCTGTGCCAATGCATTCAAGTGTACTTTCCACTTTCTCTTCTATGAGGTTCAGTGTGGCTGGCTTTATGTTGGGGTCTTTGATCCATCTGGACTTGAGTTTTGTGCATAGTGATAGATATGGATCTGTTTTCATTCTTCTACATGTTGATATCCAGTTATGCCAGCATCATTTGTTAAATATGCCTTCTTTTTTCCATTTTAAATTTTTTGCTTCTTTGTCAAAAATCAGGTGTTCAAAAGTGTGTGGATTAATATCCGTGTCTTCAACTCGGTTCCATTGGTCCTCCTGTCTGTTTTTATATGCCAGTACCAGGCTGTTTTCAGTACTATAGCTCTGTAGTAGAGTTTGAAGTCAGGGATTGATGCCTCCAGAAATTCTTTTACTGTACAGGATAGTTTTGGCTATCCTGGGTTTTTTGCTTTTCCCTATGATATTGAGTAACTTTCTTTCAAGGTCTGTGAAGAATTTTTCTGGGATTTTGGTGGGCATTGTGTTGAATCTGTAGACTGCTTTTGGTAAGATTGCCATTTTTACTATGCTAACTCTACCTACCCAAGAGCATGGGAGATCTATCCACTTTCTGGTGTCTTCTTTAATTTCTTTCTTCAAAGATTTAAAGTTCTTGTCATACAAGTCTTCCACTTGTTTGGTTAGAGTTACTCCGAGATATTTTATGCTATTTGTGGCTACTGTGAAGGGTGCTGTTTCTCTGATTTCTTTCTCAGCCTTTTATCATCTGTGTACAGGAGGGCTGCTGATTTTTTTTTGAGTTAATCTTGTATCCTGCTACATTACTGGAAGTGTTTATGAGTTGTAGAAGTTCCCTGGTAGAATTTTTGGGGTCACTTATGTAAACTATCATATCATCAGCAAATAGCGAGAGTTTAACTTCTTTTCCAATTTGTATCCCCTTGATCTCCTTTTGGTGTCTTATTGCTCTAGCTAGGACCTCAAGAACTATATTGAATAGATATGGAGAGAGTGGACAACCTGTCTTGTTCCTGATTTCAGTGGAATTGCTGGGAGTTTCTCTCCATTTAGTTTGATGTTGGCTGTTGGCTTGCTGTATATTGTCTTAATTATGTTTAGGTATGTTCCTTGTATTCCTGCTCTTGCCAAGACCTTTATGATGAAGGGATGTTATATTTTGTCAAAATCTTTTTCAGCATCTAATCAGAAGATCATATGGTTTTTATTTTTCAGTTTGTTTATATGGTGAATTAAATTGACAGATTTTCATATTTTGAACCATCCCTGCATCTTCTATGGTAATTGAAAATTTTTCTGGGCATAATAGTCTCAGCTGGCATCCATGGTCTCTTAATGTCTGCATAACATTTGACCATGACCTTCTTGATTTCACTGTCTCCAAAGAGAAGTCGGGTGTAATTCTGATAGGTCTGCCTTTATATGTTACTTGGCCTTTTTCCTTTCCAGCTCTTACTATTCTTTCCTTATTCTGTATGTTTAGTGTTTTGATTAATATGTGGCAAGGAGACTTTTTTTTGATCTAGTCTATTTGGTGTTCTGTAAGCTTCTTGAATCTTCATAGGCATATCTTTCTTTAGGTTGGAAAAGTTTTCTTCTATGATTTTGTTAAATATATTTTCTGTGTTTTTGAGTTGAACTTCTCCTTCTTCTATACCTATTATTCTGAGGTTTGGTATTTTCATGGTTTCCCATATTTCCTGGATATTTTGGGTTAAGCTTTTGCTAGATTTAATGTCTTCTTTGGCTGATGAGTCTATTTCCTCTATTATATCTTCAGCACTTGAGATTCTCACTTCCAGGTCTTGTATTCTGCTGTTTATGCTTGTGTTTGTGGTTCCTGATCATTTTCTCATGATTTCCGTTTCTATAATTCCTTCAGCTTGTGTTTTTTTAAATTGTCTCTATTTCAGTTTTCAAGTCTTGAAGAGTTTCTTTCATATGTTTGATTGCTTTTTCTTGATTTACTTTAAGGGATTTGCTGATGTCTTCCAATTTTTTGTTTGCCTTTTCCTCCATTTCTTTGAGGGTATTTCTCATTTCCTCTTTAACAGTTTCAAACATTCTCCTGAAGTTATATTTTAGGTCATTTTCTTATGCTTCATCTATATTTGGTTGTTCAAGTCTTGTTGTTGTAGGGTCTCTAGATTTTACTGGTGTCGTGTTGCTCTTTGTGGTGTTGGGTGTGTTCTTACCTTGTCTACTCAGCTTTTCCTCTAATTGGTGTGGTTGGGACTGTCTGTGATTCTGGTGATTAATCTTCTTGGTGCCAGTGAATCCAAGGCTCAGATGGTTGTTCCTTGTGGTACAGTCAGTGCCACAGTTCTTGTTACCCCGTTGATCACTCTGTGTTCCTGGAAGTCACTCAGCACTCCAGGGCTTTGCTCTGCTCACATGGAGTTTGCTGTCTCAGGTCTGCTCTGGCCTAGGTTGTCGGTTTAGACCTATTTATGTAAATGTCCCTGGTCTAGATCTGCTCCTGCAGAGATCCCTGGCTTGGGGTTGGTCCTGCAAAGGTCTCTGGCTCTGATCTACTTCCTCGGAGGACCCAGACTTGGGTGAGCCCAGATCCGCAGAGGACCTGGCTCAGGCCTATTTCCTCAGAGGTCCTAGACTTATGCCCAGGCCCACAGGGGTCCTGGCTCAGGTCTACTCCCTTGAAGGTCTCAGATTCAGGCCCAGACCTGTAGCGGTCTCTTGCTCTGGCCCACTTGCTCAGTGGTTGCTTCCCTGTTCCTGCTCCTATGGAGTTCACTGTCTCAGGTCTACTCTAGCCTAGGTCGCTGACTCAGTCCTGCCTCTGCAAATGTCCCTGGTCTGGATCTGTTCCATGGAGCTTGCCTTCTCAGGCCCACTCTGGCCTAGGTCGCTGGCTCCAAAAGTCTTTCTTGAGTGAACAAGTCCATGGGGTGGTCAGTAGTTGTGCTTTGACAATGTTGCCCTGTGGAGCAGGCTCTGTCTCATTCTTGAGACAGGGTATCACATGACCTCTGGCTGGGCTCTGTAAGTGATGATGGAAGACCCTGAATCCCTGGCTCTCCTGTCTTCAGCTCTCAAGTGCTAGGATTACAGATGTGCTATACACCAGATTTATTTGGTGCTAGAGACAAAAGGCAGGACCTTCCGAATAATAGGCAAACACTGAACCAACTCTGCTATATTCTCAACAAACACTTGTAATGGCTTCTTTTTTAAAAAATATTATTTTAGCTGGATGGTGGGGGCGCATGCCTTTGATCCCAGCACTCAGGAGGCAGAGGCAGGTGGATCTGTGTGTTCGAGGCTAGCCTAGTCTATAAAGTGAGTTCCAGGACAGCTAGGACTACACAGAGAAACACTGTCCTGAAAAACAAAATGAATTATTTTATGTGTATAAGTGTCTTGCCTGAATCTGTTTATGTTTGTCCCAGGAGTGCCCGGTGCGCTAGAGTCCAGAAGAGGGTGCTAGACCTCCTGGAACTAGAATTACAGGTGTTTATGTGCTGCCATGTGCATGATGGGATTGGAGCCCAGTTTTTCTACATGAGCAGCCAAAGGCCTTTTAACTGCCGAGAAATCTCTCTAGCCCCTGTAATGACTTCTTCCTTTTTGTTTTTTGTTTGTTTGTTTGCTTAAGACAGGGTTTCTCCACGTAGCCCTGGCTGTCCTGGAACTTGCACTGTAGACTAGCCTGGCCACAAACTCACAGAGATCCACCTGCCTCTGTCTCCTGGGTGCTGGGATTAAAGGCGTGCATAACCACTGTCTGGTGTGTAATGGCTTCTTAACACTAATAGTTCTAATAGTTCTATACAGTATTCTTAGTCCAATAGCTGAACAGGATAAGGTTAGGTGGGAAAATGAGACTCAGGACACCGGGAAGAGGAAGGGTGGAGTGAGAGAAGTCACCAGCCAGAGGCAGAGTGAGCAGGACATGTACAAGATCAGGTAACAAGCCCTGAGCCATGTGGCAGCACATAAATTAACAGAAATGGGTTAATATAAGTTGTAAGAGTTAGCTATAAACAAGGCTGAGCATCTAAAATTAATATTAATTTCCATGTCAATTATTTGGGAACTAGAAAGCGGGAAGGAAGCGTCCACTTACATTAGTGTGGATAGTATTTGTTGACTTCACAACTGGGAAGTTACAGAATTAGTATTCAGAGATAGAGTCCCCTCTCAGTCCCAAGATGGGTTCTCCTCACCATGACGATACATGGTGACATAATGCATGGAATAAAAACAAAGGTCTTAAACCTGGCATGTTGGTGCACGCCTTTAATCCTAGCACTTGCGAGGCAGAGGTAGGCAGATTTCTGAGTTCAAGGCCAGACTGGTCTACACAGCAAGTTCCAGGACAGTAAGGGCTACACACACAGAAACCCTGTCTCGAAAAACACAACAACAACAACAAAAAGACCTTGGCTAGGGAGAATTTTTAATGTAGTTTCTATCTCTTCCCACATTAGAGAAAGAAACTGAAAGGCAAATCTCTTAGAAATACAGAAATGAAGCTGGGCGGTGGTGGCGCACGCCTTTAATCCCAGCACTCGGGAGGCAGAGGCAGGCGGATCTCTGTGAGTTTGAGACCAGCCTGGTCTACAAGAGCTAGCTCCAGGACAGGCTCTAAAGCTGCAGAGAACCCTGTCTTGAAAAACCAAAGAAAAAAAAAAAAAGAAATACAGAAATGAAGTGTCTAAGTCAGCAAGCAGCAGCCTACTAATTTGGTAACTAGTAGCTTTCATTAGTGGATTAACCCTTGGGCTACACAGAAACACATCCGTAAAAGGCTGTGCTGTGGAAGCTGCGAAGGGAACCTTCAGTTAGCAGTTTGGAATCGTCTAAACTTAGCTAACGTGGAAAAGGATAATTGGTGTGAAGATGCAAGGGTTAGCTGTGTGGGAAATGTCTAATTGAGGGTTCTAAGTTTCTCATCTCTGCAGAAGAATAAATATTTTGAAGAGTAACACTGAAGGTGGCATTTTAAGAGAAATTAAATGGTTACTGGAAGCCGCAGAGAAAGCGTGGGAAAGAAATGGTAATAATGGAAGAGTCGATGGGTTAACAGTGACTAAAGCCAATGAACAGTGCTGATGCCCGGCAGCATTGGAACTCGCCCCAAAGCAGCAGGGAAACACCTGACCATCTGAAACACCTGGCTGTATAAAATCTAAACATTTCTACTCGGAAATTTCATAAAAGTCTTAAAAAACAAAAACAAAACAAAATAAAAAGAACATATGAAAAAATAGTCAACAAAAAAGTGGCTCAAAATGGCATGGCAAGAAGGACCCTGAAGAACAGCTTTTCCACACCAAATCAATACAGACTAAGAAGTTACCCACTAAGAGTGTGCATGCGTGCACGCGCGTGCGCTCTCCTTGAAGATCTAGGACCCTTTGGGGCAGTGCAATCTCCCTGCTCCTTTGTGGAAAGGAGGCCCAGTGCATCAAAATGCAAACTGGTCTCTCTGCTTGGTGGCAGAGAGCTAGCCGGCATGCACAAGGCCCATCCCCAGGACTGTGGGAAAATTAATTGCTCCTACCCTTACATATCAAATGCACATTGAGAAATTTACTCACAGAAGACAATAATATAATAATATTCAAATCCATATCCACTGAAGCTGTGCTCAACAGAATGTTCCCCAGTAATATCTGCACCTACGGTTCGATATGATGCTTTGCTTGTGTGTACCTCTGGGCGGCGACCAGGCCAGGACAGTTAGCACACCCATCCCCACGGTTTCATCACTTCTTTATGTCGAGGACACCCCAGTTTTCTCTTCTGACTAATTGAGGACATGGCATATTACTGTGAAGCCTGCTATTGTGTCAGGGAATACCAGAACTTACTCCTATGGCAACCTTGTAGCCACTGCAGCCCAGGCCTCTCTCCCCTTTCCTTCCCAGTTTCTGGTAGCTTCTATTCTACTCTTTATGTGTGTGCAACCAACTGCTTCAGACTCCAAGAGCAGCAGGATGACACAGTGTTCAGCATCCTCTGCCTGGCTTAGCAAATGACAAGGTTTTTCTACTCTCTTTCCAGCTGAATGCTATACTGCGATGTCTGAATTCGCACCTTCTTTGCCCATCCCTCCATAAGTGGACATTGAAATCGATTTTGATATCATATTCTGGCCATTGTGCATGCTCCTGTAATAAACACAGAAGTGTAGATGCCCTCCAACATGCTGACTTAATTTCTACACTAAGGGACGGGGTTACTGGATCATGTGGTAGGTGTAGTTTTACTGCTGGGGGAATTTCCATACTGTTTCCTATACTAGCTATACTAATTCAAGAGAGTTCCTTTACGCTGTGTCCCTCTCAACGATTTTTATCAATCTTTTTTGCGATTTGATAACAGCTATTTTAACTGGGTAGGGTGGCATGTCAGTGGTTTAGGCATCTTTCTTTTCTTCATCTCCCAGAAACAATGTCTCAGTAGGGAGTGCACACTGGCATGGAACTCATCGTGCAGCCCAGTCCGGCCTGGAATTCATCTTCACCCTGCCCTGCCTCCCAAGTGCTGGGACGGTAGGTGTGTGCTACCATGCCCAGCCAGATTAAATAGCAAAAAGGAGTAATACAGCACAATATGACCAGGCAAAGAGTAGAAAAGTATTAATTTCAAAGCTTCTGAAATAAAGAAACAATGATCTGTGAAAAAAAAACAAACAAGCATAGCCAGTGCTTGCTCTCTGTCCCCACTCCCTAGCCTCCATGGTGATCTCGGACTTGTAAATTCTACAACAACACGGGTGTAGCACATTCTTTGCTTTCTCTGAACACCCTGCCCTACCCTAACAGCCCCATTAACTCGGAAACAGGGACTGATCAGAGGAAGACGGGGTGGCCAATCTCACACCCTTCCCAAGAAATTTGATTCTGAAATCATATTCTAGACCCAGTGCACTTGTGTGCAGCCTGCTGTTATCCGAGGAATGCTGCAGGGCCCAGGCCACTGGGCCAGCCATCACTGCTACCTGACAGGTACCACTCTGACATGCCAGTGCTCTTAGCTCCGTGGAATGTGGGGGCTGAACAGGCACACACTGGCTGTAAACAGCAAGGCTAATCCATGGGAATGCTGGCAGTGTCCACCCCTGCCAGCATTGCTTTGTTCAGCAGCCACCGGCCGTGCTGAATAAGCCAAGGGTGGAGTCTGCCACACAACCAAAGGTCTATTGATACAGGCTTCTGCTCCGTATGCTGTAAATAGGTTTTATTGCCATTGGTTAATAAAGAAGCTGCTTTTGGTCAATAGCTTAACAGAATATAGTGAGGCTGGAAAAGACATAGAGAGAGATAGATAGAGAGAGAGAGAGAGAGAGAGAGAGAGAGAGAGAGAGAGAGAGAGAGAGAGAGAGAGAGAGAAAGAGTAGGCAGAGTCAAGGAGAACCCATGTAGCTGCAGCAGGAGACACCAGATGAAACCTTACTGGTAGGCCACAACCATGTGGCATACACAGATTCATAGACATGGTTAATTTAAGATATAAGAGCTAACCAACAAGAAGCATGAGCTAACAGGCCAAGCAGTGTTGTGATAATACAGTTTCTGTGTGATTATTTCAGGTCTGGACAGCCGGGAGACACATGAGTGGCCTCCAACAATAGTCTATGGCATTCCAAACTTCATGTCACTGTTCTAGAGTGGTTTATGTTTTTCTTTTTAGACAGGATTTCTCTGCCTAGCCCTGCCAGTCCTGGACCCTACTTTGTAGACCAGACTGGCCTCAAACTCACTTGCCTCAGCCTCCCGAGTGCTGGGATTAAAGGTGTTCACTACTTTGCCCGGCTCTAGTGTGCAACTGACCTGGATCATCAAACACTGTGTTTTGTCCTCTTGCACTGCATGCTGGGAGGTGGGACCTTTAAGAACTGCTGAGAACTCTGATCTCCAGAGTGGTTGAATCCAGTAATGGTTAAGGGATGGCTGTAGGAGGGGCTTTCTAATCAAGCAAGGCCTCTCTGACCTGGTGGTTTGTCTCACCACATGATGTAGCAAGAACTGCCCCCTGTACCAGGAACTGGGGCCACGGCCTGGGATTCCCCATCCTCCAGGACTGTGAGCCAAATAAACTACTTCTATTCTTTATACACTACTCAGTCTCCAGGATTTTGTTATAGCAACAAGAAGCAGAGACTGGGTGACACTTAACATTGTGTTTTCTGCTACTGAGGACAGCACATTCATCCGTTCACTGGAATATACTATATAACTGCACAGGGATGCCTTACTCTACCTCCTCCCACGGTGATATCCAGGTGATCACTAAGTGTGGGAGCTAGCATTCTCAGCACAGTGTCTGACACTCACCCCTCAACACTGCAGGGGCTGTGGTCTCCACGCAGCACCCCAGTCCCAGCACACAAAGCACCCCTGACGGTGCACTACATTGGGAAATCCTCTCAAGCTGGAACTCAGCCTCCCCTGAGCCAGCACCCTTCTGGTGGCACCCAAAGCTGTCAGAGTACAGAGGCACCCTCATGCTCTGCCACACCCGCAGCAATGAAGCAAGGATGCCGTGTAGGCTCTCAGGCATCGGCTTTACTTCTGGTCTGCCCTGATTACGCCAGATGTCCCACGCTTACACATCTGGATGTTTTCATCTTCCGAAAGTGGGTGGTGACAGCATCGACCTACCGGTGAGCGTCCCACGGTGTTCCTTCTCAGACACTGCCTTTTTAAAACCAAAAACAAAAGATGTCTGTTTGCTGCAGTGAATACCATGCTGGCAAGCTCCAAGGCACAGGCCCCACTGAGAGTCTTCCCTGAATGGCACCTCCAAGGACCTGTCTCCCTGTCGGACAGAATGGTTTGCTAGTGGGCTCAGCAGGATCTGTCCATGCTCTCTGGCCCTGCTGCTTTTGCACCCGTGATAGCACATGGCGCATCATGATGAGACACACATGTGGTCAGGCTGCTCACCTGACAGCAGCCGAGAAACAGAAAGAGGCAGGAAATGCCCTGAGGTCACAGCCCCCTTCAGGGACCAAGTTCTCCTGGGCTCTGCCTCCTGAAGGCAGCTACCATCCTGCAGCAGCTTGCTAAGGAGCAAGTCTCCCGCATGTGGGCCTTGCGGGACCTTCCATATGAGATCCCAGCACACGCTGAGCTGGCAGGCCTCGAGGATCCCTGTCAGCTCTGATGTGTTCCTCTAGCACTCTTCTGACAGGGCAGATTCTTCTTCTTCTTTTTTTTTCTTTTTACAGTTTTATTGAGGTGTATTTCACAGGCCATAAAACTCACCCATTGAAAGGGCAGAGTTCAGTGGTTTTTTATTATGGGCAGACAGACCTTGACCATCACAGAAAAGAGGGCAAAATATTAAGTTAACGCCTTTCTCCTGTGGCCAGCTCCTCTCTTCTCCAGTGCCCTTATCTTTCTCACCACTGTTCTGTTTTTCCTGGGTGTTGCCTTGGACAGGGCCCTGGAGAGCACCCCCTGGTGACCAGCAAGTCTGGGAAGAGGAAGGAGAAGTGAACCAGGGGTAAACTGGTCTAGTCCAATACAGCTTAACCTTATACTCCCCACAACAGAATAAGCAGGCATTTATTTGTTTATTTACTTATACTATATATAAATATATTGTGTATGGGTGTTTTGCCTGCATGGGTATCTGTGCACCTCACACATGAAGTAACCTTGGAGGCTGGAAGACAGTACGGGACCCCCTAGAACTGCAGTTACAGACGGTTGTGAGCTGCCACGTGGGTGCAGGGAATTGAACATGGGCCTTTCTTTTGGGAGAGCAGTCAGTGTTCTTAAGGGTAGGGCCATCTCTCCAGTACTGAGACCATTTAGCCTATTGAAAAACTAAAGAAGTCTGAGCAAAAACAAGGTCAAACAAATGGAAGTATTTTTGAGTACTTTACAAATCTAGGCAGGAAGGTCAGAGTTCACCAGCAAAAGCTGAGAGCAGTTTAGTTTCCTTTTTGTTTTTAAACTTTGCCGTGTGGTCTTTGTCCTAGCGCCACATACAGTGAAAATCCCACAAATAACCACTGAATAAACAATGATCTGGGAACGACGAGTAAGTCCATATGTGTGACAGATAATGACTTAACATCTAACATTTTTTTCCTTGATTTCTAGTTTTGGTCAGTTCCTGTCATCTTAAGGAGTCAGATTAGCAACCACATCCAACTACGGCATCAAACTTGAACGTGAAGGATGAATGGGGAAGCGTGGTTGGAATGGATATTTAAACATGCATCTTGCCTGATAACCCCCCTCATAGAAATTATAGAAATTTGAAAGTATTCTAAATAATACATCATTTCTGTAAAGGAAGGGCGTGTAAAATCATTAAGAACCCCAAGAAATAAAAATCTGAGAAATAAGCAAAGAAGAATAGAACAGAAACACAGTCAAACAGACCCCAAAGAACATCAGAAGCGAGTACAAAGAAATGCCACGCCCACTTGGTTGGACTAAAGTTTAAGCCCCATAAACTCCACAAAAGGTGCAGTCACAGGGAGGTCAAGAGGTGAATGTCTATCTACTGAGGGAACACAGACTTGAAGGCTGGAGGGGGTGAGGTAATTCAGAGCAACCCTCCCCGTGAAAGCAGACATACAATGGGCGTGTTCTCCGAGACATCAAAGATCTGGCAAAGGGTCAAGAGTGCTATCGAGGTTCTGGGAATGGAGGAGGGGGTCTGAGGAGCTAAGCCAACTGCAGCCACCTTCTCACTGGGCTGGGAGTAGCTCTCTAACTCAAGGAATGTGACTGAGCCAACCGCGGGATTTCATCCAATTCACAGTCCAGACACTGAGTCCAGGGCCCTCCCCAATGTAGGGAAGCTGAGTGCATTTCCCCTCCTCTAGATTGGGAGCCCAAAGCAAGAGCCAGAAATTGGCAGGTGCCTGCAGGGATTCGTGGGCTTTCAGTTACTTTGGTCCTTGACTGTGAACTGATGTGGTCCTCCGCGGCTGCTGCCAAGTACCTGAAACAAGAACAGAGCCGCTGAAAGATGATGTCATCCTAGGCAACAACAAAATACGTTAGCAACCACTTGGAATCTTAGGTGGGAAGCACTGGATAGTGAATAAGTGAGATTCAGCTTATTGCTTAAACAGTCTACATCTTAAGTGCATATCGGAGAAGAAAAATAGAATCTGAAAACCAACAATTTACATATGTGACTCAAAGAGAGGAAAACAAAACAATAGGAAATGAGAAAACAGGAACTGTGCTGATGCGGCTGTCGAGCCGCTAGGAGCCTTTGCTACCCAGCCCGATGACCCGAGTTCAAGCTCCCAACCCACACGGTGGAAAGAGAGAACTGACTCTCTCCAGTTGTCCCAGGACCTCCTACGTCAAAATAATACATGTAAAAAGAAGTTTCAAGATGAGAGGAACATAAATTAATGTAACTGAAAACAAAGTAACATTTTTTTCATAGAGAAGGCATAAACAAAACCAAGAAGGGGAAAAGAACAGAAACCAGATGCACCCGATTTATTTTCCACCAGTGAGGACGTGGCCCAGTGGTAGAGCCAGGTGTTTGGTATGGGTAAGGTCTTCCGTGCAATCCTCAGCTCCCAACAGAAAAAAAAAAAAATGTGAACCCTAGGAGAAATTCTACGTGATACAGCTGAGAACTCAGGGAGACGGACGATTGTAAAGAGAAAGAGGGCACTGCAATTGAGTCTATAGCTGGTACAGTTTTTATCTGAACAAAGTTCATAGAAACTATGACAAAACTCAACGCAGGGAGGCCGTGACAAACACCTGGCCGTGCAAATGGAAAGCAGCAGGACAGCTGGAAACAAAGTGACCCCGGTAAAGGTGAGTCACTGCCCTTTGGCTGCTAGCTGGTGCTGTGTAGTTTCTGTTCTAAAGTTGTATAAATATAAATATATATATAAATAACTGTGCAGTGTGGCTCTGTGTGCAACAAGTGCTTCAGCCTACCTTCCTAGAAAAGAACCACGGGGAGAAAAAGGAGTCAAGAAATCTTGAAAAAGACATTGAATCAATAACTTTTATTCTATCCCTTAAAACAAATAAAATCTGAGCACCGGCGCCGGGCAATATAATACAACTGGCCAGCCCCAGCACTGACTGCATGGCTGGCCACCATCAGCACTGACCATATGACTGGCCACCATCAGCACTGACCATATGACTGGTCACCATCAGCACTGACCATGTGACTGGTCACCATCAGCACTGACTATACGACTGATCACCATCAGCATTGACTATACGACTGGCACCATTAGCACTGACCATGTGACTGGTCACCATCAGCACTGACCATATGACTGGTCACCATCAGCACTGACCATGTGACTGGTCACCATCAGCACTGACCATGTGACTGGCCAGCACCAGCGCTAACCATATGACTGGCCAGCTGTACAGCTTTTAAGATGTAGCTACTGCACACAAACACTATAGGAAAAAAAGAAATTATTCCTAACTGATAGAACAAAGGTGAGAAACAAAGAAAACAAATCAGACAAACCACATAGGAATGTCTTCCTAAGAAGCATGTAAATTTTAAATAAGATATCAGAAAGCCCAATTCTGTAGTCTTAACAATACTGCCAAGTGCAATTTATCCAAGTAGCATAAAACAGTATTGAGTTGCATAAAACAGTACTGTGCCAGAAAATCTATTAATGCGATTACATAATTCACCACACTGACAGAAGGGAGAGAAAAAGGGCCTTATGGTCTCAGCAGGATGCAGAACACGCTATAACATCCAGCACTCATTCACAACACACACTCAGCAAACTGGAACTGGAGGCAGCTTCTCCCACTTGGTCACAGCTATGTACACAGCACACAGCATACAGCATTTGGTATACACAATACATTTGGTGATGGTTCATTGAAAACAGTCCCTCTACGCCGGGTGGTGGCGGCAAATGCCTTTAACCACAGCATTCAGGAAGCAGAGGCAGATGAGTCTCAGAGATAGAGGTCAGCCTTGTCTACAAAGTGAGTTCCGGGACAGCCAGGGCTACACAGAGAAACCATATCTCAAACAAAACAAACCAAAAATAAACAAAAAGCCCACAACTAACCAACTAACCAAACAAAGCACCACCAACACAAAACCAGTCCCTCTATGTCTACTACCACTGCCTCCATCCAATGCAGTGCTGAAGCTCATGGTGGAGGAAAGAGAAGGACAGGAAAAGAAGACACAAGAGCTGCAAAGGTGGTCTGGCATGCTTGTAAGAATCAGGGCTGCAGGCTACTAGCTACGGCAGCTACAGATCCTATACGCAGCAGAACTAGACAAGGAAAATGCAATTCATCTAAGCACCAAAATTTCACAGAACGAGTCCAGTTACATAAGACAAAAACTTTACAGAAAGTCAGTTTATAGGAAGAGAAAGGTGCATTCCTGTGTAGCAAGAACTCAAATCATAAATAATTCTTCCAGTCCTGATGCTATTCATTCCTTGGAACCTCACTTGACCTTCTGGTGGGTTTGTGTGGGGCAGAGAATCAGACAGTGGCTTTAAGATTCTGGAGGAAAGCACTCGGGAGGCAGAGGCAGGCGGATCTCTGTGAGTTTGAGACCAGCCTGGTCTACAAGAGCCAGTTCCAGGATAGGCTTCAAAGCTACAGAGAAACCATGTCTCGAAAAACCAAAAAAAAAAAAAAAAAAAAAAAGATTCTGGAGGAAAGTCAAAGGACCAAGTATGGCCAAGGCAACTGAAGAGAGCCAAGGCCCTCGGGGACACATCTGCCCTGCCAGACTTCAGGATTTGTTAAGGCATAGTGGGGTGACTTGAATGTAACTGGCTTATAGGGAGTGGCACTATTGCGAGACCTGGCTTTGTTGAAATAGGTGTGGTCTTGTTGAAGGAAGTGTGTCACTGTGGGGGTGGGTTTTGAAGTCTCTTTTATTGAAGCTTCCCTCAGTGTCACAGACCATTTCCTGTTGCCTTCTGATCAAGATGTAGCCAGAACCATGTCTGCCTGCACACCGCCATGCTCCCCGCCATGACGATAATGGACTAAATGTCTGAAGTGCAAGCCAGTCCAATTAAATATCTTCCTTATAAGGGTTGCTGTGGTCCATGGTGTTTTTTTCACAGCAATGGAAACCCTAGCTGAAACAGGTCACATGATTCCTACACAAGAATAAGCAGATCCATACCTATCCAGAAATTACCATTTGACAGATAAGCTATGCATGTTTTCATGAAACACTTGATAAAATGTCAAGATAACTGGTTATTCAGGCAGAAAATAGCAAAGCAGAGGTGACAGCACCTATGTGATCCCAACACTAGGGAGGTAGAGACAGGAGGATCAGTGATTCAAGGTCATCCTTGGCTACCGAATGAGTTCAAGGCTAGCCTGGGCTAGATGAGACCTCGTTCTCCCTATGCCTTTCCCCAAAGAAGCAAGATGTAGAAAGTGAAAGATGAACTATCAAGAAAGAGAAAATATTTGCAACGCATATTACCATGAACAGACGCCTAAGAATGCAGAAACTCCTGCCCACCACCAGCCCAGCTCTCCAGATGACGCCACTGTTTTATACCCTTCATTGGCTTTCTTCTGATTCCTGTAATCCTCCTACCCCACTTGCCCAAGGACAGAAAACTTCCTGGAATGCTGGGGGCTGTTGCTCATGTAAGATACCAAGGTTGGTTGCCCCAACTGCATAGGATGTGTTTGATCACAAGTAGGCAGGAAGTACATCAGGTGTCTGTTTGTCCCTGATTAGACAAAGGCCAGAAATACATAGCTGTGTGAATTTTGCCTTTAAAAGCACCCAACTAATGTAATTCACGGCCATTCCTGGAAATCTAAGGTATCTAAGGTATGGACCTAGCCAGTGTTTAGTAAAGCTTGTTTCAAATTTGGTAGCGGTCCTATTCTCACCTGGTAGGGTTAACTGGGGCTGCTGGCAAGCCAGTCCTGCCCAACCAGGAAGGAAAGAAAGACAAATCACCTAAAAGTATCTTTAAAGATGGTGAGATCCAGGCAGCCAGAGAGCAGTATAGATCCTGGAAAGACTGAAGATGCTGGAAAAGAGGAAAACAAGGGCCCAGGCCCTGAAAAAGGGCAGGGTGGATGTGTGAAACAGAACACACTAATCGGGGTAAAGACCTGAGGTAGACACTTCAAGGCAACAGGGACAGAACTTCCCTAGGGCCACGGGTAAATTCAGTAACTTAAGTTCTAAGGCATGTTAAAATCCGTCTTAAATCAACACCCACATTTTTAGCAGTATCCAAAGGCTTGCTAGAAAGAGCAAAATCCCTATCTGCGCTTCTACCGCAGTGACCAAGACTAATGCTAATGATTTTCTGGAGACTGATGCTCCAGTCAAACTTAAAATTAGTAAATCATGAAACAAGGGGCTGGCAAGGCCTGGTTTTCTCAAAACCAAAAAATAATTTGCTCTAAAATATATTATTTTGGATATTACAAGTGTCCATTCTCAACACAGGGTGGGTAAATGCTGTCCCCCGTAACAGTGTCTTCGTACTGCAGGGTCAAGGGCATAATTACTAGTGTCGGATACAGAATTAAGAGCAAAACGAGTCCAGATGAAATGACCCAAGCCAGGTCTTCCTACACAGCTTACTAAACAAGGCCTAGGGGAGTCAGTACTTGATGTGACATATTGAGGTTGCGTCTCTGGGACAGAGGCAAGGCTGGGCTCTCCCTGGTCCTCCAACCCTTTCCACATCCAAACCCAAACGCTAATAGCAACATCCTTGTGTCACCAACTCAACCAACTGGGGAAACAAGAATGATCTCTAGCCGTAATTACTCCTCAAAAAGGATCTAAAATGTATGAGTGATAATAATAAAAAAATGGCATTTACTTTTTAAGTAGATGTGTGACTGAAGTCCATTACCGAAACATCTGTAACGTCTAAAGTGATTTTTCAACTTCAAATACAAACAAAGATTGCAGGCAAAAAAAAAAAAAGCTAATTATGAACTTGGTTATTATAGGGTGTGAAGAGATGACTGGATGGGAGGAAGGAACGCTTGCACAGGTTTTTATTTGACAGTGGATTTCAAAATATCCAGCACATTTAATTTCTGACATAGCTGTGAGCTTTCTGTACATTAAAATAAACGAGGACATTAATGCATTAAGTCTTCGAGGTGCTACCAAGGCAATGCCTTCGGAGGGGAGCCGGCCTTACTCTTCATCTCTCACAGGTAGCCAGAGCGTGACAGGCAGAAATGAAGTCACGGAACAACCCCTTCATGGGCTTCATGCCACATTCCACAGATGTTTCTGCTCTTCGCTCAAATGAACCTTCTCGGTTTTGTTTTCTTCTTCTTTTTTTTTATTGTTTTTAATTGAGCTATATATTTTTCTCCACTTTCCTCCCTTCCTCTCCCGTACCCTTCTACCCCCTCTAGTGGTCGTCATGCTCCCAATTTACTCACGAGATCTTGTCTTTTTCTATTTCCCATGTAGACTGGATCCAAGTATGTCTCTCTTAGGGTCCTCTTTGTTATCTAGGTTCTCTGGGATTGTGAATTGTAGGCTGGCTTTTCTTTGCTTTATGTCTAAAAGCCTCTTATGAGTAAGTACATATGATATTTATCTTTCTGGGTCTGGGTTACCTCACTCAATATGATGTTTTCTAGATCCATCCATTTGTCTGCAAATTTCAAGATGTTTTTATTTTTTTCTGCTGTGTAGTACTCCATTGTATAAATGTACCACATTTTCCTTATCCATTCTTTGGTCAAGGGGAATTTAGGTTATTTCCAGGTTCTGGTTATGACAAACAATGCTGCTATGAACATAGTTGAGCACATGTCCTTGTGGTACGATTGAGCATCCTTTGGATATATATATATATATATATATATATATATATATATATATATATATATCCAAAAGTGGTATTGCTGGGTCTTGAGGTAGGTTGTTTCCTAATTTTCTGAGAAATAGTCACACTAATATCCAAAGTGGCTGTACCAGCTTGCACTCCCGCCAGCAATGTAGGAGTGTTCTCTTTTCCCCACAGCCTCTCCAGCATAAGTCGTCATCAGTGTTTTTGGTCTTGGCCATTCTTGCAGGTGTAAGATGGAAAACCTTCTCTGTTTTCACACCCACCAGCAACACTTGTAGATTTCTTAGGACACTTTAGCACTTAACTCTCTAATCACTAAAAACTGCCTCCAGAAATCATCTTGTCTTCCTCCCAAAGGTTCTTTTATCCTCAAGTTTTTCCTGATACTCCGAATTTGTATCAGGGATCAGTCATGTCTTCCTAAGTCCTTGTAATTATCAGGCACAAAAGAAGAGAAAAAGAAAGGGAAAGGAGAAAGGGAGGGAGGGAGGAAAAGAAAGAAAGAAACAAAGAAAGAGAAAACAAAAACAAACAAAACCAAAAAAACCTCCTTTGTATTCCCCTTGACTTGCTAGCAAGCTTCTGGAGCGGCACTGAAGACAGTGAGGTAAATGCCAAGGCCTAATTGAACCATCTATGGTCACTCCAAAGGACTCCAAACTCCTGGCTGTACCAACCATTCAGTAACCTTGATCCATTCCCTTCTGCACACCTGGTCTTCTAGGCTCTTCTTATATTTTATACAGAGCCCATTCCACCATGGTCTCTTCTGATTCACCTACCTGTCTAGACCCCCCTCGGCCATGCTTCATCCCCCAGTCTAGATTCCCTAGCTCACTGTTCTCCATGTCTTGTACTACATACCTATTCAAAGCCTGCAAGCCAGCACCCCGCTGCTGACACAGAGGAAGGGCTTGATAGGCTCACTCCTGTCCCCTCCACAACCACTCCTGGCAGTCCCCAGGCACTGCCCCCCTCCTTCGACCCCTCAGCAGCAATCTCAACTGTTAGAACCTCTACTCCCCCTTTGCTAGCAGCAAAACAGCAATTCACTAAGACAGTGTAGCCACCTCCCCAGCCCAAACTCACTCCTCTTGGGGCATTCCCCACTCCCCTCTTCTGGAGATGTGTTGTCTCCCTGTCTCCCCTTATTCAGAAGCACCTAAGTTCTCCATTTGAAAGTCCAGCTTATGTGTGTGTGTGTGTGTGTGTGTGTGTGTATGTATCTATGTATGTATTTTCCCCCCAGATTGAAATAATAAACCTTCGTCAACTTATATAAACAAAAATCAGAAAAGCCTGAGGTCCCAAAAGCCAGAAAAGCCTCTGGTAGCCGAGAAGGCTTCAAGGAAACACTGCGGTGTGTCACCTCAAAGACGACAACCGGGCCACTGTTAGTCTATTACCGGCCCCCATTTACCTCGGTTCTTAGAAAAGCACAGGGTCGATTACATCCCCACTTGCCCACCGCTGCCAGCAATTCAAATGGGCAAAGGTTACATCTACACCACAGCCCAGATGTCATAATTCACAGAGAGCTGTGATGGGTGAGAAACAGAAGATAAGATGAAGCGTCTTAGCTAAGCCAGTTCAGCAGGCTGCAGATCCCTGCACGCTGTAGAGCACTGCCCCCCTGTGGCTGACTGAAAGGCCATTGTGGCTGGCCAGCCTGCCCTTTGGGCCCATGTCTACAAGGACCACATTTTAGGCTCCATGGCAGAAGCATCTTTCCCAGACTCACTGTCCACACAACCTGGATATCTGCTGGAGTGTGGCTACACTGGCTCGCCACTAAAATCCCCTTATGTAAGGCTCGTCATAGGGCAACAGCAAAAACAGGAGTAAGTAGTCAGGTTCTCAGGCAGCACTGAGGGCCAGTTTAAATGCTGTCTTTCCTGTGCACAAATAGATCACAGTGGTGTTGCTCCACTGCACGAGAGCGTTTAGTTCATATTCAAGGTGAACTAGGACTGTCCTTGGTACTAACAGTCTAAGAGGCATCTGGGCACTTGGGGTCTTCCTTGTTATCTCTGCACTGAACCCACTCTGTAGCCTGGAGACTCCCCATCACTTGTTTTGGGGGTGGGGCTTGTCTCCTCTGAAGTGTTTGCAAACTCTCTGGTCCAAGCAAAGTCCTTGTTCATCTCCTCTCCCCCCTCCCCCGTTCCTACCAGTGGCCATTTCCCTCACGAATGGAATCGGGGTTCTGATAAAGAGGCTTAAGAAAGCTTGTTTGCTTGTCTGCCACTTGAGGGAACAGTGAGATGCCTACGAGCCTTCTGGAGACGTAGCTCAGTGGTAGGGCACTTGCCCAGCAGGCACAGACCCAGACACTGCACATCCGAACATCAGCCTTTGGAAACACAGATGTTGCCCAGCCTGCTGGTGAATCTAAAGTTGGGACTTCATCACGAACAGGCAGAGAGACCGCCAAGAAGACCGAGTCCTATGGCAGTATCCAATACAGCTCTAAGGCATAAGCCTTCCCATCGCCTGTGAAGTCATATCTAGGGTGAACTTAACATTTGAGCCCTCCCTTGCTAGAGGACAGAAAATGATTCTGTTCGTCTTCTCAGGCCCACCTTAAGCTTACAGAAATAGCTGGAGTTTCACGGCACGTAACCCTCACTCCCCAACTTCACGCCTCTCCGCCCGGCAGAGTCAGACTCCATGAACAGTCAGCTATACATAATATGTAACTTCTTCCCCCTACCACCCTCCCAAAACTATGTTTAAATCCAAGCAAGGTGATGCACTCTTGTAATCCTAAGTATTCAGGAAGCTGAGGCAGGAGGATGGCGAATTCGAGGCCAGCCTGAACCGGAGAAATTGTCTCGGTTGCTTTTCCATTGCGGTGATAAAACTTATAGAAGGAAGTGTTTAATTTGTGCCCACAGTTCAAGAGGATGAGGTCATGACCGTCATCACAGGGAGCTTGGCAGCAGGCAGGCGTGGCACTGGAGCTGGAGCTGAGAGCTTACGTCCTTATCTTCAAGCAGGAGGCAGAGAGAGCTAACTGGGAAAGGTGTGTGCGGGCTTTTGAAATCTCAGAGCCCATCCCCAGTAACACTACTCCTCCAACAAGGCCACACCTCCTAAGCCTTCCCAAAGAGTTTCCCTAAAGACCAAGTATTCAAATATAAGCACCTATGTGTCCATTTTCATTAAAACCACCACAGAGATGCCAACAACAAAAACAAACAAACAAACAAAAACCCACAGCCTGGGCATGTAGCACAATGTGACCTCATTTGATTAGACTGTGCA
The DNA here is from genome assembly GCF_903992535.2 of Arvicola amphibius. Taxonomy (NCBI): domain Eukaryota; kingdom Metazoa; phylum Chordata; class Mammalia; order Rodentia; family Cricetidae; genus Arvicola; species Arvicola amphibius. The sequence goes on from NC_052058.2 coordinate 137,720,683, forward strand.
AGGCCTTGTGTTCAGCCCCCAGCACCCCGAACAAATAGCCATGCTTAGAGATGGAAAACAATATGCACTAAAACGTCCATGTTTCTCTCTCATGCTAGAAGCTATACAGAGTTCAACTGTTCTGGTTACATCAGGGAGATAGAATGTTTCAAAGACAAATGCAATTGTGTACTTTCTGTATGTACTCAAAGTTCTCTCTCTCTCTCTCTCTCTCTCTTCCTCTCTTCTCTCTCTCTCTCTCTCTCTCTCTCTCTCTCCTCTCTCTCTCTCTCTCTCTCTCTCTCTCTCTCTCTCTGTGTGTGTGTGTGTAAACAGCCGCACAGCATTATTTGTTATGCTTCTTAGGGATTATTTAGTCTGTGCAGTAATAAATGTGGAAATCAAATGATCCTGCTCACCAAGTAAGAAAGAATAAGATCACCTCCCCACATTTAAACAGCTCCATATTACAAAACAAAGACTTTCCAGAAGTTAATTATTCAATAACACTCAGATATTCTTCTCATTTCTATATTTTTAACCTCCTCTGACCTAGTCACCACCTCCACCAGCCCCACCAGTCACCTCCAGATGTCCCCATACTCTGCAGTCACAATGCTAAGCACAGCACCAGGAGGCTGTGCGCCACCAGAGTGGTATCGGTCCAGGTTTCAGAAATGTAAGACTGCCAGGAATATATGGCCTCAGTCTGCAGAATCTGAAGCAGTGTCAGCTCTTTGTTCAGAGATCATAGGGAAAATTATAACGTCTCTCCTCTAAGAGGACAAAAAAAAAAAATCAAAGAGACTCTCCTCTGCCTCTCCAGATGACCTCTCTAATGCCTGTTGCTTCCATGATGCCTCTGCCCTGCTCCACTCTGAGGACCAGGTCTCGGTGGATCACTTGTTCCCTCCCAGAACCTCCTACCCCAGTTTCTTCCTGCTCTCCCCATGCACACCCTCTGCTTCTGGCCGGTCTGTGGCTCTTACACTAGCCCTCTAAGCTCACAAAACTATCTCAGCGGCAGCAGCTCTGCCTCCTTCTCCTACCTGCAGAATAGAAAAAGCAGAGCTACTGTGGCTGCAGGGGGAACTGGGGCTCAAAGGGCTGCCTGCATCCTCCACATCCTCCACCCAGCCTGGAGCATCTCTGCGGAGCTCTGCAGCTCAGAGCATCCAACAGGGCCCTTCCACCAGGCCTCAGCTCCAGGTTCCTTCCCTTCTCTGTTTCCTCAGCCAGAGAAGCGCCTCTGCATGTCTGTCGCAACAAAGTCACATGGGACCTTCCAAGTCCGTTCAGAGTCTGTCTTCTTTGTGATGCTCCCTACAGGGAGCAGCTTTGAGCGTCTGGGTATCTCCTGAAGTACCTCACACCACTTTCATTTGCTATGCTCAGCATCTGTTTATGCTCTACTAGATGGTGGCCACCGGCCAATCGAAAGGCAGGCAAATGGTGATGATGGGGGATGTTTGTGAGATGCGGGACGGGAGCCCCAGCTCAACTAAAATAGGGGATGCTTACAGATATTACGGCCACGAGGCTGGAACCTTGGTCTACACGCAGGCGCTGCAGCAGAAAAGTTGGCTAGAGAAAAGGAGAAGGCCGCTGGTCTCAAGCACAGACAAGAAAACTGATCAGAACCCTAGGAGGGGACAGGGTCTATCAAAATGTGGTGTGTTTATCAGCTTGCTATCCCTGTGACAAAATAACTGAGAAAAGCAGCTTAACAATGGGAGAGATTTACTGTGGTTCATGGTTTCAGTCCACAGTTACCTTGGGCCTGCGACAGCCCAATAGACCTCAACAGAGCGACTGGGAAAGAAAGCCCGCTTATAGCACAGTGGTTAGAAAATAAATAGCCACACAGGAAGGGGCCTAGGGCAAAATAACCCTTCAAGGTCACGATTCCTAAAAACTAACTTTCTCTCTCTAGGCCCCAACTCTGAAAGGTTCTATCCCATCCTAAGAGTGCCACAGGTGGGGGGCACCAAGCCTTTGGTGGACAGGGACATTTACGGCTCAAAGGACAGCATCCAGGAACTGCTTCCTCAAGAGACTAGTGAAGTAGAAGATAAGGTCTAGCTGTCCCCTCTTTGAGATATTATTTCTGCTACTCCTTTCATTAAGGACGAATTTCTAAGCGGGCCCATGTTTCGTAATCAATTCTGATGAATACAATCCAGCCTAAAATAAGAATCAATAAACTCCCCACTAGCAGCTGCTCTTGAAGAGGCATTCTAAGAAGGTATGAGATGCTGGCACTGGTCCAAGCCAGAGACAAATTCTGAGTCACAGAACTAAGCCAGAAAGCCCACTGGCCTGAGACGGAGGCCTCTACTCAGAAGGGTACTGAGTACCTTGAAGTGCTTCTTAAAAAAAAAAAAAAAAAGGTTTTGGAGAGGTTGACTAGCTGCAAGAATGCCTTGGGAAGACCTTGGCTGAATGTGGTTACTTAATGAAGAAGGCAAAAATCTGCCACTAATTGGCCGGCAATTGGCAAACTGCAATCACACTGGCCTTTGGAATGCTTACAGTGACAGAAATCATAAACAGCCAGATTTCTTGTTCTGTGCAGTCTCAGATCCCTCTGACTCTTCGAATGCTGAAAATTAACGACAGTGACAATCCTGGCAGTCTTTACCCTCCAGGAATGCAGCTCCTGCCCCCAGGGCTGACGGTCACACTCTGGTTCCCAATACAGGGTCAGCCTATCAGGCCACAGGCTTGCGTAAGGAACTGAGAGAACGGACAGCCAACCAGCAAGGACAAGGGGTTCCCAAGGGACCACGCGTGTGAGATTCTCACACTATTTTCTTAAGTGAATACTCAGCATTTTGGTTAATCAATACTTTTTAGTATCTACATGGGCAAAATAATGAAACAGGATGATCCTGGAGCAAGACGCTGTGGCCTCAGCCTTGACTGAGCTCACTTTACAGGCAAGTCACAAAACAAAACAGAAAGCAGGTTCTTGGGGGATTTCATGAGGGAGCGAGCTAGAAAGAGCAGACCTCCCTCCACAAGAAGGATTGCTGACATGTGAATTTCTCTCCCACCGTGATTTTACTCAGCCTTCAACTAGAACTATTTTACTATTAGAGAAATCACCCCAGACTTTTGCAAGTCAAAAGCATTGGCCTCTTTTAACATACAGCAAGACAAGATGGTTCAATGAGGAAGGATGCATGCTGCTAAGGCTGCCGACCTAAGTTCTATCCCAGGAACCCACAGGGTGGAAGCAGAGACCTGACTCTCCCAAGCTGTCCTTTGACTTCCATATGTATGCAATGGCATACATGTTGATGTGTGCGAGCGTGTGTGTGGACACACACACAATGTTTTTCTTTTAGAAAAATCACATTAAAAACACAAAGCAACACTAAACTAATCTTCTATGCTACAAAACATTTCAGAGAGATATTTGGGCAAGTTCATACCTTTAAGCCCAACACTCAGGAGGCAGAGTTAGGGGCAAAGGCAGGAGGATCTCTGCTCATTTGAGGCCAGCTAGTCTACATAGTTTCAGGACTACCAGGGCTACATAGTGTGACCATTTAAAAAAAACAAGTAAGAGAAATATTTATATGCAATAACTGGAAATCATTAGGAAACAGGTATTGTATCTCTTAATATATTTTTACTGAGTGATTATGCAGCTTTTGGGGAAGAAGCACTAATTATTTTTCTCACCCCATTATTTACAGACAAAAACATAAGAACTGAAATCATACTAACACAGGTAACTTCTCAGCAAAAAATTAATTTCCTATAACCAACATAATTATACTTTTCTGTAAAAAGCATGAAACTGTTCCTGATCTTTCCCTCTTTATTAGATTTTTATGAAAATTATTTTCACTCAGATCAATTCTTTTTGAGGCAAATGAATGGTGCTTTACCTACAGTGCTGTTTGTGGATTATAGTTTCAGTCCAGTGAATTCTCTCCCTCATCTTGGATCGTGATCTGAAGGTTGCACACAAATCATGAAGGTTTTACTGTTTTATTGGTCTGATTTAAAAGCCAGATTTATACATAAAGTGTTGGCAAGTGTCATTCTGTTCCTCCAGCTACAGAACCATATGCCACATATGTCTTTCTCGGGCTTGTCTGGTGTTATTTCTTGCAGGAACGTCATTATAGAACAATGCAGGACTGGTATGGTAGAGTATTAGTTAAAGATGTGTCATATTTGCTTACGCTGTGGAACATTTGTTTAATGATGCAGTGGGGTATTTGCATTCTTTTATGTCGCATTTGTTTAACTCTGTGAAGCTGTGTTACTTTGCCTGTCTCAAACACCTGATTGGTCTAACAAAGAGCTAAGTGGCCAATAGCAAGGTAGGAGAAAGGATAGGAGGGGCTGGTGGGCAGAAAGAATAAAGAGGAGGAGAAAACTGGGGAGTAAAAGATTAAGGTATGAGAAAAGGAGAAAGAGCAAGAAAAGAAGGGGCCAGCCACCCAGCAACACAGCCGGCCACTGAGTAAAAAGAAAAGAAAAGATATATAGAACTAGAGAAAGGTAAAAATTCAGAGGCAAAAACAGACGGGATAATTTAAGCTAAGAAAAGCTGGCTAAGAACAAGCCAAACCAAGGCTGGGCATTCATAAGAAAGAATAAGCCTCCCTGTGTGTATTTATTTTGGGAGCTGGGTGGTGGGCCCCCAAAGAGCAAAGAGTAAGATTTTTAAAAAGCAACTACAGGCTGGCCTATTGTCATGTGATGTAATCTTCTCATTGATGCGCCATCTACACTGTGATCACTGAAGAGCAGCTGCAGCCTTCCTGACCATTGAGCAATTCCTGCTGGTGTTTCAAGCGCAGGATCAAGGATTTGGGGGTTCAAGGCAGTAGGAGAGTAAGCACAGGCCCTGGGTTCAGCAATTCCGACACACACAAGAAGAGTCATGGGCAATGTCAAAATGTCCCCAAGACCTGTTCTAGGTTCTCCTGACACTTGAAAGCCCAGCGTATGACCACACAGTGTGTGAGTGTGTATGTGTGTGTGTGTGTGTGTGTGCGCACGTGTGTGCGTGCATGTGTGTGTGTTATGTGTGCGTGTATGTGTGTGTGTGTAGTCACGTGGGACTTTCATTGGCTGTGTGAATTTGGACAAGGCAGGAACTTTTAACAGCACCATCAGCTGACAGTCTCTTGACTGACTTCTGAAACAATGATTATCCAAACCTGTTTGTTAAACTCAACATGGGTGGAAAATCTAGAGAAAACTCCTCCACAGCCTTCAGTCCTCCAAACTATCGTATCTGAAAGACATGACCTTAGTCTACCCTTTCTGCGCCATCACTTCTCGGGTCAAGTATTTTCCCCAAGTCACACAGGTCACATGAACCGCAACTCTCCACTGGACAGCAGAAGCGTGGTGAACTAAATGGGAAAAGGGGTTGCATAGTACAACACAACCAGCCAAGCACAGTAAAAAGCACCTTTTAAATACAGGACTCTATGTGCTGTCTGGCCTGACGTTAGGCACCCAGAGAGGTGCATCAGCTCCTTGGAGGTGTTTCTGTTGAGGAATACTGGGCAGACACATTGAAGGCTCTTTCAGATGGTCGAGACTTGAAGGACAGAGATAAAATGATAGTTGGGGAAGGCAAAATGGCTCAGTAGAAAATGGTGCTTGCCTCCAAGCCTGATGGCGTGAGTTCAATCCCTGAATCACACGGGAAGGAGAGAATGGACTCCCATTGGCGTCCTTTGGCGTCAACCTGTGCAGTGTGGCCTGGTTACTCCATCACCCCGGTTACCGAGAAATGACTCAATGTCACTTTTAAAACAGCTGACTTTTTACTCCATTCTCAATGTCCTTCAGAGCCTATTGCCAAGGGCCCATTTAGTAACTTAACTACACCGCTGATGGACATTTACACCAAGTGAGCCCTACTGAGCCCTTAACACCACATCAGCTACTGCAAAGCAATCTAGTTTTATGACACGCCATCGGTCTTGGAGATGGTGGCGGAAGTTGTAACACTAGACACTGTAAGCCTGGGTGACAAGACAAGGACATCCAGGACGAGGGAGGACTTGGGACACATTTGTCCTGACCAGACACAGGCTCACAGAGCTAGGGGAAAACACCATGGCAGCCACCACAGCCACCTGCCCACACTTCCCCTGAAGTATATGGCACACTTTTTTTTTAAATTTTTTTTTAAAGTTTTTAAGACACACTTTTTTTTGATATTTTAAACTGAGCACAATCTGGTCATATTTTGCAAAAATTTTAGTTATAGACATCAAACTCATACGATATAAAATTTTAATGGAGCCATATTTTGTGAGCCAGTCTGAAACGATAAGGGCTTTTCCTATTAGAAGTGTCCAGAACATCCTAGTCTACCTGGCGGATGGGGCGATCCATCGACACTGCTTATGATTTGTCACGCTGGTGGCCCACGCTTTCCGAACTCTGTGGCAGAATCAGTCTCACGAGGACATGGACCTGGATGCACGCAGTGGCCTCAGAAATATGTCTCTTTCACGAAGTGGTAAATTACAGTTTACCCCTTTAAAGATGGAGCTTTTATGGTCTAGTTCCTAAGAGCTGCATTCATAGGTGGACCAGACACCGATGATACGTCCGTTTCCTCCTTCCTGAGTGCTCCTCAGCCAAAAGCACTGACGGCTGAGCGATATCCATTTGTCCCTTTCCAAACGGGCACTTCAGGCTTCAAGCGTATTGGAGCTATTATTCATCGATTTCCAGGCTTTTCTTTTGGTCAAAGGACCTGGCTAAGCAAAATAAAATGTCAGCAACCACAGACTAGTTTGGAAAACAGCCACTGTGATAGGAATGGGGACTGGAGACCGTTCTGTGATGCGGGGCCCGGACTACTGTCAAGACTTCCCACATTCCCTAAGCACGCAGAGCTATGTCAAGTGCTGCGGGAAAATGACGGGGGCCCACAAGACTGAGGGAGCTGACGATCACCCACCACTGACCTTCCAGAATGTGAGATACTAAACGTCCTTATCGAGAAGGCTTGGGTCGGTCTTCTGCTAGTTGAAAGCAGGGGCATTCTCACTATCTTGAAATGTAAAAAGCCTGGTCCACCGTGAAGGTGGAAGCTGCCCTAACCAATTCTACTCCAGCCACCCACCCCTGAAAATGCTCCCCATCCCTACCCCTACTGCCTCCGCCACCTCCATCACCATCCTAGCTGATGCTCTCTACCTTTATGGCCTTCACCACCGGCCGCTCTCCAACCTCTTCTACCTCCTGCACTACCAATACAGTCTGCCACCTCTCCCAACACTCCCATGTTTTTCTATTGCCAAAGGACCAGTGCCTCCACGTCTGCTGCTGCCTCCATTCATCCCTAAAGCGCTAAACTCCGTCTTCACCATAAACAACAACACATTCCACATTCAATATCATCTCCGCCTCCACCTGCCACTCTACCCATTACCCACAGTACACTCACCAACACCACGTCCACCCTCACCAACTCCCCCACCAAAGCCATCACTACCGCCATTCCCTCCACCTAGTCTACTAACACTTCTACAGCCTTCGCCTCTGCCAGCACCCAAGATGTCCGCTTCTACCTCCTTCCCTTCAACACCTTCTCCGCTTCCACATCCTCCACGGTCACCTCCATTTCAAACTCCACCACTGCCTTTCCCTCTTCCTCTCCCACCTTTACTAAACACCCCACTTGCCACCTCACCAATAAAGCACCCCACTTGCCACCTCACCAATAAAGCACCCCACTTGCCACCTCACCAATAAAGGACCCCACTTGCCACCTCACCAATAAAGCACTGTATAATTCCATCTTTATCACGACTACCCACGGTGTGTCTACCATCACCACTTCCTCCCCCATGCCCACCACCACACTCTTCATCACCACAATCTCTCTCTCCACCTTCACCCCTTTTCTTAGCAAACAGCTCTACCCCTGAGACCGCACCAATACTACTCTTGTCTCCTCTCCCACCACAGCCCTTCACCTCTGCCAACATCACCGCTTACATCTCCAGTGCAGCCACTACCCTGTCCACTCCACACCTGCACTGCCCTCACCACACCTGCACTGCCCTCACCACACCTGCACTGCCCTTACCCATACATGCCACACCTGCACTGCCCTCACCACACCTGCACCTGCCCTCACCACACCTGCACTGCCCTCACCACACCTGCACTGCCCTCACCACACCTGCACTGCCCTTACCCATACATGCCACACCTGCACCTGCCCTCACCACACCTGCACTGCCCCCGCCACACCTGCACTGCTCTCACCACACCTGCACTGCCCTTACCCATACATGCCACACCTGCACTGCCCTCGCCACACCTGCACTGCCCTCACCACACCTGCACTGCCCTCGTCACACCTGCACTGCCCTTACCCATACATACCACACCTGCACTGCCCTCGTCACACCTGCACTGCCCTTACCCATACATACCACACCTGCACTGCCCTAGCCACACCTGCACTGCCCTTGCCACACCTGCACCTGCCCTCACCACACCTGCACTCTGCCCTTACCACACCTGCACTGCCCTCACCACACCTGCACTGCCCTCGCCACACCTGCACTGCCCTCAACACACCTGTACTGCCCTCACCACACCTGCACTGCCCTCAACACACCTGCACTGCCCTCAACACACCTGCACTGCCCTTGCCTTTGCACTGTCCTCACCACACCTGCACTGCCCTCACCACACCTGCACTGCCCTCGCCACGCCTCCACTGCCCTCGCCACACCTGCACTGCCCTCGCTACACCTGCATTGCCCTCACCACACCTGCACTGCACTCACCCATACACACCACACCCTCCTGTAGGACCCCATTCAACAGCCCGTTTCCATCGCCACCTCCACCTCCACCACCATCACCGTTACTGCGCACGTTACATCTCGGTCATCCGCATCGCTGTAGCCTCTGCCACCATCTCCACCTCCACTGCCTCCACCTTGGATGAGTTAGATTGCTGCTTTTATTTATCATGTAGAAAGCTTTGCTGGTAGAAAGTTGAAGGAGGTTCCACAACAAAGCAAGAAGAAAAAGGCCTAAGCTTAGGCTGCAGAGTCATCCAATGGCTCTGTTCCCTATTTTAGGGAGGAAATCTGATCAAGAAGAGATGGGAAATTTCAAGAAATGTGCCCCTCCTTTAAATTCTTCACATATTAGAATCCAAGAGAGCAGAAGGTGCAGAAGCGAGAATACAGCTTGGCCCCTGTGAACGGGCAATGGCTCCAGAGTGAATGGAGCTGCTAAGGATGTAAGCAATCCCAAAGCAAACGCTCACTCTTCATCCCGTCTCCCTCCACACCCACACCCCACCCCAGCATCCACAGAGGCCAGGGCTATGTAAGTCCCTATAAAAACTGGCATAGCATATGTCCTACACATACCCTCTGCACACACGTATATGTAGCTAGGTATGGTGGCACGTGCCTTTTATGCCAGCACTTGGGAAGCAGAGGCAGGTGGATATCTATGAGTTTGAGACTAGACTAGTACACATAGCAAGTTCCAGGACAGCCCAAGTTGTAGACTCTATCGCAAAAGAAAAAAAAATTGTGCAAGTTCAGTACAGACATAAATGTTTTTTCAAATCCTCCTGACCCACAGCTGACTGAATTAGAGCAAACGAAATATACAGACAAGAGGGTTCCTTGTTACTCTAGCAATCTGGGTGTGTATTGGGGGGACCACTTAGCCATTAAAATGTTGAAAAAGTTCAGATCTTCTAGGAAAACACATCTACAGAATACATTTATTTAGTTCTGGCCTGGCCTGGCAAGATTTTACCAAGTATTCCCAGACACAGTGTCAAGAACCAGGAAGACTGGGAGGACTCCAGGCCCCTCAGTACAGTAGGATGCTGATCAATTATGCCACAGGGTTTACAGAATGAGCTAGAATGCCAGGCCCATTTAATCCCCACAGAGAAAGCTGAAACAATTGCTTCTCCCCAGGAGTGAAATGGCACCAATCAGATTCCGGGAAGAAGGCCAGGTCTCAGCTGGATCCCGGGACTTCTGGGCCAGGAACCAGACCTTGAGACTTGGTGCCAGGGTTCCCATTCTAGCGACACTTGATGAGTTTTCTGAGCACACTGGAAGACGCAATTCTTCCTTATACAGATTTGGAAAAGTTAGCAGTCAAATGGAAAAATATGGTAGATTATGAACTAAATTTTTGTTTCTATGTCTTGTTTATTTTGGTTCCTTGGTATAGCCCTAGCTGTCCTGGATTGCTCTGTACACCAGGCTAGCTTCGAACTTAGAGATCCTAGGTCCTCTGCCTTCTTAATGCTGGGAATGAAGGTGTGTGCCACTGCATCCAGCTTCTGTTTAACCTCAATAGGCATAGTATGCCATTTATTTAGCATTTTTATAAATCTTAAAAATGGTATCTAGCCAGGCCATGGTGGCACATGCTTTTAATCCCAGCATAGGAGGCAGAGGCAGGTGGATTTCTATGAGTTTGAGGCTAGCCTGGTTTACAAAGTGAGTTCCAATGAAACCCTGTCTTGAAAAACAACAACAACAACAAAATGTATCTAACAAGATAAAACCTTTGGCTTCTGTGAATTAGAACAATGATAACAAAACACCTATAACTATTTCCTTGATTGAGGCCTATCTGCTCCTATGCAGCTGACATTCTAGAGGTCAATACCAGGCACCCCTCCCCCCACCCCTTTTAGGCTTTCTGGCATCAGTTCCCTCGAGATAAAGTCTTCCAACTTGGAAGGGCGTTTAGTAAGATACAAGATGTGCTAGAGGGTTAAAATATACCACCCCACAGGAATGTCATCAAGCCCTCTGGAAGTCAACAACTACACAGCTTCAGGAAGCCCCTGGAACTCTGCAGATTCACTAAGCTCCTCCCTCCTCCAGTGTACAGGAGCTATAAGGACTGCTGAGAGACACCCTCAGACCAGCCTGAAAGAAACAATCTATAACCTGTTGAGCTGCCTTCAAGTTTAGCCCCATGCCCAAGATGCTATGAGCTCACATGTACCTAGAGATTATAGTATTCAATTCCAAGTCTTATGGTATAAAGTGCAAGCAGTCAAGCTATTAAACTCCTGGCTCATTATTTTTTTAAATATTTATTGATTTCTTACAAACAGAACAAATTTACTGTAAGACACGTAACAATCTACACATGTTCAAAGAATGATAAATCACTGCCCATTATGAATATGAAAAGAAAGAAAATAAATTCTAACTATGAAAGACCCCAATTTATCACCGTCACAAGACTTCGTTAGTACATTCCCACGAGGGAAAGAAATGGACTTCATGAGCCAAAGTCTGCCACCCTTCAGTGCAAAGTTAGGAGAACAAAGCCAAGCTCACATACGGTGACACTACCGTTCACGGGACAGCCTTTTCTGGTCTTGTGACATCAGGAGGCTCTGCCTGTCACTTCTAATGTGAAATCACATAGCAAAGATTTTCCCAAAGAAGGAAATTAACTTGCTGAGGGCAACTACTCCAAGGCAGTGCTATTTTCTTCTTTTCTTGACCACCAGCTAGATTAAGTCTGGTCTCGAAGGCAAGGGGCAAATTAGCAGCTTATAACTTTATTAATACTTACAAAGAAAAAGGTGACTATATTTGAGTCCGGCTTTGTGTGGGGAAACAGCCCCAACACAAACTCTGAAAATTTTGTGAACACTGATATACTGACTGTCCTAAGGCACTGGTTCTCAACCTTCCTGATGCTGCGACCCTTTAATACAGTTCCTCATGTTGTGGGGACTCCCAACCATAACATTATTTCCGGTGCTACTTCATAACTGTCATTTTTTTTTACCACTGTTATAAATCGTAATATAAATATTTTGTGAGCTAGAGGTTTGCCAAAAGGAACATGACCCACAGGTTGAGAACCACTGTTCTACAGGTTAACCCTCAAATTTGACTTCACAGGACAAGTTATAACCAGAATATAAATTCACTACAATATTAAATATAATCACCTTCCAACTCTGCATAAAAATGTTTATGAAGCATTGTTGAGGGAGGCTGCTTGTTCGTTATTCATTAGCCAATATAAGCAACACATACACAGAAGGACTTCCCACACCAAAGGATAAATAAATGATGTATTTAGACTTGGGGCCAATTCTCAGGATATCTCATTACGGATATGTAAATACGTCAAGATCCAAAAACCATGCCCAATCCAACCCACACTGGACCCCGAGTATAGCAGGGAAGTGATGAGCAGTGTGAGGGACCCCTCCTAACACCATTACATTTTAGGAAAGAGCAACCTCTCTCCCAACCAAAACGATTGCTTAAGCAAGGGAGCACAGTTTACCACACGCCAAATGCATTGGCTAACAGATCACATGTCGGCAGCAAGGACGCTGAACACCACAGGAAAGAGCCAGCACCATCTCAACTTCTACTCCTAAATGCCAGCAAGTAATTCAAATCTGTTTCTCAGTGTGGTCGCCATTTCCCTCCTGGGAGCAAGGCACTTCATGGTAAGGCACATTTACATTTTCCATGGTCCCCTCGCTGCTAGAGCTCAGGTGCTATTTCCCGGTGACTCATAAATGTTTTCTTAGCCACATTTCACCTTATTATGTCTTGTGTCATAGGAAGTGCTCACAACCAATTTTAGGTAAAAATAAATAAAACAATATTATAATAAAAATAATTACTAAAACTGAACATTTTTAAAAAGAATCATTTATTTATTTATTTGATGTATATGAGTGTCTATCTGCACATACGACTTTATGCCAGAAGTGGGCATCAGATTCCACTATAGAGAGTTGTGAGCCACCATGTGGTTGCTGGTAATTAAACTCTGGACCAGCAGCCAGTGCTCTTACATTCTGAGCCACCTCTCCAGCCCCCAAACTAATTCCAAGAGTAAAAGAGAAACGCAGCATCCGTGCTTACTGAGCACCTGTTTCCATCAACGCCACACCCCGAACACAGGGCTTAGTGTTACAGGCACAACCCTCATTCCATTTTGATATGCTTTATGGAACAAGAGTCAGCGGCATTTTTGTGACTGGAAACTTTTCCATCGGAACCTAAAAGGAAGAAGTGGGACCTGTATGACAGTCCTAAATATCCATGAGCCCTGCCAACAAGTCCCTGACACTGAAATATTTCCTTCATAGTGTTACAGCAGAGCCTAAAAATGCTGGTGTTCCTCCAAACCACAAGGGGATTTATCAGGTGAAAACCTGTCAGTCCCCTGAAACACAAAGCACCAGCGTTAACTGAACCGAGATTCACATCCGCCTCTATCAGGAAATTAGGTGTTAGGAGTTGTTCAGCCGCTGCCGCATCTATTCAACCGAACACAAACTTGTGGCTGTCATAGAAACTCACATCGGTATCCTATACCACTTATTTTTTTTTCCTCTTTCCCTTTGTGCGATGTCGCATGTGCGTATGTCTATTCTGCATCTGTGTGGGCACACCTGTTGGGGGGGCCTGCACATGTGGGGCCCAAGGTTGACATCCTCCGTTACTCTTCCACCTCATTCAGTGAGGCAGTCTCCAAACCAGCTCTAGAACTCGCTGGAATGGCTGGCCATACCAGTCAGCTTGTTCTGGGGGGTTCCCAGTCTTGTTCTTCTGAGCTGAGATGATCCCACATTTACATGGGTCCTGGGGACCTGAATGCTGGTCTTCAGGCTTGTGGGGCAGGCACATTAACCACTGAGCCTCTTACCAGCCCCTCAACTTATTTTGTGTGTGTGTGTGTGTGTGTGTGTGTGTGTGTGTGTGTGTTCAGGACTTTTGTCTTTGTAGTAGAACCTTTATTATGAACCAAGGTATCAGACACGAACTAGTTAGGAAAGCATTCTCATTGGTAACCTATTAGGTAATGCCATTTTAAGAGTAGAACACCACCAAACAAGCTTGTTGCAGTTCTATAAAAATACAACAATAAAATTTTCATATGTCATGAAAAATAAAAGCATACGTAGTCCACTTACAGTGAGTTCACAGAAATCGATACTGTCAAGGCTCTTGCTTCGATGTAGTCTCCCTTTAATTCGTCTTAGAGAGGGTTTCCCTTGGCTCACGCCAGAAGTAGCACCATTGGGGTTTTCAGAGGATGGAGTTACCCTGCAAGAAAGGGGGATGCTTAAAGAGACAGGTTTACAGGCAGGCGAACACGTTTCTACTCGCAGGTTGTTATGGAGACGCCAGACACTCCCCTCAAGAAGCACATTCTATCAAATACTATTTCTGAATATTTCTTAGCAGCTGACTAGTTAAGAAATTTTCTTGACAGAGTTCAAATATTTCAGAATTAAGATTCAAGAGAAGTCGGCTCTACAGCTACCCAAGAAACTGTTCAGTGCAGGTTGACGTTTCCCGGGGAACTCGCAGGCATCTGCTTCCCTCTGGGCAGTGATTTATGGAGCACTTAGTGCAGTGCCTGGCACCATTTGGGACAAGTCAACCGTCACATGTGCAGACAAACACTTAGCAGGCTCTTGTTGTAAGCACAGACAAGACTGACTTAGACATACCTTATACGTCTAAACACGAGAGTCTACACTTAATTCAGTGCGATCATGGAGTTAGGAAAACAGAGATTTAAAAACCAGCACCCCCCCTCCTCCAAAAAGAAACCCAACCCCAAACCCAAGTGTCCATAGAATGCACCCTGGGATCTATGTTCATACGTGGAAATGCAGGACTGCCAGGCATTGTTTTCAAATCGCTGCTGGCAGCAGCATGAACAAATTAACTAGAGAAAGTGTCCAGCACCTGCAGGAACATGGCCCCCTGGTACTGGACAGAGACAATAAACCCAGATACGGCAATGGGACTTTGGGTTGTAGAAGCCATTTTCTTTATTTTGTGGTGGCATCTTCTATTATAATACAGCCCAAATTCACATACTAACCTTTGTGGCATACTTAAGATTTTTGCTCCAAATGCTGTCTGAACTGCATGTCCTCAGTGCGTCTCTTTTTAAAAAGACACATGGGCTGGAGCATTAGCAAATATTTAAACAGTTTTAATTTGCTAAATAGCTTAGGTTGGCTGAGAACTCAGCCTTGTCCTGCCTGAGCACACACCACCCTGTCTGATTCTGCCAGCAAAATAAATTTGCTTTCTTTCTTAGTAAGACAGTGAATATCATAAAACATTCTAAAAACACCTGCAATTTAGAATGAAGGGGATGCACATATACAGATATTTGAAAAGTACAGAACAATGCTGTGGGTCAGTGGTCATGCACCCTGTAAAGATTTGTCAGTTGTATTGTTTTAATAAAACGCTGATTGGCCAGTAGTCAGGCAGGAAGTGTGGGTGGGGCAACCAGGCAGGAAGTAGAGGTGGGGTGAAGAGAACAGAATTCTGGGAAGAGAAAAGGCTCAGTCTGCAGTGGTCACCCAGATGCAGAAGAAGCAAGATGAGAATGCCTTGCTGATAAAAGGTACCAGGCCACGTGGCTAACACGGACAAGAATTATGGGTTAATGTAGGATGTAAGAGTTAATAAGAAGTCTAGGCTAATAGGACAACCAGTCTATGATTAATGTGGACCTCTGTGTGCTTCTTTGGGACTGAACGTGGGACAGGGAGGGACAGAAACCTCTGTCAACAGAGCAATGTGAAACTGGAAAGTGTAAGCTGCCCGTCCGCCCATCTCAAACTTCCATAGCTCTTCCACAAAAACCACGATCTCCCAAGCACGTGTGCACGTTTATTGGTTTTGTGTGTTCTTTTTTCCTCATTCTATATTTTGATTTTTCAAGACAGGGTTTCTCTGTGTTAATAGCCCAGGCTGTCTTGGAACTTGCTTTGAAAACCAGGCTGGCCTTGAACTCAGAGATCTACCTGCCTCTGCCTCTCAAGTGCTCGGATTCAAGGCATGTGCCACTATGCCCAGCTATGTGTTATTTCTTTTTAAAATTTTTAATAAGGTGACCAAATTATATTTTTCTATATCATATATTTTCATTTAACAGACCTTGAAACTACTCCCATAATAAGTCTCACAAAACTATTTCTCTCATCTTAACAGCTCAATAAAGTCTCATCTATAGATTATCATTATTAAACCACTTCCCTGTTCATGGGAATTCGGTTTCCAACTGCATCCTAGCAAACCATGAGACAATGACCCTCTTTGACATTTGAGTACAAATGCAATCTTTACCAAAGAGTCCTAGGAGTGGAAGACAGGGGCAGGATGGGAGCCTACAAATGCACATGTCCAACAGAGGTGCAGGACAGTGCCCATTAAGAATCTTTAAGGAGCACAGCAACTCTATCTCTTCAATGACTTAAAGCCCAACTTCTCTATGTTTCTCGTGATTTTGTATTGCTGAACTACCAACTTCTGCAAAAAGAACTTTTGTAAAATTTCCCACCATGAATATGGCCTTTTCAATTGATCTTTATGTAACTGCTAGCTTTTGCTTATATATTTCAAGTACTTTTATTGCTCTAATGTCTGTGACTCAGATCTTAGGGATCTATGCCAATGAAAAGTTTTTCTTGAATGATTTTTTTCTTCTTTTTTATTGATTTTTATTGAGCTCTACATTTTCCTCTGCTCCCCTCCCTGCCTCTTCCCTTCCCCCTTCAGACCTCCCCCAAGATCAGCATGCTACCAATTTACTCAGGCGATCTTGTCTTTTTCTACTTCCCATGTAGATTAGATCTATGTAAGTCTCTCTTAGGGTCCTCATTGTTGTCTACGTTCTCTGGGATTGTGATTTGTAGGCTGGTTTTCTTTGCTTTATGTTTAAAAACCACCTATGAGTGAGTACATGTGATAATTGTCTTTCTGTGTCTGGATTACTTCACTCAAAATAATGTTTTCTAGCTCCATCCATTTTCCTGCAAAATTCAAGCTGCCGTTATTATTATTATTTTTTTCCTATGTAGTATTCCATTGTGTAAATGTACCACATTTTCCTTGTCCATTCTTTGATTTAGGGACATTTAGGTTGTTTCCAGGTTCTGGCTATGACAAACAATGCTGCTATGAACATAGTTGAGCACATGTTCTTGTGGCACGATTGAGCATCCTTTGGATATAAACCCAAAAGTGGTATTACTGGGTCTTGAGGAAGGTTGCTTCCTAATTATCTGAGAAATCACCACACTGACATCCAAAGGGGATATACCAGCTTGCATCCCCACCAGCAATGCAGAAGTGTTCCCTTTACCCCACAACCTCTCCAGCATAAGCTGTCATCAGTGTTTTTGATCTTGGCCATTCTTACTGGTGTAAGATGGAATCTCAGAGTTGTTTTGATTTGCATTTCTCTGATGACTAAGGATGTTGAACATTTCCTTAAGTATCTTTCAGCCATTTCAGATTCCTCTGTTGAGAGTTCTCTATTTAGGTCTGTACTCCACTTTTTAAATTGGATTATTTATTCTTTTGATGACCAATTTCTTGAGTTCTTTGTATATTTTGGAGATCAGACCTCTGTCTGATGTGGGGTTAGTGAAGATCTTTTCCCATTCTGTAGGCTGTCATTTTGTCTTGTTGACCGTGTCCTTTGCTTTACAGAAGCTTTTCAGTTTCAGGAGGTCCCATTTATTAATTGTTTCTCTCAGTGTCTGTGCTGCTGGGGTTATATTTAGGAAGTGGTCTCCTGTGCCAATGTGTTCAAGTATACTTCCCACTTTCTTTTCTATGAGCTTCAGTGTGGCTGGCTTTATGTTAAGGTCTTTGATCCATCTGGACTTAAGTTTTATTCATGGTGATAAATATGGGTCTATTTTCATTCTTCTACATGTTGATATTAAGTTATGTCAGCACCATTTGTTAAATAAGCTTTCTTTTTTCCATTTGATTTTTTTTTTGCTTCTTTGTAAAAAATGAGGTGTTTGAAGGAGTGTGGATTAATATCCAGGTCTTCTATTCAGTTCCATTGGTCCTCCTGTCTGTTCTTTTGCCTATACCAGGATGTTTTCAGTACTGTAGCTCTGTAGTAGAGTTTGAAGTCAGGGATTGTGATACCTCCAGAAGTTCTTTTATTGTACAGGATTGTTTTGGCTGTCCTGGGTTTTTTGCTTTTCCATATGAAGTTGATCTTTAATGATATTTTAATGACAATTTCCCCCATCAATGTTTTAATCTTCATCTTTTTCTAGCTTATCTGTTTTGTGTGTCTATATTTTCAATCTTTCCATTTTTTTTTCTGTATCTATTCTTCAGTCAAGGAGCATTTAGGTTGTTTCCAGGTTCTAGCTATTACTAATAATGCTGCTACGAACATAGTTGAGCACATGATTTTGTGGTATGTTTGAGAATCCAAAAGTGGGGTACAGACTAAACAGAGACCTCTCAACAGAGGAATCCAAAATGGCTGAAAGACACTTAAGGAAATGCACAACATCCTTAGACATTAGAGAAATGGAAATCAAAACAACTCTGAGATTCCATCTTACACCTGTAAGAATGGCCAAGGTCAAAAACACTGATGACAACTTATGCTGGAGAGGATGTGGGATAAGGGGAACACTTCTGCATTGCTGGTGGGAGTGCAAACTGGTATGGCTGCTTTGGAAACCAGTATGAGAATTTCTCAGAAAATTAGGGAACAATCTACCTCAAGACCCAGCAATAGCACTTTTGGGTATATACCCAAAAAATGCTCAAGCATACAAGGACATATGCTCTTATTGTTAATAAAAAGCTGACTGGCCAATAGCTAGGCCGAATTTTCAGATCAGAGAGAATGCTGGGAAGGAGGCTGGAGTCAGGGGGAGTCAAGAGCTAAATGCAGAAGCAACATGGGAAGTTTATAGATGAGGTAAACAAGTCTCAGGGCAGCGCATGGATGAAGAGAAATGGGCTAATTTAAGTTGTAAGAGCTGACTGGAGACAAGCCTAAACTATTGGCCAAGATTTTATAATTAATAACATGTGTCTGTATGGTAATTTGCACAGCACCTGGCAGGACAGAGCTGATTGGCAGTCTAGACAGAAAACTCCACCTACAGGCGACTCTTAACACTAGCTAGTTAACTGTAAACACACATACACACACACACACACACACATGAACATAATCACATATGCACATACAGGAAGCTGTATTCCCTGTGGCCATTAAAATCTGCAGACACTCAGTTCCCGTATAGGAAATGATGAAATATTTGCACACAATTTATGTGCACTGTCCATTCATTTGAAGTCACTCTAGATTACTTATAACACTGGACACAAGGAAAATGTCATTCAAGGAATTGCCATGCTGTGCTCTTTAGAGAACAATTATAAAGAAAGTATTAGCATATTTTTACCCACAGCTTGCAGAACCTGGGAACAGGGAACCCAGGGCTTTAAGGGCTGACTCTAAGTAGTTGAACTCGCCTTTTCTATCAGGATCAGCAGATCCATCAGTATTCTCACATCCTCCTCTCCGGTCAAGTGGCCTTCCACCTCCCCCACTCCCTTCCTAGTGCTCCCACACCCCCTGAGCTCTACCTGCTCAGAGAGGCTGGCTAGCTTTCTAACTGCTAGGCCCTTCTTTGGTCTCTTTAACTTACTCCTCCAGCATCTGTTTTATTGATTTGTCAGTTTGATTTGGCATTCTCATTTCTATTGATGAGCAAACTGTCTGGACCTAATTACTGCGGTGCCCTTTTCTACGATGTCTCCAAATTGCCATGTCCGTTCAACGTCTTCTCTCTCCTCGAGGACTTGATAATCCTGGGAGTACTGGGTTACTTCTCTTTGTACCGGGGCATACTTGCCTGCTGCATTACTCATTGTCCCTGCCTTCAGTGGCTCTGACAGAGACAGACGTGCTGCAGGGAGGTCTGTGAAAACATTTTGGGTCAAGAGACTTGGTAGAGCCCTCAGAGTCAGTCGCATTTCTCCTGCCCAGCACCCACAGACTACTTTAGGAAGTCAGAAAGCAGCACCTCTGTCAGCTACTGTCACAAACAGAGAGGGTGAACAGCCACCAACCCAGGACATCACATTAACTAATTCTAAAGTGTTCCAGATCTCCCAGCACTCTGTCCCCGGGTTCCCCCTGAAGCCAGACACCCCAGCTGTGCCCTGGACTGTGGTTCTACAAACCTTCTTCTTGGTACAGCTACCCCGCTTTCTAAGCACTTCAGAATTCTCAGTAATGTTATTCACAGAGGGCGTTCTTTACTGTTTACTCAGATTGTCATTAATTTAGTTTTAATAAGCACTTAAAGTTTTGGTGAATCTCCAGTAAGCCCTCCTTCCAGTTCAGTTCCCAAAGTACAAATTCGATGACTTCATGCCCAGGATTCTCAACATGTAGTGAAGCATACCATGTGCAGCTCAATTGTCTTCTGTGCAGTCAAAGTCTTTCCCAGAACAATGAAGAGCTTTACTCATAGGGAATTAATGTTCAGGACATTGGGATGGGCAAGGACTTTCTTGGACAAGACCTCAAAAGCACAGGAAACAAAACAAAAAACAAACAGATGGGATGACCTCAAACGAAGCAACCTGTGGACAGGAAACAACCCACAGCGGAGGGGCAGCCTACAGAAGGAGAGAAGAGCTACCACTCAGAGTATACGGGGAGCTCAAAAACTCAGTAATAAACGAGACAATAGTCCAACGTAAAGAAGGGCCAGCGGCATGCGGTGGGTGACTACATCTCACAGCTCCTTAAACTGTGGATCAAAACCCACATGAGGTCTTTAACGGAACGTGCAGGCCATGGAAGATTTGACAACAACAAAACGTTTCTGTTCTGGCAGTAGCCAAAACTTAACTCAAAAGCAAAAGTAACGTCTCAGGCAGCACTCGCCAGGGTTGTGCCTGACTTCACGACAGTGCTGTTTCTGAACACCCAACACACAGTTTGACGGCTGTGCCATGACGTGAGGTAACACCGGTGAATGCTGCGGGCACAGCAGCTCAGATTCAGGACCACCCCCACTCACGCTTCATTGTGTGCCTTACTAGAGATACACTTTCATGACACAAATGTCTTCGTTACAGAAATCAGGCGCAGCCGGGCGGTGGTGGCGCGCGCCTTTAATCCCAGCACTCGGGAGGCAGAGGCAGGTGAATCTCTGTGAGTTCAAGGCCAGCCTGGTCTACAAGAGCTAGTTCCAGGACAGGCTCCAAAGCCACAGAGAAACCCTGTCTCGAAAAAAATCAAAAAAAAAAAAAAAAATCAGGCGCGGCATTTTCCTGCTGTCAGTCTCAACGGGTAAATACCAAATTAGCATATCTTTGGATTATACAGTATTGGAATGTTTAGTTTTAAAAACTGCTCTATGAACAGGTATGGTAGCACACGCCTTTAATCTCAGCACTTGGGAGGCAGAGGCAGGCAGATCTTTGTGAGTTCTAGGCCAGTCTGGGCTATACGGCAAATTCCGGGACAACCAGGGCTATGTAGAGATACCCTGTCTCAAAATAAATAAATAGCCAACCAAACAAATAAATAATTTTTAAAATCCTGTTCTTTAAGTTGCTGACTTACATTTCATAAAAAAAAAAAGAAAAAGTTAAGTGATTTTGGCTTGGGATTAAGACAGAATTTGCAACAATTACTGAAATGGCCCTAAACATACTTGTATCCTTTTATATTCCGTATTTATGTAAAGTAACACTCTCAGGATTGATGCCTGATTATCAAATCAAAATGCAGACAGCTCTGAAACACAGTAAAGGTGCTGTGTCATGCAGTATGGATTTTCAGCCAAGACTGATAAAATAAACAAGCAAATCCCTCTCATTGTATGCAAACTAGATCCATCTGATGTTAACCAAATCATATGTATATGAAATCATTGTTTTAAAATCATTTTCACGTGATTTATTATTGTCTTAGGGTTTAGATTGCTGCAACAAAACCCCATGACCAAAAAGCAAGTTGGGGAGGAAAGGGTTTATTCAGCTTAAACTTCCACATTGCTGCTCATCACCAAAGCCAGAACAGAAACTCAAATAGGGCAGGAATCTGAAGGTGGGAGCTGATACAGAGACCATAGAGGGGAGCTGCTTACTGGCTTGCTTTCCATGGCTTGCTCAGCATGTTTTGTTTGTTTGTTTGCTTGCTTGCTTGCTTTTTAAAATAAAACCATCTTCCCAGGGATGGGACTGATCGACTGGGTCCTCCCCCATTGATTACTAATTGAGAAAATGTCTTAAGCTGGATCTAATGGAGGCATTTCCTCAACTGAGGCTCCTTCCTCTCTGATGACTCTAGCTTGTGTCAAGTTGACACAAAACCAGCCAGTACAATTACCACTGAAATAGTATATGTATACCTATATTTTATATGCCTTTATAGCCGAGGTCACTTAAAATTTTTTAGTAAAAAGGAATTAAGAGTGGGAAATATTTAAGATAAAATACCAAGGAAAACAATGTACTTCATATTTCAAAAGAATTAGAAGAAAGGATATTGAAGGGTTTGGTTTTGTTTTTTTTTTTTGTCATTGTTGTAATTATTTTTGTTTTTCCTGAGACAGGGTTTCTCTGTGTAGCATTGGCTGTCCTAGAACTTGCTCTGTAGACCAGGCTGGCCTTGAACTCATAGAGATCAACCTGTCTCTGCCTCTTGAGTACTGAGCCACTGCTGCCTGGCTAGGATATTGAATGTTTTTATCATAAAGAAATGATAAATTTGGGGGGAGATGTGTACACATAGATTTAACCCAGTTTAATACTATATAATGTATATGTGTACTAAGCATCATACAAACCATATAAGTATGTACGATTTTAATTTTATATATCAATTAAAAATAAACTCAAACTCAAAGAGAACTTTAGTCAAATAAGAAAATAATTTTAAAAATTACAACCCAGCTTTTCCTTTCATTTCTTGCCTGCTAGTTACATAGTTTGACTGTATTTTAGGAAATTAATATAAATATAATACCACCTTTTTGGGTGAAGAAAGTTAAGATTTTTCACAAGGTTTTTCAAACATCTCTTTTAGAAAGTCATACAATTTTCTTATTTCCTCAAACTTGTAAGCCTAAAACTCTGAGGACAGTTCTAGAAATACTAGAGGAACAGTTTTTGCTGAATGAGAAGCATGATCAAACGTATGCTTAAGAATGTAGGTCTAAGCACCTTACAGGACTTACCTTAAAATCAAGGAGAAATTAATAATTAACTTATAAGAAAGTTGTTCTTTCCCAAACTTTAAATTTCACTAGTTACAGAATTAAGAGAATCATCTCAGTAAGACACCAGACTCTACTACAGCGGGGCTAATTAGACAAAGGAGTAGGTGGGGGTGGAAGGACACCAGGGTCACACTCTGGACATCTGTTCTGGAGAAGCTGTGTGACTCTGGGCAACAGTTTGAATCCCTCTAAATCGTAGTTTCCTGTGGGGTTTGGTGTATGAAAGACTGAGGCAGGAGGAGTGCTTTGAGTTTTGAGGCCAGATTGGTCCACATAGTGAGTTCCAGGCCAGCCTGGTCTCCATAGTGGGATAGCAAAGGGTACTGAGTGTGTGAGTGGGGTGGGGATAGGGTCTCTCTCTCTGTCTCTCTCTCTCTCTCTCTCTCTCTCTCTCTCTCTCTCTCTCTCTCTCTCTCTCTCTCTCTCTCTCTCTCTCATGCTCACTCCATCCTCCTCTAATTTTCTCATGCAACCACAGCTTCTTCTTGAGCATAGCCAATGTGCCCACAAGGATCCTCTGATTTGACTTCCTGTTTCCAAATGTGGCCCAGTCCCTGGCTCCCGGAATCTGGCTCCCATTGGCTGGCATTGTTAAAGGAGACTGTGATCTATGCTGCAGGCTCCACTATTTTAGCTGCTGGGGGGGGGGGGGGGGAGGAAGCATGCATCCTCCCCTTCCTGGGCTTGAGGTGTGATGCAGTCAGGTTCCCAGAGAGGCCCTCATCTGGGGACTAGCTGGCTCCTGCCCAGACATTATCACCAACCCAGTAAACCGTTTACCATTTCCTTCTAGATCTTCTGTGTGTGAGCTCCTGGCTGAGGCCACCAGGGAAAAGTAAACACCGATCTTGTCCTACCAATCATGCCACCCCTGAAGTCACAAACCCCTGGCTGGCTGTTGGCTGCTGCCCAAACTCAGCCTGCTCAACCTCTGACCTGGGCCAGTGACGCTCCCCGCTAAGTCCCCCAGGAGACTCATATTCCACTCCTCTAAGGCACAGCGATGCAGCGCACCTCCTTGGTTGTCCACTGTCCCTCCCAGACCCTTCCCTCAGCTGGAATGTCTTTCTGCTCTCCATCCTGGAATTCTCTGGCCTGCGGTCAGCCCATCTGCCAATCGGGAGCTCTGCTCACAGGCCATTTCCCACCACACCCGGCAGAGGACAAACAACTCAAGTTCTTGTGCCTCACCCGCTTCCCATGTCCAGCGTAAAAGGGCTCAGTAACAACAAAGGATCAAATAAACAAATAAGGTGGTAAAAATGAAGCCATTACACGAGAAGAAAATTATCCACACGGTTAATCACTGATCCCTCTACAAGATGTTAATTTAGGTGTGGAAGAAACGTCTCAGCAGTTTCGAGCATTGGCTGCTCTTGCACCAGACTTGGTTCTCAGCATCCACATGTGGTTCACAACCATCGTAACTCCAATTCCAGAGAGTCTAAAACCTTCTGGCCTCCACAGGTACCGTGCACACAGTACGCATACATACACGAGGACAAAATACTAACGCATATAAAATAAAATAAATAAACCTAAAAATAAAAGATATTATTATCATTTAATAAAATTAGAGATATTCCTTTAACATTACTAGCAAACCGACAGCCATAATCAACTCGAGGCAATGCTAACGAATGACGGCACAGCAGTGTTTGCCCCCAAGTGGAATTCCTAACAGAGGTGTGTGAACAGGAGGCTTGCTGAGGACAGTGGGGCAGCTTTTAAAGGACACCAATCCTTACTAGGATGGGTCACTAAAAGTAGGAAAGGTAAAGGGTCGGTGAGATGGCTTAAGCAGTAAAGCCCAACCAGACATACCTATGTCCAATCCCAGGGACCCTGGTGGAAAGAAGGAACTGACTCCTGCAAGCTGTGCTCTGACCTCTGCACGTGTGCCATGCACACATGCATGCGTGAGCACATGCGCATGCACACACACATGCACGCGCACACACACACACAGACAAATGTCATTAAAATCTTTTTTTTAAAGCTAGTCAACTTTCTTTGTAGTTTATAGTTACCAGACCGGAGAAGCCCCAATAGTTCATGTAGCTGATTAATAGTAACTAGCCGTTCATTACATTTATGAAGAGGATAATGTGTATAATTGTCTGTAATTTGCTCGTTTAAAAACTGTGTGGAAAAAAATAAAAACTGTGTGAAAGTCCCTATTGCTGAAGACACAGTGCACTTCAGTCAGGGTCCAGAGACCCCTGAGCTGAAATTTTGCTGAATGCCCCTCCCTGAGAACTAGCTTTCATGATACTAGAAAGCACTTTGTAAACTTCCAAAGGAGGGAGGCAGCCAAGAGCCCTACCCAGATATAATGCCTACGAACCACATCAGTGACCAGCACAATATGAGAACTCAAAGAGCGCAGTAGTGGTGGCATACCTTGGTGGTAACCAATAGCATCTCAGTTGGACTTTAGACCCTCTCAACAATAGAGAAGCCATGCCTGGTATTGGAATCCAGCTGGCTTCACAGTGCTAGTGAAGAGAATCTACAACCTCTAGTTTACTAAACCAGCACAATCCCTAACAATGACCTATAAACATGCGTCCTTATACCCACAGGTAAGTAGAGTCTTCCCCCCCATCAAGGAAACTTCTCTTTTCAGTAGTCAGAGACCACTATGGAAAACACAACCAATCAAAATGCAGACTTGGAGAGCCTAGTCCCAGTGGCAACATCTACAAAATATCCTCGTGCTTAAGGATCAGGGAGCATTGTGAAAGAGGGGGCAGAAAGAGCCAGAGGATCGGGGAGTTTACTGGGAGACTGGAATATCAAAAGCTACACCCATGAAGTCTCACCAATACAAATAGCCCAATGTGGGCCAAAAGACATCAATGTACAAAGACAACGCCAATGGACGCGCCATATTTGACAGGGGCAAAGCCCTCAAGGCTTCAATCTTATATAAAGAACCAGAGGCAACTGAGGAAAGCTGGAAGCAGAAGTGGTCATCCTCAGGACAACTGGCTGTCCAGTGCCAAATGGTCAGTCCTGAAAACACACACGCACATACCATTATTCAGACTGAACAGGCTATATGTAGGAATATGAATGTATATACACATAAGCATCCGATAGCAACTGTGAAAAAAGGAGACCATGAATGTGGAGGAGAGTGGGCAGGGGCATATTGGGAAGGTTTGGAGAGAAGAAAGGGAAGGGAGAAATGGCATTACGATATCAAAAATAAGATAAAAAAATGAAAAGAACTTGAATTTTTGAGTCCTGCATGTTCCTCCAGGAAGGCCTTGGTGACCCACGGGTGCACCATGAACTGTCCATGGAGAAAGACTGTTCTGCAAGGCACTTTCTGGTTTCTATGTATCCCCTCTCTGCCATTCTCTTCTTTCTATGCTGTATTCTTCCTGCCCAGTTGTCTTTTTAACCCCAGTAACCAGCGTGACACTGGTGTCTAGGCAAGTTAATGACTCTGTAAAATGGAAAACTCAGTACCTACCTCACAGAGGTACTTAAGTGAAATGCCAGGATGCGTGGAAAGCACTTCCGGGTGGCTGCAGGGAGTAACTTAATTAAAGAGCGGCTCTTCCCAGCTTCCGTTTACTGGGAGGCTGCCTGAACGAGTGTATTGAGACTATGTAACTTCTAACAACCACCGCAGCCAATGAGCAGGGGGCATTCTTAGAAGCATGCACCAAGAGAACGGGCTAGGTCCCTCCCTAAGGTCAGTGCAAGCACTCCCAAAAGCAGTTGGTGTAAAAACTCAAGACTGTTGAAAATAAAATCATTATGAAAACATTTGTTACATCGCACATAAAAATAGACCAGGATAATTGTAATGTGTGTCTGTGGAAGAATTTTATCTTCTTTAGAAAAGACAGTGTATGTAGATGTAATCCAGTTGACATTCTTGAGATGAGAGCATTCTGGATCACCTAGATGGGGTTCTGAATCCAGTGATGAATGTCGGTAAGGGACAGGAGAAGAGGGACTCAGTGGGAAAGGCCACGTGCAAATAGAGCCAGAGACTGGCGTGATACAGTCATTGAGAATACCTGCGCCACCAGAAACAGGAAAGACAAGGGAGGGTCCATTCCAGACTGTCCAGAACACGTATCCCTTGACCTGGGACTCCTGACCTCCAGAGCTGTCAAAGGACAGTCACCTGTTCTCAGAGTCCTAGGAAATACAGTGTGGCAATCCAAGGTGGCCCCCAAAGAAAGGCAGCTAGCCACACAAACATGCTTCTGTCTAGGGGCAGGGCTAACAGGCCCCAAGGTTCCAAAGCCACTGTGTTAAGCGATTTTCAGTCTCCATGATAAATACCTGGAGAAGGTGATCTCAAAGGTGGGAAGTCTTTTTCTGGGCTGCTCATTTCAGAGGTATTTAGTTCAGGTGCTTGACTCACCACTCCTGGGCTTAGGGGCAGGGGCATCATTATGAGTGAGAAGAAAGCTGCCCACTACACTATGACAAGGAGAGGCTGGGGACGAGAGAAAGCCCCCAAGGACATGCCTCACTGCCCTCCTTCAACTCGCTCTCCACTCCCTGCTCTAGAAGTTTCTATCACTTCCCAATAATCCCTTCAAATGATAAGTCTGACTATAGAGGAGTTCACAGATGAGATCAGAGACTGTACGATCCAATCACCTGCTAATGATTAGCTCCAGTAGCTGGCCTGAGCAGGCCTTCAACCATGATTATTGGGGGAGGGATGCACTTTTTACCCAAACCATAACAACAGCAATGATTTTGAACAGACCAATGAAAACACTCTCACTTCCTGTTTCTAGGATCCAAGAGGAAGGGATGAGCCTCCAATGGGAGGCCATGGGTTTTGGTTTCCACCTTCATCGGTGCACAAATACGACACTCCCTGAAACATTTGCAGAACCGGCAAGATGAAGAGAAGGGCACCCCACAAAGAAAAGCTGATAGCCACAAACACCCAAACTAGACAGAAGTGCGGGAACAAATCATGAGATCTGTCCTTCACGCAGGCAGAAGCTTAGCAAACACAAAGTCTTTTCACACAGAACAAAACCATTCAAGGGGTTGGGGACAAGAAGCACACACACTTTCATAAAAATCTTGGCACAAATCTTCATGTATGCAAATTTTTATAGTAAAACTCACATGTTGTAAGTGGGCAGACGCTGGCGCCTTCCAAGGTTTGGCTATGCTGCTGGAATCGCCTGTAAATTCCCATCTACCACTCTGGAGTTGAGATTTGTCTTCTCCCAAGGCAACACTGTAACATTTAACACTATCTTCCCTGGCAATTGCTACAAGACCCTGACAAAATGAAATATTATCTAGAAGAAAATTCCAGAAGAAAAACTGGATACATGAATTGGGCAGCACAATATTCTCCAACTTAAAAGACGGTAGGGCAGAGAGACGACTCTGTTCTCACACAGCCTATTCCTCTGTTCCCTGGTCTCCCCTTTTGTCCCTGCAGACATTCATTAATGGATTCAGGGCCCACCTGACCAAGATGCTCTGGTCTCAAGGATTGCCAAGCCTGATTACCTGAGTTCGATCCCACGATCCACATGTAGAAAGAGAAAACCTACTCATACACATACACACACATCCCAACCCCATCACACACTAAATAAATGCTAAAAGAAGAGTTTATATATGTTTTGAGATGTGTCACCTACACCAGAGTTTTTCCTATCTTACGTTCTTCAGTTTGTCACTGCAGAAATAAGATGAGTCTTTGAAAACTAGCATTAAGTGGAAACTGAAAGGTGTGGATTTTTTTTTTTTTTAACATGGAGAAGTTGATATGAAATGCAGTACCTTTCTGTAGGCCATCTCTTAGTCAGACGGTTTTTATCCCTGGCCCTGATTTACTCTTGGCCTCCACTGTGAATTGCTGGAGTACAGAAATCACCTGGATTTTATTTCCGAGTCCTGTCTTCACAGACTCTGTGTCTGGGGCCTATATCTTCAGAGGCAGCCATCCAAGTGATGAGAGAGGAAAACTGCATCAAATGTTGATGTCCATGCGTAGCAGCGTCTCTAGTCCGCATGAAGCATCAAGAAAAAGATTTTTATTTATTTGTTTGTTTGTTTTTCAAGACAGGGTTTCTCTGTAGCTTTGGAGCCTGTCCTGGAATTAGCTTTTGTAGACCAGGCTGACCTCGAACTCACAAAGATCCACCTGCCTCTGCCTCCCGAGTGCTGGGATTAAAGGCGTGCGCCACCACTGCCCGGCAAGAAAATGATTTTTAAATGTCCTCCTTAATCACGCCTAATTAAGAATGGGGATGTAGCCGAGTAGTAGACATCTTGCCTAGCATTTGAGGCTCCAGGTTTGATTCCCGGAACTGCTCCAAAGAATTCACATATTTATTCAGCTAATACTTATTGAGAAGCTATTTGGGGCCAGAGAGCATTTGTAAGCAATTTAGCAATGGATTAAATTACCCTCCTCATGTAGAGAGACAGAGAATCTATATGAAAAATCAGCAAGATATATAGTTAGTTTCATCGGTTAAATGCATAAAAGAAATGCAGGCTGGAGTACCTGCTGGTGTTGACATATTTTCTTCCTGTATGCCATCAATACAGCCAAGAGTGACCTACTTTGGTTTTATTTTATTTTATTTATTATGTATACAACATTCCTTCCATGTATACTTGCATGCCAGAAGAGGGAACCAGATATCATTATAGATGGCAGTGAGCCACCATGTGGTTGCTGGGAATTGAACTCAGGACCTCTGGAAGAACAGTCAGTGCTCTTAACCTCTGAGCTATCTCTCCAGCCCCCGACCTACTTGTTTTTTAACTTACTTTGTGTGTGTGTGTGTGTGTGTGTGTGTGTGTGTGAGAGAGAGAGAGAGAGAGAGAGAGAGAGAGAGAGAGAGACAGAGAGAGAGAGAGAGAGAGAGAGAGTCCAAACCTGATGACCTCTTAGAGGCAAGCATCTTTACCCAATGAGCCATCTTGCAAGCTTCTGTTGTTGTTATTTGTTTGTTTTTGAGATGGGGCCTCAGGTTGGCCTTGAACTGATGATATTATTGCCTTGGCTTTCCAAGTGATGGAATTAAGGGCACTTACCACCCTGCTCTGCCTAAGAATGATCCACTCTTCAATTATTTGTTGAAAATCATCTCCCACAGATATTTTATTTTTTCAGTGCTTGGGCTCAAGTCCAGGTTGTTGCATGTGTTGGGCAAACGCTCTACTGGAGCCTCATCCCCTTTCCCCAAGGACACATCTATTTTCTTTTTCATTTTTTTAAAGATCAGGTTTCTCTGCATAGCATTGGTGGTACTGGAACTTGTTCTGTAGACCAGGTTGGCCTTGAACCCAGAGAACCACCTGCCTCTGCCTCCCGTGTGCTGTAATTAAAGGCATGTGCCACCACAGCCAGGCCACCACGGACATATCTGAATTCAGTGGTTGCCAGCCTTACCAGTCTAGCCTTCTGTAGACTTGGCTGGTAAGCAAGTGTAAAAAGTTTGCCTTTAACAAATAGTGTGTACAGGGTGGGGAGGGGACTAGAAGATGCTAACATTTCCTAAGTGTGTGTTGCTCACCCAGGACAGCAGTAGGTACAAGCTGATTGGACATCAGAGATGCTCTGTGTAACATCAGAGAGAGATAACAAGAGTCTCAGTTTACCCAGGGAGAAACAGGCATGACAATAATTTGCTGAAGGTCACACTGTAAGTGGCACTGGGGAAATTTGAACTCTGCACCCACACACACAATTACAGTCTTTCCTTCACTATTGACCACTATTGGAATTCTTTTATTTTTAACCTACATTCCTCGATTGATCAACCCCTATAGACTTGGAAGCATTGTTTCAGGTTTTATATAGCAGAAGTTACTTCTCCACTTCAAAAAACCAGCCTCATTTCAGATTTCGCTACTTAGGATTATATTATCCTATAGCCAATAGAATTGAACCGCTAAATAAAATATTCATATCCGATACTGAGCACTGACTAATAATTTTCAAATTAAAATGGTCATTGACTCTCTCAATGTGGTTCCTGACCCCACTACTTTTCCTTCCTTATTTCTTTTGTGGTTGAATCTTAAGCCTGTATCTCCAGCCAATGGAATGCCCAGATGGCAATGGGAGCCCATGCGGCATATTTAGATGCTAATACATACAACATGCAACCTAAGGATAAACGACTGTGTGAACCAGATCTGAATAATTCCTAGACATTTTCACTTAATTTGGTGTCCTTTTCAATTACCTCGATAACAGCTTCCAGGTCGGAGGAAGCAGATACCGTGGAGATAAAATGACAGTCCTCGACAAAACGACGGTAACATCACAACTTCCTCCCTTTAGCGTGGGAACGGCTCATCTTTTACTATGCACCCAACAGCAGGTGCATTCGGGGAAATAACAGAAGACGCACCGACAAGAACCAAGGGATTGCAGAGCTAGGTCGCGGTCTGCTGCAGAGCTCGGCGTGCAATTCCCACCCAGCAGCACTCGCCGGCGCCCAGGGGAAGGAGAGCCCCAGCGAGGCCAGGATGCGGGGCGCGGGGTCCCAGCCGCTCCCTCCCAGCGCGCTCTCGGAGTCGCCTGCAGGAGCGCGGCGCGCGGCCCGGGCGCTGGGCGATGGCTGCTCCGCTAGCTCCGCGCGCCCCACCGCTGCCAGGCCCCGCGCCCCCGCCCTGCTCCTGCGCCCCTGTCCGCTGTCCACGCGCCCGGGCCCTGCCCCCGGCGCGCCTGTCTCTGTGCTCCTCCGGTATCCCCCACTGCCCTGTTGGCGCGCCCCAGCCCCGAGTCCTTACCACAGCTTCCTCTTGAGCGGCAGGAGACTGCCGCGATTGGACGGGGTGACGCCGATGGCCATCTGCAGCACCGTCAGGTATTTCTGGTACTTCATCTTGTCCCCGCTCCGCTCGCGGGCAGGGCCCCGCCGCCGCCGCCGCCGCCGCAGACACAGCCCCTCCAAGCGCCGCATAGATCAGCTCTGGGCCATCCGCCGCCCCGCCGCGCGCCCCGCTCCCGCTCCTGCCGCCGTGCGTGGCCCGCTCGCGCCGCCGTGCGTGGCCCGGTACCGCCGCCGTGCGCGCCCTCCGCCCGCTCTCCGCCGCCCCGCGCGAGCTCGGCACCGCTGCGCACCGGCGGGCGCGGCCTGGAGGCGGCGCTAAGCGAGCCTCGCAACGCGCAGGTCTGCACCCACGTGCCTCAGTTTCCCCAGGGGCTGGCAGCTCATTTTCAGTTGATTATGGCCGTAAAGAATCTCAGAGTAGGAAAAAAAATTGTATATGGTTACCACTTCGTGGTTTGTCTCTAAGTGTTATATTTTCTGCCCTGATGTGACTGACGATTTTATATTTCTACACGGTGTGTTGCATATATGTTATACAATGTTATACATGGGGGGTATGCAATTAGTTCTGGATAGTGGAAATACTGGAGTCGGGCAAATAATCAGTTGTGAAAAGTTGAGTTTGTTCCATGACCTTTAAACTTATTGTGGAACTATGTATAGGGAAAAGAACAAAAGTAGACATCAGATGCATTTTATACTATGATTTTAAATATTGCAAACATTAAGAATGAAAAGCCACATATGCAGGTAACATGCCTGCAACTGTCTCTCTGGATCCGTAGTTGTCCTGAGAGCACCAGAAGAGGGTGGAGCTGGCGAAGGGCTTCAGTAAGTCAAGTACTTGCTGCAGAAGCATTGGGACGGGAGTTCCATCCCCAGAACCCCTGTAAAAAAATGGTCTTGTTAGCCAGTCTCGCCAAATCAGCGAGAGACCGGTCTAAACGAAGGTGGGCAATGATTTGAGGAAGACACTTGAACCACCTCTGACCCCGGCATGGTTCCCACTCACAGGCACACACAAAGGGCACGCTATTGAGGGTGAGCTGAACTTTGCTT
Organism: Arvicola amphibius; assembly: GCF_903992535.2. Taxonomy (NCBI): domain Eukaryota; kingdom Metazoa; phylum Chordata; class Mammalia; order Rodentia; family Cricetidae; genus Arvicola; species Arvicola amphibius. Next base: position 137,753,641 of record NC_052058.2, read on the forward strand.
GACCTCAAGTGGACTATGTACTCACATAGTATCTTTTCTGCGCTTTGGCAAATTCTCACGTTAGCATTCCTGTCAGTGTTATATCCTTTGGGCTGCTACCACGCAGGATCTCAGCGGTCCTCTCACATAATTATGGGGTTTTTTTGGCCCTTTTATTTCCTCTACTATGTCCTCATTCTTTTAGTCATAACATTTATGCTGCTTAGTTTTTCTCAAGTTAACCTAAATTAACATTGCTTGGGAAGAGGGAACCCCAGCTGAGGAGTTGTCTCCACCAGGCTGGCCTGTGGGTATGCCAGTGTGGGCATTTTCTTGAGTAGTGCTTGCTATGAGAGGGCCTGGCCCTCTCTGTGGGTGGTGCCACCTCTGGATAGGTGGTCATGGGTTATATAAGAAAGCAGGCTGAGCAAGCCAGTCAGCACTCTTCTGCGGCTTCTGCTTCAGTTCCTGTCTCCAGGTCCCTGCCTTGAGTTCCTGCCTTGACTCCCGTCAGTGACGGACTGTGATGTGAAATTGCAAACTTACATAAACCCTTCCCTCCCCAAGTTGCTTTTGGTCAGTGTTTTATCACAGCAACAGAAAACAAATTAGAACACAGTTCTTTTAACAGTTTTTTTTCCTTTTTTTTTCGAGACAGGGTTTCCCTGTAGTTTCTAGAGCCTGTCCTGGAACTAGCTCTTGTAGACCAGGCTGGCCTCAAACTCAGAGATCCGCCTGCCTCTGCCTCCCGAGTGCTGGGATTAAAGGCGTGCGCCACCACCGCCCAGCAGAACACAGTTCTTTTATTTTGCTTCTGTTCTTGCTTGTTTCTTGTTCAAGGCAAGAGCTCGCTCTTGTCCAGGCTGACCTTGAACTCAAGCCAATCCCCCTGCCTTGGTCTCTACGCGGTGGGATTACAGGTGTATGCTAGCACGCCTGGCTACACAGCACTCCTTACTTGACTTCCCATCCTCAGTAAGTTCTGACCTCATACCTGTGGCCCCTGGAGAGTACTCTTCCTACCACGGTTGCCACAGAAGTTTCTTCTGAACTTCCCTTTATGCAAGAGACTCCACCTGAAGTCCATCTTCGCTGGACTCATTTCTTTGCCGAACCTTCGTCCTTGTTGGTCGATTTCTTCTTTCCAGTTTTATGCGATGGTGCATGGCTCAACCGCAGCAAGAAACGGCAGCTTGCCGTCAGCACCTTAACCCAACAGCCGATGTCCACTGGCCAAGCACAGACACGCTGCGAAAGAACCTCTGTGTGTCTGGGGAAGAGGACCAGTGGATACGAGCACTCTTAACCAGATGACTTGGGTTTGGATACCCCCCCACACACCCCCACAGAGGTTATGACTCTCTCACCCCAGAATCCCAGCGGTGGAGGGTGGGACTGGAAGATCCATAGGGTTTGCTATTCGTCAGTCTAGACAAAACCTAGAAAACTCTGGGCTCACTGAGAAACCCTGTCTCAAGGGAGCAAAATGGAGAGTGATGGAGCAGGCCACCAGATGCAAAGGCTGCGCACAGGTATGGTGTCTCAGTCACCTTTCTAGCCCCATGACGAAACACGAAGACCTAGGCAACTTATAAAAGGAAGCATTTAATTGGGGGCTTCCTTACAGTTTCAGACGGTGAGTCCATAATCATCATGGTAGGGAGCATGGCAGCAGGCAGACAGGCATGGTAACTGAGAGTTCACACCTTGAGACAAGAGTGAGGCAGAAAGAGAGTACAGAGAATGTCATGGGCTCTTGAAACCTCCAAGGCCACCCCCCAGTGACAAACTTCCTTCAACAAGGCCACACTTCCTAATCCTTCCCACCAGCTTGGGGACCAAGACTTCTAATGTATGAGCCTATGAGGGCATTATCATTCAAAATACCACCTATGGTATGCAACACACATACAAATAATCCGCTGTGATTAATCATTGATTATGATGATTATGATGCTATTGAACAGACTGTGAACCGAATGACCAAGAGCAGAGTCTGTGTCAGATGCATTTGCTCAGTTAATGTGTCCTGGAATTGAAATCTGAACCATGCTTTGAGGGACTGGTTCTGATACTGGGCGTACCTGCACAGCCCAAACCGTGTGTGTGTGTGTGTGTGTGTGTGTGTGTGTGTGTGTGCTTAATGCACATGGGAAGAGTACAAGGAACAAGTTGCCCATAATGCCCACCAGGAAGAAATACCAAATGTTAACCTTCACCTTCCACAGGGTCTGCCCCTTTAGTTTCGAATTTGGGATGTAAGATTAGCACACATCAATTTTCCTGTGGTTTGGGCTCCCAACATTTCACCTCCATCTGTCCAGGGCTTTTAGCTCTCACAGAAAATAGGAAACTGGTAGGTCTTCAGCCCTTAAAATGCACAACACACACACACACACTCAGAGAGAGAGAGAGAGAGAGAGAGAGAGAGAGAGAGAGAGAGAGAGAGAGAGAGAGAGAGAGAGAGAGAGAGAGAGAGAGGATCACACCTCACACCCTGGGGCTAGTGCATGCTAGGCAAATGGTCTATCACTGAGATACATCCCCATGTTGTCATTTTGAGACAGGTGCTTGTTAAATTCCATTACAATACTCCTGTCTCTGCCGCCTGTCTCTACTGGAGACTGCCATGCCCAACATCACCCTCCCCACCGGCAAACAGCCACCATTTCTTTTTATTTGTTTGCCTTTTTGCATGACTTTTGCTGTTTGTGGGGTGTTTGATGAAACACTACGTTGTGATGAGTGGTTTACACAACCAAAGGCAGGAGGACCCATTAAGAAAAAACGAGAGAGCAGGAAATACGAGTGAAGCACTTTCAGAATGGCAGAAAAATCTTCATCGACATAAAAGGCAGAGCAATGCAAAAAGAAAATGGGCAAACCCAGAATGTTGAGAACTATAGACATTAATCAGGTTTGCAACACTCCAAGGAGGTCTACTAAAAGAAAACAAATAAAAAAAAAAACCAACAACAACAACAAAAAAAAAAAAAAACTACTGAACTTGGGGAGAATGATGAGGTTTATGGCATTTTGACTTGCCCAACCTCCATCCTCTCTTCTCCAATCTGTCAGCAAAAGACATGTTTGAAAGATACAAATGAGTAAAAAGAAGAGGGACTAGAAAAAGACGGTCCATGCACATAGTAATAAAGGACCTGGGCTGGAAGTGTGAATACCAGACAAAACAAGCTACCAGGAACAAAGTTGTTACAGGAAGAAATAAAGGCATTGGATAAAGATGAAAGTGTCAATCTACCAAGCAAGCATCACAATTAGGAATAAAATGCATGTGACTGAGCCCAACAATATGACGAAACTTGTGTGGATGTGGTCCTTCATTTGGTGGAATGACCCACACCTTCATTCTAAAGGGTCTGGACCATTAGTAGCCCTAACTATAGTGCCACTGCGAGCTGCTGAGAGGGATGTCTTCATTTCAGATGTCCTCTTCCTCGTCTCCCTTGTAATAAGCATCATGAGTCCCCAGTCTGAGTTGGGAGTCAGCATCAACCACTTCCATACAGCTCAATAACTCTTTTCTTCACCGATTCCAAGGCATAGTAGTTCAAAGTGCCTACTTTTTCAGCCTAATAGAACTATTTTTTATGGCTCCTGATCAAAGCACTTCTTCCTTTGGTGTAAAGGCCTCTGAGACAATGGAGTACCTGTTCTTAGGGACAGGGAGCAAATGGGTTTTTTTTTTTTTTGCCAAGAATACACTGAGAGATTGGTGTGGGAGGTTTTTCTGTCTATGTGTTGCTTTTCTTGGTTAATGAATAAAGAAACTGTCTTGGCCTGATAGGGCAGAACAGAGCTAGGTGGGGAAGACTAAATTGAATGCTGGGAGAAAGAAGGGCAGAGTAAGAGAGACACCATGGAGCTGCTGCCAGAGTCAGATATCCTGAAACTTTGCTGGTAAGCCACAGACAGCCTTGTGGCAATACACAGATTACTAGAAATGGGTTAAATTAATATAAGAGTTAGCCAATAAGAAGCTAGAGCTAATGGGCCAAGCAGTGATTTAAATAATACAGTTTCTGTGTGATTATTTCAGGTCTAAGCTAGCTGGGCGGCCGGGAACCAACAAGCAGCCTGCCACTACAGGAGTTGATTTCTTTCCCACGATTCTTGGACTTACCAATCCTGGTTCTGGAAGATGGCAACCTTTGCTGGATGCTAGTCTAAAACATTCGTAGCTTTCGGAGAACTTTGCTCAGTTGGACAAGTCATTCCCACACAGATGTTTCATTATAATATTCAAAAATATCCAATATTCTATCAAGATAGATGCTAAAGTTTGAATGTGTATCCCCCAAAATGTATATATTAGTGAATGTCCTTTAATGGTGATGCTTTTAGGTACTGAGGTCTTTGGGGAAGGTGATTAGGTTAAATTTTCCCAAATAAAGTTGGTGTCATAAAAAGCTGTGTTCCCCTTCTACCAATTGGGCATGAACCACCAGTAGGCTCTCACCAAACCTCACTCTCCAATGACTTGATCTTGGACTTCTCAGCCTCCAGGACTATAAAAAACAAAACTCTGTAGTCACTAAGTTATGAGTTCATGGCGTTTTGACTAAGTCATGGAGAACATGGTAAATCCAGCGGGCCCGTTGCTATTGCTCCTTTGCTGCCAGTGAGTTCCTTGTTCAAAGGCAACGCAACGAGTCTCCCAGGACTGTGGAGGTGTTCTGTAAGTGCGCAGTTGCAATTTTCGCAGAAGCACTGTGTAGGGAGGTAGATCCATGTTCAGACTAATTGTCTATTCTACTTAGAACAAAACATTGTTCCTCCATTGTGAAAGACATTTAATAGAGTTAACCTGCCACCAAGTAGCTGGATAATCGTCCCAGGGAATGTGAAGTTGGAGGTTGCTCATTTGTTTCTGGCTGCTTGGACCCCAAAACTATATTATTTGCTGTACTGTTTGACCAATAGTTTAAGAGTATTTCTAGCTATCTCTTACATCTTAAATTAACCCAATTCTATTAATCTGTCTGTTGCCACGTGGTTGCAGCCTACCGGTAAAGTTCCATCTGGTATTTGACATTTGTCTCCTGTGGGGCTGCATGGCTTCTCCTTGACTCCTGCTCTCTCCTCTATCTACTTGGAATTCCCACCTTGCTTTTTTCTATGCTGTAATAGGCCCAGAGCAGCTTCTTTATTAACCAATGGTATTCACAGCATACAGAGGGGAATCTTACATGAGGAGTGGTTTCATATTTGGGGTCAGTGTTGTTCTCTGCTGCAGGAAGATTGGGGACTTGGAAGCCACAACAGTCTTGATGAGTGGAAGTACATGTTGTGAGCCCATGTGTAGCCCCTGTTCCTGGCCTACAGCCACATTGTTCCTGAGCTCATTGGCAATGGCCACAGTGACTGGGGAAAGAGACTGACTTATTTCCACAGAACACGCCATCTTAGTCACTTGGTATTAAAAGCCTCCTTTGCTTTTCATTCATTCTTTGGTGATCATTCTTCAGGTCACAAATACCTTCTTGTCACCAATTTTCTAGCCAGATTCCATACAAGTCTCATCAACCAAACCGCTGGCCACAAGCCACAAATCATATCTGGCCACTTCTTTCATGTAAAATGAGCAGCCAGGGGCATTGCTCAGCTCTTTGCTCAGTGGGAGTATTTTCCTATACACAGTTCTTCATAGATATCCCAGAAAGGGGCTCTAGTACTATGGTGTACTCTTTGGTGGTGACTGTATGTCACACATAACTCCATAATTAGACCTAAGTCTGCTCTTCATGTCTGCTAACTGTAAGACTTCTTACGCAGTCACAGTTAGGGCTGGAAGAAGAGGCAGGGCATCAGGAGTGGGGACCACAGACACTGGGTCCTTCTCACGTCACTTATTTGTGCCCAGTCAGGCTCAACTTCACAGATACCAGGTCCATTTAGTGATGGAGTGTTACTGTGTGCCCTTGCCTGCATGACTTCGTGATCAGCCCGCACTTGGCTGAGGATAGCTAGCTTAGGTCACATGGTAGCTTGGTGACTCTAGTGAGTGCTCTACAAGAATCTCCTTATCCAAAAGAGAACAGTTGTCGGCAGAGCACAGCAGTCTCTGTTCCAAGATTCGAGCAGCTCACCTTTCAGCACTCGCCAAAAGCTCTTCTCTGCCACCAAAACTTTCCAGCACAGTTGTACCTGCTGTGTGGTGTGGCAAAGCAAAGCGGCAGAGCGGCGCGCTTGGCAGGCTGGAGGTGTTGCAGCCTGGAGTGTGCTCAGCCCCACTCAAAACTAACAGCCTTTTGCAATATTCGGCAAGTGGGCTGGAGCAGCAGGCCTGCATGAGCAGGCATTCTCTTCAAAGTCACACTCACTGGGCATTTTATCTCTTTGCTTATAGAAGGGTACATAAGCAACACACAAGCTTCATCTTTGAAGACACCACAATATGTCTACCTGGCAGAAACTGTAGAAATGTCACTGAGGTGGAAGACATCTGAATTTAAAAAAAAAAAGTATTTATTTACCACCCTTTGACATGCAAGTATTTTTTCAGTAAGTGCAAAATCATTCACCAGACCTAACAAGCAGAATGTCATCTATGCCATGGGCCGGTGTGCTGTGCTGTGATGGGAAACATAATGAAGTTTCCTGTGGACTAAATTCTGACACGGGGATGGAGACCTGATCGAGGGTAGTAAGAGCACATAGCTGACTTTACCAGCTGGAAGCAAAACACTTCTAGTGGTCTTCATTAATAAGGATGCATTAAAAAAGCATTTACCAAATCAATAGCTACATGCCAGCCACCGGGGGTTGTGTTAATTTGCTCAAGCAAGGAAACCACATTTGCTAAGGAGACGACATCAGATGGGGGTAATAATACCTGGTTAAGCTTAAGTTTATGAGTATCCACCATCTGCCTGCGTAGGCCGGCAGGACTGCCGAATGGGGATGGGGTGGAAATTGCCACCTTTGCATCATTCGGTCCTTGGTGTTGGAACTAATACTTGCACCCCTCCCCCGCTGGAAGGGGGAGGAGGAAGGGCTTTTACATGAGCATTGCTCTAGGTAGAGAAAGTTCTCGCGCCCACTTCTTGGCCTGTGAATCTATCATAGTCCCACTTCCTGGTCAGGGAAACAAACTGGGATTCTGTCTGTGGTTGAGGATGTTTGCTTCAACTTCGCGTTTTGGAACTTGGATAAGGAGCCATGAGGTGGGGTTAGGGAACCTCTGGTTCCATTGGGAGTGGACTTACTCCAGAAATGCAATGATCACCCGACCCCCATCAGTACCTACTATTACTGGGAGGGCCATTGATGATTTGGGGTCTTTTAGAACTAGGGTCAGTTCAGAGGCAACAGGATCCCAAAGAACTGATTCTTTTCACCTCCTTGATGTACCATCGGTCAATGGTCATGGGTCCTTTAGAGGGAGATGGGGTGAACATCACAGGGTCCTTCCTTAAGGGAGTCTAGTTCCCTTTCATTTAATGGCTTCTGGCTCTATAAATTGACCCCGGGACTTGCTCCAAAGGGTGTGAGTCTGTTTTGTGATTCAAGTTAAACTTTATTTTTTTTTTTGAAAGTTTAATAGGCTTCCAATCTACTTCACTTCTAGGGATGCCACGATTCATGAGCCAGTGCCATAGGTCTCTATGTCTGCCAGTTGGTGACTGAATGCCAATAACTAACCCCTGCCGCACCATGGGTCCAGTTGCTGAACTGTGGAATGGACAAACTGTTGTATTTATCATACCACACACATCATTTCTCTGTGACAAGAGCATTCTAAATCTTCCCTTTGCGCTATTTTCAAGTATATAATACCTTATTTAATTACAGTCTCAGTGCCAAAGAATAAATTTTGTCCCTCCTCTCTAAATGCAGCTCTGCACCCACTGACCAACATTTCCCCTCCTAGGGCCTTTGGTAGCAACCACTATCTCCGTTGCTACAAATTGACCTTTTTAGATTCCATATACAAGTGAGATCACATGGCATTTGCCTTTCTGGGTTTGGCAGAGTGTACACGTTTCAAAATATTTGGAAGGGAAAAATATCTGAATAATTAAAATACTCAGTAAGTCCAAAATAAGCTAAGAAAGGAGAAAACCCATGGAACAGGCAAACCAAACAGAAACTACAAATTCTATTTGCAGACAAAAGCGGCCATGAAATGCAAACCGTGTTTTCAGGAATGGTTCCATGACACAGTCTGGATATTGTAGGATCCATTACAGTTCTTGTCAATGTATGAAAAGCTCCAAATGAAAGATATCTCTTAAGGCGCCATTTACACAAAACATTTTTTTGAAAACACAATAGAGGAATGCAGAAGTTGGGAGGTAAGGGACTAGGAAAGACAGAACAGCCAACTCTAAACCAAGGAAAACGTACACAGCTAGGCTAAGACAACTCAGCACAGCCAACTCTAAACCAAGGAAAACATACACAGCTAGGCTAAGACAACTCAGCATAGCCAACTCTAAACCAAGGACAATGTACACATCTATCCTAAAACAACTCAGCTTAGCCAACTCTAAACCAAGGACAACGTACACAGCTAGCCCAAGACAACTCAGCTTAGCCAACTCTAAACCAAGGAAAACCTACACAACTAGCCTAAAACAACTCAGCCTAGCCAACTCTAAACTAAGGACAACGTACACAGCTAGCCCAAGACAACTCAGCTTGGAGAAATAAAACTGCAGAAGTACATATTACGTCACGTTGATTAAAAAGGTCAGTTTGCTGGGAGTATATGAGACTTAGAAAGCTATGAATTCCATATAGATATCTTCAAGATGTATAAAGCAAACACTGATAAAATTTCAATATGAAACAGACAAATCTATTAGAAAAGTATTCACATTATTTTCTGTTATTGATATAAAGAGCAGACAAAGGTCAGTGAAGATGTCAAAGATTTGGATAAAATAACAAAGTTGACATAGTTAACCTTTTAGACAAAGTTGACCTTTCATTGTTATAGAATTCCTATTATCTCATGTACAGATATTGGCTAAATACAAAGGAAACACAAATAGAGTCTCAAGATATCCCAGAGGTTTCAAATTGCACAGAGTTCTTAGAAAAATGATGTGGGAAAGCCGGGCAGTGGTGGCACACGCCTTTAATCCCAGCACTTCGGAGGCAGAGGAAGGCGGATCTCTGTGAGTTCACAGTCAACTTGGTCTGAAAAACAAGTTCCAGAACAGTTAGAGCTGTTACACAGAGAAGCCCTGCCTTGAAAAACAAAACAAGCAAACAAAGAAACAAAAAATGACATGGGAACCTATGTATGAGAAATTTAAAAAAAACAATCACACATCAAAATAAAATAGCAAAACTATTTTGAAAAGATTCACAACAAAACATTTCATATAAAATTTCCTTTAAAACATAACTTACCAAAACTTATTTGGAAAGAAATAGGCAATCTATAATAAGAAATAGGAAACTGTACTGTAAGCTAGGCTCACAAACAGAAACACAAGAAATAGGAATCTTCTAAGATCCCTAATGTCCCATTTTGCCCACAACAGCCCCAGCTTACACCTAATATTAATGCCCACTGATTATTTTCATAACTCTCTTAATTTTCAAGCATGCTCCAGTTAGAGGATAAGCCATATGTTCAGCCCTCCTGCTTATAATAATTACAGAAACTAAATCTGCAATCCAAAATGTTCCTCAAAAAAAAAAAAAAAATCCCAGGCCCGTGTTCATCAGCAAGTTCTAGCCAACATGATGGGAGAAGCCATTTTCAACATAGGCAACTGTTTATAAAATAGAAAATACACTCTAACTTTTGAGACTAAAATCTGACTGGAAGCCTGTGGCTGCAATTCAAAGGTAGAGCACTTTCCTAGTGTGTATGAGGCCCTGAACTCAAACCTAGGCTCAAGAGAAAGAATGAGAGCAAGAACAAGAAAGCAAGCTAATGGGAGGGAGGGAGGGGGGGGAGGGAGTGAAAGGAGGGAGGGAAGGAGGGAGGGAGGGAGGGAGGGAGGGAGGGAGAGAGAAGAGGAAGGAGGGAGGAAGGGGGGGAGGGAGGAAAGGAGGGAGGGACAAGAGAAGAGAGGGAGTGGGATGGATGGATGGATGGATGGATGGATGGATGGATGGATGGATGGATGGGTAAGCTGGTGGGTAGAGGGAGGGAGGGAGAAAGTGTGTGTGGGGGAATAAAGCCTGCTAGATCACACCTGAGAAGAAAATTACATGTGTGAGTTGTTGAGAGACAAGCAACCTTGTCAAAACTCTCGCTGTGCTCCAACAGAAACGACAGAGGCCGACACAGAAGAAAGAGGAGCTAACGGTACGCTCGCCAGCACCTGTTCGCTCTACTCTTTTTAAGAGTACCTGTGCAGCTGAGGTAAGGTCAGCACTCAGTGTGGTTTGATTTGCATTTTTCTGGTCAGTGATGTTGACATGTGTGTCCTGAAGATCAAATCCTGGAAATGCTAGGTGAAGGCGTGACTGCAGAGCCCTACTCCCAGCCCAAAGCATTTTTGAAATAATATTTGTTGGCTATTTGCAAATCCTTCTCTGAAAAATGTTTATTCAGGTAATCCATAAATTTTAAAATAATTTTTTCTGCTGATTTTGATTTTTTATGTATTCTACAAATGAACCTCTTGCTCGATAAACAGTTTCTAGATGTATTTGAAATGAGGTGCCACGTGGTCCAGCTTTCCTCCTGTTTGTCTGATTGCTTTGGCTCTTTTGGGTCTTTTATGATTTCTTATAAATTTCAGGAGGTTTTTTCTGTATTAGTAATAATACCATTGGTATTTTGATAATAATTACATCAACTCGGTAGGCTGTTTTGCATAGTATGAATATTTCATCCCTTGTGTGGTTAGTTTTTGTCAGCTTGCCATAAACTATAGTCACCTGAGAAGAGGGAACCTCAATTGAGGAACTGCTTCTTTCAGTTTAGTCTGTGAACATGTCTATGGGGATATTTTCCTGATTAATAATTGAAGTGAGAGAACTCATTTGTGGGTGGTAGCACCATGGGCAGGTGGTTCTGGGTTATATAAGAAGACAGGCTGAGCCAGTCAGTGAACAGCAGTCCCCCCATGGTCTCTGCTTTAGAACATGCCTTGGCTTCCTTCAGTCATGGAGTGTGACCTGGAAGTTGTAAGATGAATATCTCCTCAAGTTGCTTTTGACCCTGGTATTCATTACAGCAATAGAGAGTAAACTAGAACAGCCAATTCACAAACCAATTCTTCTAATCCGTGAACATGCAATGTTTTTGTGTGTGTACCTTTGGTGTGAGACATCCTTTTGTCTATGTGTTGTTTTTATTGGTTAATGAATAAATAACTGGCTTGGCTTATAGCATGTGAGGAGGAAGGCAGAGTTAGAGAGACACCATAGAGCCACCAAAGATAGACGTGCTGAAACTTTGCTGGTAGGCCACAACATTGTGGTGATATACAGATTAATAGAGATGGGTTAAATTAAGATATAAGAGTTGGCCAATGAGAAGCTAGAGCTAATGGGCCAAGCAGTGATTTAATTCGGGTCAAAGCTAGCCGGGCAGCCCAGAAGAACAAGTGAAATCCTTCCAACAAATTGGCACCAACGTGGTGAACTAAATCCACGTAAAACCTGAGAGGGCTTGAAAAAGAATTCTAGACACTAAAAAACAAAGTTTAGCCACGTTTTTTTCCCCAAATGAGCTTTGCTTGCTGGTGGCATGCTGCAGCTCCCTTACGAGAGGTTTTCCTTATTCAGTTGTAACTGGAAAAAAGCTGTGCCATTTTGAAATGCTGGCTTTCTGGGCCATACTGCCAGCACAAACTCTGACTCTTTCAGGCAGGAGGTCTGGCTACAGAGCATCTAAATGGGGTTTGTGAGCAGACTGCTGCAGCTTGCTTAATGGCGACATGGACTGGCCATGTGTCTGAGAATGGAGCTGTATGTGTGGCTCTCAGAGGCGTGAGTGGCTCCACCATGTTGGACTGGGCAGGCAAGCAGGAAGTACCATATATACCATAGTAATGGCACAGTTAAGTTTTAGACTGGATGGCCAAGCAGGAAGTACCATATATACCATAGTAATGGCTCAGCTTAAGTTTTAAGATGCACTTAGCATTTTAAAAAGTGCTCCTGGACAGTAAAGAATTGTAGCTATTCAATAAAGACAAATCCAGAGTCAGATAAATGTACGTAGGCTTGGAAGAGAGACGAAAAAGAGTATAGAGAGTCATAAAATAAAGTTAATGCTTTTATAAAAAGAGACAGAGTACAGATAGTCATAGATTAAGAGGAGTAAAGAAAAATAAGCCGCATAAAGATGGAATATACACAGGGAGTCTGGATTATGTATATTATTGTGTTTTCTTTTTTTTTTTTTTTTTTTTACTGTGAATGAGCTAAGTACAGAGAGACATTTCATCGTATGGGCTGCTAAGCTAAACCAGCATGTATATTATATGACTTCCAAATTTGGGTCTAAGGATATGTTGCTTTAGAAAAGAGGTTCTTCTTTTGTTTCCAGAGAGGATGAGAACCTGTGGATTCATTCCAGACTAATATGGTTTGATAGAGCACAATCCCCTGAAAGGTCAATGTGAACACCCTCAAAAATTACTTTGCCCAACTGCTGACTGAAATGAACCTAGCACACAGGAAATAGGATACACCATGAAAGATCTGACTAACCGTGCCCCCAAACAGCAGGAAGCAGTATGGACAGAACTATGCCCATATTCCCAAATATTGTTTATAATTGTTTGTTTACATTTAAAGGGGAATATGATATAGATATAAATAATTTGCATTGGTATAGATCTTGGTTTATTGATACAAATATAAGGTCAATTTTGTTATATGTCTATGTATTTCTGCCCTTGATTAAGGTATTTTGTTTGTGTAGTTCATTTTAAAATATAATGTATAATTAAGAAATATAGGTTAATAGATAGTCATCTATAACAGTCAAGATTGTAGTCATGTTAGTTAGGTTTTCTAGATATACAGAGATATATTTCAGTTAGATAGGTATTTTTCAAATCTTTCAGATACCTTCAGAATATGGCATTTAAATGTTTTAAGAAATTAGGATGTTTCATGACAGTGAGACACATCTGCTCCTAGCAGCACTAATCTACATCAAGAGGATGATGAGCATCAAAGAAGCTCCTTATGGAGTTTGTTAGCCATTTGGGCAGGAAACTCCTCTTGCCTGAACTGCATAAATGGACATGCAGTACCCACAGAGAAATGACTGCTGAGCTTGCCTAAAGGTGAGATGATCTTTCAGGGTTCCTGCTTCATTAAAGAGTCTGTCAGACATTCTGCATGACACAGAAAAAAAGTGACTGACAAACTGCCAATATAGGTGGAACTGTCTTTGAAACTTCCTGCTTCATGGAAAAGTCTGCTGAATTCTATGTGCCTGTGGGCTGAAGATGGATGCCCCAATGATACAGAAGAACTTTGGGTGACTATCCAGACCACGAGATGTCTCTGTCAATTCTAGAGTTTTGGAAGTTGCTTACAATGTACTTCCTGTTTACTTAGGTAATATTATATCCTTCTGGAGTCTTTGATGGAGTAAGAATTGATATTTATTCATTTCTTTTTAAAATTTATTTGTATGTAGTTTTCTAACTATTGTGAATAAAATCGCTGTCACGTTTTCTTTGTCAACAATTTCATGATTATTGTATAAAGAAACTTCATACTTTGGTAAGTCTTGTAATTTACCTGAATTAATTTATCACCTCTAATAGAGTTTGGGTGAAGTCTTTGGATGCTTCTCCATACAAAGTTTTGACATCTGTAAAAGGGGTCAATTAACCCCTTCTTTTTTATTTGATCAGTTTTATTTCTTTTCTTGTTTTAATTCTGTGGCTTAGGCTTTCAGTACTGTGTTCAGTAAAAGTAGCAAAACTGAACATCCATGTCTGATCTCTGATGTTGGAGGAAAGAATATAACTTTTCCTTCTACAGTGTGGTTAAGCCTGTTGTTTTGAGTACATTCTATTTATATCTAATTTTTAAAAGTTTTTAAAATCATGAATAGATGTTGGATTTTACTGACTGTCTTTTATGTAATTATATGATATCATATAATTTTTGTTCTTCATTAAATTGGTATGCGTTACATTTTACTGGTTTGCATATGGCTTTAGAATTGGTATGATTCTTTAAACATTGGTAAAATTCATCAGTAATGGTACTGATCCTGGGATTTTCTTTATTGAGAGACTTACTGATGCAATGTGATTATTTGTTATTGGTTTGTTCAAGTTTCCTATATTTCCACAACTCAATTTTGGTATGCCACATCTGCCTATAAAGTCATCCATTTCTTAACAATTTGCTATTGCATAATTATTTATTAAAATCCTATGTGTTGCTGTGGGTCCCATTGCAATGCATCCTTTATCAGCTCTGCTTTATTTATTCCACCTCCCCCTTTGCTCTGTGAGTGGAGTTAAAGCTTCACTTGTCTTTTCAAAAACACCAACCCTTCATTTATCATCTTTGTCATTCATTGATTATAGTTTGGTCTCTACTTTATTTCAGCTCTGATCTATATCCTTCCTTCTTTTATTTTCCTCCCTTCCTTTCCTTTTCCTTCCTTTTTCTTTTCTCCCCCTTCCTCCCTCCCTCCCTCCCTCCCTCCCTCCCTCCCTCCCTCCCTCCCTCCCTCCCTCCCTCCCTCCCTCCCTCCCTCCTTCCTTCTAATCTAGGGTTTGGGTTGACCTGGTTTTGTTTTTTCCAGTTCCTTGACTTGTATAACACGTTTGTTTGTTTATCTTTTGAATCCCTTTTGTCCTTCCTTGATTGACTAATTGGTGGTTGATTGATTTTGACTTGTAAACGTCCCAGCAAGTGCTGCTTTTACAGTGTCCTTAGGTTTTGCTGTGTTATATTTTCAGTTTCATCTGTCCCAAGATTTTCTTTTCCAAAGTAGTTTTTAATTTTTTATTTATTCTTTGTGTCTTTCACATCATGCAGTTCCATCGCATTCATTTCCCTGCCCTTTTGTATCCACCTATGACCATTGGAATCTCCAACTAAAATAAAATAAAATTTAAGAGAAAAAAAAGGAAAGAAAAAAATCAGTCTCATCATGGAAGCTGCAGTGTGACACAGTGAGTCACACAGTAAACCCTTTTATCCATACATCTTTACTTCCAAGTGTTCATCGCAGAGAGTCATTGGTCTGATTTGAGGCCTCTGGTTTCTGCTACACTATCAAAGCTGGGTCCTTACGGAAACTCCTCTTGGTATCCTGCTGTTGTCCTGTTGTGTTGTGGAGATCCTGAACCTTTGGGTCTGCAGGATTGGTCCTTTTGCATGCTCCAGCAAATCACAGATGGAGTGGATACTGGGATGTGTCAATTCATAACGCTGGTTCAGGGTCTGGGTAGTTGAAGAGTCAGCCTACCAGCTTTCCCTTGTCTTCACCACTAGGGTGAGCTCTCATCAATTGCCCTGGATAGTTCACCCCTTGCAGCCATGAGCAATGAGCAGGGCCAGGTTTCCTGTTTCTATGTCCTCAGGGTTGGTTCTCCCACACCTACACTTTAGGGTCAGCTTTACTGTGTTGCCCAGGTATGGTGCAGGGACACTCTCCTAAGTGCTGCAACTGATGAAGGACAGGGACATCTCTTCTGCTCCAAGCTCTTAGGACCTCAGGGCCAGCTCTTCTACCTGCCTCAGGCATTGATAGGGCTTCTCTCCCCAGCCTATGCTACCACATTGACAGATGAATAATGGGGTCAACTCCCCCACGCTCACAACTTCAGGACTGGCTCATCCACCCAAGATTTTTTTTTTTTAAAGCTGAGTTTTGCTATAGTCATAGGCGACCTCAAACTTACAAGAAAAAGTACATTTACAAAAAGTAAAAAGCTCCATGTAGTCTATAAATACAATATAGTCATTCACATTATATATTTTTCTTGTGCTTTATGAGCACTTATCACAAAGGAGGGTTTTTTTTATGAAATCAGATCTGCTTGAATTCAAACAGCAGCAATACTCATTTAATATATAAGAAATTCTATATTTTTTTTTATCATGAATTCATAAGCAAGAAAGGCTTTAGTGTTTTCTTGTTGTTTTTTTTCTTCTGTACAGTGGCTGCACCTTAATCTACCACTATTTCAGCCAGCATTGCAACTCTGCAGCTACTGGCCTGCTTCTCTGATCCCAAGGGCACCGGCTTGCTGTCACTAAAGGTAGCTTTAACTAAATCTCTATTGTTCTATTTATTTATTATTTTTTAATAGATTGCATAATGCTTTATTAACCTTGAATTTTCTTTTTTTTAATTTTTTTTGTTTTTTTTATTTTTTTATCTATTTTTTTTCATGGTTTATAAATGAGACTTGAGATTCAAAGGCTGGGGTGAAAACCTGCTAGCTCAGAGAGAATGGGTAGCATCTAGTTAATCTCTCCTTGCTGGCATCTCCCAAAAAGCCTGTCCTGCTCCACCAAGCTAAAAATGCTGCGTCACCTAAAACCCCTCCCTATCTCCTCCAGATGCCCTCTGATGCTTTGTAATTACTTTCTATCAACTAGCTGCTAACTCAGCCTCCTGATTCAAGGTTAATTTTACTTAATTAATGCAAATGTTAACTCAGGATTCACAGTGTGATCAAATATCCCCTCAAAATTCCCTTTGATGAGAGATATGAAAATTGTTGCTTTGGGGTAATCAGGCCACAGACAAAAGTAAAGCCCCACTCCTAGTTCTCTTTCTTCTCTTTCTGCCTGCTTTCCTATATACAGGCCTATATAGCTTAGGCTGGCTTTGAACTTATGTCACTGAGGGTGATTTTGAACTTCTGATCCTTCTGCCTCCACCTACCAAGTACTGAATAACAGCTGTGTCTTAGTCAACGTTCTAATGCTGTGAAGAGATGCCACGACCACAGCAACTCTTATGAAAGAAAACATTTAGTCGGAGCTTGCCTACAATTTCAGAGGTTTAGTCCATTATTGTCATGGTGGGACACATGGTTGCGCACAGGAGACAAGGTGCTGGAGAGTAACTGAGAGTTCTACACCCAGATCTGCAGGCAGCAGGAACAATCTGATATTGAGCCTGGCTTGAGCATTTAAAACCTCAAAGTCCACCCCTAGTGACACACTCCCTCTAACAAGGCCACACATCCTCCCATAAGGCCACACCTCCTAATCCCCCGTCAAGGTGGTGTCACTCCCTAATGACCAAGCATTCAAATATACAAGCCTGTGAGGGCCATTCCTAGTCAAACTACCATAAGGTGTGTGTGTGCCACCATGCCCAAGTACGGGGTACTGGGGATCGAACCCAGGGTTTGATGCACATGAGGCAAGCACTCTACCAGCTGAGCCACATCCCCAGCCTTGAGCCCACATCTTCTGATGCCATGTTGGGTGCCTTTTCGGATTCATCACAGTCTCCTATAACCAGACACAGGCATCTGCAGAGGGTTAATGGGAAATGTTTGACGGCATTCCCAACCGCAGTGAAGAGCTGCTGAAAACAAAGAGGTTGTTTTCAACAAACTGGGGAACTATTTCTTCTATGCAATAACAGGAGAAATGATCTTTGTATCATCAAATTGAAGAGGTTAAATGTAATAGGACTCCTCAAGGCATGGGGGAACGGTCCGGAACATGCTTTGTTATTTTTTACTTAGGTGAATGGGAGCAGGGATTAAAGCAGTTAATTGCTGATCCTGTGGGGACCCGGTGCTAAGCTGACCAGATGCCACATCATGGTTCTAACAGCCCTCCTGGTGCTTTATTAGTTCTGTTCCATGGACACGGGGAATTGAATTTCTTAATGGAAGTGCTCATGCAGCCAGTGGTTGACAGGGCTCTTAGTGGCATCCTTTACCTCTGGCCCCTAGTGGCTCATAGATATGAATTATAACAGTCAGTCAGAAGAAGTTACCAACTGTATGTGCCTCTTTCTCCTGAGGGTACCATTTTTTTTTCTCACCTATACATTGTGATGGCATCATTTCCCCTCACATTTGCTGTTTGGAGTAGCATACCTCAGCTTTTTCAGGGAGTCCCCTAAGCTTGTGTCCTGTGGCCTTTTCATGTTCTATCTCAGATTTTTCTTTTTTTTTTTTTAAATATTTATTTATTCTGTATACAATATTCTGTCTGTGTGTATGCCTGTAGGCCAGAAGAGGGCACCAGACCCCATTACAGATGGTTGTGAGCCACCATGTGGTTGCTGGGAATTGAACTCAGGACCATTGGAAGAGCAGGCAATGCTCTTAACCACTGAGCCATCTCTCCAGCCCCTCAGATTTTTCTTTAGGTACCCATGTCTCATCTCCTCTTGTAGACAGTGACTGCCTGGCAGGTAGGATTTATATCTGGACTCCACATAGTCTTTCCAGTTCTTTGCACACTATGTTTCTTACTGTTTGTTTTATAAGTTAACTTATCCTTTATTTATTAAGTGACAAGCACCCATCATTTTAGACAAAAATAGAGAATTCTGCAGTGCTAGTTACTAAGAACCAAATGTATCGCCAGTTCAGCGTTGAAGGCTCAGCAAAGTCATGAGGGACCCGAGCATTTCTTTTGGTTTTCTCTGCTTCCATCTTCAGGCACACAAGACAGCAGCCAGAGCTCCAGCTGGAATGTCTAAAATTTAGACTTGACTGGGAAAGACAAGGGCTAGAAGGACTCATTGCACAAACAAGTTAGTCCCCTCTTAAAGAACTTTCAGGGAATTCTATCTCCATTGAAGACTTCTATTTAAATTTCACTAGATAGTTTTTAACTACAAGAGAGTAAAGCTGGGGAATAAAGCTGTTTAGCTTGGTGCTCTTTCTCCCTCAACAAAATATGAGTTGTGCTTCTCAGGAAGAAAAGGAGCGAGAAAACTGAATGAGCAGCCTGCAGTGTTTTCCATAAAGGGTTTTGACATTATCGGTCAGCATTATCTGTCTTTTAAAAGTGTTGCTTCCCGGCCGGGCGGTGGTGGCGCACGCCTTTAATCCCAGCACTCGGGAGGCAGAGGCAGGCGGATCTCTGTGAGTTCGAGACCAGCCTGGTCTACAAGAGCTAGTTCCAGGACAGGCTCCAAAGCTGCAGAGAAACCCTGTCTTGAAAAACCAAAAAAAAAAAAAAAAAAAAAAAAAAAAAAAAAAAAAAGTGTTGCTTCCCTCATTTACAAAAATTCTTCAAAGTCTCTAGTAAATTACTGGAGTTTATTTGCTTCTAGCCTCAATCTTCCAGGCTAGGAACATAATCTAATTTAATCTGTTCAACACCTCACCCTTCCATCAATGAGCTTCATTTGTATCCCTTATTGCTAATTGGTTCAACACCATCTAGCGTTTCCTGCCTTTGCCCTAGAGCCATGCGAGGCATCGTCAGGCAAGCTGAGAGATGGAAGGGTAGGGTCCGGCATGGGTCAGAAGTACTGTCATTTGGTCGTCATGTTCCTTCCCTGCAAACATCGTAGGGTTTGGATAAAATTCTGAAATATTCAGCAGCATCCAGTTTGAAGTTCAGAATGAGGGTCTAATTGTCAGAGGGATGCTGCAGTTGACCCAAAGTGTCAGGGTTCCAAAAGAGAGATGGAAGAAGCATTTCTTACAAGCTTGTGCTTAGCCTACCTCTCGTGACTGTGACCCCCCTCCCACCCCCACCCCGGGAAAGAGCCTGGGTAGCAGAAGTAACTCAGGAAAACAATTCTTCATCGTCTTATCACCTTTTCCACTCACCCAACACTTGCTGAAGACACGCGGTTGGCCAGGCCTTGCATTTAGTTGTCAGTACAAAAGGGAATTTTCATATGTAGGCATCTCATTTCAACGCTAAAGATATACCGAGAGCCAAAATGAACATTCAGCAAAGGTGCTGAGGCGAGATGCTGAAATCAGCTTCCATAGACCGATAAGCCCAGGAAGCCTAGCATAACATCTAAGCTTAGGCGTTTTATAATTCTCTTTTAGCCACACGAAATTTGATTAGAAATACTGAGGAGACTCAGACATGGACTGCTAATATGGAAGTTTTGGCATAGCCAGATTAGATGGTCTCAGTGAACAAAGAGAGAATTGGCAAGGTTTGGATAGTCAGCCCTCAGGATAAGGCTGTACGAGAGACAGAGTGACAGCTAAGTGACTGGGAATTCCACGAGACTATCCCGATGTTAGGGTGGCGATTTACATAAGAACCACAGAAAATGAAATTTAAAACCCAAATCTAGATCTAGAAAGCACTTACTGTTAATCACTCAGGGGCAGGTCACTGGGGTGGAGGGTAAAAACCACCGGCTTGTCAGAAATTTCAATTAACTAATTGATACGATTGAAGGTCATGAATTTTCTACTACCAAGGCCAGGACATAAAAGTGTGACTGCAGGAAGACTCTGATCCCAAAGCATCTGGGGTCCTGGGCCTGGGTCTCCAGGGCGTTTAATTTAGAGATCACGCCACTTTGTAATGCCTATGGGTTTGCTATGTTCATCTTGTTCTTTTGTTAGATAGATAGTTTATAATTCTGGAGGTACATGGATGCAGTGTGCTCTTATGTAAGTTCTATTTAAATATAACTGTATGTTGTCCTGTGCATGTTCTGTTCATTTTTAAAATGATTTTTGAAAGGCTTAAAGGGATTTTATGTACAAAAATATGAGACTGATTTAGCAGATTGATGGGGGAGGTTTAAATGCTTAAGAGGGTTTTGTTTCTCATATTTGCAGCCCTCCTCTGCTTGCTGTGCAACATGTGAGACAGTCAGTTGCTTTCATGTGTATTTCAAAGCGGCCAAGGAAATTGGATTAGCTTCACATATGTTTATATGTGATGAGGAAGAGACCTGCTCAGTCGTCCTCATCCACTTAGACCATGAAACCCGATATGAACAAGTTCAATAGAACTGCCGTATATGGGCTGCCCATGCATGCTTCAGCATTGCCAGGGCATAAATTTTAATTCAAGTTCAAATATATGGGATAATTAATGCTAAGTGTATGAATTAACTGAAAAGTAAGCGAAAAAGACGGTCCTGGGTTTAATAGAAATGACAAAATTATCAGTAGAAGTTAAGTTGCCTGTTAAGCTTAAATATTTAAAAGAATGAAAATTCTTACATTGTAACTTTACTAGTATAAAAGAGATTAAAATTGAGTCATTAGGAAGATTCTCTTAGGCTCACAACACCCTGAGTGTGGTGGTCAGTCCCTCCAAGAAGCTGTCAAACCCCAAATCAATCAACAGCAAAAACAGATACGGCAATCACTGGGCCACAAGAAGAAGAATGGCATATATGCATGTACAAACATTAATATTGGAAAGTCACAGCTGTATCTATTTATGAGATAAAAAGTGACATGAGCCAGCCGGGCAGTGATGGCCATGCCTTTAATCTCAGCACTCGGGAGGCAGGTGCCAGCCTGCTCTACAGAGAAACTCTGTCTTTCAAAACCAAAAGCTAAGCTGGGCGGTGGTGGCGCACGCCTTTAATACCAGCACTCGGGAGGCAGAGGCAGGTGGATCTCTGTGAGTTCGAGGCCAGCCTGGTCTACAAGAGCTAGTTCCAGGACAGGCTCCAAAGCCACAGAGAAACCCTGTCTCAAAAAATCAAAAAAAACAAAAAACAAAAAACCAAAAGCTAAAACATAAAAAGAGTGACATTAGAAATGAGGAATAGAGAGAAGTAGCCAAAGACAGCCAGCAAAACCCTGTCCCCTCCAATATCCCACGTGGCTCCTAATAAGACCCATGTGCTCGAGTCTTGGGAACTAAGGACCGAGCCCTTCGATATGCTCGGCGTGTCATGCAACAGCTCTCAGCAGAGTATGAACTTCCGGCTCCCGTCTAACTGCTGCATGGTACCCTGCGACTTTCCTGTCACGATTCTCCCAGCCCCAGCCTTAAGCTGAACATGCTGCTCTCTGCCTGTGTGCTTTCGGTGTTCGCAGATGGCACACACATGTGAAAAATGTGTCAATTTTCTTTCTGGATTTGGCTTATAGTACTTGGCACAATCTTCTGTTTACTAGAAATGTAATTTCTAGTAACTTAGTAGAAATTTACTAGAAATACGTTTTTCCCCCTTTTTTTCATGACGTTGATTTAGGCAAAGATATGTTTAGATTCAAGTCTAAAACTTTAGGTGATAAAACAGAAATAGAAAAAATGAAAATATCCATGCGCGCACGCACACACACACACACACACACACTAAAAGAAACAAAAAAGTGAATGATGAAGGAGAAACATCTTCTCCCTTTGTGTAGCCACTGATAGGATGCCCGTGATCCCTGTAGGCAACCCTAGGAAAACTCAGAGTGGATCATACAAAAGGACACAAAAGTTGGAAGGGAGTTAGTTGGGAAGAGAAAGGGGACCATCTGGAGTGTGTATGGGGAGAGGGTAAGGGGGGACAAATATAGTCACAGCACATTATATACACCTATGAAAATGTCATAATTAAACCCACTCTCCACAATTAACACATGCTAATAAGAGCTGGAGAGATTGCTCAGTCGTTAAGAGCACACACTGCTCTTGCAGAGAACCTGAGTTTGATTCGCAGCACCCGTATAGAGCACCTCAAAATTGCCAAGAACTCCAGCTTCAGGACAATTTAACACTGCTGGCTTCCTCAGGCACCACATTTACCCCCACACACATACCTACTCACAGATACACATACACAATAAAGCAAGTCTCTAAAATCTAGGCTAATGAAAGCATTAAATTAAAACAATACCCTATGAGCTAAGTGAAGTGTTTGTGAGGGTTTTTTTTGTTTGTTTTTTCTGAACAGAACATCAATTGCACAGGCATCAAGAACAATTAATAAACGGGACCTCATGAAACTGAAAAGCTTTTGTATGGCCAAAGCATCAGTATTTGGTCAAAGTGACAGGCTACAGAATGGGAATATACATACATACATTTTATATATATAGTGATATATATATATATATATATCACATCCAATTACATACCCAATAGACTGCTAATGCCTAAAACGTAAAAAGAACCAAAAAAAAAAAAAACCCTGGACATCAAATAACCCAATTGAAAAATAAGGGGACAGATTGAAACAGAGTGTTCTCAAAAGAGAAAACTCAAATGTCTGAGAAGAACTCAAAGAAATGTTCAAAACATCCTCGTTCATTGTGGGAAAGCAAAGCAAAGCTTTGACCAGGCAGAATGGTCACGATCAATAAAAGAAATGACAGCTCATGCTGGTAAGGATGTGGGGAAGGGGGAACACCCATCCATTGCTGGTGGGAGTGAGATCTTGTACAGCCACTGTGGAAGTCAATGTGTCAGTTCATCAGGAAACTGGGAACTTGGGAACCCAGAGTTGATGCTATAACATACTGGAGAAACACTTGTTCAAACATGCTCATTGCTGCTCTGTTCCTAATAGCTGGAGATTGGAAGCAAGCTAGATATCCCTCAGTGGACAAATGGGTAAAGAAAATGCAATATATTTACTTAATGGAATATTACACCATTCTTAAAAAAATGAAATTTGCAGGTAAATGGATGAAGCTAGAAAAAATTATCCTGAGTGAGGTAACACAGACCCCAAAAAGACAATTTTGGTATATATTCCCTTATATGTGGATGTTAGTTGTTAAGTCTTAGGTAAGCAAGCTACAGTCCATATAACCACAGAGATTAGGTAGGGAGTAAGAGACTAAGGGGAGGGATGGCTCTCCCTAGGAAGGAGGCATAGGATAGATATTCATGGATGGGGGGGAATACTGAAACAGGAGGATCAAACAGGAGGGGGAAGATAAGAAAGGGGTTAGGAAGGAAACAGGGACAGCTAATATTAGGGGCATATGGAGGGGTTGTATGGAAACCTAATATAGTAGAGGCTTCCTAAAATATATACATATATGAAGGCGATCTAAATGGAATTGCCAAATAATGGAGGAGACAAAGCCCTAACTGGGTATCTCTCATCACTAATGAAGCCTCCAGTTCCGGAATATGTTACATCTCTGTTTTTGTTTTCCTATTCTTTACTCTTTGGAGGCCTGCCACTCAGCTCCCAAATAAATACACAGAGGCTTATTCTTACTTATGAAGGCCGACCTTAGCTTGGCTGGTTTCTAGGCAGCTTTTCTTAAATTATCCCTTTATCTTTTGCCTCTGGGATTTTATCTTTCTCTATTCTATTTACTTTTCTTTCTTTCTTACTCCATTGCTGGTTGTGTAGCTGGGTGCCTGACCCCTCATGTCCTCTTCTTCTTCTCTTGCTCTCTGGTCTCTCTCTTCCCAGATTTCTCCTTCTATTTATTCTCTCTCTGCCAGGGCTGCCTATTGGCCATTTAGCTCTTTATTAGACCAATTAGGTGTTTTAGACAGGCGAAGTAACACTTCACAGAGTTAAACAAATGCAGCATAAAAGAATGCAACACATCTTTTGCATCATTAAACAAATATTCCACAGCATAAACAAATGTTCACATATCTTTAATATTCTATAAGACATCTCATTGAATTGAATTCCCAAAGGGGCCTTATGGGAACCTCCAAGTAATCCAGGCTGTTGCCAAGACTATTGATCGCTCTCCACAAACTGATGGTAAGACCCTATTGCTGAAGACAATACCTACACAACTCATTGGATATGGAGAAGTTGAGCTGGAGCCTACCTAGCGCCCTCATCCCCACTGACAAATGTTCATGGTACTGGAAGGTACTCCACATTCTATCAGAGGGGAAAGATAAACACCAACCCAGGCACAAACCTTTCAATCGACAATGGTGACCTGCATGCAACATGGGCTGGTGCAATAGTGGTACAACTCTTGTGGGAATAACCAACCAATATTTGATTGGATTTATGGCTCAGTACACGAGGTCAAACCTTGCTTAGGTGGTCAAGAACCTGAGATTAGCTAGACCAAGAATTAGGGGACGGTCAAATAGTGTTGTTCGGCTAAAGGAATATTTCTTTTGTCATTTTCAGATTTGTTTGTTTTATTTTATTGTATTAGTTTTTCATTTTAGTTGCCTGTTTACTTTCTAATCAGAGACAGCAAGAAAAGATATGAATTTGTGTAGAAGGGGAGTTGGGGAGGATCTGGGAAGAGTTGGGGGAGGGGCAATCCTAATCAGAATCTATTGTATGAAAAAAACTTCAATTAAAATTAGAAAATTTGATATATGTATAGTGAAATATGACCATACTCATACATCCCTTCCTCTCTCCCTTTAACTCCCCCAAGGTTCCCACACATAACCAACTTCCAACTTCATGTCCTTTAAAACTTTACCCATTAAGTCCAGTTAATGCTTCCCACATGGATATGGGGCCACTCACGTACCAGTGGCCACACCCACCAGAAGAATGATTTTTCCTCCCTCAGCAGCTACCAGCTGTCAATAGCTCCTCAGTTGGTGCCAAGTGAGTTCCTCTGCAGCTATGCTGGGACTGCGGCTAGCTCGATGCTGTGCAGGCCACTACATCCTCTGTGAGCTCATGACTCCAATGGGCATATCATGCCCAGAAGACAGCATTTTATATCATTCTTTGCCACCCACAAGCTTTTATACTCTTTCCACCCCCTAAGCTAAAAGATATTTTTAAGCCATGCATGTGATAAGAGTTTAATATCCACAATATGCAAGGAACTCAAGCGATTGGATAGAAATAAAACAAGTAACTTTCTTAAGAAATGGACAAAGATCTCAAGCAGACATTTTTCAAAAGAAGACATGTTAATGGCTAAGAGTTATGTGAGGAAATGTTCAACAGGACTAGTAATTGGAGAGATGCGAGTGGAACCACGATGCCTATTAGGATGGCCGGTCTTAACAGGATCACAAACATATCAAAGAACAGTTCCGCCTATCTGGGACTCGCAGAGCATCACGGTAGGACACATACACTGCAGTAAATTACAGTCAAAGAGCTGAGGCCAAAAAGAGTTTTCAAACATGAGTATTGCATCGAGTATTTTTGTTATTTTTGTTGTTGTTGTTGTTGTTGTTTGGGTTTTTTTTTTTTGAGACAGGGTTTTGTCATAGTTTTAGAGCCTGTCCTGGAACTAGCTTTTATAGGCCAGGCTGGCCTCGAACTCACAGCCATCCGCTTGCCTCTTCCTCCCGAGTGCTGGGATTAAAGGCGTGCGCCACCACCGCCCAGTGCATCAAGTATTTTCAAATAATAATATTTGCATGCAGAGACTATGTCAAGAGTGACAGAACAGCTTCTGGGCAGATGGCTTTGCAAAGGACTTGCATGAGACTTTGGTGGCCTCCATAAAAGCTTGTAGCTCCGTGTGTGTGTGTGTGTGTGTGTGTGTGTGTGTGTGTGTGTGTGCAACTCTCAGAACTCATTTCTCCCATTCTACCACGCAGGTCTAGAGATCAAACTCGTATTATCAGAGTACTTGACAGCAAGTCCCCTTGCCTGCTGAGCCATGTCGCCTGACCAGTGTGTGTCTCTGGCAGTCTTTGACAAGAGTTACCACTAGACAATCATGAGTAAGAACTTGCCGTTCATGATCTCCCAGTTCACTTTGCTGTCCTGGTGGTGTTGGAATCAATACCAATGATTTCATTTCTGTTATAGCCACTTTCACAGAGACAAAACAGAGGTGAGTTGAGAGAGAAAGAGGACCCCTATCCTGTTAATGAGAATACGAGTTAGTAAAGTTATAGTGGAAAGCGGAACAAACTAAAAGTAGAACGGCCCTGGTGGTCATTTTCACTGAATTTTAGGAAGTCTTTAATTTATTCCTTTATTTTTTTGATTCATTGATGATTCAGGTGAACACTGTTTAATTTCCATGTTTGTGGACTTTCAGAAATTTGCATTGCTGTTGAATTCTAATTTTAAGCCATGGTGATCCAATAAGATACATGGGGTTATTCCATTTTTCTTTTTTGTATCTTCTGAGGTTTGATTTGTCACCTAGTATGTGGTCAAATTTTGAGAAGGTTCCGTGAGGTGCTGAGAAGAAGGTATATTCTTTTCTGTTCGGATGGAATATTCTATAGATGTCTGTTAAGTCCAGACATCTATTATAACATCTCTTAGTTCCCTTATTTCTCTGTTCATTTTCTGTCTGACTGACCTGTCCAGCGGTGAGAGTGGAGTGTTGAAGTCTCCCACTATTAGTGTATGAGGTTTAATGTATGATCTAAGCTTTAAGATGTGTTTTTTTCACATATGAGGGTGCCCTTGTATTTGGGGCATAGATGTTCAGTGTTGAGATTTCCTCTTGATGGATTTTTCCTGTGACTACTATGAAAAGTCCTTCTTTGTCTCTTTTGATTGATTTTAGTTTGAAGTTTATTTTGTTAGATACTAGGATAACTATACCAGCTTGTTTCTTAGGTCCATTTGATTGGAAAATTTTTTCCCAACACTTTACTCTGAAGTGATGTCTGTCTTTGAGGTTGAGATATGTTTCTTGTATGCAGCAGAAGGATGGATCCTGTTTTCATACCCATTCTGTTAGTCTGTGTCTTTTTATAGGTGAATTGAGTCCATTTATATTAAGGGATATTAATGACCAGGATTGATAACTCCTGTTATTTTACTTTTTGTTGTTGTTGATGTTATTGTGCGAGTTTTTCCCTTCCTTGGAATTTGCTTCTATAAGAGCGCCTATTATCTGAGTTTTTGTGGATGTAGTTAACTTCATTTGGTTGGAGTTTTCCTTCTAGTACTTTGTGTAGGGTTGGGTTTGTGGCTAGAAATTGGTTAACTCTGGTTCTTTCATGGAATATCTTGTTTTGTCCTGTGATTGAAGTCAATGGAAAACGACAATAACCTAATCCAGGCAGGTTGACAAAGGGCACAGATCTGTCAGGAATGAAGGTATGGGTCACTCCTCCAGGAAAAGAGCCAAGGCCTGCTGCAGTGCTTGCTGAGTGAGAAAGAAATAAAGAATAGGTCATAGAGGTAAGCAGTTCTAAATACAAGCTAAGGGCATGACCAGTTACAGAAGTTATGCTTAACATGATGTAACTATCTGCGAACACTTTATACATTTTAGACTAGGTGGCAATATTTCTTGAAGGACATTCTTTTTGTATCTCAAACTTAAATATGATAATCACTGACATTCTCTTAGTTGGTGCTATATTGCACAATAAAGAAATTGAGAAAAGAAAACAAATATCTATACAAGCACATTCTTAACAAAATACGACAGAAACACTCACGTCAATTGTAATCTTCTGTGAAAGAAAACAGAGTAATTAAGGCTCAGACCTTCTAAATCCAGAGACCGCGAGACACTTTCATGCATATGCAGTAAGGATTAAACCACAAATGTTCCAGTAGAAAATCCTTTAGGTGAATATCCCTGCCTTCAACATATCTCAGCTGAGAGAGCCCAGTTAACTAACCAGACAGAAAGGGTTTGCTGTTGAAGATCTCGGCTCAGCCAATGAACTGTCTCCCAAAACAAATACTGTGGAGCCGACCTACATAATGGTTAATGTTGGCTGTCAACTTGGCCGGATCTAGAATCAGCTACAAGACAAATCTCCCATCACACCTGCAAGAGACTATCTACATGATATTACCCTCTGCAATGGCAGTAATCTTGATTACGTTAGTTGAAGCCAGAAGACCCATCCTAAAATTGAGTGGCACTATTTCATGCAGTGGGGCCCTGAACTGAAAGAAGAGTGGAAAACTTGTCGAGTACCAGCATCCAGTCTCCCTCTGCAGCTTGTCGAGTACCAGCATCCAGTCTCCCTCTGCAGCTTGGCTGTGAGCACAATGTGACCAGCTGTCCCAGGCTCCTGCTGCCGGGACTTCCACCCCCATGGACCTTCCTTCCCTGAGTTGCTTTTTACCAAGACATCTCGTTACATCCACAGGAAAAGAAACTCACACCTATACGCAACCTCTCCTGCTATCAACAAAGCTAAAATAATTCAGCTCCAGTTTGTGTGTTGCAAACTAGATGGTCCCTGAAGAGCAAAAGTAGCATTCATTCTTTATTTCTTTTAGCAGTATACGGCATATGGCCACACAGCCTCTGCATGGTGCCTACAGCAGGGATGTGGGTGTGTGTCCTGGGTTCCCATCCAGAAACCCAACTGCGCTTGTCTCAGATGACTCTTAATTATTTATCTCTAAGCGCCCCCACCTCCTGTCGGTTAATGTCACAGTTCACACTATTAAACTAATCTACGGAAAAGTTTTTCAGCTTGAGCCTTCAGACATGTGCCCCACACACTCAGAAAATCCATGCTGTGCATGGCTTGGCTCAGTCACGCTGTGTAACATGCTGGATCGCACACTGATGTTAGCGCTTCTTCTGTTTCTGTAGCATCCACACCACAGACATTCTAGCATAGATTCCCACATTTCTTTTGTTCTCATCCTGAGCCCCATTAACATGAAGGTGGCATTGTTTTCCTTTGAGGTTGGACCTGGTGCCTCAGAGCATCTTGGGCAATCTCTCTACCACTGAGCTACATCCTGGAATTTTACAGGTCTTTTGGAACTACTCTGCCCTGTGCCTTTTTATTTTGTATACCTATTATATTTTGTGTTTTGTGTGTGGTTGCATTTTTCTGCGTATGCACACGTGCGTGTGTGGAGGACAAAGGACAACTTTTATGAGTCAGCCCTCTCCATCTACACGTGGGTGTGGGGATCTCAGGATGTCAAGCTTTGGCAGCAAGCACTGTCAGTTACTGAGCTATCTTGCTGGCCCTCTGCTTTTGAACACTGTGGCAGTGTTCTTTAGTGATTTAGTGTTCTTTAGTCTGATGCCTTCTCCTTTAGAGACAGGGTTTATAAACTTTTCTGAGAGACGTCATTGGTTTCACAACTTCCCTTGAGTCTACTGGAGAGTAGCTTATTATATGCTCTGCCTGGAAATTAAAATATAAAAATGTTGCTGAATTTTTCTTAGTTTCTAGTAATCACTTTTGACAAAGCACCATGACTAAGGCAAGTTATAGGCTTTTGTACTCTCAAAGCTCATCCCCATCCCTTTTCCTCCTACTGGATTGTCTCATCCAGCCTTGATAAAGAGGGTGTGTTTCTAGTCTTATTGTAACTTGTTATGCCATGTTTGACTGATATCCTTAGGAGGTGTGATGGTTTGAAAGAAAATGGCCCTCAGAAGGGAGTGGCACTTGTTGGAGGAAGTGTGCCACTGTGGGTGAGGGCTTTGAGGCCTCCTATGCTCAGGATACCACCCAGTGAGTCAGTCAACTTCCTGTTGCTTGCAAGATGTAGGACTCTCAGCTATTCCTCCCAGCACTGTGTCTGCCTGCATGCCACCATACTCCCCACTATGATGATAATGGACTGAACCTCTAAAACTGTAAGTGAGCCATCTCAATTAAATGTTTCATTTTATAAGCATTGCCATGGTCATGGTGTCTCTTCACAGCAATAGAACTCTAGCTAAGACAGGGGGACTGCTCTTTTCTGAAGGGAAATGGAGGAGGAATGGCTTTAGGGAAAGGGGAAGGTAGGGGGGTTCTGGGAGGAGTGGAAGGAGAAAAAACTGTGGTCTAGATGTAATGTATGAGAGAATACATTTTTAAAAATCCCAGTGACACACCTCTTCCAACAAAGCCACACCTCCTAATCCTCCCTGAACAGTTCCACTAAGAGTCAAGCATTCATACATAGGAGCCTGTGGGGCCATTCTCATTCAAAGCACCACATTCCATTATCTGGTTGTCATAGGCTTGTGTTTGTTTGAGAGTCTCTGAACAAAGGAAAGGAACTGAGAGCCCAGGTCCACATTCTTGGCGACTATTGCAGCTCCCTCCCCTGTGGCCACTAGCTGCTCAAGTCCCTATCTAAGAGGTCAGCTTTTGACCATACTTGGGCACAAACCCAGCTTGTGGCAAACACGTCATCACCCCTCTCCTACAATCTATAAAACTTTCCTGCCCTGGCCTGGGTACGTGGCTTTTCTGGCCTCCATCTCTGTGACTGGTGAACTCACCTGGGAGTTGTTTTGCTGAATAAGCCTGCTGTTATAATTTTTCAGTTTGGCTTGATTTGGCTCACTGTGTCTGTGGAGATACTTATTGGGGGACAGGCAGAAAACCTATTAGTTTGTGTCCATATATTAATGTAAAAGTTTAACTTCAAAAGTCCCCATAGTCTTTCAATCTCAACACTGTTTCCGAGTTCAAAGTCTCTTCATAGACTCAAGACAATCTCTGAAACCCCCTATAAAGTCAAAAGCAAGTTACAAAGTTCCTGCATACAATGGCACAGAATATACATTTACCATTCGAAAACGGAGAAAGGGGAGCATAGTGAAGAAACACTGGGCTAACGCAAGGCTGACACCAGCAGGGGAAACCCCAAATTCTGCAACTCTAGGTCTAATGTCAAAGGACTTAGATGGCTCTGCCCCTCAAGTCTTACTGACTACAACACACTTCTCTCTCTGGGCTGGTTCCACTCCCTGTGCGCAGCTGTCCCTGGCATACACCCTACGCCTCTGGTGCCTCCAACATCCTGGGATCCCCAGTGCAAGCCAGGCTTCGCTTTCACACAATGGCTTCTCCAGGCTTCCATGCAGGGACTCCTACATGGAGTAGGAGTGTTCTGACACACAAAGCTTGCCTGGAGATCAGAGTGGAGAGTAGCCACTAGTTAGCCATAGAGGTCTGGAGGTCTGTACAGACAGAGAGGAAGTGTTAAGGTGTGGCGGAGACAGGAGCTTGACCTTTCTCAGTCTGAGAGTTAAGAGGTGACTGTGACTGATCCTTTACTTTTCTGATCTTTCAGCTTTTGTGCCGATATCTGACTCCAGGTTTTTATTATTAATACTAATTAGGATAGCACTTCAGACTCCTGTGCCACACACACTCCAGGGCTTTCCTTACTGCAGAGGGAATTCCACAGCCCCTTTACTTATATATCCTTCAAGACTCTAAAGCCAAGAACCACTTAGGGGAAGCTGCCAAGTTCTGCTGCCTGCTTGAGATAGAGCCTAGCCCCTTCCTTGAATTGCATTTGCATAAACTTTGATGTGCTGTTGCTCTTCAGAAACAGATAATTTTTTAGGCTTTTTTCTTTCTTTTTTCTTTTGGCAGTTTGCCAGGTTAGCTTGGTGGGTTCTCACCCCAAGGGCATCACTACATTTATCCCTTTTCAGCTCAGGCCTTTATTTAAGGGCCTCTCGTTGGGCACCAGACTTGGCTCCAGCGTTGCATTTCCTGCTGCTCTTTTCCTCTCCAACTGTACACTTGGCATTTCATTTGCCTTGTTTGCTGCTCATTTTCATTGTATATCTGCCCAACGAGGGTGACAATAACCACAGGACAGAGTCTACATCGAGCTGTCTTTAAACCTCCTTTGTCAATAAAACCAGTCCATAACTCTTCAACAATACCCCAGGCGGATTCTAGGACAAGGGCAAAAGGCAGCTATGTTCTTTGCTAAAATATACAAGAAAGGTCCCTAGCCCAGTGTCTTATGTTGTTCCCCCTGAAAACTCTTGAGCCGGGCCTCAATAGTCCCCATTGCTCTCAATGGTACTGCCTTCTAGGCTCCCACTGGGATGGCCCATTAAGTCCCCATTACAGATTCAGACACTTTTCTGGTCTAATGTCTAAGTCTTCGACAGCATGGTCAGGCCTGTCACAGCCATCCCAGTTCCTGGTACCGACTTCTGCCTTCGTTATTTTTCTACTGCTATGGCAAGGCACCAAGACCAAGGTAATTCATAGAAAGAAAGCCTTTAGTTGAGGGCTTGCTTAAAGTGTCAGTGAGTGAGTCCATGCTCATCATGGATGGGATCATTACAGTAGGCAGGAACACATGTGTTAGAGGAGGAGCTGAGAGCTTGTGCCAGATCCACAAGCATGAGACAGAGAGAGATTGATAGAGAGAGGCCTCAAATAAGAGACTATATGGAGCCATTCTTGAAGTTAGATTAAAATATTGATGGATCATGCCATTGGTTATCAAATTTTCATAGCTGAGATTCATTAGAGAAATAGTTCATCATTTCAAGGTAAAAAATCTTTGCTGGCTAGTGGTGGCATGTGTCTTTAATCCCAGCATCTAGGAGGCAGAGGCAGGTGGATCTCCGAATGAAAGGCCAGCCTGGTCTTATAGAGTGAGTTCCAGAAAAGCCACAGCTACACAGAGAAACCCTGTCTTGAAAAAACAAAAAACAAAACAAAAACACCAAAAAAATTATAATTTCTGATACTCATCTTTATAATTTCTCATCAGTCTTATTTATCTATTCCCAAGTTTCATGCATATATATAATGGAATATGATCACATATGCCTGCCGTTTCTCTCCCTCAACTCCCTCTGCATCACCAACAAGCTCCCAATCAGCTTCATGTCTTTTTTTATTTATGACTCACCAAGTTTGGTTATTGCTGCTCATATGTGCATAAGTATGGAGTGTGGGTATCTTTTATTTTAATTGATTTGGGAATATACTTGAATTTATTACAGTGGAGGATATCCAATCTGAGTACGTATAAATACACATTGAAAACTTATACTGGAATCCTGTTTAGTGTTTAACTTTATATTTTATTTACTTATTTTGTAAGGGGATTACCACACATGTGCCACAGCTTTTGTGTGAAGGTCAATGGACAAAGTTCAGGGACTCAGTTTTCTCCTTCTACCAGGGATTGAATTTAGATCATTAGGCTTGTCAGCAAGCCCCTCTACCCACTGGGCCATCTCATCAGCCTTTAACGACACCTTTAACCTTAAGCAAATACCCCAGAGCCTTTTGTTCACTTGAAGAACTGGGATTACAGGCATACAATGCAACAGTAATTTTAAAAACAGGTCAAAAGGTCAATATGAAAAAATCATATATTGTTGTTGAACCAAATGGTAATGATGCAAAGTATCCAATGAGCTAGTAAGAAAATCTGAATAAGCAACAAATCCTTGGGGTTTGGATACTAAACAATCATAAAAGTGAACTCCAGGGGTTGGAGGTCTTAGGAAGTGGGAGCAAGCCAAGAGCCCTGCAGCGCAATAATAAAGCTGCCTGTCTTTTCTGAGAACCAAGATGGTACCTTGCTAATACAAAAAGCATGTCTTCCTCCAGTGTGGCTTTACATCTGTTGGCAGAGTTTGTAGTCTGAAAGCAAGAGGCGTTTTTATCTGACAGTATTTTTTAAACTGTAAGTTCATATACAAGTTTAGTGCCTCTTGAACAAAACGAAATCAGACACACCAACAGTTGAAGCCAATGGAAGCTGCTTTTCTCTTTTCCCTCTATTCCTCCATCCCTCCCTCCCCCTTTTCTCCCTTCCCTGAACAAATAACAAATAAACACATCAAAGCTGACACTGGCTGCCAGGCTCTCCCAGCATCCCTCAGTCTATCTGTTGCAGGGTCCTCCTGGCTAGCATACCCTGCCCCCTACCCTAAACTCTCCAGCCCAGGTATTGGGCTGGGCTTCCCTCCACCCAGCTGCTCTGACCCCTTTATAACTCAGCCATTTGGCTATGCCAGTCTCTTGGCTCAGGATGCCCCTGTTGGTCTGAAACTCCTGTCCTCTCTCCCCTGCCCCCTCTCCTCGGGTGGCCCTGCTCAGGGTCCTGTTCACTCTGGATTCTCCCAGATGTCTCTGCCTCTGTCTATGCTCTCCGTTTCATCTGTAATAAACCCTTTCCTCCATCATAGCCAGGAACAGTCACGTCCCCTTTATATTTCTTTTTTTCAATCACTTCCTTCCTCCCTTCCCTTCCTTCCTTCCTTCCTTCCTTCCTTCCTTCCTTCCTTCCTTCCTTCTCCCTCTCTCCTCTCTCTCTCTCTCTCTCTCTCTCTCTCTCTCTCTCTCTCTCTCTCTCTCTCTCTCTCTCTCTCTCTCCCTCTCTTCTTTTTTCTTTTGTGACATACTAATTAAGCCCAGGATTTTGCATATGTTAGGCAATCGCTTTACCATTGAGCTCCATCCTAAGGACTTTTTTATATTTAAAAATGATTTTGTTTGTTTTGTTTGTTTGTTTGTTGAGACAGGAGTCTCAAAAATGTATGGAGCTCTATGTAGCCCTGGCTGTCCTGGAACTCATTATGTAGACCAAGCTGGCCTCAGACTCATGGAGAGTCACCTGCCTCTGCTTCCTAAGTAATTTGTGCTAGGATTAAAGGTGTGCACCACCATACCCAGCCTTAAAAATGATTTTTTTTTTAAAAAAAAAATAACAAGGTTTCACTGACTTGCCTGGGCTGGCCTTGAATTTGTGATCCTCCTGCCTCAGTTTACACAGTAGCTGGGATTACAGACCAGTACTACATGACCAAACTCTAGATCTTGGCCTAGGATGACAACAACCTCTTCCACCCGACAACAGTGGACACCACATCTCATGTGCAAACACTGTGCATTTTTGTGATTATTAGAAAAATAAGACTTGGTCCTTGGTGTGGGACAATGGTCTGTATTCTGTCAATTATATTTTAAATAAATGCTGATTGGCTAGTAGCCAGGTAGGAAGTATAGACGGGACAACCATACAGGAAGTAGAGGTGGGTCAATGAGAACAGGAGGATTCTAGGAAGAGGATTCTGTTTTCTGAAGTCCTGATCCAGCCACAGAAGAAGCAAGATGTGACTACCTCGCTGAATAAGGTATCGAGCCATGTGGCTAACATAGACAAGAATAATGGGCTAATATAAGTTATAAGAGTTATAATATAAGTAATAAGAAGCCTGAACTAATGGGCCAATCAGTTTATAACTAATGTAGACCTCTGTGTGATTTCTTTGGGACTTAATGACTGCGGGGACCAGGTGGGACAGAAAACCTCAGTCAACAGGTCCTAAATTCTTTGATGAGCCCATTTGTCTCATGGTGATCTTTCTGTCATGTCATTTGCTTCTCACTGACAGACATAAGATTGTTTTAAGTACTCATGTGTCCCACCTGGTTTTTCTTTTTCTTTCTTTCTTTTTTTCTTTTAAGTATCTCAGTTTGCAGTTATTGACTCTCCTGTTTCCAGAGCAAGAACATTGGATTAGTTAGTAAAGAGGCTAGGAGACCCAGGTTCTTGGTGGGAAGAATACTCAGGAAGTTCAGGGTCAGGACCCCATCCCTTGACAAGTCCAGAGCAAAGGGAAGCTCCAGCAACATCGATATTCCATAAATCCTGGATTGTCTCTAAGATGGCAGACTCAGGGGCACTCAGGGGGCAACCTTCTCATGGAAGCAGAGGGAGCAGATGTGGACAATAGACACAAAGGGAGGTACTTTAAGAAGGCTCTTGTCCCTTGCAGTGAGTCTAAAGATTGGATCTAGAGGTATCTATCTTAGTTGGTAGAGTACCTAGCATTCCTGAAGCCCTGGGTTTGATCTCCAGTACTACATAAAACCAGGCATTGTAGCACATGCCTGTAAACCCAGCATAAAACCAGTCATGGTTGCACATGCCTGTAAGCCTAGCATAAAATCAGGCATGGTGGCATATGCCTGTAAGCCCTGCATAAAATCAGGCATGGTGGCATACGCCTGTAAGCCCAGCATAAAATCAGGCATGGTGGCACATGCCTGTAAGCCCAGCACTTTGGAGGAGGAGGCAGGAAGATCCCAAGTGCTCTATGTAGTCCTAGCAAGTTTGAGATTAGCCTGGGCTAAGTGAGACGTTGTCTCTAAATAACAAACAATAGGACTTAAAGCCTGCAAGGAATATATGGAGACCCTACTCAGATTATAGATGATTTGAATTTTTTAAATTTCAGAAACAGGTTCATGATCGTGCTTGTTCTTTTCTCTTTCCTTCCCCTTTTGCATTATTGTTGAATGTTTGCCTGGGTACAAAGGCCCTTCGCTATAGATCTTGGGGTATAACCACCGGATGTTGACCAGAACGCATCTCCAATTTTGAAAGTCTCAGACTGCTCTCCACAAAGGCCCTGAGGAAGGAAGCCTGCACACTCTGCTCCGCAGGCTGCTGGCACTCAGTTGGGAGAGCACTGATGCCAGCGTGATGGTTGGGACAAGGAGTCCCCGTAGTTTACATTTTTCTGCCTGAGGGTAGACTTGAGCTGTTACTGTGTCTTCTTCTGTGTCTCTATTTGCTGCTTAGTGAGTTCTTTTCCTGCTTGGCAGGCGTGCATTCTGGACTGGTCCCTTGATGGTTACACATGGGACAAATATGTCCTCCCTGTTTAGGAGGACAAGCGTCTCTCTGATCAGACGTTGTGTGTCTGCCTGTGGCACAATGTATTCATCTTCTGCTTTATAATGTATGCTTGGTTTCTGAAATGCCAAGGATCCTTTTGGCAACTTTTCAACAGTTTTGTCTGTATGGCACAAGGCATTTTGTATGTATCTATACAAATATATCAAAATTATAAATATGCCCAAATTATACAACAGTAACTAGCTTTAAATGGTATAATTTAAATTGTATGATTAGAATAAGCATGCGAGCCAAGGGTTTTAAAGAACATCCACTCCCACTTGGTGCTTATTCAGCCTTTGAGCTACAGAAATTAATGACCAGAGTGAAGCAATTATCTCAGGGCCGTGGGTAGTGACCTTGGAGGGGCTCAGCCTCCTTTCCATTTGTCCTATTTTTGTCCCTAATAGCAGCATTTATCTCAATTTCAGTTTTCATTATATTCTTTATGGTCATAATTTTAAAAGGTTACATAGCACTCCCTTCCGGGAGTATGGAAACCTCAACTTCTCTATATCTGCTCTCTCTTAGTGAGCTCTTCCGTAATGTTCCATACAAGCTTTTCCGCAGCCTCCTGCATTATCTTGTTATTCTTGCCTAAGCTGTTGCTTTTCTTTAGCTCTATCCAAAAGCAAGGGGGCGGCGCTAGAAATCATCCTCCAGCCCTTCTGCCTTTAAGAAATGTCTGCGTCTTTTTTTTCCTTTAAAGGGAAGAGCAGGGGATAGGGCGGGGTGGGAGGGAGTATTCCCTTGGCCCTTCAGATGGAGTCCTGCATCCTCCAGAGAAATGGACAAGGACTTTGAAGTATACGATAAGGGTCCATTATTGGTCCACAAGGCTAACGAAGAGAGCCCTTCAGCTCTCGCTGTGGAGCACTGTGTGTGGAACGCCGTGCATTCCTTTAATCCCAGCACTGGGGAGGCAGACTCAGGACAGCCTGGTCTATACAGCAACTTCTAGTGGCCAGAGCTACATCGTGAAAAGGGGAGGAGGGGAAGTAAAAGCAAGAGGAGGGGGAGGAGGAGGACAGAACGGAAAGACAGGAAAGAAAGGTAAAATCGTTTAGCTGGAGACTGGGCCTGAGCTGCTGGAAATGTAGCTAGGGATGCTTTAAGAAGATTGCAGGCTTGAGGCGATCCTATCCTCACTATTACCGTGTCCCATTTTTTGTTTGTTTGTTTGTTTGTTTGTTTTGATTCCAGGTTTCTCTATGCAGCCCTGTCTGGCATTGAACTCTCAATCCTCCTGCCTCAGTTACCTAAATGCTAGGATCGTAGGTATGTGCCACCATGTCCAGCAAAGATCAAACATATGGACACTTGTGGTGGAATGGTTGTGCATCGTTAGAAGGGGACTCCATGTACTCCTAATAGGCTTTCCTTAGCTTCAAAAAAAGTCTTTGAGACAAGGTCTCGTATATCATAGACCGGCTTCAAATTCACTGTGTAACTAACAGTGATCTTAAACTTCTGATCTTCCAAAGTGTGAGGCAAGAGCTCCACCCCTGTGGAGCACCCCCAGCCGTCTGCCTTTCTGACAACCTGCCTTGCATGTCTACTCCAGTGTGAGCAGAGCTTTCAGGAAACCTCACCCCACTAAACTCAATCAGGATGGACCTCGCGCCTCCCCTACACCGAGAAGGACGCATGGACGCAGGGCTTCCACACCTGTGACAAGAGGCGTGGGCAATTCCTATATAAATCTTCTAACATCTAAATTATACAGCCCTAGGAAAATGGCTATTTTGGTAAATCAGGCACAGATTTACCAAAGACAGAAAAATAAAAAGGCCTTAATTAGAGTCCAGCCCTAAGTAAATGACCCCCTGATCTGTTGTTCTTAAAGGCCCTGGAGTTAAGTTTCTTTGCTCTAGAAGTTTTCCTTGTTTTATTTATTTTAGTGTGTGTGTGTGTGTGTGTGTGTGTGTGTGTGTATGTATGTGGTGTTTGGTGTGTGTGGCTGTGAATTAAATCCAGGACCTTGAATATTCTGGGCAAGAATGCTCGTATTGAGCCACATCCCTAACCCTGTTTTCTTCTTTTTGTGGGGTGGGGTTGTGCCTCTCTATATAGTCCAGATTGGCCATGAACTTGGGATCCTCTTCATGGCCAAACACCTGTCTCCCTGTGACTCCTCCCCATGGTCAAACATCTGCCTTGAGGAGTCACTGAAGTGAGACTTTCCCTTCTAAGCACACAACACTCGTTTAGATTCAGATATTTTCAAATGTTGTTTTTAAATTTTTAAATAACTTCTTTAATTACATTTTTATGTACCTTGGTGTGAAGGTGCCAGGTCCCCTGGAACTGGAGTTACAGACAGTTGTGAGCTGCCATGTGGGAGCTGGGAATTGAACCCAGGTCCTCTGAAAGAGCAGCCAGTGCTCCTAACCTCTAAGCCATCTCTCCAGCCCTGTTTTTAAATTTTTAAAATTTATATTCATTTGTTTGTTTTCAGGGAAAGACCAGAACACGACTTGCAGGAGTTGGTTCTTCCTTCAACCATGGGAGTCTCAGGGATTGAACTCAGGTCGTCAGGCTGGGCAGAAAGCACTGGGCCATTTTGCCAGCCCAAGTCTTTTAAGATAGTCTTGTTTCAGGGCTTAAGACTTGCCAACTTTTTACTTGTGCTCCAGGAAGAGTGATTATTTCCAGGAGTATGTGTTTGTAAAACATAATTTGCAGAATGAATTTTCCTTGGTGTTTAGTAAGAGAACAGATGTGTAACACATTATTGAAAGTTTTCAAATATTTAATTTGTAAGGTTTAGATCTTGACGATTCCTCCTCATGATGCTATTGGGAGTTTGTAGAACCACGAGTCACAGCAAACCTTTCTGTCTCTCACTGCGTGTCGCGGTAACGGAAAGCTGACGAGCAAACCGATACTGAAACCAATGGTTTGGTTAAAACGTTGACCTGGCCCAGCCATTTAGTTGGATCATACTGGAAATCCAGGGTTTGGAATCTATCTTGTCTCATTTTTTTCATAACTCAGCCACTATTTATCAAAATAGCTGTCTAAGTGTAGTGGTCCCCGTGGTTGATATGGAGCCGGGAAGGAAATGGGGAAGGACAGCATATAAATTCTTAGAGATCACTGAGGCAATTTGTACTTTTACAACTGACAGAACAAAAATCCCAGATATGACAAGCTCTTTATTTGGTGCTTATTGGGTCCAGATGAAATCTAGGGAGCAAGTATGAATTAGTAACTTGTTGGAAGCCCACTTCCCATCTGGGCAGGGCTTATGTAAAAGAAGGTGACTGAGATCCGAAATTAGGATGAGGCTTTTACTGGTTTGGGAAGGTGACTATAAAAAGATAAAAATAAGGAAGAAGCTATGACCAGTAGAAGGAATGAGATCCTAATCACAGCCCTATCGCCCATAACAAGGGCCACAGGCCCTCTCGATTATGTCTTATGTTATTAAGTCAACAACCCCCAATTTTCCTGACAACATTTTTTTTGGGTGCCAATATTTTTGGTTTTTTGCCTCCAAATCCTAGCCTCATAATGAAGCCAGGCAGCTTTAAAGTGTGTGTGTGAGCTTAAGTTTTATAAATAGAAATGCACTTGTGGGTACATGAAAAGAATATTTATGTCACCCATGCTTAACTTTAAAAATATTCATTGTTGCATAATGTTTTTAAAACATTAAAAATAAGTTGCTCTGAATTCACGAGGAGTAGCACATATGTAATTAAAGACGTTCCTCCTCTGTTTGTATTATACATGTCTCGATTCTTCAGACTCAGTGAGAAAACGTGGGAGAAAATGATATGTGTATGTAATAATAAAAGCACTACATGGGTTATTAATGAGTTGAAAATACTCCTTTGTGTGTGTTTAGTTTGACTATAGTTTCAGATATTTCTGTATATTAGCACGTAAGTGGTACTGGTCTTAAAAATTAGATAAATCAAATGCATCCTGGTTGAGCACAAAAAGTAATTTAGAAGACTTCCAATTTCTTAGATATAAAATGAAGGATAGAATGTGGGTGGAATTACAGAAGTCTCCCCAAAATTGATTCTGAAACCAGTGTTTACAGCGTCAGAACCAGGCAAATGTACTAAATACCTCTGAGCTGAATGAACACTTCAGTGACCAAATGAGAGCATCTGTATGACATGTTTATGATAGACTGCCTTGTCAATGAGACAGGATTCGGAGACACGACTCAGTGTCTGAATATGAGAGGTGTCGCCAGAGAGGCAGGAAGACCCATATTGCATGTGAGTGGCTCCATTCTTTGGGCTGTGGTCCTGGAATGGAGATGAAGGAGGAAGCAATCTGAGGACACACAGACACACACGTGTGTGCACACACAGGCACACACATGCACACAGATACAGAAACACACACAGGCACACATACACAAACATACATACATAGGTAGACACACATGTGGTGCACACACTCACACACAAACATACACACAGATACAGACACACAGACACACATGTGTGTGCACACACAAACATACACACAGATACTGACACACACACAGGCACACATACACAAATATACACACAAATACAGACACACACGTGTGTGCACAACACAGGCACACACATACACACAGATACAGAAACACACACAGGCACACATACAGACACACTCACACACAAACATACACACAGATACAGACACACACACAGGAGCACATACACAAATATACACACAGATACAGACACACACGTGTGGTGCACACACAGGCACACACACAAACATACACACAGATACAGACCCACACAGACACAGGTACACACAGACACATGTGTGTGCACACTCACAAACATACACACAGATACAGATACACATAGACACACAGGCGCACACTCACAAACACACACAGATACAGACACACACAGGTGCGCACACACAAATATACATACACATATCAGACACAGACACACACATGTGCTGCACACACAGGCACACACAAACACATACACAAAGATACAGACACACAGAGACACAAACACACACAGACACACACACAGGTGCACACTCACAAACATACACACAGACACACAGACACAGGCACACACAGACACACACAGGCACGCACTCACAAACATACACACAGACACACAGACACAGGCACACACAGACACACACAGGCACACACTCACAAACATACACACAGATACAGATACACACAGACACACATTCCAGAAACTTAAAATTTTTTTAAATTAAAAAAAAAGATAAACTTAAGCTGAGTTTGCTGGATCACCCATCACTTTCTTTGCTGACAACAGGAAAAACGTCAGCTAGCTTCTGGTCAAATAAGAGTTTGATCAGCAGAGGCGAGCCGGCAGTGAAGCCGGCAGTGTGCTCTGTGGGGCACGGGTAAGTCAGAGAGTCTTTGGACAGACTGTTG
The DNA here is from genome assembly GCF_903992535.2 of Arvicola amphibius. Lineage (NCBI taxonomy): Eukaryota > Metazoa > Chordata > Mammalia > Rodentia > Cricetidae > Arvicola > Arvicola amphibius. The sequence goes on from NC_052058.2 coordinate 137,796,090, forward strand.
GTGTGAGTGCCCAGCTGGGCCAGCTGCAGACAGAAGTGAGCAGCTCGGAGAACTGTCCATGCTTGTGATGTCGCCCAGAGGCAGCTGGCGGGCACAGGGGCCAGCACAAGGCACCCTTCATGCCAATCTCTGTTGGTAGCCCCGAGGCACAATCTCCAATTCACTCCTTCCCTTTGGAGGCTGCAGTCTTAGGACATTTTGGATTTGGGTTGCTGAAGAGGACAGGCCGTGTGGTAAATGGTGGTCACAAAGTAAGATCTTCTTGTGTGTGTATCTGTGTGCGTGTGTGCACGTGTGTACGCATGAGTAAATGGTGGAGGTGGGTGTTCACGTGTGTGCTTATATGTGAAGACCAGAAGTCACTGTTAAGTGTCTTCCTCAGTCATTTCTCCACCTTACTTTTTGAGGCAGGATGCCTTACTGAACCCGGGGCTCATCAATTAAGCTAGATTACCTGGCCAGCAAGCTTCAGGGTGCTTCTGTCACTACCTTCCCCAGGGATGCAATGACAGGTACGTAATGTTTCTTTGTGCCTGGCTTTTTCTGTGGGTGCTAGGAATCTGAATTCATGTCTCCATGCTTGCACAGAAAGCGCTTGACCAACTGAGCTGTCTCTCCATCCCCAATGTAGGGTTTTCTTCAGGCTAAGAAAACTCTCGATAAAAAATTAATAACAAGAAACGTGGACAATGCCAGACAGTGTGGTGGTTCCTGAGCAAATGTTGAAGTGTAAGTAGTGGCTTTGACTGTTGTATGAGTAATTGATAGTATGTTGTATGAATAATTATGTTACAATAACATAATAATAATAGTCTTAGTGTTTCATAATTTGAAAATGGTGGAATTCAAGAGGGGTAGGAATATGATAGGTCATTGGTGAAGAAGATTCTACTTTCACTCCAGGGTAGAAGTTCGAATTAGATCAGATCCCCATTGGGGGTTGGGATCCAAAACATTCATGCCATTGGGGCAGGGGTCTAACTACATGAACAACCAAGACATTGTCTAGGCTGTTCTGTGGAGCATTGTGTCTCAAGCCGCAGTGTGCATACTAAGCAGTTCTTGGTTTGGTAGACATTGCACTTCTAACAAATTCTCGGGATCTGGTCCTGAGGGCACTACAAGTCCTAAGGTTCCTGGAGACCCAGGAGCTAGTAAGAGAGAAGCTAGCACCATTCCAATTTGACGAGCACCATCTACTAACTTCCTGGAAGTTTTAAACTGATTCTTGCTCTAAAAGTCAATCCCAACAGATGATGTCAAACATTACACACAGCATATGAGATGTGGTGTGTTCTTTGACCTTTCATATGAACACACACAGACACATGCACACTTATGCACACACAGGCTTTCACAACTGATGTTTGAGAAACTAGTAAGTAAACAATGAGACGACAGATATTTTTGAGCCTCTATTTTAAGTTCAAGGAAGCTTCTGGAAAGGTTGCCTGGTCAATATGGGTCAGTCTGAAGAAAACTGACTTATTTTGGCTTAGTCTTAGAAACATCTATGGAGAATGAACATGTCTCTGGCACTCCAGGTAAGTGATGTGGTCATGTTTAGACTCCAGGTTCCCTCTTATCATGATGCAGAGCCTCATAGCAGATGTCACATCTTTTTTTTTAAACTTATTTATTTTTGTTTTGTGTGCCCTGGTGTTTTGCCTACATGTATGTTTGTGTGAGGGTGTCAGATCTTGGAGTTACAGACAGTTGTGAGCTTCCATGTGGGTGCTGGGAATTGAAGCCAGGTCCTTTGGAAGAGCACTCAGTGCTCCTAACCACTGAGCTATCTCTCCAGCCCCCAGATGTCACACCTTATGACATTCGACGTCTATAAGGATTGTTAAATTTGTTAGTTTGATTTTTTTAATTTGTTATATAATTAAAATAATATGTGTTTGTAGCCTCATGGTCATACAAACTCAGGGAAATGTGAGTGTTTTCCCCTACATGGGCCTTCTAGAAAGCTAGGCGATCATCAGGGCCATGGCAACACTGTCTTTTCTGAATGAGAACTCTCTAAGCTGCTGTCAGCAGCAGTTCGAAGCCAGGAAATACTCGAACATTTGCAAATGACACCTTGCACTGGCTGAACTTTCACATCCATAAAATTCTGTACCTTGGCTGCACAAATTAGGAGATCACGGCTTGCATGTGTGCGTGTGCCTGTGTATTACCTACCTGGGATGATACTTGCTACAATTTGGATGTACGGAGAAAACACTTTTTCTTGTTTCATTGTATAATCCCTTCCTTTCTTTTTTTGGGGGGAGGGGAGAAGGGGGAAGAGCGGAGAGAGGCAGAGAGAGCAAGAGCAAGTGAGTGAGTAAGAGAGAGAGAGAGAGAAAGTAGAGAGAGAACTAGAGAGAGGGTGTGGAAGGGGAGAAGGGGAGAGAAGGAGAGAGAAGGGAAGAGACAGAAGCTCAATCCTTGCTTTCCTAAAGTACCTTTTACTGCTAGCAACCAAACAAAGCAAAAGAATTAACAGGGCTCAAGTAAATGGCCCATCTGAGTTAAACATTAGATGTATACATTATTTCTGTCCCTTGTGCACCGCGGGCTTTGATCTGGGTGGGTAAACTTGTACCCAGTGGCTTGGTTTTGGGTCTTGGTGATACCCCTGACTTTCCGTGTGTTGATTCCATGATTTCTTCTAATTTGAGGCCAAGGCAGGTGAAATTAGCAGGTACAGAAGGCATTCTTGTATAGCACAGCCCTTAACAGACCCAACTTCTCCCTTATCTCACTATTGGAAATGTCTCCAGAGCTAATAGTGTCCTCCACACAATTCCATCGACCCTTGACTTACCCTAGCCTCCCTCCATGAACAGTGACATGGGCGCTATTAGCTCACTCCTTCCTGGGCGGGGCTTCAGGGTGGATACTTGTGCTCACGTCACCAGAGCTCTACTGGACCCTTCTTTTCTTGCTCTTCCATCCCGCTGACTGGACCAAGGAGATCTTTCATTACACTTCTTCTAGGACATTCTCCTTCTGCCTCATTGAAGAAAACACCAAGTCCCAGCAGAGACGGAGAAAAGATGTTATCTGTACTGACTATTAGAGATCCGAAGCAGGACGTTTGAATGGCAACAAAAGGAATCTATAGCTTGTATTCTGAGCCTTTCATCTTGCCAGAGAAAGCACAGATTACTGCTTGAGTGTGAAATGCCCCTCACAGGTTCACGGTTTTGGTGTGGTCTCCAGCTGGTAACACCATTTTGGGAGGATTTGAAAACATTAGGAGGTGTGACCTAACTGGATGAAGTAGGTCACCACGGATGTATTCTTAAGAGAGCTGTATCTTGTACCAAACTCCTTTCTCCTGCCCTCAGTTTCCCGTGTACCATGAACTGAGATGCTCCTAGGTCACAAGCTTCTGCCACCATGATATTCTGCCCAAGTGACTGGGATCAAGTGACCCTGGACTGAGCTCTCTGAAGCCATGAGCCAAAATCAACCTTCCCTATTTAAAACAGTTCTTCATGTCTTTGTCCTAGCAATGCAAAGAGTAAAACTAGTCTAGCAACGGCTCTCAGCCTCAGGCAATGAACCTCGTGCCTCTACTTCAAGATAAGAGTCTAATATGAAAAGTAGCTCTGGAATTAAATGCCTTATATGTGCTAAGTATTGTCGCCATGGATCTATTTTATAGAGTCTTTTTTATTGAAAACCAAGACAAATCAACGAGTACTTGTGTGGCTCAGTAAACCATGGCAAGAACAGACTTCCTTAATTATGAAATCAGGTGTTGGAGCTATTTTCAATATTGGCTGCCATCTTGACTATGTCTGAGCATCTCGGATGCTGGCTGTCCACTGTACACACATCTGTGTTTTCCACGTGTGGCCCTGTCTTCTTTTCTAACTCACACAACAAATATATGCTGTCCTCAGAGAGGAAAATAAGTGTGTGGATGTTAGGGCTTGCGCCTAGCACTCTGAGAAACACGAGATTGGCAGAGCCCTGAGTCAGCAGTCCGGTGCTCACAGTTCCTACTCCTGACAGCTGTTTATTTCTCTCAGTGTAATTTCAGAGGAAAATATCCAGAAGGGATTTGGTGTCCTAGATCTATCAGAAAACATGTGTAAGATAGTCTGTCATTTTACCGCATAAAAATCTAACTAAATAATCACATTATAAATGGTTAGAATCTCAGTAATGATTTATTTGAAATTAGGCTAAAAGGGGAGGAGGTGTTTCAAGCATATGACTGCTAACTGGGAGGGATATAAAGACGTGAAGTGTGGCAGCAGCGTGGGGTGAGAATGTTTTCCACCATTTTAAGGCAAGCAGAGGATAATAAAGTTTGAAAGGTTTGTTTTCCAAATATATCAGATGCAGGCCCTGTTTTCTGCACTGGAAAAGCAGCATGCTGACTTGCCCCTGGCGCATGAGTGGGGATGCTCCAACATTAGGAAGCTTTGAGGTCATGCTTGATGAGGCATAAAGGAGCCCAAATCAAAAGGTGTGAACCCTTCAGGCCCAGCCTGTAGACTGGGCTATAGGCCAGAGTGGAATCTAGATGGTCTCCAGACAGAAGCAATCCCAGAGAGGAATATGAGAGAAATTTGGTTTGTAGAAGCTGGTGTTTCCAGAAGCAAGAGAGAACAGACAGTACCACACAGACAGTACCACACAGACAGTACCACACAGACAGCATCCACACAGACAGTGCCACACAGAGAGCATCCACACAGAGAGCATCCACACACACAGCATCCACACAGACAGCATCCACACACACAGCATCCACACACACAGCATCCACACAGACAGTACCACACAGAGAGCATCCACACACACAGCATCCACACACACAGCATCCACACACACAGCATCCACACACACAGCATCTACACACACAGCATCCACACACACAGCATCCACACAGACAGTACCACACAGAGAGCATCCACACACACAGCATCCACACACACAGCATCCACACACACAGCATCCACACAGACAGTACCACACAGAGAGCATCCACACACACAGCATCCACACACACAGCATCCACACACACAGCATCCACACACACAGCATCTACACACACAGCATCCACACACACAGCATCCACACAGACAGTACCACACAGAGAGCATCCACACACACAGCATCCACACACACAGCATCCACACACACAGCATCCACACACACAGCATCCACACACACAGCATCCACACACACAGCATCCACACACACAGCATCCACACACACAGCATCTACACACACAGCATCCACACAGACAGTACCACACAGACAGCATCCACACACACAGCATCCACACTCACAGCATCCACACACACAGCATCCACACAGACAGCATCCACACAGACAGCATCCACACAGATAACATCCACACAAACAGAATTTACACACACAGCATCCACACAGATAACATCCACACAGACAGCATTCACACAGATAGTATCACATAATATCCACATGGATACTCAGCTTTGTCTTGCTAGCTGCATAAATTTAAAATATCAACTAAGAAAATAGCTAAGACAAAAATAGTCAAACTATTAACAAAAGAATTAAAGTGGCACACTAGAAAATATCTACTGAGAAAAGACAATAAAGGAGGAACATTTACAACACTAACAAAATAAATAAAATCGTGTCATAACATATACACACGTATGTATGTATGTATGTATGTATGTATGTATGTACTTATGTACATATGCATGGCAGACAAAGTGGCAGATAAAAGCCAGACTTGGTAGCATATTCCTACAACCTCAGCACTTAAGAGACTGACAGGAGGATTGAGAGTTCAAGGTCAACCTGAGTTACGTTGTAAGACCCAGACAGAAATGCAAAACAAAAGCAGCAGATACTGTTTTGACCCTATCAAGAATAACATTAAATATGAATCATTCAAGCATCCCAATCAAAAGGAAGAGATTGTCAGGTTAGATTTAAAAAGGAGCACCCATTTCTATGCTGTCTTCAAAAGAGAGTTTAGATTGAACAAGGTCAGAAGTAAGAGACTGAAGGCAAATTGTGCAAATAGTAACTTTGTGAGAGCAACTTTGTAGGTGCCTGGGATACTGTGAAACAATATAAACCTTAAGACACAAAAGGAGTTCATTACAAAGGGGCCTTCAGTTTAAAGACAGCTACATGACTTACATGAAGGAATTACTCTATGTAGAGAATACTATATGTTTACATGAAGGAATTACTCTATGTAGAGAATACTATATGTTTGTGCCTGCGGATGGCATATCATATACCTACCATCATAATGCTACATAAAATAGTTCTCTTTCATTCCGCCTGCTAGGCTCCTGACAAGCAATGATCTTTTTTACAATCTGATTTTACTTTTCCCCACTATTATATAATAGGACTCAGGGTGTAGCCTTTTGGGACTGTTTCTTTTAGCTAGTGTTTTAGTTACCTTTTCATAAGCCATGACCAAATATGGTGTAAGGGAGGAAAGATTTCTTTTGACTCAGTTTCATGCAAGCAAGGCATCTGCGGCTTGTGACGTGGCTTGTTACATCTCTGAGGATCAGGAATTGGGGAGATCTGGCTACATACAACCTCTGTCCCTCCTGCTGTTCCACAACCTCCCCAAACTGCCACCAACTGTTCAAAAATGAGGGGTCAATGGGTGACATTTCACATGGAAAATTTAACACTTAGCAATGTGCATCCAAGATGCAATTTTATTTACCACTGAGTAATATTCAACTATGTAGCTGTTTGCCTACAAATCCACCTATTGAGAATGTTTGTCTTTTCCCAAGTTTTGGCAATTCAGAGTAAAGATATTAACTTTCCTAGGTGTGTGTGTGTGTGTGTGTGTGTGTGTGTGTGTGTGTGGTGTGGTGTGGGGGGTGTCTTATTTTCAGTTCATTTGGGTAAATACAAAGGGGTGGGGACTGATGGATCCTTTGGTAAACTCTATGTTTAAATTTGTAAGAAGCTGCTGAGCTGTCTTCCCAAATGACTGAGCCATGTTATATTTCCATGAGCAGTAAATCAGAATGCTAGTAGTCCCACATCTCTGATACTCACCATTAATGTTTTCATTTGCGTCATCTTAAAGGGACGCCACCACAGAGTTGCTTCAATTTGCCATTCTCTGACAGCATATGCTGAGTTTTCATTTGCCACCTGTATACCTTCTTTCATGAGATGTCCAGTAAGATCTGCCTCCCATTTTAAAATAGTAAATTGGTAGTTTTCTATTGCTGAACTTTGAGTTCTTTGTATATTTTGGATGGCAGTCCCTCATCAGGTAAGTCTTTTGCATATATTTCTACCAGTCTACGGCATAGTGTTCTCCCCACAGCCCTCTCTATTTTTATGAGACAGCGTCTTACTATGTAGCCCTGGCAAGCCTGCAGCTCACTATGTAGATCAGGTTGGCCTCAAACTTACAGCGATCTGCCTGGTCTGCCCGCAGAGGGATTAAAGGTGTGTGCTACAGTGCTTGGAAAGTTGGTATTCTCTTGACAGTATCTTTTGTTTCGCCCAAATTTTTAATCTCAACAAAACTAAGTTTTCAGTTTATCAATTTCTTTGTTTCATTACATGTGTTTCATTAGATGTGCCTTTGTAATATTAAAAGAGACACAGCTACCCCAGGTTACCCCATGGAGTAAAATTTCCTCATGTTACCTTCTAGGGGTTCTATAATTTTGCATTTTACTTTTGGGTTTCTGCTCCATTTTGAGTTAATTGTGTAAGGGTTATGTTCTGTGTCTTGTTTTATTTTCATGTGTTTATGCAGGTTTCCCAGCTTCATTTGCTGGGCAAGAGTTCCTATTGTATTGCTTTGACTCCTTTGTCAAAGATCATTTAGCTGTACTTCCGTGGGTCTAATTCTGTGCTACATATTTACCATTTATTCTTTTATCAGAATAAGTTACAGTGTCTTGATCATTGTAGCATTACATAAGTATTGACGTTAGTACTGTCATCCCTCTGACTCTTTTTCAGTATTGTGCTGGCTAGTTTGGGGTCTTTTATACCTTCACCTAGCTTTCAAAATAACTTCCTGAAATTCTAATTGGGATTTCATTCTAGTCTATAAATTTTCTGTGTATAGCCAAAAATGAGGTCTACTCTGTCAAATGCTCCTTTTGCATATTCTTCTGTTGGTTGAGGTAATGTTTGAGGGTCCATTATATCAAGTTGAATGACATCATCCAGTTCAGTTGCATCCTAATGGAATTTCTTCCTGTTAGGACTGTCACTAGCAGACAGTGGTGTTGATGACCCTACTTATAATTGTGAATCGTTCTATTCTCTCTTGCAATTCTATTAGCTTTTTGTTCATATATTTATTTTTGACATGTGTGTATGATGTGCATGCATGTATGTATGTGTTCACGTATGTGGATGCATGTGTATTTGGGTACACATACACACATGTGAGAGCAAATATGGAGGCCTGATGACATGAGTATCTTCCTTGATTGCTTTCCACTTTATATATTGAGGGTCTCTCACTGAGCCTGGAGTCCACCAATTATGGCTAGTCTATCCACCAGCTTCTTGCCCTGAGTATACTCATTTATGCTGCTTAAATATTGGGACTACAGGAAGCTGTTATGTACACCCACCTTTTACATGGGTTCTGGGGATCTGCCTCAGGTCATCATCCTTGTGCAGAGAGCACTTAACTCACAGAGCCATGTCCAGAGCCCTACCTAGTGTAGTTAATACTCTTTTATAATACATATGCACAGGAAGGATTATTAGGTCTTCTTCCAGAACTGAACCAGCCTTTATTACTGTGTGATACCCATTCTTATCCTGATACATATCTTTCTTTTCAATCGATTCTTTCAGAATTTCTTTCAGAAATTGATACTGGCATTCCAGATTTCTTTTCATTGTCATGAATGCTGTGTTTGCCCTTTATCCATTTACTCAGAAGCTACACGTTTTCTGTTTATTGTGGGCTTCTGGTAGTTGTGTCTCCTACTGTGCTTAAACGGTGTGTGTCTTCTTTCTTTTATAAAGATCCACTTGTCTGTTTCTTAAGTGGGATTAAAGATATGTACTGAAGAGACAAGACTAAAGCCATTTTAAACCCGGGCCCCATCTTTGTGAGCCTCTAACCCAACAGGCACCCCACACCAAGGGCCCCACCCCATGTACCTGTGAATTCAGAGAAAGACCACAAGTGGCCCCAAAACTGCCTGGCTACCAGAGACTTGAGGACAGCTAGACAAACAAGTTTTTTTGTTTTGTTGGGGGGGGGGCTGTTTTTGTTTTTGTTTTTGTTTTTGTTTTTACAGTTACCAGGTGGTTTTGTGGAAAGTTACAAAAATCCCCTCCTGAGTTAGAGGCAACTATCCCCACACCCAATCTGGTAACGCCAAGACATGTAACTCCCTGCTTGCAGTTTTTCCCTTTGAAGACCCCTGCACTATGAGCTGAGGGCCTTTTCTCCCTCACCATCTGTGTCCGGTGCATGGGACAATGGGGCCCCTGCTTGCAAGCCTGTTGAACGATAACAAAACTTCGTGTAATTGCATGGGAAGTCAGTTCTGTAGTGGTTTTGCTGGGGGGGGGCTGCAACTCAGATGTAACAGTACTACAACACCTGGCATTGTCTAAATGTTTTAATTAATTTATTTGAGCAATCCACATTACAATGATTTTTGATAAATCTAGATTAATGCCTCTTTTATTTGTGGTTAGCTTTTATTTTCTCTCTCTTTGGACCCAGTCTTGCCCTGTATCCAGATTGGCCTAGAACTTGCTGTGTAGTTCAGACTGACTCCGAATTCACAATCCCCCTGCCTCAGTTCACCAAGTGCTAGGGTTACAGGTATTCACCATTATAACCTGCGAATTACTTTTATGCTTGTTTTTTTGTGTTTCATTCTAATGTCTGCATTCTCTAGTTTTAATTATTTTATATAGGTTTGGCATATCTATGATGCTTATTAGAGAGAGAGAGAGACAGAGACAGAGAGAGACAGAGAGAGAGACAAACACAGAGACAGAGACAGAGAGAGACAGAGAGAGAGACAGACAGAGAGAGAGAGAGAGACAGAGAGAGAGACAGAGAGAGAGAGAGAGAGAGAGAGAGAGAGAGAGAGAGAGAGAGAGAAACCTAAAACGTGTCATACACATTCACCACTGATGTGGGATTCCCCTCTGCGTGCTATGAATGTGTTTTATTACCATTGTTAATAAAGAAGCTGCTTTGGCCTATGGCAGGGCAGCATAGAGATAGGCGGGAAAACTAAACCGAATGCAGGGAGAAAGAAGGCAGAGTCAGAAAGATGCTATGTAGCTGCCGAAGGAGAAAGATGCCAGAACCTTCCTGGTAAACCACAGGCTTGTGGCTATACATAGATTAATAGAAATGGGTTAATTTAAGATGTAAGAGCTAGCTAGCTAGGAATACACCTAAGCTATTGATCAAACAGTGTTGTAATTAATATAGTTTCTGTGTGATTATTTGTGTCTGGGTGTCCGGGAAATGAACGAGCAGTCTCCTTTTACACTACAAACTCATAAAGAAATCACACTGACCCTCAGGTAGCACATGTATGTGTTCTCTTCTTTACTACTATTTTTTGTTAGTGTCTAATAGCCCATTTTAGTCTGGAATTTACTACATAGCCCAGGCTGGCCTCTAACTCCCACTTCTGTCCTTACCTCCTGGGTGCCAGGATCAGGGTGTGTGTTTCTACACTTGACCACAGAGCTCCTTCCTCCCACCACTTCCCATCACATACAGTGTTATTCACTTTATTTATTTATGAGACAATACCACCTAAAATTCATTTTAAACCTTCCAGCCACATGAATTAAAAATGAGAAAAAGTTTTTTGTTTTGGGTTTTTTTTTTTTGACAAAGTCTCCTATATCCCAGGTTGGCCTTGAACTCTCCTAGTAGCTGAGGGTGACTTTGAAAGTGTGATTTCCCCTACTGATTTCTGGTGACAGATGAGCACCTCTCCTGCAATTCATGTGACCCCAGAAACTGACCTTAGGGCTCCACACAAGCAGTCTACCAACTGAACTATCTCCCTAGACCTTAATTTTTTTAAATTCAATTAAAAATATTTTTGAAACAGGGTCTCTCTATATAGCCTGTGGTCTGCCTGGAACTCTTTATGTATCCCAGGCTGGCTTCAAACTCATAGAGATCCACCTGCCAATAATAATATAACACATGAATCAAAAATTTTAAAAATATTAATAATGTATGGTGAAAAATATTCTCCTTCAATCCCTGTCTTCCAGGAGACAGAAACAGTACAATTTTTTTATCTTTCATAATATATTTTCTGCACATGAATAACAAATGCATAGTTGTACTAGTCCATATTCTATCTATCTATCTATCTATCTATCTATCTATCTATCTATCTATCTATCTGTTTTTTTTAAGACAGGGTTTCTTTGTGCAACAGCCCTGGCTGTCCTGGAACTCGCTTTGTAGAGCAGGCTGGCTTTGAACTCTCTGAGATCCACTTGCCTCTACCTCCCTAGTGCTGGGATTAAAGGCGTACACCATCACCACCTCGTTTTATATTTCACCAAAAAAATCACAAAATATGAACCATCTTTTTCTCATCCAGACTCATCCATGCATGCATAGCCTTCCCAACAGAGCATGGCTCCACTCCATGAGTGTGCATGTCTTGGGGAAGTGGACTCTACCTTCAGAGCTGGGTGTGGTTGTTCAGAGGGGGTCCATATATGAAAATTGGGCAAGAGATCCAGTGCAGGAAGGAGCAAACTGAGACATTTTCTGCACCTCCAAAAAAGTCTCTTCCCTCTGATAGAGCTGGGTGGTAGCCTCAGACTGTCTCCAGACATGGTTGTGCGACACAGTAAAGATGAAGCAGATCTTTGGGCAACGACATTGGAGGCACTGAAAGGCTTGGATTAAATCATCCTCGGGACCTGGCTTAGTGTCATCCTTGAAAGCACAAGAGGGAAGGTTAATTCCATTTCCAGCAGTCTAGAGCAGAGTCACGAGGTGTTGAAATGGGAACTGTCGCATCCAGTAGAAGGGCATTTCAGATCCAGCAGTGCTGTCTGGACAGACTTTTGCTTTATGACAGTAAACCAAACTGGTGTATCAGCTTTCTGCTACATGGTAGGTCACAGTCTGAAATGCTCTCCGACATGTGAGAGCAGCTTGTGAGACAGGGCACAGGTCCACACTGTGCAGGTGAGGGATGGAAGAGTGACAAGAATGTCCTTGTGGTAGGAGAGGAACACCTGGACTCCCATTCCAGGCTTCCTTCCACACTGATATTACCTTGCTTAGTGGGGCATGGCTGCAGACACCCTTAATCTCAGCATAGCAAGATCCTGTCTCAGACGCAAAAGTAAGAAAGCTACCTTCCCTGAAGCATAAGTTACCTTTCTCCATTGCTGTGACATAATGCCGGGCAGAATATTTAAGGGAGAAGAAGATTACTCTGACCCACAAGCTCATCCTAGCATGACTGTGAAGGCATGGTGGTCACAGGAGCACAAAGGGGCAAGTCACCACACCCTGGCAGGTCAAAGACCCTGGACCAGAAGTAGATGTAACCTATAAGGCCCTCTCCTAGTGACACACCTCTGCCAGCCATGCCTCCCCTTCCAAAGGTTCTAACAGCTGTCCGACACAACACCAGCTGGAACCAAGTGTTCAAATAAATGGGAGTTGGGGGACATTCCATATTCCAACATTCCCCTTGTGGTGGTTTGAATAAAAATGACCCCCATAGGTTCATAGGAAGGGGCACTGTTAGGAGGTGTGGCCTCATTGGAGTAGGTGTGGTTTTGTTGGAAGAAGTATGTCACTGGGAGTGGACTCTGAGGTTTTATAAACTCAAGCCAAGCCTAGTGGCTCTCAGTCTGCTGCCTGTGGATATGGATGTAGAACTCTCTCCCTCTCCAGCCCTGTGTCTCCCTGCATGTCACCATGCTTCCCTCTATAACCATAATGGACAAAACCTCTGAAACGGTAAGCCAGCTCCAATTAAACTTTTTTCTTTCATAAGAGTTTCCATGGTCAAGTCATAGTATCTCTTCACTGCAATAGAAGCCCTAACTAAGCCTTAACACCCCTAAACCATGGGACACCCTGGGTTCAGACATTTGTACCTACTAATACATTTGGCACCAAGTGTCAATCCATCTCTTAAGAACAATGGTGTAGGAGGTCCTTCTGTCTGTGTGTTGCTTTCATTGGTTAATAAAGAAACTGCCTTGGTCTGTTGATAGGGCAGAACTTAGATAGGCAAGAAAGATGGAACTGAATGCTGGGAGAAGGAAGGCTGAGAGAGAGATGCCACAGAGACAGATGCTGGGAATTTTACCCGGTAAGACACTGCCACGTGGTGATATACAGATTAATAGAAACGGGTTAAATTAATATAAGAGTTAGCCAATAAGAAGTTAGAGCTAATGGGGCCAAGCAGTGTTTTAATGAATACACTTTCTGTGTGGTTATTTCAGGCTAAGCTAGCCCTGTGGCTGGGACAAACAAGTGAGCCCTCTTCTAACAGAACAACAGGACTGGAAGGTTCTGAAACTTTGGAACATAGTGAAGAGGTGGTGGACACTCCAGAAGGAGTGGATTCACCATGGTTGCCAAGGCTGTGACTGCTCTTAAGATGTGACCTCCAACCACAAATCACATCTTCAAGCTTCAATGTTCCAGGCGTCGATGGGCCAGCCTCTGATGTACATTGTGCTGAGAGAGGAGAATATGGTTTCCATTATTCATGGTAGAGTTGTCCTGTGCCCTAGTCTGTTTTCTGATGCTGTAACTGAGTACCAAAGGCAGGGGTACCTCTAAGATAGAAGTTAATTTGCTCAATAATAGCTCAGGAGATGGGGATGACAGGAGCAAGATGGCAGCATCTGTGTGGCTCATGCTGAGGGCTTTTAGATACATTGTGAAATGTGAAGGGTGTTACACGGTGAAAGAGAGCAGGCATGAAGCTCAGCATGTCTCCTTCTTGCCTTTCAAAGCACAGATGAGGCCATGGGGAATCTCTCTTCATGGCCTCAACCATTCGGGCATACAACCTAGTAACCTCCCGAAGGCATCACCTCAAATACCATCAACACATGATTTTTCGGAGCTTGTGTGTATGTTTGTTTGTTTTTTAATTTACTAGATTTTTTTAAAAAAATATCAATCCAAGTTCCCACTCCCTCCCCTCCTCCTATTCCCTCCACACATTCTCCCACCCCACCCCCATCTAAACCTCAGAGAAGGTAAGGCACATTGCGTTGTGGAAGGTCCAAGGCCCTCCCTACTATATCTAGGCTGAACAAGGTACACATACAAAGAGAATAGGATCACCAAAAGGCAGTACATGCAGTCATGATAGATCCTGGTGCCTCTGCCAGTGGCCCCTCAGTCTGCCCCAGCCATGCAACTGTCACCCACATTTAGAGGAACTAGTTTGGTCCTATGTTTGTTCCTCCCCAGTCCAGCTTGAGTTGGTGAGCTCCCATTAGCTCAAGCAAACTGTTTCAGTGGGTGTCCCCATCATGGTCTTGTCCTCCTTTCTTGTATTCTCATTCCTTCTACTCTTCAACTGGATTTTGGGAGCTCAGGCCAGTGAGGAGCTTGTGTCTTTAACACATAAGCCTCTGCAGAGTGCATTCAAACCATCGCAAAGTGCTGGCCTAGAGAATTCCCCACGACTAATGTTCCCACAGCCTCCCGGGGCCCCACCCTCTCCAAAGATGCAGGCTGCTAAAAACTGTGGCTATCTTCAGCTACCTCATCTTGCTGGAAGTCTTTTCTTCCTGCTGTTTCTTTTAATGCTTCAATTAATCTAAAAAGAATTCAATCCAAAAGGCAAGAATAGAGTTGATGATAGGGGATAGGGGTCACAGAGCTGATCTCAATCCACAGTTGAGAAAAAAAAAACCATGTGTGAACAATAACATCCTTGGTTTAAAAACAGACTTGCCAATCTTCAGCTGAGTTTACCATAAGTGTGTCCTGCGGCTGTGCACGGGGCATGTACTACACACATGTTTTTGTGTCTGCACCAGGCCGGGCATACCACAGTGGTGTGGCTGCTTTTTGTTTTTAACCTTAGGTTCATTTTTGGATCCCAAAAACACAAACTGGCTTCCAGGAAGTGTGAATTTGCTTGAACTAACCTGAAAAAGGGTTTTCTCAGCCTCTTCAAAATGAAGCTGTAGAATTCACAACAGTTTTAATTATAACACACTAAATAAATATACTAAGCGACTCTTTGCTCTGCAGTCGAGGTCTCTATTTTTGTCTCCAATGTTCCGAGTGGGTTATTGGGTGGCTGAGCATCAACAGCTTCCATGCCACTGCACTGCAGTGTCAGCTGAAGAAAATCATTTGGACAAACAGGAAAATGGAGCAAAAGGGTTTTAAAGATCCTTTTAGAAGAAATTCTCTTTCTACACCATCCAGGGCAGTTCACACTTGAAATCGCAGCACTCAGGAGGCTGAGGCAGGAAGATCATGAATTTGAGGCCAGGCGGGCTATATAGTAAGACACTGTCTCAAAAAAGACAAAACAGAAAAACCGTTACTACCACAATCACAACAAAAACCTGAAATAAACAAATTATAATTATTTTGCTAAATTTCAAAATCTCCTGAAAGGGCGAATATCCTCTTTTCACTCAGTGTTTTCCAAGGTCTTGGGGTTGAAGCCATGAAGATAAAGGTCACATCAGTTTTTGTCATGCCCAGATCTGGAGAAAAGTGGGGACCACTGAGCAGAACACCTTCACTGTTATTAGCTCTAGGGTGAGGAAAGGTTGGGACCACTGAGCAGAATACCCCCACAGTAGTTAGCTCTAGGTGAGGAAAGTTGTATTGCTGCCCTGTTGTTGCCTGTTCTTGACCTCACCGCCCTTCTAGAAGGTTCTATTAGAGCACTCTGCCTAATCTTGTGTACATTGTAGAACAAATTCTTTTTTTTTGGTTTTCGAGACAGGGTTTCTCTGTGGCTTTAGAGCCTGTCCTGGAACTCACTCTTGTAGACCAGGCTGGCCTCGAACTCACAGAGATCCGCCTGCCTCTGCCTCCCGAGTGCTGGGATTAAAGGCGTGCGCCACCACCTGCCGGGCTGAACAAATTCTTTAGGATTAGCCTAAGAAAGGAAAGGGGCAGTGGTGGAAAATCTGGTGCTGGGAGAAGTGCATAGGTATTGACAAGTGTGCTCAACTTTCAAAGCAATCAATACTACAGATAAGGAAACAGATTTATATAGGTGAATAGCTGGAGACTGCACTTCAGTGACTGGGCAAAGGTAATCTACATCATGAATATGTCTAAATCAGAGAACTATTCCTTGCAGTTCACAAAAAAATGGCTTAAAAGTGCAGTCGTGTGTTACCTACCAGTGCTCATGCTGTGCCCATAAGATTATATCACCAAGGGCAGAGGTGAGGGCTCAGTGGGTGAGATGATGCTTTAAAAGCATGGTGACCTGGGTTCAAGTTCAATGAATAGTCCATGTTAAACAACATAGCAAAACAAAAACCAAGCAAAAACCAGGTGTGGTGGAACATACCTATATTCCCAGCACAAGCGAGGGAGAGAGAAGTGAACTCGTGGGGCTCACTAGCCAGCCAGCCTAGACTACTTGGTGAGGGAGTGAGGAACCTTGTCTCAAAAATTAAAATGAATAACACATGAAGAACAAGAGCCAAGGTTGACCTCTGGCCTCCATGCACAGATGCACATGTGTGTACATGCACATGCATGAACACATATATGCATAGACACATACACAAAAAGCTAACGTTATGTCCTAGTCATTTGGTTCACGTATGGACACTCAGTTCTTACACAATGATGAAATCACCTAGCAACGCATCTCTCAGAGTGTATCCCATTGTTCAGTGGTGTATGAGATTTGTTGTTCATTGTACAAGGAGTTTTATGCAAATATCATCTTCATTCTGAGTGCTCAAAAAATATGTACCATGCATGTTATCAAATTAATTATTGCAGAACAGAATGTGCTACGTGTAATGTCTCCATACAAATTTAAATTGTAAAGCACAAGGAAGATAGCATCTTGTCAATTCTCCAGCCCACTTCAGTACTGCTTGTGTATTTGGTTCCACAGCCAACTTGCTTTCTCATCTTGAAAAACAGAAATTCTATACCTGCAAGTTACCTCTCTCATTTCCCATCTCTCCGGGCCCTGGCAACCAATGTTCTGCTTTCTTCTTCTGTGATTTTAACTACTGCTCAAGAGCAGACTCATGTGTCATTTGTCCATTGGTGTTCTCAAGGCTCACCCATTTGTAACCCATGCTGGGATTTCCTAATGTTGAAGACTATCATCTCACTGTAGGGTGAACATCCTCGCCACCCATTCATCCATCTGTGGGTGGCTGGGCTGCATCGTCTTTAGGTGACCGAGTAATGCTGTTTTGAAAGTAGCACACAAGTATCCATGGAGAGGCTCCTTTAAAGTCCTTTGGCTCAGAAGTGGAATTGCTGGCTCATGTAAGAGCTCTAGCTTGAGGGACCACTCTTCAGTCTTCCATAACTGTGACACCATTTCTCACCTCACTGATGGTCACAGGGATTCTGATTTCCCTACGTCCTTTACCAACTCCTGTTATTCTGTTTCCAGTAGTAGCTAGACATACTAATAGATGAGAAATGGTACCTCAGTGCGGTATTCTGCTCTTCTTTGTATCTTCCTTCCTTCTTCCCTCTCACTCTCCCTCCCTTTAATCATTCTTTATTTTTCTTCAATTTTGGCAACATTTTGATGTAGTGGAGATCAAGCTTTATTGTATAATATTTGTTTAACTCTGTAAAGATTGTTGCATTTGTTTAATTATGTAAAGATGTGTTGCTATTTTACCTTACTTGCTTAAGACACCTGATTGGTCTAATAAAAAGTTTAATGGCCAATAATGAGGGAGGAGGTAGAGGTGGAACTTCTGGTCAGGGAGAGTGAGTAGGAGGAGGAATTTAGGCTTGGGAAGAAAGCAAAGGAGACAACAGGGAGTCACCAGGAGCCCGCCAGACACAGAGGAAGCAGGAAAGCAGGACATACAGAATGAAAGGGAGGTAAAAAGCCCCCAGGTGAACACAGATAAACAGAAACAGGTTAAATTAAATTAAAAGAGCTAGTGGGACAAGCCTAAGCTCAGGCCGAACATTCGGAAAACTAGAGTATCTTTCATAGATGTAGGGAGCCGATTTGTTAGCCGCCATTACAAGATGGCGCTGAGCCCCTGTACCACCGAGTAAACAACTCCATATATGGTAAGGCTGTAGACGGAACCTCTCACATGCGCAGTAGTGTGCAATAATCTTAGCCAATCCCGTGGCCGGGGACATCAAAAGATAAATAAGTAGCCAATCCAGACATGACCCGTGTCCGCTCTCCCTATATAAGCGGCTGCCGTTTAGTGCTCTGGGCCCTTCGCTTCCTGCTCTCCCAACAACCAAGAGGCTCCAATAAAGCGTGATAAAAAAAAAATCCTTGACTCGGTGGTCGTTCTTCCCTGCTGGCCAGGGGGGTTCGCCACAACTGGTGCCGAAACCCGGGACGCCGGGACACCCTTCGGTCACCGGGCGAGGGGCCAAAAAGGATCCAGAACTCCACACGCGGGGCGGCGACGTCGGTAAACAAGTCTCCAAAAAAAATGATGATTGCTGGAGTTGATCCTGGAGTGTTCTGCCTTGTTTTTGTGGTAATGGTGATCTATGTGCTCCTGTGTTGCTTTTGGTTGCGTTGCCATAAGCCTGGTCAAGAATGCCTTTGCTGTTGCGACCACGCCTAGTCAAAATCAAAAGTAAGCCCGTCGTAAATAAAACGGCTTTTCTCTGAGGGGAAATAAGACCGCTGTAGCTTAAGCGGCTCTCCGGTAGGGTGCCCGTACATAAGACCTCATTATGGACAACACTCATGGCGCTGGTCCTGGTCCCATCGACCTCGTTAGTCCCCTACAGGCGCTGCTTAAACAGCGTGGCCTAAAGGTTTCTCAAAACACGATCGATAAGGTTGTAAAAGATATTGACCAAAACACACCATGGTTTGCGGTCTCTGGGGATTTCACCTTGCCCTCATAAAAAAAATTAAGACGGGACTTAAAAAAGACAAAACATAAAAACCAAATAAGCCGTGGCACTATGCCGCTATGGCGACTAATAAAAAACTGCTTACGAGGGGATGATAATACAGATCTTGTTAAAAAAGGTAGAGAGACATTAATAACACACCAGGACAGCTTATCAAAATCAAAATCAAAAAAAAAAGACTTAGATAGGCCAAAAAAAAAAAAAAAAAAAAAAAGATTCAAAAGTTAAGCCCAAAAAAAAGGGCCAAAAAAAGCCCTTAGACACAAAAATAAAAAAAAAAAAACCGGCTTTATCCGGTTCTTAAAAAATTCGCCGACTTAGACTTGTCGGACGATGAGCTCAGTCCTCAAAAAGAGGAGGACTTAAAAAAAAAAGTTGCTAGATATGAAAAAAAACGACATGGGCG
Source organism: Arvicola amphibius (assembly GCF_903992535.2). Lineage (NCBI taxonomy): Eukaryota > Metazoa > Chordata > Mammalia > Rodentia > Cricetidae > Arvicola > Arvicola amphibius. Next base: position 137,815,568 of record NC_052058.2, read on the forward strand.
GAGACGCCTGCCACAATTTTCTACAGTTGGAGACAGGGCCAGAGGAGGGCCTAAACAGCTGCTAGATGAGTCTCCACCCACAACGCCGCCGCCATCTTACACACAGACAACAAAGCCTGCCAGAGGTTATCATTTCATCAACAATAACACTTGGGCTCGTTTGGCCTCAGCCTTCCCAATGTTTAAGGATGCTGATACACATCATAGATGGTACGAGCCAATGCCCTATAAACAGCTAAAAGACATGGTGACTGCGGCTAAGGACTTTGGGCCCACCACAGACTATACCATTACATTGTTACACAAACTCTGTACCCAGGTTTTAACACCCACAGACTGGACAGAGGTTGCTAGGACATGCCTGTCTCGAGGACAATTTCTAAAATTCAAATCTCTAGCTGCTGACAAGACACAGGTTCAGGCTCGACTTAATACACAAAATGGCCACCCAGATTGGACTGCTGAGATGCTTTTAGGACAAGGGGAGTTTGCTAAAGACCAAGTTGATTATCCTCTTGAGATATACCAACAAATTAGTAATCTTTACTTCAATGCTTAAAAGGTCCTACCCAGTAAAGGGGAAGTGGCAAACAATTTGACTAAGATCGTCCAAGGACCCACAGAGCCATTCGCGGACTTTGTGGCCAAGATGACTGAGGTCGCTAAAAAAATCTTTAAAAATTCAGATGTGACCTTGCCGTTTATACAACAGATAATTTTTAAACAAAACACTAAAAAATGTCAACGAGCCATAGGACCAATCAGACATAAAGGACTGGATGCTTGGTTAAAGACTTATAAAAAAATTGGAGGTCCTTTAACAAATACAGGCTTAACAACAGCGATGCTTTCGACCACTAGATCGGCCCGAGATACAAAAAACAAAGGTTGCTTTCGGTACGGCCAAATAAAACACTTAAAAAAAAATTGTCCCAATGACAATGGTCCACATATGCCAGACATTTGCCCTCGCTATAAAAAAAAAAAACATTAGGCCAATAAATGCCGCTCAATAAAGGACATTAATGGTCAGCCTATCCCACAAGTCTCTAGTTCTGAGACAAAAAACGGGATAAAGGGCCCCAGTCCCCGGGGCCCAAAAATATTCAGGGCGCTTCAGGCTTCAGCCCCACCTCTGAGTTACCAAAGACAAACACGTCAATACAAAAGGCCACCATCGGTTCCACAGGGTTGGACCTCTGTGCCACCTCCAAAATGGTATTAACACCAGACATAAGAGTTCAGATTATAGAGACTGACATATCGGGTCCCTTACAGGAGGGACATGTAAAAATTGTTTTGGGGCGCTCCTCATCTACTATAAAAGGGCTGATAGTTCACCCAGATGTTATTGACCCTGATTATACGGGACAGATTAAGATTCTTTGTCACGCTTTTCATGGCGTAATTTCTATTGCTCCCGGTGACCGGGTTGCTCAATTGTTAATTTTGCCCTCCAAACATAAATCATTCCCCTCTACAGACAAAGTAAAAAAAAATGAGGGCTTGGGGTCCACAAAAGTTGATCTTGCCTGTTTGTCCATGGCCCTTAATGATAGACCGATCTTAAAATTGACTATTAAAAAAAAAGTTTTTTCGGGCTTGATGGACACTGGCGCTGATCAAAATATTATCAAAACCCAATCATGGCCTAAACAATGGCCTTTACAACAATCCTGCCAGTCCCTACAGGGACTAGGATACACACATACACCATACATCAGTTCAAAAAAATTGACTTAAAAAATTAAAAATCAACATAAAAAAATACAACCTTTTATAATAGACCTCCCCATTAACCTCTAAAAAAGAGATATTCAACAACAATTACAGCTCAGATTGACTAATAAATTTTCAGATAAAAATAAAAATATGATAAAGTTACAAAGATTTGTTCCTTCTCGAGGCCTAAAAAAAAATCTTCAAAACATACCCGACCCGATAATACCGGTCAATAAGACAGACCACAAAAAACTGGGTTTTTCTTAGGGGCCACTGACATATCGGCTTCCACAATGGGCTCCATACCCATACCATAAACAACAAATAAGGCTGTATGGATCCCCCAGTGGCCCCTTTCCCAAAAAAAATTAAAAGCCGCTAAACAACTAATTAAAAAACAATTACAACTAAGTCACATTGAGCCTTCTGTATCACCATAAAATACCCCGATCTTTGTTATCAAAAAAACATCAAAAAAATAAAGGTTATTACATGACTTACAGGCTATAAACAATCAAATACAAGTCATAAAGACAACCCAAAAGGGTCTCCCATTACTCTCTGCTCTGCCAAAAGATTGGCCAATTATAATGCTAGATATCAAAGATTGCTTCTTTTCCATTCCGCTGTGTTCCCAGGATAAAAAAAGGTTCGCTTTCACTTTGCCTTCTATAAATCATAAACAGCCTGATGCTCGTTAAGACCCCTTGTTGCCTATAAAACAAAAAAGGGGGAACTGCAGGGAGCCGATTTGCTAGCCGCCATTACAAGATGGCGCTGAGCCCCTGCACCACCGAGTAAACAACTCCATATATGGTAAGGCTGTAGACGGAACCTCTCACATGCGCAGTAGTGTGCAATAATCTTAGCCAATCCCGTGGCCGGGGACATCAAAAGATAAATAAGTAGCCAATCCAGACATGACCCGTGTCCGCTCTCCCTATATAAGCGGCTGCCGTTTAGTGCTCTGGGCCCTTCGCTTCCTGCTCTCCCAACAACCAAGAGGCTCCAATAAAGCATGATAAAAAAAAAATCCTTGACTCGATGGTCGTTCTTCCCTGCTGGCCAGGGGAGTTCGCCACACATAGAGTTATCAACAACAACAGCAGGGAAAAAAAAGCAAAACAAATAGAAACCAGGGCGTGCTCCCCAACTGCCTTCACTTAGTCCCTTATTCACCAGTACGGCAGAACACTGCTCACTAAACATTCACCGTCCCACTGTTGTGAACTAACACACCAGGCTAAAAATAAAAATGGAGTTGCACGAAAATTCCCTGTCCCCGAGCTTGGGGTAAGCTCTTTATCTGACCTTCCAAGAAACGGGGATCAGAGAGAGAAAGGCAAGATGTCACAAATAGGCCAGTTTCAATTGTCGTGACAATGGAGTTCTTTCTGCTGTCATCCCTTACACTGAGAGTGTAGCCAGAAATAGCCTGCCTTTTGCCAGCTGCTTTTCTATTATTCTCTTTGAAAGTAACTTTGAAATGACCAGCTTGCTTCTCATTTCATTTGTTTCTGCTGCTATTATCCCCATTCTTTCCACAGAACTAACCTCTTAGGCTCAGTTAACCAGAATATTTATTCTATTTATTTGCTTTAAAGTAACTATCTAATTAATTGTGGTGCTGAAGTTAGGTTAGTGCTCCGCCACCAAACGACACCACAGTTCTACTTTCTTTTATTTTTTTTTTTTTATCAAATGAAACCTTGTTCAATGCAGAATAAATTTAAAACCAATTAATACTGTCAAACTGTCTGGTTGTAATACTGTCTCTTGACAGTGTACTTGAGTCTGGGTTCCAGACTTGGATTCCAAAGATCCATGGCATCTATGATCTGGGTGCTTTGGCGGCTCCCTGGCTCCTGTTTCTAACACCGTGATTATGAATATGTTGATCCATAGCCGTGGTCTTGAGTTCTACCTCAGGTTCTTGCTTGTAGTCTGCTCTTGCCTTCCCGTTTACTCCTCAGGCTGAGTTGGCCTGTCCATTTATTTCATGAACTCTGGATGTAGGAGCCAATGGATTCCTTCCTCTTCCCAGGTAAGGGTCCCAGGCCTCTTAACCCAGAGAGTCCATGACCTTCAGAAAGTGCTGATGTCTTTTCAACTTGAGGGCTATATTACAGGGAACAATGGGATAAGCCATTCGCAGGCCAGGCCCTTTTTGCTTTTTAGTCCTCCCAAGGCATTTTTATTCTGAGCAAAGCAGTATTTGTGTTATGTGCACTCCTGTGTTGTTCAGTGGTATGAACAGACAGTCTCAAGATAGGTCTCACCCCTTCCACCCAGCATGGAGGACCAAATTTCCCTACCCTCCCATAGAGAGTCCTTTGCTGGCTGTCACTAATTCTTTTATTTTGGATTTCTTATCTAAATTATATGTCCCTGAGGACCGTAACAAGAAGAACATGAAATATCATCTTGGTTCCGTTAAGTGACAAATTACCATTTCTTCCATTTTCTCTTTGACTAAAAGATCCATTAGCTTGACTGCATTTTTTTTCTGTTTTCTGAAACCGTAAGAGAATATAATATGCTCTATAAATGTTAGCCAGGGGGGGGCTGCAGAGATTGTTTAGAGGTTAAGAGCACTGATTGCTCTTCCAGAGGACCAGGGTTTGATTTTGAGCACCCACAAAGCAGCTCCCACTGTCTCTAATTCCAGGCCCACGGGATCTGATGCCCTCTTCTGGTATTTTTCACACAAGTGGTACACAGACATACATGCAGACAAAATACCTGTGCACATATAAATAAATGAATGAATGAATGAATGAATGAATGAATAAAAATTTAATTTTAAAATATTGGCTTGGTTGGAGCCAGGATGATTTCTGATCCTTTGTTTACTGTCTTAGAAGTCTTTTGGGTTTCTGTTTATATTTCCTTCTTTGGGTTGGAGTTTCCCTTCTAGTACTTTGTGAAGGGTTGGGTTTGTGGCTAGGTATTGGTCATTTCTGATTTGGTCATGGAATATCTTGTTTTGTCCATCTATGGTGACTGAAAGTTTTGCTGGGCATAGTAGTCTGGGCTGGCATCCGTGGTCTCTTAATGTCTGCATAACGCTTGACCAGGACCTTCTGGCTTTCATTGTTTCCATTGAGAAGTTGGGTATAATTCTGATAGGTCTGCCTTTATGAGTTACTTGGCCTTTTTCCTTTGCGGTTCTTAATAGTCTTTCTTTATTCTGTATGTTTAGTGCTTTGATTGCTTTGTGGCAAGGGTAATTATTTTTTTATCCAGTCTATTGGTGTTCTATAAGCTTCTTGTAGCTTCATAGGCATGTCTTTCTTTAGTTCGGGAAAGTTTTCTTCTATGATTTTGTTGAATATATTTTCTGTGCTTTTGAGTTGGACTTCTCCTTCTTCTATCCCTATTATTCTTACGTTTGGTCTTTCCATGGTGTCCCATATTTTCTGGATACTTGGTGTTAAACTTTTGTTAGATTTAATGTTTCCTCTGACCGATGAGTCACAAGAAAGTCACAAAGAAAGACCTGTTTTGCACTCATTATGTGAGAATATAGAGTGTCCCCATCAGCGAATGCCTGCTTGTAAAAGCTCAAAGGTGCTGTGAAGCCAGCTTCAGTCAGAGAAGCCCATGAAGGGGCAGGGTTCGTCTGTGCCCTGGTGTTTCATTCCATGGCTAGATGATGTAGGTGTGTCTTCTGTCTATGTGTTAATTTCATTGGTTAATAAAGAAACTGCCTTGGCCCTTTGATAGGACAGAAAATTAGGTAGGTAGAATAAACAGAACAGAATGCTGGGAAGAAGAAAGCTGAGTCAGGCAGTTGCCATGAAGCTCCGAACCAAGATGGATATAGGTTAGAATCTTTCTGGTAAGCCACTACCTTGTGATGCTACACACATTAATAGAAATGGGTTAATCAAGATGTAAGAGTTAGCAAGCAAGAGGCTAGAGCTAATGGGCCAGGCAGTGTTTAAATGAATACAATTTGTGTGTTGTTATTTTGGGTGCAAAGCTAGCCATGTGGGAGCCAGGCGGGACGAAAAGCAGGACTGCTGTTCCCTTTCACTACAGCTAGAGAGGAATGTGGGGCAGAGTGATGCTTCATTTGAGATGTCAGTTTGGCTAGATGGAGGGACGCTTGGCAACTGTAGGCATAGTTTTTAGGCTTGTGTAGAGGTGTGTTGCCAGAGGAGATGGGCATAAAGCCTGGCAGTAAGTCGGGGAGAGTCATTCTGTGGATGGGCATTATCCAGTGGTCTGGGGCTCACTAGAACAGAAACAGAGGAAAAGCCCATGCGTCTTTCTCCTGGAGCTAGGATGCATGCCTCCTCATGGACACCGGAACTCTAGGCACTCTGGTGCTTGGACTGAACTTTGATCCTCACACCCAGAATCTCCCCATCAGTTTCCTGGATCTGAGGCCATTGGATGTGGGCTCAGTTATGCCTTATGCATCCTAAGGTTGGCAGCAGTACAAAGCCTGTCACGGAACTTCTCGGCTTCCATAGTCATATGAGCTAATTCCCACAGATCTCTCTACACCCTATTGATTCTCTCTGCCTAGAAAACAGGTGGCTAACAGACACTAATCAGAAATCAAGAACAAATGGTAATAGGAGATGAAAATTAAAAAAAGTTAAAATAAAGTCTGTCAGGATAGATCAGTGGGCAAAAGTGCCTGTTGCCAAATCAGGAAACCTAGTTGGATCTCTGGGACCCACATGATGGAAGGAGAGAATTTGACTCCTGAGAGCTGTCTTCTGACCTCCATACAAATCTCTCTCTCTCTCTCTCTCTCTCTCTCTCTCTCTCTCTCTCTCTCTCTCTCTCTCACACACACACACACACACATTAAATAAAAATGTAATACAAATTTTAAAAAATTAAAAACAATTAAAGTGAGGTCATATTTTGAATTTTTATCTTTCTTACTGAATTCCAGAAGCTCCTCAGTAGCCTACTATATATATCTATATCTGCGGTTTATTAATCACTGGTTCCTTTATTTCAGGAAGCACATGAAGCCAGTGGCCAGCACAGACCTAGCTCCCTTCTATCATGTAGGCAGTTCTCGGGGACAGTACTGCTCTGTGTGTTACTCCCTGGAGATGCCGCCCCAGTTCAAGAACCTTCATCCCGAATATTTATACTAACTTTTACTAAGATGACTTTATCAAGCAGAAATGCTTATTTTTATGTGGTTATCTGTATGTTTTCTCTGTAAGGTGCATATCTGGTGCCTCACGCAAGAAGTCTCCTCCTTGTCATGTAGCAGTGGGATACAGGAGGAAGGGATGAGAGGAGGTAATGGGAGGTGGAAAATGACTGAAAATTCATCATATATATGTATGAAATTATCAAAGAATAAGAAAATAAAAATACACTGTAAAAGAGAAAAAAATCTCCACCCCGAGGTCTTCAGGACCTCATCTTTTTGGCCAGCTTTGTGGCTTTGTTTTTGTGATGTACGTAATGAGTCTGGTAGGACTTTCGGTTTTTAATACAGTTCAAGAACCTTCTGCCTCTCACCCAGCGAGGCCACTGCTGCTTCTGTGTGCCACTGTGCGTTTCCTGGGTCTGTGTGAGGCAGTTTGTGGCCCCTTTCCTCACAATATCTATGCTTTTGAGTTTTTTGAGTGGAAACAGGTAGACACGCTGTCGGTACAGCCTCATGGAGGTAAAGAGCCCTTCTCTCTCTCACTTTACTAAGTGGTCATAACTCTCAAGGGACCTTACTTATATAGATGATTTTTAAATCTAGTCTTTGTGTTTTACAAACATAAGCACACACACACACACACACACACACACACACACACACACACGCAAGCACGCATGTATCATGGCTGGGGTGATAGCATAGTTATTAAAGTGCATGCTTGCTGAGTTTGGTCCCCAGAACCCATGCGAAAGAAAACACAGGAGTTTTGCTGCATGCTTGTAATCCTGGCACTATGGGGGAACAAAGGTGGGTCCCTGGGGCTTGCGAGCCAGTCAGCCTAGGCTACCTATCATGTTCTAGGCCAATGAGAGACCTTGTCTCAGAAAATATCCAAGGTTGTCCTCTGCTCTCCCCCATGTGGAAGCATGTATGTGTACATATATATGTATATAAATATATATGTATATGGTATGTATGAATGTATGTACATATATCTATTTAACAATCACTAACTATGAAATAAGTGCCATTATAGTCTTCCTTCATTTAGACACAGTATAAGAAGTAGGTATGGTGATGCACACCCATAATCTCAACATTTGGGAGATTGAGGCACAAGGGTCACCATGATGAGTACATAGTAGGGAGAGAGAGAGATGGGACAGCATCAGTGTATGTGCTATTGGAATCTGGGAATGAGAGTCAAGGTGTCAGGGGTGAGTTCGAATCTGCCCCATGGAGTTGATGAACCACAGTGATGCTCAGGCAATGCTGCTTCCCTAAGGTGCTTTGCCTCTGAGGCCCACTAATGAATGCAGGATGTTACCATGGTAATGGTTACTTTTCGTACTTTTTATAGATGAAAGCGTTACACTCTGGAGTCTATTCATGTAAACGCCTGAATTTTAAGACACTGCAATACTTCCTTTAAAGTAACATTAGACCTAACTGACCAATGTCTGTGCTTAGTACCTATAAGCACTGTGACCAGTTAGAGTGCACTGTGACCAGGTACAGACGTGCACGGTGACCAGGTATGGATGTGCATAGTGACCAGGTATGGATGTGCACAGTGACCAGGTACAGACGTATACAGTGACTAGGTACACATGTGCACAGTGACCCAGTACAAACGTGACCAGGAACAGACATGCATAGTGACCAGGTACAGAGGTGCACAGTGATCAGAAACTTAGCATTTTCATTAAACAGTATCAATAAAATACAAGTTAACCTCATTTATCCCTTTAGAATTATCAATACTTGATAAATTACAGTACAAATACAGATGACTTTCATAAGGGTGCATGCATCACTTTGTTTTCTAGTGAGAACCAAATTCCTAGTTCTTGCAAAGACTCAGAAGATTTGGAGAATGCAGAGCCTCCTGATCAAAGGACGGTGATGTCGGTGAAGACCTGCCCAGAGGGGAACTAAAGCCTGGATTGGAGTATTGGCGTTAACCTTTATTAGCCTTGGAACCTTGGAGCTTAGTATTCCCAACTATAAAATGGGGATTATTATACCAACTTTGCAGGCAGTTGTGAAGATTAAACTTATTTATCTTCATGAAGGATACTCTATGGTGCAAAATGGCTTAATGACCTCAAGTCCATATAAGACCTTAAGACAGAAAGAATGGGATGGAATGTATCAAGTCCTCAAATGCTAAGGAAATTAGCTAGGCCTAGAAATGAAGATGTGGAAGGAACCAAAATTGCCTAGAAGACTTGGGTCCCCTGATGAGCAATTACTTGAAACAACAGCAGAGGTAATGACAATATGTAGTTTGATTATGTGGCATTTGTCCTCCTTCTTGATTTTTAGGTCAGGTCTTATACCATAGCTCAAGCTGGCTTAGAACCCATAGGAATCCTCCCTCTGATCCAGCCCTCGAGTGCTTGGATTACAGGTGTGAGCCACTACGCCTGGCTTTTAAAACATATTTTCAGGATTTGTAGATGTTACATTTTTGTTGAAAACAGAAAGTGGTTATTTCTAGAAAGCTAATAGCTATTTAATGAAAGAAATGTAATTTTCAGACTTTACCTTTAAAAAAGTTTAAGTGACTCATTTCTCCTGTGTGGTCAAGATCAGTTTCATCGGTCAGTTTTTAGAATCAAAAGGAATTTTCTAGAAAATGGACAACAGCTGGAGGGGTTTGCTGGAGTTCTCAAGAAAGACCTGCTGGCCCCAATGGTGCACTCTCTTATGTTACAGACATGCGCAAATGAAACTAAATGAACATGCCTGTGGCCAGGGCAGGATGCTCCCTAACCTGTGTCTGCAGTCCACTTCCCTGCTGGAGACTTCCTGTGTCTCAGATGGCTGTGGGCTGCGGTTCTGGAAGCCACATTTGCACCTCACACTCACCTACATCTGAACTCATTCTTTGAGTCCTAAATAATTCCATCCTGAGGTTGCATGTTGGCCCAAGATATTTCTGTTTTCCCAGTCTCCTAGTGTGGCAACCAGCTCCTGGTGGATCTCCAACTCCTGATACCCGTGCCTTGGATAGAGCCCCTCCCTGTATGTGTGAGATGAACCCAAGGACCCGATTTCAATGAGTAAAATCCAGCAAAGGTGATGGGTATTGATTCTGAGACAGGACTATGATAGACTATGTCTTCCATCTCCTTCATATATTCTTTCTCTGATGCCTCTCACATGCTTCCTGAGATAAAGCAAGCCGGAGAAATTCACATGACGAGAAACTGAAGGCAGCTTCCAGCCCACCACCAATGAAGCGAGACCCTCATTCTAACATCCCAACAGAACCGAATCCTCCCAACAACCACACAGGTGAGCTTAGACACAGTCCTCCAGTGGAACCTTCAGATGACATCATAACCTGTCTGACACCCTGACTGTAGCCTTTAGAGAAACCTGGAGTTGGATACACAAGTAAGCTGTGTCCAGATGTCCTGCCCATAGGCACCGTGATTCATTTCTTATATCACCAACTTTGTATTAATAGTTTGCTATTCATCAGTAGATAGCAGATACACTGACCTTCCCATACCTACATCCTAACCAACTACTAGAAGCTGTCCTCGGCCCATCTGGAATTTGAGGGAAGGTTGGGCTGTTGAGGGAGAAGCCTGTTGCTCAGTTTACACAAGCCTCCAGATGCCCTTTTCTCTGTTCTGAAGCTGTCTCTCCAGTCTGATCTTCATCAAAGTCCTTCTGGAAGTAAACGCTCCCCTCATCTTCTGCCTTGCATTTCCGGTGCTCCCAAACTCGGCTTAGAGCCTCGTGGTATTCTTCTGCATTCCTGACCTGGATTCCGGTTCCACAGCTGGATTGCTGCATTTCTCAGACGATCTAGTTGGCTGAGTTGTTTTTATAATTGCAGCTGTATCCCATGGCTGAGTTACATTTTTGACTTTGCATAGTACTCACACAAATCAAAATAGCTTGGGCAACCCATCCCTTAAAGATGTTCAGATTCCATCCTCCAGCAACATAAAGCCAGGTTCTGGGTTGCCAAAGCAAGGACCACTCCAGGCACCAGCTCTGGCCTTTGACTCCCCAATTGTTACCCTTGACCTTTCATTTCCAGTTCTGCCACCTCAAGGAGGCAGAAACCATTTCAAAGGCATGTGTCAAGTTCTGAGCTCGTCTTCCTGTCTTTCCAGGGGGGCACAGGATGGAACTTGGCAGATGTGTGGTCCTCATAGGGAGATGTGAATGCTCCAGCTCCAAGCAGAGCTGCCAACTGGCACCACCACTCCGTGGCACAGCGGTGACTCATGAAAGCAGCGAGGAGTGGGATGTGGGGCTGAGAATCAGTTCCCAGGCTCTTACCAGCAATTAGGAAGCAGGCCATTGACTTACGGCCAAGAAATAGAGTAGAAGTCTTGTTTCCTGGCTCCCCAGGGCTTCCACACACTCATGCCAACCTGCTTGCCCAGTGTGTCCCTTATCCCAAGCCCTCTGCACCTACAATCTTTATGTGGACACTATTTTGGAGTGATGGCTAGACTTGGCTATTTAGCTTCAGGTTGAGCGTAGACAAACAAGTCTGCTGTAGCCTCTGAGCAGGATCGTTATCACCTTCAAAAGACTGGACCACAGTAAGCCCAACTGCAGTTATCTCAGAGACTGAAATGCTGCCTGCCAGCAAATCTCTGCATCAGAGCAGCCCCAGGGATGTCCCTGTGCGGACAGCTTGTTCTCTCCTGCCTGTGTGTGTGTGCCACAGCACACCAATAAACTCTACCTCTGCCTTCATGTCCCAGTAAACCCTCTCACACTGCACATCACCGGCCCGTCACCACTACTTCCTGACACATTTTTGGAAGGCCCACATGTCAAGGCCCACCTCCCTTTGCTGCCCCTCCCAGTCATGTCAGTGGTGTTTGGTCAGTTGTCCCGTGGGCAACTGAAGGACCACAGCTGGAACTCCTCTCCAGAGACACCCAAAGGCCTCCAAGGTGTGACCCTGGACAGCCATCACCCATCAGTGTGTGAGCCAGGGAGTTCCTTTTGGCCTCTCATGGAAAGCCTTGCTTCCCATTAATAACCGACAGACCCCGGCCAAGGCTACAGTTTGGTAGAAGAAAGCAGTGGAAAAGGCAGGCAGCTTTTACAGCCCAGCATGGTAAGGGACACTTTCCATTCCTCCGGGAGCCTCGATGTACGGCATGGCTGACAGCAGCTCATCCGGGATGAGCACACATATCATTGGAGGACTCCCTCCTTCTACCCACTCACTCCTCTCCCCCACAGGAGATTTGCTGCCACTGCACCTTGGAGTAGAATGGTGTTTTGCCTTCTAGTCCTTCTCCCGTTGTGGTAGTTTGAATGTAACTGGCCCCTAGAAGCTCATAGGGAGCAGCACTGTTAGGAGGTATGGCTTTATTGGAGTAGGTGTGGCCTTGTTGGAGGAAGTGTGCCAGTGTGGCGTCAGACTTTGAGGTCTCATATGTGCCTAAGCCATGCACATCGCCTCAGTCTACTTCTTGCTGCCTGCAAGATGTAGGGCTCCCAGCTCCTTCTCCAGCACCATGTCTGCCTGCACGCTGCCACGTCCCACCATGATGATAATGGACTGATTCTCTGAAACTGTAAGAGAACCATCCCAAGTAAATGTTTTCCTTTATAAGAGTTGCTGTGGGGGCTGGAGAGATGGCTCAGTGGTTAAGAGCATTGCCTGCTCTTCCAAAGGTCCTGAGTTCAATTCCCAGCAACCACATGGTAGCTCACAACCATCTGCAATGAGGTCTGGTGCCCTCTTTTGGCCTTCAGGCATACACACAGACAGAACATTGTATACATAATAAATAAATAAATAAATAAACAAACAAATAAATAAATAAATAAATATAAAAAAAGAGTTGCTGTGGTCATGGTGTCTGTTCAACTCCTAACACAGTGGCAGCTGACCTAGGGCAACTCCACATGCTTTTTAACCCTTGCTTTCCTGTCTCATTTCTCAAGTGCTTTTTTTTGGGAAAGCCCCCATTTGATGTGGGATTCCCCTCTGTATGCTGTGAATACCATTGGTTAATAAAGAAACTGTCTTGGGCCTTCCCAGAGCAGAATCGAGGTAGGCAGGAAAAACTAAACTGAATGCTGGGAGAAAGAGGGCAGAGTAAAGGGACACCATGTAGCTGCTGTGATGGAGGAGAGTTATCTGTCTATGTTTCTTTCATTGGTTAATTAATAAAGAAAACTGCCTTGGCCCTTTAAGAACAGAAAATTAGGTAGGTGGAGTAGACAGAACAGAATTGTGGGAACAAGGAAGTAGAGTTGGAGAGACGCTTCAGGCAGTGACCATAGTGAGTCTCCATGCTTCTCCTCTCTGAGATGGACGCAGGTTAAGATCTCTCCTGGTAAGGCACCCCTCGTGGTGCTATATAAATTACTAAATATGGGTTAAAGCAAGATATGAGTATTAGCCAATAAGAGGCTGAAACTATGGGCCAGGCAGTGTTTTAAAAGAATACAGTTTCCGTGTAATTATTTCGGGTGTAAAGCTAGCCGGCAGCCGGGACGCAGCCCCGCCGTTCCTTCTACACTGCTGCCAGGAACAGATGAGCTAGAACCTTGCCAATAAGCCACAGTCACGTAGCGATACACAGATTAATAGAAATGGGTTGAATTAAGATATAAGAGCTACCCAATAAGAAGCTAGAGCTAATAGGCCAAGCAGTAATTTAATTAATACAGCTTCTGTGTGGTTATTTCGAGTCTGGGCAGCTGGGAACGAAAAAGCGGTCTCCTACAACACCCATTCCTGAGATATCTAATGGAGAGTACACCTTCCATCAAGTCAGCAGGCCTTTCCGTCCCCCACACAAATCCAGACTGTACACTTTTGACCTTGCACTGATAGGTAGATTCGTCCTTGTGATAGTAGATGGTTTCACTTTGTACTGGTGTCTGTGCATTTTGAGAAACCCTTTCTACTAGGTAAATCCCCCTAATGGAGGATGCCTCCAGTCCTTTATAGATAGTAAGAGTGGCTCACTACTTATCAAGGGACACCTGTGGGAAGGTTCCTCACCTTACCTAGATACCCCCAACACACACACATACATACACACACATACACACACAAACACGCACATGCATACACATGGGGTGAGATGGAGGGGAGAGGTAGAGAGGGAGGAAGAGAGAGACAGAGGGAGGGAGAAACAGAGACAGAGAAAGGTTTTATTAGGGACAGCCAAAACCAAACCTCAAATATCTCCACTTGAACCATCAGGGTACATGAGCCATTTCTTACGGTTGACTTGTCACAGACTGAGACAAAATCGGACTCTTGGTCCCTTCTATTTCATTGGGAGATTAAAGAATTTACCCGGCAGGAGATTTTGCGTTATTTTAACTATCTGCTATACAGTGGAGAGGTAATCTCACAAATGGACATTGGCACAAAGATGGGCCAATGAAGCCTGTGTCCATGACCCAGGATGGCTGGTCATGGTGCTGATTCAGGCCCGGATGGGAACTAACTTGGTCATATCAGACCCGAGATGCTTTTTACAGGGGCTACCAGGACTGCTTGAAGAAAGGCCATCTTCAAGCCTGACCTCTTTCCGTTCAGGTTAACTGAGGCCATGCATAAATATAGTGACCTGGTCCCTAAGAGCCAAAGGGGCCAGACTGTTCTAGCTATCTGCTTTACTAACCAGACAACATCAGACAAAATATCAAAAACTAGAACAAGGTCTCGTAGCTCTTTTTCATGTCTGGTTAGACACAACCTTCATGGTCTGTAGCAATGCAGAAGAGGTCTGGAGGACCAGATGGGCCGAGCAGCATGATGGAGATGAATGATGTTCCCAGTACACAGTGAGCATCCCGCCTGTCTCGAGACCACCCAGACCCTCACCCACACAGCTCGAATCAGCCTTCTTCAGGAAGGCCACCCTTCATTCATTCCTGTGGTGGCAAGCAGGGCCATATGACTTGCCATAACCCACCTCCAGCACATGCCCAGCTGCAAACGGTTCGGCTACTGAGAGTGGCATGACCTGCCTCGTGAGAGACAGACATTCTGTTCTCAGGGGTTCCGCACAAGAGATATCACTAAGGACCTGACTCCGTTCATAGACAGTTAAGAGTTCGTCAGAAAAGATCCATCCCTCGGGGGCTGATGGGCCACACAGCTCTGCAAATGTCATGCTGCCTAGATTTATAAACGTGCCTTTGGTGACTTTAGATATGACACCCCCAAAGCACCGTTTCTAGTCAACGCAAGAGCCACATATTCTTCCTTGACTGATTTCCCAGGTCTATACCCCCAGTTCCCAATTCTCCGCAGCAAGACCGATGACAGATCACGGTCTGGCTGGCTAATCTTCCCCGAGGATGTGTGAGAGGAAACAATGACTTGTGCTCTCCTGGTCTGCTCAAATTGCCTGGTTTCTCTACTAGGGAGAGACATCATGTCAAAATGACAGGTTAATTTATTTTTGCACGCCCCCCCCCATACTTCAGTGTCTCGCCTGACTCCCTAGTCCTTTCATAACCTTGTGTAGAGACCATCCTGTGACGTAGCCATCCATCAAACCTCAGGCCGTTCCTGACTACCACACCTCTCACAATTATCTCGCAAACCTTCGTGTCTTTCCCTGGCGATCCTATGACCCATCGAAACCTGAGACCCTTGTGAATCTGCAGACATTAATTAACAAGTTCCTGGCCACTAAGCTGTCACACCTCTTCAGCTCACTGTGCAGCACCCCCATTCTGGCCATCAGGATATCAGATGGGACTTACAGGATGATTCAGGAACAAAGAGCCATAGTTTTAATAGCCATAGTGCTAAAGAGATAGCAGTTCCAGCTCACCCAGCGCTTGCCAATCCCTCTACGTCCCTCGAACGAAACCTCCTTTCTCACTTATCTTTCGACTCTGATGTCATTTTATAAATTTGCGCTCTCTGTTTGCTACTGACTCACCTGCCCTGCTTGCTTTAAACACTTAATCCCAGACCTTCTCCTTCAGGCTCCTTCTGACTATACCTGGACATTAATGATAAATTTTCTAAAGCCACGATCTCACCCCAACCTCACAGGGATCAAACCCTTGAAACTATCATAACCTTCTCTCTCCTGCTATTCCTCCCCCAGTTCCTACATCTGTCTCCACTTCCCACCCACTCTGAAAGTCCCACTATCTCCTCAGATGCTACAATCTATCTTTTCCAAGGGACTGCTGGCTTTGCCCGCCCTTAAGTCTTATCTGGACCATCAGTGCTTACCCAGCCATTCAGATTGACCTAATTAACAATCGCCCTTTGTGCACATCTCCAACGTGTCTCTCTTCATTTATCAGACATGGTGGAAATGTGCACCCCTTTCAACAGCCTCATGGCCAAATACAATAACAAATCCCTCCTTCCGTACATCTCTGCTTGCCCCTTGATGGCACAGCATAGTCTTGTCAGGTGTCAGCATCTCAAGCCACTGACCTGAGTAGCACAGGGAAAGATTCATTCCTTTCCCTATACAACCTGTCTTAGAGTTATTGTTGCTGTGATGAAACACCATGAGCAGCAGCAGCTTGGGGAGGGAAGGGTTTGTTTTGTTTACACTTCCATATCTCTGCTCATCATTGAAGGAAGTCAGGGCAGGAACTCAAGCAAGGAAGGAACCTGGAGGCAGGAGATGATGCAGAGGCCGTGGAGGAACAGTGCTTACTGGTTTGCTCCCCAGGATTTGCTCGGGACCCAGGACTGTAGTGAGGAGCTGCAGGCAGGCCTGCTGTTCTTCCCGCAAGGCTCCCAGCCACCTGGCTAGCTTATGCCCCGAAATAACAACACACAAACTGTATTCATTTAAACACTGCCTGGCCCATTAGTTTCAGCCTCTTACTCACATCTTGATTAATCCATATCTAATAATCTGTGTAGCACCATGAAGATTCTAGCATATATCCATCTTGGGCCGGAGCTTCATTGCGTCTGTCTCCTTGAGGAGAGGCACAGCGGTCTGACTAACTTCCCAGCATTCTGTTCTGTCTACTCCACCCACCCAAGGGCCGGCCTATCAAATGAGCCAGCCAGTTTTTTATTAACCAATGAAATCAACTCAAACAGAAGACCCTCCCACATCACAGGACCATTAACCCAGGGGTTGTCCCCACTCACTGGCTGGCCCCTCCCACATCAATCACGAATTAAGAAGATGCCCTATAGTCTTTTCTACAGCTAAATCTTATGGAGGCAAATTCTCAACTGAGGCTCATTCCTCACAGATAACTCTAGATTGTATCAAGTTGACATAAAACTAGCCAACACACAAGTCTATCCTTTTATTAGATAAAATAAAAATCTCTATCTTTCCTCCTCTCCTTCTCCACCCCCTCTCTCTCTTACACACACACACACACACACACACACACACACACCTCCAACTCTAAGGCAGCATACAGGTCTCACAGACTTTTAAGATCAGCACATCAGTGAGACTCTAGATAAAAATCTCAATTCAATCAAGCGTCAATCAGGCGTGACCTTCCTCTTGCCATAACTCATCTCCTTAACAGGGTGCACCTCCTCAGGGGGAGGAGCTTGACTCAGCCTCAACTTGATGTGCCATACTTTATTGATTCCCATGGAAGGTCTGCCCCTTTCGAGGGAGGAGGAATGGCTAAAGGGGTAAACAGGAGTGGGGAGGGCGGAACAGGAGGAGAGGAGGGAGAGAAATCTGTGGCTGAAATGTAAAATAAATGAAAAAGTTTAATAGGAAACGGCAAAAAAGAGCTCTTTCTGCCATCTTGGCACCTGTGGAGGCTTGCTGGGAACAGGACTTCTAAAAGGCAAATATGTCTGGAAGGCTGTGGTGTGAGGCCATTTTTGCTGGCTATAAGGAGGTCTCTGGAACCAGAGAGAACACACAGCTCTTCTTAAAATTGAAGGTGTTTATGCCCGAGATGAAACTGAATTCTACTTGGGAAAGAGATGTGTTTGTGTGTATAAAGCAATAAACAACACGGTGACACCCGGATGCAAACCAAACAAAACCAGAGTGATCTGGGGCAAACTAACTCGGGCCATGGAAACAGCAGCGTGGTTTGTGCCAAATTCTGAAGCAACCTTCCTGTGAAGGTTATAGGACACAGAATCTGTGTGATGCTGTACCCTTTCCGGATTTAATGAAAAGTAAGTAAATAAAAATGGATTTGTGAAGGAAAAAATGACAAAAAAGGAGAAAGCTGTGAAATCACCTCCCTTTCCAATAATCAACATCAGATCCCTCAGTTTCCACCCCTTCTCTCGGAATGGTCTTACTTTCTGTGTTTCCTTAAAGTCTCACCTCCCTCTTTTCCTTAAATAGCTAACCATTTACTTTCCTACCTACATATTGCCAGATGCCTTAATGTCTCAGGGGCCTTCTCCTATTGTGTAATTAATGCCCGTTACTGTCTTCTGGTTAATTGGACCACTACCCACACCATGCTTTCATCAATCCTGACATCTGAATTCTTCCCAACACACCTCTCTACCCTTTTATGATATCTCCTCACCTTAGGAGAGTTGTTTAGTGGGACTGGGTGTAGGCACTGGAGTAGATGGGCTTGGGTTGGCTTCTTGTGTTTGTCCAGTGTGTTGGCTGGATTAGCTATGAGACTAGAGCACACCTCAGCAGCCCCCAAAGGCTCTTAGGAATAGACTGATTCTCTTGCCATGATAGCAATTAAAATTCACCATGCTCTCAACACATTTACTGTGGCCCAAGGTGAACTTCCTGGCCCTGGAAAAAGAATGCTACATTTACACCAATCAGTTGGAAGTCTTTGAGATTTGACTGACAGGCTAAGGGAGCAACATCTTATGAGAGAGAGAGAGAGAGAGAGAGAGAGAGAGAGAGAGAGAGAGAGAGAGAGCCACTGAGGGATGGCAGCTACAGAAGGACATGTGGGCCTGGCTTTCCTGCTTCCTATTACTCCTGAGTGTGATTACATACATGGATGTCCTCCTTCTTTCTGGCCTTTTCATTTTATAAATGAAGTGTTGAATTTGTTTCTTCCAGATCTAGCAGGTTAATTTGTAGATGGTACTCTGACAAGGGCTCCAGTTCCTTCTTGGTGAACCTCTACACCATTGTCCCCTTGGTATAGGTAAACTGACCTTTCTATCCTCTTTCCCTTTCTTTACCTCCCAAAGGACTTTTTAAATAAAATCAACAATGGTAGACAGGGCCAACAGGAACCAGCTGAAAAAAGAGACTTCAATTCAAATGTAGTGTCTTACGTTGTTGTTCTTTCCGGAGGTAAAGAGGATTCTGGAATGGATGACTACCAGAGATGTTTTAGCTTTCCATCAAGGATGATACCACCTCAGTGCATGATAGACTCAGCAAGGATGCTATTGCCTCTGAGCAGGGCCACTACCTTGTTAGAAAGAGTTAACCAGAAGAAGTTGATGTGGGATTCCCCTCTGTATGCGGTGAATATGCTTTATTACCATTGGTTAATAAAGAAGCTGCCTTGGCCTCTGGCAGAGCAGAATAGAATTAGGTGGGAAAACTAAACTAAATGCCGGGAGAAAGGAGATGGACTCAGGGAGACGCCATGTAGCTGCCAAAGGAGAAAGATGCTGGAACCTTTGGACTACAGCCTCATGGTGATACATAGATTAATAGAAATGGGTTATGTTACAGAGAGACCACTGGCTTCCCAGCTGCCCGGCAGCTTAGACCCAAAATAATCACACAGAAACTGTATTAATTAAATCCCTGCTTGGCCCATTAGCTCTAGTTTCTCATTGACTAACTCTTACATCTTTTTTTTTTTTTTTTTTTTTTTTGGTTTTTCGAGACAGGGTTTCCCTGTAGTTTCTAGAGCCTGTCCTGGAACTAGCTCTTGTAGACCAGGCTGGTCTGGAACTCAGAGATCTGCCTGCCTCTGCCTCCTGAGTGCTGGGATTAAAGGCGTGCACCACCACCACCTGGCTTACATCTTATTTTAAACCATTTCCAGTAATCTGTGTATCATCACGTGGCTGTGGCTTACCAGGTAAAGTCCCAGTATCTGTCTCTAGAGGCAGCTCCATGGCTTCTCCCTGACTCCACCCTTCTTTCTCCCAGCATACAGCCTGGCTTTCCCTGCCTAGTTCTGTTCTTCCCTGCCAAAGGCTCAAAGCAGTTCTTTATTCATTAACCAATAAAAGCAACACATAGACAGAAGGATCTCCCACACCAGGGTTAATTTAAGATGTAAGAGCTAGCTAGGAATATGCCTAAGTCATTGGCCAAACAGTGTTGCAATTAACATAGTTTTCTGTGGTTATTCAGGTCTGAGCAGTCGGGAAATGGATGAGCAGTCTCTGATTACAAGAAGCTCCAACTTCAGTCATTCCAGAACACTGGGAAACGGAGACAGCAGCCTGAGTAGGTCCCACTCCTCTGAATGCAGATCTGTGAAGGCCTCCTCACAGACAGTATATCTGCTGTTTTGACCATTGTCGCTGTCCCACAGGGTCTCTGACAAGCTTTTCATTGCTGCTTTTTCGTCCTGTTGAATCCTAACACGGCCCACACCGCCAGCCTGTCATCACTGTTTCCCAGAGTGATGTTTCTAACCCATAATTCCTTACTTAAAATATTTATTGGATTGTTGAATTCCTATACATTATATGGACCAAAATAATAATTTGGATACAAAAAGAGTATTTATTGTGTACCTCATTGAGATGACAGACTAAAATAAAATATGTGAAGCTCCCCAAAGAGGAAAATGATCCTGTGACTTGAACATGGTTGATAGGGGTTTCCCTGGAAAGGGATGTAAACTTTCCAGAATAATGTCACAACAGGATGGTGGGTTACACGGGTGTATGCATTTGCCAAAGTGCATGCCAAACGTCTTTACTTTTATGGCCTTTAATATATGTAAGTCTTACCTCTAAAGAAACTGTCCCCCAAGTCCCCCATGTGACTAGAAGAGGGACATGGGTGTGCATGCAGCTGTACAGAAAGGGAGGACATGGGAACAGTGACCATCAGTGAAGCTGCTGTCTGGAGCCCAGGAGCTCTTTCGAGTTTTCCCCTTACTGCACATGGTATAAATTTCCCACAGCAAAATTTAAAGCAATTTTACTAAGTCTAGGTTCTTTCTTAGTCCCTACGCAAATGTAATGGCACAGGCAGTCAAGGCTGCAGGAAATAGAGGGGACTATCTAGGATAAAAATGGAAATTTTACTGAAGAACGTTAAGTGTCTTGAAAGGGGAAAAATGTAGACTAAGGGGCAGAAGTGTGAGCCATTTTTATACTATTCTGTGTTTTCACTCCTTAGTAGTAACTCCCCTTTTTATGCTTGTGGTTTGCTGTAGACACACATGCTTGGGTGGAGGAGGACCAGTGATCCTGTCCTTGGACTGCAGGAGGTAGCCCAGAATGCCTTCCCTAGTCACGGTTCCTTCTTTTGGACTGTTTCTTTGAATGCTTGCTCCTGGCTATTCCTCAAAACCCATGCAAAACCGTTCATGCTTATGCATCTGTGCTTGGAGTGCGGTCCCAAGAAGATGAGGATCTTGTGCGCTAATGAAATAACCCCACAGATTGACCTTGTGGGCATGTCATGTCATTGGCTGAGTACTGTAAGCAGACCCTCGTCTGGGTGATGTGACTGACATATCTAATGGTTCATCCTTTGTTTCCCAGACAGCATCCAGAAGAATGACCTGCTCTGACCAGTGGCTCCTTGGAATGCCCTCACAGGCCCCAAGACAGTCGGAGTCCTCTGGCAAGGGATGGGCTCTGGTGAGTTCTGAAGTCTTATCATAATTCTATACAACCAGGACAGGAACCATGACTGATAAACTCCGTAGTCCAGTCACGTCTGGGAAACCCTCTCTGCCTTCTTGTATTCGACCACCTAACATTGCTGACGGTCATGCTGGCATCTAGGTTTATGTAGGCTTGTACTATTTTTAAATTTCTAGGCTTGTTGTTTTTTAATATGATATCTGTTCTTGAGGGTAGGGACTATCACTTAAAAAACAATTTTTAATCAATATTTTGAGAGCATCAAATAGGCGTATAATATATTTTGGTCACATTCACCTGCATTTCTCCCCCAGCTCCTTCGTCTCATCTCTATACTTTCCCTACTCCCCCCCCCATTTCGCTTATTTTTAAATAATTCATCTAGCCCAGTATATGATACCTTATATTTATGGGTGTGAGGCCATCCAATGGTGAATGGCTAACTTATCAGGGGCCATACCCTTAAAGAAAACCAACTTTTCCTCCTGGAGAAGCCATCGACTGTCAATGGCTCCTTAGCTAGGGTAAGGACTCTCAAGCCCCTCCCCAGTCCATGCTGGAGTACTGACTGCCTTGTTCTTCTGTTGGTCTTGTGTAGATCACCACAATTGCCTGAGCTCATGAGGACAGCAGTCCTGTCCTGTCTAGAAAATGATGTTTTGGTCCAGTCCTCTTGACTTCTGGCATTTTCTGTGATGAAGAAGGAGCCATCTCTATACAGTGTGTTCCACAGATTCAACAATAGTACTCAGTAAATAGGCACTCAGAATTTTTATTATAGAAAACAATAGAGTTCTTTTTATAAATTATAAACTGATTGTATTTTTAAATTGGAATACATATATTTCTATTTATGTGTAAAAATATATAAAGAACTGCTTTTAAGGTACTGAACTAAGTGCTTGGGGGATGTGTTCTTTCATGAAGGAAGTAGGAATAGATGTCTAAATGCAAATATATTTTTCAGCTATTTAATTTTGCAATTTATTCATCCAATGTGTTCCTTATTGAAGAGAACCTTATCTATGCAATCAGCCCTCCGTATACCTGGGTTCTGTTCACACATGTGTAAACAATTGTGGACAGAAAATTTTAAATGGTTGCCTCAGTCCTGAACATGCAGAGACTTTCTATTGCCAATTATTCCCCAAATAATATAGTAGCAAAGCATTCACATTGCATACAGCATTGTAAGTTGTCCAGAGACGATTTCTACATGGGAAGATGTTGACTAGGTCCATGCAAACGCTGTGCTGTTTTACATGAGACTTGAGCACTGATGGCTTTTGCTCTTTGTAAATGATTCTGGAACTTGTGACTTCAAAGCCAGCCTGGTCTACAAGAACTAGTTCCAGGACAGGCTCCAAAACTACAGAAAAAGCCTGTCTCGAAAAAACAAAAAGAAAAATATCTGGGAAACATCTTTGCACCTTTGACCTGCTGCACCTAATTCAGATGCTGGCTGCCTGGAGAAGCTTTTGTTCTGAAGGAGTTACTGAGGGCTGAACTGGGTCAAGATTTGGAGAACCATCTCTCTGACTCATTTGTCAAAAATGAGCTAGGGATTTCATCTATGCATTACAAACCAGAATAAAAATGACCTCATGTAAATAGTATGGAATTTTTTTCCAATGAAAAATGACCCAATTTAGCAGTGCGGAGTGAAGTTGGCTTCCAGTGCTCTCGACACAGAAAGGACTGCTTTTCTGGGTGACTGAGGCCAGCACCGCGGCCCATCAGAGGAGCCGCTGGAAACTACAGTACTTTGACTAACAGGGTATTAGCTACAAACTGGCTGCTTGAATCCCACTGGTAATGACAACATTCACCTATCTACTGAAAGCATTCTTTCCACGCAAGACTTAGCAATGAAAACAAGCAAGAGCCTATGCTGTCAACTATGTATACCATGAAGAGAGGTCAACTTCGGGTCTGCCCAACGTCATCTCTCTTTTCTTTGAAATTTTCTAGTTGCCTATAAAAACTATTATTTCAGATTCCTGCAATAATGTTTAGCTCAAAGGCAGTTATGAAAGAAAATGTGGGATCAGGGCCTCTTCTCTAAAGCCCACATTTTTATTTAACCCTATGAGATTTTGTTGTGAATCAAAGGGTTGTCATTCATTCGAAGCTTGGTCATTTACCAGACTCAAGTCAGGAGATGCTTAAAACGTACTGATGGGAAGGACAAGACTGTATTAAGAGCAATTTATCCTTTGTAAAAAAAAAAAAAAAGAAAAAGAAAGAAAGAAAGAAAAGCAAACCACTGCTAATGCGAAGCTTGACCAATGTGGAACTTAATAGTGCCATCTAGTGGCCATGTACCTCCATCCTTGCATTAAGTGAGCCCAAACTCATGACCTAGTCAATGGCTTATCACACACACACCTACTGTAAACTCAGAAGGGTAATGGGTGAAAGGCATCTTTTGTTTGCATTTTGCTTAAGGAGATGAAGTGAGTTAGTGTAAGGAACATCCGGGTAACATCTGTAGCTCATAAGATACAAAATTAAAATTTAAATGCTTCCAGGGCTCAGGCATATTTTGTATGAGTTCTCAATAAAAATGCCTTTAAAAATATTAAGTGCTATAGCAATTGGTTCTGGATTCTGTCATGAAATTCTGAGTACTGCTTTTTCTTAACTATGAAGAATTGTACATTATATATTTCTTCCAATAAATGTAAGCTGAGAAATAAACTTTGATGTGGTGTGCACTGGTGGGTATGTAAGGTAGACGGGGGGGGGGGCCTTAGCTGGGGATGAAACCCAGGATTCCACAGTGCTGGGCAGGCAAGGGCTCGGCGTTTTTCTAGCCCAAGAATGTTTTTAAAGGAACAATTAATTGTTCCCAAGAAAACCTGAGGGCATAGTTGGTAGACTTAGAGGTCATTTGGGCACTTCTATATCAAATTCGGATAGAAGAAGGCATGAAACACTTGGTGTGCCAATAGTTGAAATTAGGAAGACATTTTCATGGTTGTAGGTCTAACTTGCTTGGCTATAAGTAAGATTTCCCAGGCCGGGGAGATGGCTGGGCCAGTGAAGTCATTGTTGTACAAGCAGGAGAACCTGATCTCTCAGGCCCCAAAGAAAGAGAGCCTGGGGTGGTGGCCACACCTGCAGTCCTCTGCTGGGGAAGCAGAGACAGGAGCATCCCTGAGGCTTGCTGGCCAACCTGCTTAGAAATGTCAAGGGCTAGGTTCAGTGAGGGAACTCTTCTACAAAAATAGGGGGGGCATGATGGAGGAAGACATCCAACATCTACTTCTGCCCCCCACCCCCAGCCCCCTACATGCACATTCACGCAAGCATACCGTGTCATACACACCATACACACGTGAATACACACATATACATATGCACACATATCACATACACACATGTGTGCGCTTGCACATAAATATGCCACATCACACACACCATACATACATGAACACACTCACATGTACACATAACACACACAAAGACATCATACACATACCATTCACATGCACACGTATATATGTATATATGTGTAACACACACACACACACACACACACACACATATATATATATATATATATATATATATATATATATATAGAGAGAGAGAGAGAGAGAGAGAGAGAGAGAGAGAAAGGGGTTATAGCCACACAAAATAAGATTCAATGTGAATTTAAAATTTTATCTCTTTTCAAGTATTTTTTTATAAAAGTGGCACTGACTATTTGGTGTGTATGAGTCTACAATTTAGTCTATTAGATGCCACTACAATGATAAAGGATCTGAAAAGACAATGTAAATATTCAGGTGTGTGTACGTGTGTGTACATGTGTGTGTGTGTGTATGTATGCACATGTGTGCATGCTTATGAGTTGAGACAAAGGCTGTTACCCAGTATCTCCCTAGCTCTCTGTGTTAGTTGCTGAGGGGAAGGTCACTTGTTGAACCTGCCAGATTCTGCTAGTTCAGCAGCTTGCCTGGGAAACTCCACCTCCCATACACAGATTACTGGGGGGCTCCAGGTTCTCCCAGTTTTCTACGGGTTCTGTGGAATCAGAACACTGGTCCTCAAGCTCACCTGCCTGCACATTATCTGCTGAGCCGTCTCCCCAGCCCATTACATTTATTTCTTTAGGATCAATTCTCCCATTCCCATTTCCTTAGAAAGAAAGAAAATGCCATTGTTTAAATATTCCTACAAAAGCACAGTGAGAGACGTCAAGATAATACAGTGTTCATTTCTGAACTAGCGGCACTTCTAAGCCTTGCAGCCTGCAAGGAAGTTAGCTAAAATTACATGGCCCTTTGAGAAGACTAAGGTCTCAGAGCTGAAGTAGTGTGGCTGTTAATAACAGATACAATTTCCCTAACAGAGTCGAGAATTCCTTCAGGGCAAGCTTTATTTTCTCTATGCTGCTTGTTTATCCAGTGTCCCTCGGGACACGTTTGTGACCAGGGACAGAAGGTTAGCCAACTGCTGAAGTAGGAGGGAGGTTAGCTCACGATCTCGCCAAGCCCAGACCCAGAATTGGACCCAGGTTGTTCCTTCCATGTCTCACAGCCCTGACTCTGCCCTTTGGGTTTGACTGCGTCCCTTTCTGCTGCTCCTTCTTAGCAGACCTTTTCCCACCAAAGCCCACACAGCCGTATGAGGTCTGCACTGGGTATTTTCAGCTTAGTTCTAGTGGCTGTCCTGAGTTCCTTCACCAGCATCAGAGCCATTCCTGACGTGGACTGGGTTGAACTCCTCATTTTCTCCTCCCATGCTTTCATCTGCTTTAGTTTGCCTTCTCATTTGGCAGCCCAATAAAACGATGTGAAAAGTATGTTGTCTCCAGATCAAGGACATTAATAACCCAGCCCCTCCCCCAATCTCTTCCCTGGTCTTGCGATCTCTGGCCTCCAGGTTTAAAAGGAAAGTATCAGGATGAGAGGAGCCTGGACACTGGAGCCACTGGATGGAGGAGGATGCTCACCGACCTACTGTCCAGGAGCAGTGAGTGTTGTGCTAATCTGCAGAGGTGCCAGGATTCTTTACAGTTTCAACATTCTGTGTTGGTAAATGTTGATCCCTATGACACAATGCTCAGAAACACCTTAAGGCAGGAAGGATTGCTTTGGCTTAAGGTTTCAGATGGCTCACTCCCAAGGGACACAAAGAAAATTCACATGGAAATTTACATTTTCAGAAACATTGTCAGAAGTGGAGGGTTAAGAATAAGGATAATGAGGGGCTGGAGAGATGGCTCAGCAGTTAAGAGTGCTGGCTGCTCTTCATATAGGATTCAGCTTCCATTGCCAGCACCCACGTGAGCTCACAATTGCTCGTAACTCCAGTTCCAGGGGATCTGATGCCCTCGTCTGGCCTCAGCAGGCACCAGGCATGCTATGGTACACAGACATACATGCACACAAAACATCCTTACACAAATAAAAATAAATAAATCCTTTCTCAAAGTGTAAGGATGATGGAATCCAGGAAAGAAGACTTATTAGATTTTCTTTTTTTTTTTCCATATAGGAGTAATTAGATTCTAAAGTCAAGAGAGGAAGGAAAATGGTTAATTTTATATCTCATACCTGAGTCCAGGACAAAGTGTAATGTATCACATAATTAAATATAAAGTGTAGTACCATATGGTAATGACACTATTGAAGTAAATAATAATCATCATTTAGAATAAAATACTGGCTAGGTGTGTAGCACACACCTTTATCATAGCTTTTAGACACAGGCAGGCAAACCTCTCAGATCCAAAGCCATAGTGAGACCATTTCTTTAAAAAAATAAAATTAGAATAACATACCATGGAAATTCTGTTCAGCTAGGACATAAAACCCAGGATTATCAAAGAAAAGTCAATGAGTTGATTACTTAAAAATAAAGAGGAACATGCAAAGTCAAAAGACAAGTGTCAAATTGGGAAGCTCAAATTTCCAAAGACTAATTTCATGGCTGTATGTCCACTTGTGAGGCTGTGGCAGGATACTGTGGCTGAGCATTCCACGGCAAATAGAAACTTTGTGGCTTACAGTTCTGGATCCCGGAAGATCAAGGCCTTCTCACCCGGGAAAAGACTTCATCCTTGTGTCATGAAGTGATGGAAGGTAGAAGAGACCACGTGTGCCTTTTAGAACCACCTCAATCTATTCCTACTCATGAGGGCAAAGCGCTCAGTGCCTGATCATGTCTGTCATAATGGTCTTTTTTCTTTATCGGTAATCTCTGTATGTGTGTATGTGCGCTTTGCACATTTTCCGTTAGATTATTGATCTTTTCTTTTTCTTTTAAGTTTATGTTTTAAAAACTGTGTGGGGGTGTAGTTGGTGTATTGTGTGCTGTGTGTATGTGTGTGTGTGTGGTGTGATATGTGACGTGTGCTTGATGTTTGTGTGGTGTGTGTGTGATGTGATATGTGACATGTGTTTGATGTTTGGGTGGTGGTGGTGGTGGTGGTGGTGGTGGTGGTGTGTGTGTGTGTTTGCAGGCACCATAGGAAACTTCAGGGTGCTGGATTTTCTGGAACTTGAGTTACAGGCAGCTGTGAGCTGGCATGGGTACTAGGAACTGACTCGGGTCCTCTGCAAGAGCAGTATGTGTTCTTAACTGTCATTACTTGTGCTGGGAAGAGGGAACCTCGGTCAAGGAATTATCTATATCATACTGGTCTGTGGGCATGTTTATGGCATCATTTTCTTAATTAATGATGGATGTGGGCAGGCGCAGACCACTGTGGGCAGTGCCACCCCTGGGCAGGAGGTCCTGGTAGATATAAAAAAGCAGACTGAGCAAGCTATGAGGAGCAAACTAACAACACTCCTCTGCCATCTCTCTCCAGTTCCTGCTTCCAGGCTCCCCGCCCTGCTTGAGTTCCTGTCCTGACTTCCCCTCAGGGATGGACTGTTCCCTGGAAGTGTAAACAAAACAAACCTTTCCCTCTCCAAGCTGCTTTTGGTGATGCCGTTTAGAGTAGCAGTAGAAACCTCGGTAGGACAGTGTCCTGGCCTTTTCCTCCCACATCGTCAGCAGCATGTTGGACAGGGGTATGGACTGAATGGTGATCTCCTCCAAGACCCAGGTTGAAATTTAATTGCTATTGCAAAGGCACAGCAGTTATGAATGCTACAGCTCTTACGGAGGACTGGAGTTTTGGTCCTAGGGCTCAGGTGGCTCACAATCAGCTGTATCTCCCTCTCTACAGGACTGACACTGTCTTCTGATCTCCATGGTTACCTCTGTGCTCTGTGTGTGTGTGTGTGTGTGTGTGTGTGTGTGTGTGTGTGTGCAAAGCACAGAGAAAAGTGGAAGATAGATGATCTTCAGAGATGGAATCATGTTTTATACCCATATCCACACGCAGGCATGCATACACATATACATAACACATACCACACATACACCAACCATACACGCAGGCATGCATAAACATATACATAACACATACCACACATGCACCAACCATACACCACACACACATACACACACACCATACACCACACACACACCACACCACACACACATCACAATATACAACACACACACCACACACTATACACACCACACCACACACACATGCACCACACATACCACACACACAACACACTCACCACACATATTGCACACACACCACACATACACACCACATACATCATATACACACACCACATACACACACACCACACCCATCACAGCACACCACATACACACACACACACCACATATGCACACCACACAAGCACCCCCACACACTTTTTAAAACACAAACTTGAAAGAAAAGACCAATAATCTAAGAGAAAGTGTGAAAAGCATACGAACAGAGAGAGCTTCCCACGTTGAAACTAGAAAAGGCTGTCCTTTCTACCTAGCAAAGCTTCTCACGCGGGACAGCACTCTGTGTTAGTAGGATGCGGGGAAATAAAGCGGTCAGATGGCTTGCGTACTGTAAAGCGGTGCCAGGCTTTACAGGGCACAATTAACTAAGATCCATAACAGTTACCATGCAAATGTCCTCTGAAGGCAATTCCCCCTTTAGGAACTTATTCATATTATAGATATATTTGTGAGTCTCATCTTGACAGCGAAGACAGCAGACAAGCCAGACTTCGGCCAATAGGCGGTGGTTCAAACAATGTTGCCACAGCCAGTGAAACTCTGTGTAACTGCCAAACTAAAAAGAAAACGGAGGTGTTCCATTCATCTTTACGGTATATTGCGGAGTGTGGGCACAATTCTTATCGTAACTCATCTTTCTGATTAATTTACAAAGTAGCAGATTTCTTTACGCATCTCATACATACTTTGACACGGTGGACTCACCCCCATGTTTATTTTTTTTCTTTTTGCCCCCCCTTCCTCAATGTCTCCCTGTTACTCCCCCGTCCACTTCTATATTACACGTGCTCTATTTCCCCTCAGCCTCTCCCTCCTTCTTCCGTATCCGGGGTCACTTTAGTTTCCTGGACTTTATGAACATTTACCCCACCTAGACATACCCATTTAACACTTACAGCTAGAGTCTGCTTATGAGAAAGAACGTGTTGTGTCTGTCTTCTGGATCTGAGATGCCCTCTTGATACAATGTTTTCCGGTTCTGCCCATTTCCCTGAGATTGCATTCTTCTTTACAACTCGTGTACCCCGTCTCTATGGTCCCTCTGATGTCATTTCCTTGCTAGTGGGAACGGTGCAGCAATGAACAGGGTGTGCCTCCTCTCTTTTTTATTTCTTGATATCTGCTTCGCTTGGATTTGGCTTCTTGCTTTTCTAGAGCTCTGCGGTGCATGGTTAGGTTATTTGCTTGCGAGCCCTTTGATTTTTGAGTGTGAGCACTTAGGGCTATGAACTTCCCTAGTGGGACTCAACCTTGGCTGTATCCCTGTGGTCCTGGCAGGTTGGAGCCCTGTTTTCCACTTGAGTTTAGGAAATGTTTTATGTATGTCTTCCCTATTTCTGGAGCTATTTTTCTTTAAGAAAGAATTTTATATATGCAGAAAAAAAGTTTTGTAATGAATAAAAACATTTTCTGTATGAATAAAAGTAACTGTAGCTGCTCACAGGAAGAGAACTAAATACAGATGAGAGAATAGCCCTCATTTTAGTCTCTCAAATTTTAAGTCAAGTAATATATTGTCTATCTAAAAAGACAGCTAAAGAAAGTTAGAAAAGTATGGGCATTTATAGTCCACCCTTCAGTATTGCTAATTATGCAGTTTATGGGTCGTATTGTGAGGGGTGTCTGTGGAGTCTAGCTTCTCTATGAGGGGTGTCTGTGGAGTCTAGTTTCTGGGAAGTTTTAGAGATTGTAGATACAGTACCCTGTGCTCTGTGTGACAAGGAAGTGGATTTGGGCTTCTCTTTGCTGAGGTAGCATTAGGCTGACGCAGGTACAGAAGCCACAACTGGTGAGCATTAAGAGAACAACAAGCCTTCTAGCTGCTGATGGGCCAAACTCACATGCTTATTCTCGTTTTTCCTAAGACCCACCACAATGACCGAAGTGATATAAAGGGGACAGCGGAAGTACAAAGCCATCTTGGAGGTCTTAGAAGGTTATAAAAAGAGATCAGAAGAGGCAAAACTTCTTAAAGAAATAAAGCCAATGGAGGCAGGTTGGTGGCAGGTCTAGAATTTGGGTCTGGATTAAATCTTCCAGCAATGATCCAGAATAAAAGAGGAAGTTGTGCTAAAGGTGGTGTTCAGGATGGGTTCTGGAGCCGGGGTCAGAGTCAGCGCCTTGAGCTGACAGTTGCTCTGGGGGACAAGGAGGATACGCAGGGAGACATCAAGTGACAGCAGAACCTACATCCTGACTGCCACCTGGTCCCCTGAAATGCAGAGAAGCAATCAGGGCTGGAAAGTTAAGCACAGTCTCTTAACTAAAAAGACAAGTGATCATGTTTCATAGAGAATCAGGCTGACTAGTCAGAGACCCGAAAGGATGTATATAATGAAGTGCTTCTAGAACGCAGTCAAAGCAAGATGCAGACAGAACCCTCAGCATTTATAGTGACTGTGACGTATGGCTTCTACAGAGCTTGGGTTCAAACATTACCTGATTTTTATTGTTGGGTAGGGCACATAAAGTTCTCAAGTCTTCTGTTTCTTTAGCTTTGTCTGAGAACAAGCAGAGGGTTCCCTGCCAGGACAGGTTGGAGCACCATAGGAGATAATGGATAAACTGCTTAGGAGAACAGACACAGTATAGGACGCAGAACTACTTTAACTACTTTGTATGACTAGCAGACCATTGGTCATATAAAAAATAAGTTAAAAGCACAGTTATTTGTAAAGATATTCATAAAATAGAATGCTGAAGGAAGGTAAAAATTGATAGCAAAAGAGTCATGTATTTATAAAAAAAGAAGACAAAAACAAAAAACAATGGACTTAGAAAACCAATTCAAAACCCAAAGTGTTGGATTTTATATTTATAAATAAAAACATAAAGACCATACAATGGTCATGCACCTTTATGCCTGAACAACATGTTAATTAAATAGATAAAATAGTAGTTCAATATTCAAGGCAATAGGCAAAATTAAAGAATTTAACAATTCTCAGAAAAGGACTAAGTAGATAAAAATAGGCAAAAGAGGTTTTAAATATTGTGATCAGAAGTTTGACTCAATAGTAGCATAGGTGTTTTTTAATGCAATATGAGTACAGAACATACATTCTAAGTACAAATGAAATATCTATAGGAATCGGCACAGTAGCAAACCAGAAAGCCTGCATTTCTTTCCAAATGTGGAAAACATTCAGGCTATTTCTCTAATCCCAGTGCAATAGTAGCAGACATGAGAAATAACGCAGAAGAGAACATCCCCAATCTAAATGAAAATAATGGAAAAGCAAGCAAGCTAAAGCAAAAGGCACTTTGGAATAAAAGCAAAACAAAGCAGAGACTCCTTCACTCTTGAGAGACACAGGAAGTCACGGGTGGTATTGCCCGCAGAAGAGTGAGAAGCCAAAGAAAAAGACATGGATTCTAAAAGCCAGAAGGCAACTCCCAACATAGCGAGCAGCCAGGCATGGTGCCGCATGACCAGAATCTCAGCTTTTGGGAGGATCAAAGTTATCCTCAAGTGCTTAGCCAGATAGAGGTCAGCCTGCACTATATATGACTGTGTCTTTAAAAAAGAAACAACAGATAAAAGTCAAAGGGTAAACAACAGAATTTGATAAGTCTCAACTCAAGTTATTTGAAAATATCTAAGAAAACTGACAAACCATTGGTCATCCGGTTAGGGCAGAAACAAAAACCAAAACAAACAAAAACCCCAAAACTGTAACTATAAAGAAAGAAGGAACTTTCAAATTGTAGCTGACCCCATAAAAACAAATGCAAAAACCTGGGAGAACTGAGTATTTGTAAGAAATATCAATTATCTCTTCTAGAGCATTAGGACCAAATTCTTAATCTCTCTGTTAAGGAAACTGGAAAGCCCTCAGCGACCCCACCCTGAAACAGTACCTGGAGTAAGGCTCCTAAATCCTGGTGAATCTGACGTCCGAATTCTCAGGATAGTTCGGCAGATGAGATATTCCCTTCTCATCCCCAAGCCTAGCGAAATCCTGCTACCACAAACTCATTTGAATGAGAAGTATCTGAAGTAATGCATATGCTAATCAGCTTGATTTAACGATTCCATAGAATACATATTTCAAAAAACATGTTATGCAACGTCCATATGCAAATCTTGTCACTTTAAATAAGTCAAAAGGAGACTCAATTGCAGGGAATGGCGGAGTCTGAAGGTAAATGTATTCAAAACGCTCATTCAGATTCAGTCCTAGAATGCCTAGTTAGCATGTACTGGCTAACTAGTCCCTGAAAACGCACGTAAGTCAAAACCAGACCACATCTCAGGACAGCTTAACACTTTTTTTTGAGTAAGTATGTTAGTGGATTAATTAACTATGTTATACTTTTAAAAAACTGATAATCTTGCTGACCCAGCGACATCCTCCGGAGCAGGCCTGAGGCAGTGACCTCCACAGGAGCAGGTACAAGGGATCAACATCCAAGAGAGCAGACTCAAGCCTGGGATGTCTGTGGGAACAGGCCTGAGCCAGTAACCTCTGCTGGAGCAGGCCTGACCCAGCAGCACATGCACTGTGAGAGACAATTACTACATGGAACCTCCTGAAACTGAAAAGCTTCTGTAAAGCAAAGGACACGGTCAACAAGACAAAACGACAGCCTGCAGAATGGCAAAAGATCTTTACCAACCCTACATCGGGCAGCGGCTGATCTCCAAAATATACAAAAGACTCAAGAAATTTGTCATCAAAAGAACAAATAATCCAATGAAAAATAGGATACAGACCTAAACAGAGAACTCTTGACAGAGGAATCTAAAATGGCTGAAAGACACTTAAGGAGATGCTCATCATCCTTAGTCATCATAGAAATGCAAATCAAAACAACTCTGAGATTCCATATTATACCTGTAAGAATAGCCAAGATCAAAAACACTGATGACAACTTATGCTGGAGAGGATGTGAGGTAAAGGGAGCACGCCTCCATTCCTAGTGGGAGTGCAAACTGGTACAATCTTTTTGGATATCAGTATGGTGATTTCTCAGAAAATTAGGAAACAACCTACCTCAAGACCCAGGAATACCACTTTTGCATATATGCCTTTTTTTGCATATATCCTTTTTGCAAAGGATGCTCAATCGTGCCACAAGGACATGTGCTCAACTATGCCCATAGCAGCATTGTTTGTCATAGCCAAAACCTGGAAACAACCTAAATTCCCCTCAACTGAAGAATGGATAAGAAACATGTGATACATTTACACAATGGAGTGTTACATAGCAGAAAAAAATAATGACATCTTGAAATTTGAGACCAAATGGATGGATCTAGAAAACATCATATTGAGTAAGGTAACCCAGACCCAGAAAGACAAATATTATATGTACTCACTCATAAGTTGCTTAGACATAAAGCAAACACAAGCAGCCTACAATTCACAATCACAGAGGACATAGACAACAATGAGGACCCTAAGAGAGACATACATGGATTTAATCCACATGGGAAGTAGAAAAAGACAAGATCTCCTGGGTAAATTGGGAGCCCGGGGACCATGGAAGAGAGTAGAAGGGGTTGGGAGGGGAGAGGTAGGGAGGGGAGTGAAGAAAAATACATAGCTCAATAAAAACAAAAAAAAATAATCTTTAGTGTCTTCTAAAGTCCTGGGAACAGTCCAGTTTCCCCATTATAGCAAGATTTTTTCCACTGAGTTTTTTGTTTGTTTGTTTGTTTGTTTTTGTTTGTTTGTTTGTGTTTTTCTGTGTATATCTGGCTCTCCTGGAACTCTTTAGACCAGGCTGACCTCGAACTCACAGAGATCTGCCTACTTCTGCCTCCCTAAATGCCGTGATTGAAAGCATGCATCACTATTGCCCGGCTTCCACTGAGTTTTTTTCCATATAATATTGTTGTAATTTTTAAAAAGCATTCTCTATTTTATCTGGTAGTACTTTTTAAACCAAAGATGAGGTTCATATCAGCAACTGATAATTTTTTTCTCTGTGAGGCCAGAGACTTTAGGCATTCAATCTCTGTCTTACAATTTTGACCTTGGTGATTAGCTTGAAAGGCACATATAACCAATGCAAGCAGATTATATCCTATAAACATTGCAAAACAGACTATATGAAGAATTTAGTATTTTGATATATTTTATTTTATTGAACCTCTGCTGGAGACCTTGTCCAGTTTTTTTTTTTTTTAACAATTTATGTATTTATTTTTTTAGGTGTATGTGCTCTGTCTGCATGTACACATGCAGGCCAGAAGAGGGCATCAGATCCCATTATAGATAGTTGTGAGCCACCATGTTGGGAATTGAACTCAAGACCTTTGGAAGGGCAGCCTGTGCTCTTAACCACTGAGCTATCTCTCCAGCCCATCTTGTTTGGTTTTTTAAACAAACATGTAGCCTGTCTCCTTTGTTCTTTGTATAGCTCCAGAAACTAGGGATGTGTTAGTGAATGAAACCAGCTGTCCTCAGGGAGGCATCATTCCATTGATAGAGGACACACAGAGCACACACAAGACACATGTCCGTGAGATTAAACCCATGAAAGAAACAAGATGAAAGCTGGATGGGACTAGAAGTTGGCTTGGCTCATAGAGAGGCACTGCCTTCCATGTCTGCCCCTGGCCTAGCCAGAGAACACCATCCCAGGCCTCTTGCGTTCTAGATATACAAGGCAGATCCTTTTTCCTTTTGTATGTGTGCAGGGAGGTAGTGTTAAGGGAAACAGCTCAGGGAAGAGAGAGAGAAGCAAGACAGAAAGGAGTCCTATGTATCCTGGGGAGCCTCAGATAGAGTGCAGAAACAGAGAAGGATGTTATGCTATTTTAAATGTTACATATTTCCTATTGGGTGTGTACCACATGAGTGTGACTGTTGGTGTGTACCACATGAGTGTGAGTGCTGGTGCAGGTGCCACCTTGTTCACCTGACATCAGTTCTGAAGGTGGTTTCTCTCCTTCTACTATAGGCTTCTTGGGATTGGATGCAACCATCTTGTTGACCCCCCCCTTTTTGGGGAGACAGGGTTTCTATGTGTAGCCCTGGCTGTCCTGGAACTCATTCTGTAGACAAGGCTGATCTCAAATTCGGAGATCTGCCTGTCTCTGCCTCCTGTGTGCTAGGATTAAAGGCATGAGCCACCACTGCCCAACATTTGTTGGCCCGGCTTCTAAGAAAACAAGACAAAGTATTTTAAAGAAAATCACAAAGTTCTTGGCCTAGTTGAGCTTATCCTCAAAAAGAATAAGGGGTGTGTGCTGTAGGAATTCCTACCACCAGTAACACTTGGGCGTGGCCTATTATACTATAAATGCTGATGTAAAGCACAATGATCCCCCTCTCTTCTGGCTGTGTGATTTGGTTCTGGTTCCCAGTTCGTGCAGAGGGCTGTGATCTACCCCTAAATAAATAACCCTTTATTGTACTCAATTCTGAGCTAGCGTGGGATTTCTTTTTAGTGTCCTTCTTCGGGTGTCAACTGTAGAAAAGATGCTGGGGAGTGTACAATCTCCTTCCAAACTAGAATGGGTAACAGATGAGCGTCTGAAAGAAAATGACACTTGAGAAGAGAATGAGCCCCCTTCTACGTCCCCACCTTCCTGTCTTCATAGGGGTTTGAGCTGTCACTTCTTCCTAGCCAGCCCAAGATCACTCATGACTGCTTGTCCTCCCAGGTTCTCCAAGAGGAAGAATTCATACCCTAATCATTCTTAAACCAAAAGCAGATTCATCTAATACCCCATTTCCCCCATACCCAACTCTATCACCAAGTTCTTTCCATTCTAAATGAACTTCAATCAATTTAGTTGATGAGTGTCTTCTTTCCAGGGTACCCCCAAAACAAACATTCACCCACTTCATTCATCAAACATTCCCCCTACAGCTTTTCCTTAGATTCTGAGGTCAGACCCAGGGATTTATAAGTCAGAGTTGCCTTCTCCTTTACCCACAGCTCCTTGGTCCATCAAGTCAAGCTCTGATTGGAATAACACAGCCCAGCCTTGCCCTATTCTTCCAGCCTGGAAACATTCCGGAATGCACACACTCAACAAGCTCCCAGATAGGCTGCAATGGGTGAGTTTTGAAATATGACTCCTGGGGAATTAATTGGACAAGGAGCCTGGATCCCAGGCATATGTTGAACATATGTAGTTGCCATGGCAACTTTGCTTCTGTTTGCTGGACCAGGTTGGCTGTGCTTTGGCTGTTTTCTGCCTATAGCAGAGTTTCTGGTAGACAGGAGTAGGAAATAGGTCTATCTATCTATCCCTAGGCTTAAGAGCTGGGCTGGACACATTTATCTGTATGGGTCTTAGATACAGTACCCTGTATTGAGAAACACGAGCTTTTTGGAGATGACAAGGTCTCCAAAAAGAACAAAGAATGCAGAACCTAGGTGAAGCCTTGCCCTCTTTGAGCCTGCTCCTAAACCTGGGGCATCTGGATAGCTCATACAAGGGAGATGAGAATAACAAGTTGAAAAGTCATCGTGGATTTTGCAGGCTTGTATTAGTGATAAGAAATGTCTCACTATCCCATGGAAGTATCTAGCCCAGTGGTTCACCATCTTCCTAATGCTGAGATCCTTCAATACAGTTCTCCATGTTATGGTGACCCCCGACCATGGAATTATTTTCATTGCTACTTCATAACTGTAATTTTGCTACTATTATGAATCATAATGTAAATATTTGTGTTCTCTGATGGTCTTAGGTGACCTCTGTGAATGGGTTGTTCGATGTTCAAAGGGGTCATGACCCACAGGTTGAGAACCACTGATATAGCCTCTCACTGACTTACCAAGTCACCAAAGGGACAAAATTCTTGAGTTACAATTTTAGGTATAAAGTATGACCGGTACTTGTCTCAATGCTTTTTTTTTTTTTCCCCAGTGCATTAAGGGTCTGCAGGGCTGGGCTTGGTCTCGAATGCTGCAGCCTTGACTAGATGAGGTCTGCCCCTGGCTTCTCATTGGTAGATCCTAGGTCCTGGATACAGTTGCCTTGGTGAATTCATACAGATGTGTGTGGGCAGGGACAGGCTCTGCGATTTATTGTCTGCTTCTAAAAATTGAGGTTATCCTCACAGACACTTCAAGTGGGTTGTGGCATGCCCTGACGTCTATTTTCTTTTTCTGTTATGTATGCCTCTGCAAGCAAATAAGACTGCCTGCCATTGTTCGGGTGACTGAATGAGCAGGCAAAGGGGAAAAGCGAGTATCTCCCTTGTCCCAGTTAACTCCGTTCTTTCTAGTCCTTCAGTGATAGGAGAAAAATGATGTTTCAGTTAGCTAAAAAGGGATGAGGTCTTCTTTGAAGGACTCCTTCTGGCCTGCCTTCTGGGGCCAGCTTCTGTTCCTCTGCCTTTCAATGGTGAGGTCAGGGAAGTAAGGAGAATGTGTGGTTTCGCACAGAGGGACCAGAAGGTGGCTTGCACAATGACAGCAATGTGTGAGCACTTGAAAAGTCCTCTAACAGGCCAAGGGGATTCAAGTTGTTTACTCAGAAAAGTAACTCGCAATTCCCTTATAAAATTTGGTATGTACAATCCACCTGTTTGTTCATAAGCTAAACAGGATGGTGTGTGTGTGTGTGTGTGTGCGTGCGTAACTTATCTGAATTACTGTTCTTCTCATGGGCTGTTTTGAAGGGATCATGATCTAGAAGCTTCATAACATACTCTGGTAGTTGGTATGATAACCTAAAGAGGTGAAAGTTTAGTACCATCCAATTCAGAAAGAGAAATCGTTCTGGGACTTGGGCCAGGGCAGAGTGAGGCCAGGAGAATACTTCTAGATTCCTCCAGTGTGCTCTGTAGCCCACAGGCACCTAAGTTAACCAGGATGCTGAGAGAAAAGCTGGTGGTAGGTGTGGAACTTAGGAATGAAAGGGGGAAAAATGGTACAACCCTTCCCCAGGAAGCCAATGTCAAGGGCTTAGAAGCCTGGCTTCTGTTTACTTGGGGTACAATATAGGTATGATTGAACACTGTGTTTTATCTGCTTATATATAGAAAAAGAGCTAGAGGAGGGAGTGAGGGAGGGAGAGATAACAAGAGGAGGAAGAAAGAAGATCAAAAGCAATTTGATGATAGAATTTCCAGTCTTTGTTCTGTTCATTCAGGCCTTCAATTTATCTGGGAAGACCCACCCACATTTTGTATCTTATAGTTTATTCAAAATTCATCAGGGTAAATGTTCACCCAGCCCAAATACAGTTGACAGAGACATCCAGAATAATGCTCAATCAAATATCTGGACATTGTGGCCCCACCAAGTTGACACAGTGTCACACTATCATTATCCTGAGGTGGGGGTCCAAAACAGAAGAAAGGAGGACCTAGAACTCAGGGATGGGTACATTATGATAAGAAGCCAGGAACATGATCCTTCCTTCTAAGACAGGAAGTCAGAATCTAGGAAGTTCTGCGGCTTGCGACACACAAGAGTTTAAGCAGGTTGCCCAAGGCTACACGATCCATGTGGTGCTTAATTTTGGGTCATGTTTGTTGGGCTGTAGTGCCCATCTGATTACTCCAAAAACAACCTTCAAGTTCCTATGACATATTTTTAGATGTGACAATTATTTAATAGACTTGAAGTGATGCGTATTGTCCTCTGTCCTGTGGATGGGCGTCATCTAATCAGAGACCATTAGCAAAGGAGCAGAGGCTGTGGGTTTTTCAAAGCTGCCTCACAGAAACCACGGTCTCCAGATTCTGGGCACTCTGAATCCTGGTGGCAACACCAACTCTTGCCTAAACTCCCAGGGACCAGCAGCTTGGGGACTTTCCGACTACCAAAATCATGTGATCCAGTTCCTTAAAATCAGCCTGTTGTTGTTTCTGTGCTATACCTACTTATATACTTATAAATGCTGCTTGCCCCTTTCTGTTTGCTGAAAGAAAGATGAAAGAAAAGAAATAGAAGTCCCCGCTTTCACAAATGCTGGAGGTGCCGGGAGTTCAAGATCTTGAACAGGAAGGGATGGCAGCAAAGGAGCCAGACCTCATCTCTTGGAGAGGCCCAGCAGGACGTGTTCCTCTACGTGGAAAGAGGGCCACCCCTGAACGAGCAAGCTGGTTCCAGCCTCAGCATGTCTCCTGGCCATGCAGGGCACCACCCAAGATAGGTTTAGGGACCACTACAAGCTTGACTGCAAACTGCATGGTCTCTTCCCAGGGTAGAAGCCAGGACATGCTATGGAGGGAACCGACAACTGTGGCAGCGGAGGAGGCAACAGGGCGATTACAATAAGCCCGACAATATAAACAGTCAACCCTGGCTGGCACAACTTCTAGACGATCTACTGATCACATCTTAGATACTTAGAAGATATAAGCAAATTAAAGAAAACTGATGGCTAACACAATATTAGCTTCGCATTTCATGCTTTCGGGAGATCAAGGAACACAGAGGGCCATTTTAACAGCTGTTCTGAATTCTCACTTTATGACAGTCCTTCTTCTCAGGATGCTAGTACTTGCAAGACATGAACATGAAGTCTAACCATGGGTCAGACCTCAGTATCATCTATAAGACAGGCAATTTGTGAACCAAAAAGACAGATGAAGTCCATATATGTTGAGCAATTCTGGAACGTTCTACAAGCAATTAAGAGAGTCTGGGTTTTTCTGTGAAAGAAGCATCAGTATGCTTTTTAAAGGAGCTGCTGCTCAATTTCTAAGTCCCATTCTGACTTTAGAATTAGCCTTAGGACATGGGTGGTCATTCAGGATGCTGTGGATGAGCCAGGCCAGAGTCAACCGCCTACCATCAGAGAGTAGCCTTCAAGTGCCATTCTCTGGCTCTACCATAGGACAATGAAGAAGTCACTCGCTGGCCTTGGCACATCCTGCAAAACCGGAGCCTCAGCAGAACTCTTTGTAATTAGTTAGCTGAGGGCACAGTGGAATGAGGTCCTGAGAGGAGGAGGAAGAGGGGAAGAGGGAGAGGAGGAAGAGGGGAAGAGGGGGAGGAGGAGGGATGAGAAGTGGACAGGTGAGATAATTTAAAGGTACAGACACACTGAAAGTGGTTACATACTTGTGGAATAACTGGGCCCCGAGTTCTCGGTCTTCAGTGTCAGGGACATTGCTGGGGTCCGGTCGAGCTCCAATCCTTGTGGTTTCCTCTGCCGCGAGCACGTCTTGTAGAGTCCTTTGGGTTTGTTCTGCATTACAACACAGGAGGTTGTCATATTTCTGACACTGGTGTGAGCCCACTCACTGCTGCTACCCCGCTCTTCTTCTCTAAGTTGGTAACAACGTCAGTGTACATTTGGCCATCTCAGATTGTATGCAAAAGAACAAATAGGACCAAGTTCATATTTTTCTGAAGAAACATTTCTGTTAGTTCATGTAAAATGATCCAGGTGTCAGGGCACACACTGTGAACCCAGCACTTGAGTGGTGGAGACGGAAGGATCAGGAGATCAAGACCATCTGCAGGTTAGCAAGTTTGAGGCCAGCCTGGGGTACATGGGCCCTAGCTAAAACAGTCATTAACTATTCGAAATCAATACTTACCTCCCATTCCCTCTTTCCCTTCACCCCTCTCTCCAAAAGAACATACTGACATTTTTTCTAGATATAGAGGTTTTGGGGGGGGATATACCCACTTGGGAGCTAGTGGCAGGACTAGTGTCTAAGGGCACCTGCCATCAAACCTGAGTTCGACCCCTGGGACCCAGAGGGTAGAGGACAGCTCTGACTCTTTCTGTACATTGTCTTCTGTCCCCTATACACAACAGCAAGTAAAATGTATATTTAAAAAATACCAATTTTCCTTGCAATATTTAAAAATGGGGACAAGGGAAGAATGCCGGGCACTGCAACCTCCCCCCCCCCCCCCGTGTCTGTGTTTGGTGAGTTTGAACCCAGTTTGCAAGCTTCGGGCAAGGGGCTGGAGGTTAAAAAACACAGACACACACAGACAGAGAGACAGTGACACGGGTCATCCTTCAATTCCACAAGAATGCCCCCTTTATTGTGTTCAGGGGCAGATTATATAGAGATAGCCACGCCCCAGCCAAACCCACCAGAAACCACTCTGCCATCAGGAACTCCTGAAGGTCTCGTGCTCAGAGCAGCTGTAGGCACTCAGATCAGGGGATTACAAGCAATTCAGGATCTGGGGTCTCACTGCTCCCAACAGAAGAAGGAAACAGGGGCATCAGAATGCCTTCCAAGCATGAGCTCTTCAGTCCCTGACCTGATATTCCATCTTGGCCTGGCATGGCCTGGGAGTGTCACAGGGAGTTCCGCTGACTCATGAAGCTCACCATGAACACTTGGTTCCCAGTTAGTGGAGCTTTTTAGGAAGGTTTAGAAGGCGTGGCTTGCTGGAGGAAGCATGTCATGAGGGCTGGGTTTTGACAGTTCTACACCTCATCCTACCTCCAGGTTGTTTTTTCTGCTTCACGCTTCCAGTTCAAGATATGAGCACTCAGCATCCAGTTCCTGCTCTATGCCTGCAGTGTGCTGCTATGCTTTTCTGCCGTGATGGACTCTTAACCCCTGGAGCCAAACGTCAAATAAACAATCTCTTCAATAGGTTGCCTGCATCGTGGTGTTTTTATCATAGCAACAGATAAGGAATTACAGGCATTCGAGCCTGACCCCAGGCCTGCCCACTGCAGACATATGACTTGTGAACTATGCTAAAACCCATGGGAGGAGAGGCTTATCTTAGAGATGAACTATAGGAAAGACAGAGGCTGCCCTCCTGGATGTTCCCTCATATGCTCACACCTGAATTGTCCTTCCAGTCCCGCTCCTCTTTCTTACTAGGTAGACTATTCTGCCACTGCCAGAGAGCTCTGCCTGAGAGCTGTTCACTCAGTCTCGCCTGAATGTGTTTAGTAACCTGTGAACACCAGCAGCTAGCCCCTTATGATTGTATGAACTGAGAAGTCTCTGGTGTTAGTCTGAACTGAGGCTAGCCGCATGCCATGAGAGAAAGAAGGCAGAGGTCACTACAGTGCATCATAAAGCAGCCATTCTGGGCCACCAAAGGTGGGTGACGCAACTCTGGCAGGACAGGATGCGAGTCTCTGCAGATAACGGGCCTAAGGGGCCAGAATTAGCACGGGGAATGCCCCTTATACCATCAGGCTGAAACTCAGATTCTGACATTCAAGTGTTTAGAGAGCATGGATATTTTTTTTTTAATTTTAGTTTTCAAAGCTAATGTTAGAAACCAACTTCCCAATGCTGGGTATGCTGACACAAAGCTCTCATCTCAGCACTGGGGAGGCTGAGGCAGGAGGATAATGAATTTGAGGATAGCTTGGCCTACATAACAAAGATCTGTGTCACAAAATGAAAACAAGAATTGCCCTCGAATTCCATTTTGATTATATCATTGCTATTATCTTTCCTTTGCAACTTTTTAATTTTAAGTCATTTTAGAGTTCCATAGAAATTTCAAAAATAACACAGAGAAATACCGTGTAGGCTTTTATCTACTTTTCTTAATAATAGCTGATTATTATTGATAATACACTGATTTCAATCAGGAAACCGATATTGGCACAACACTGAATTACAGACGTTATTCATATTCCCTCGGTCTTTATGGTGTTCGTTATGGTATGTTTGCATTTCCACAAGATTCTATCCGGTGTGCAATTTGTGTGATTGTATTTAGGTTATTTCATTTTCAAATAAAACATTATTTGTGGATGGATTTATTTATTATTGTCTGTGTGCGTATGATGGGGGCATGTCAGGGTATGTGGAAGCCACTGAACAACTTTGTGGAGTTGGCTCTCTCCTTCCACCTTTCCTTGGCTAGTGAGACTTGAACTCGGGTCTCCAGGCTTGTACAGCAAGCGCTTTGACCTCCCTGAGCCTTCTTGCTACCCCTCAAACTAAAATAAATAAGTTCTTTTCTTTATTTCATTCATTTATTTACTTTGACTTTTGCTTAATAACACTTTAAAATGTGCAGGGAAATACGGAAAATAATGTGATGGGAACCCATGTTTCTAGTTCTAGACTTTTTTGATGTTTCAAGACAGTGTTTGTCTGTGTTGCCCTGGTCATCCTGGAATGCACCCTGTAGACCTGGCTGGCCTCGAACTCAAAGTTTGTCTACTTCTGCTTCCCAAGTGCTGGGATTACAAGGGTGCAACACCACATTTTGACACATATATTTTAGAATTGTCTTAAAGAATAATATATTAAAGATACAGTTCTCTTCCTTCTCATTCTCGGTTATTTCTTTGGATAAAAAAAAAATGGCATAGACAAATGAACCAAACTCAATTCTGTTTTTGCTCCTCACCTAAAATGTTCCATAGTCACTGCAATAGATCTCTAGCTTATGCTTTACTTATCAGTATTTTAAATTACACTGAATAATTATGCTGAATCAGTTTTCAAAGGTATAATAAATATTCAGTAACAATAAAGTATTTGGCCATATAATTTCATATTTCATATATTTCAATGATCATAGTGCATTAATACACAGTAGACACTGTGCAGTTAGACAGAACAATGGATAAATGAT
Source organism: Arvicola amphibius (assembly GCF_903992535.2). Classification (NCBI taxonomy): domain Eukaryota; kingdom Metazoa; phylum Chordata; class Mammalia; order Rodentia; family Cricetidae; genus Arvicola; species Arvicola amphibius. Next base: position 137,860,213 of record NC_052058.2, read on the forward strand.
CAGATCCATACACGTCTATAACACAGAAATTTATATTACATTATATCTAATGGAAGAAGTCGCTCGTAAATACTGATCTAGACGTGATATGTCTACTGACTCTATACTGACTATTTTCTTGAGAGCTACAAGGCTGTAGGATGGGCAACCTACCATAACCTGAAATCCACAATGATGACCCTAAAAGCTGTGGGCACTTCCTACAGAGACAAATCTTCAAAGACACTTCTAGAAAGCTGGGCCCTTATGATCCAGTCACACACAAATGGAACTCAGCAACCAAACAGCACTCCAGAATATTCAGACCAGGCAATCTGCATGTTCCAGCCCACAGCCCCGCAAAGAGCAGTCCCCTCCACTTGCCTCTGTCCCCACTGGTCCTGCTGCTGCCCCAGAACGCATGGCACCGCCACTTTCCCAAGCCAGGCTTCTTTGGCTCATTTTCCTCTTCCAGCCCATCTCCCCCCTCGTTTTCATTCTTGTCTTAGGTGGCCCAAACACACATCAGCAGTACACAGTCCTTTCTTTGTAGAAGGGCGAAGTCGAGAATTTGGACGAGTCAACTGCAGGGCTCTCTTTGGATAGACCACAATTCGTTTTTCATCAGTTGATGAACATGTGGGATATTTCTGTTTGGGGCGGCCATGAACAATGCTCCTGCCTGTATTGTTACGCAGGTCTTTGTGTGGACACATGTTCATTTCTTCTGGGTGGATGCCCAGGAGTAGAACTGCTGAGTCATATGATAACTCTAATATTTTTGAAGAAGCATCATAATATTTGGGGTTTTTTTGTGAACAAAATTTCAGCCTGGCTTCCTTAACCCATTAGCACTTGCCAGCTTGCACTTGAAATCATCATCGAAAGAAGAAAGATAGAAGTCTTTTAGATATTTAGACACCCCCAGGCTGTGCCAGGAGCTGTGCACAATTTTCTTTTGTATCATAGTATCTGTTTCTATGCTGTGATTTTTTTTGTAGCAATCTGTGAATTTTTAGTGAGCTCTAGATCAATGCTGTGTTGAGACTCTTATTCCACAGTGTGAGCCGGGGTTATTACAGAAGTCTGGATCAGGCCATCTTTGTTACATTTACTCTCTCTGGAGTGAATAGTATTCTTACCTTGGTAATAAAGGAAAAGTGAGGTGAGCAGGTAAGGGCTGAACTCCTCCAGATGAGAGCAGAAGGCACAGAAAGCCCCTGGACCTTTGGAGAAAAGCCTCAGGAGAAAACACTCCACTCTTTCTGCGTAGCAGTACTGTGAGAGGATCTCTCTGTATTCTTTTAGGGAGAATACACCATCATACACCAAGTAGGGGAGTACCTGGCCCAGGGGCACATCCTTCAGCATCTGCTCTCTGTACCTCAGCAGTATATCTGAGAGCCATCGGTTCCTCGTCTCCTTCTCCCTCTGTGTTCTTGTTTCATAGAAATAAAACCAAGAGTTGACTCCTCTCTCCAGCATACTGGGCCGTGTAGAGTTGGTGACACGTCTCCCTCTTGGTGGCTGCTGTTCTGAGGTGTCTCAGAGACCCCCACACTCAGATACCTAGAAGCAAAGACATCCTGCTGTTTGGAGTTGATATAGGTCCGCAGGGAGAAGGGGGGGCATCGGATTAACTCCAGGGAGAATGCAGCAAAGATGGTCTTGACCCAAGAGGATTGTGCTACACTCATTAACCCTTAACCCCTTGCAGCAGCCAACTTCAAAGCATACACAGGAGACAGCCTAGATGAAGTCCATTCAATTCCCATTCTTCCTTCCCTCTCCAAATAATCATCTTCTTAGCACTTCACGCCACAATTGATTCTTTTTGACATAATGAACCTGCCACACTCACAAGCTGAACTTAAATCATAATATTGGTAGCTGTACCAGGGAGGTACACTGCTACCTATATGTGATGGGTGCATGCCCCACCACACATTTGGGGGCTTGCAGTAAAGCCACAGGAGTAGAGCTGGGGAGTCAAAGCCAGCTGTAGTATAACAGCCTTTCCTGCACAGTTTCTTAAGATCATAGTCCTTTCATTTTTAAATAAATTTAAAAACTTCCAAGAGATCCTCTGATTAAGTAGCTGGGTCCCATCCAGAACTCCTGTCCGCTGATCTAAGCCTAGTAACCATTTAATGAGACCAGATTAGGAGAAGGGATTATTGCTGGTTGGGCGCTGGCTACTGCCACAAACACCGTGTCACTCAAGACTGTGCAACTGTAATACAGTTGTGCCCAGCTGTGCCCAGCTAGTCTCTATGTTTACACCCACCTGGAAACTCTGTGTCCCTGGCGTCACCTCAGGGCAGCATCCTGGTTGGCTGCTCCTTGCAGGCAGACTCTTGTCCTGGTCCGCTGCGCTTCTGCAGACAGGGGAATCGCAGCATCAGGGTCCTTGTCCCGCTCTCAGCCCTCATGTGACCACGAGCCTGTCATGAGGAGCAATCTGAAGCTCCAGTGTTGCAGGGAACTGGCGGACATCCTTGCTGGTTTGGGTTAGAGACGAAATCAGAGCTTTTTCTATAGCACGGATCTGGAAGATTTGCTTGGCAGTAAATCCGAACTCCCTCGAGTGATCTGAAGGGTCACAAGGAAATACTTCGCTTGGCTGTTGCTTTAGTCTTGGGTTCTTGTGGTATGATAAATTGCTTTGCTGACCCCAGAGAAACACCCCTCCTAGATTAGTCAACTCCTGGATATAGCAAAGAACTTTCAGGAAAGTTCACTTTTCATGAGTAGACCAATCAATCCAGAGCCCACTCCCAACCACCCCTTTACCAGGCTCTTAGACGTAGCCACCAGCCCTTATCCCTAGGTACCAGCCACAAGGAACAGCCCCTATACTTGCCCCAGAGCCCTAAAATCATTCAAACCTGCCAATCCTAAACCAAATATCCATTGTTGCCATAGAAACCACATCTTCATCCTCCTGCCCCCTTGACTCCAGCTGGGATGTGCTTTCTCTGGAGTACTAGAATGAGCCATCTTCCCAATAAGGTGGTCCGCTGATCTGTTGGCTTTCCCTTATCTGAGTAGTAATAAAATCTACACTTAATAAAAACCCATTGAAAGTACATAGAGGGGCTGGACGTGACAATTCAGTGAAGGCCTATGAGCTTCAGAGCCAAGGCGGGGAAGTAGAAATCCCAGCTGTTCTCAGCACCAGCAACTTCCCTAATTGGAGTCCTCATTGAAACTCCTGAGAGAAATGGTGCCATCTGGTGGCATTTTGTGGCCTCTGGTCTCTTAGGTTTGTTGTTGGTTTTTGGTTCTTTTTATTTTTTTAATTAGTGATTTGTAGCTCTCTTGTGCCCCTGGCGATGTTCAGAAAAAAGTACAGACTTTTCACATCCCTGCCCACATGTGCCCTCACTTTTTGTTCACGTCCCGGCCCACAAGTGATCTCACGCACCGGCACACCTCCCAGCAGTCTGCACTGCTCCAGTGACGTCACTATCCAGGGCCCTAGCATAGTCAGGCTCACTCTGTGGCGTGCCGTCTATGTGTTTGGAAGAAGGAACGACAGCTGTCCACCCCGTGCTGCCACAAAGAACTGCTTCACCGTCCTAGACGCCTCTGTTCTCCGTCCGCACCCCACCCCAGACCCTGGCAACACGTCTTTTGTGGCAGGCCAATTTTACTCAAAGGCCTTACTTAGCAACCCACTTTATCGATGTTGGATGCATAATAGAGAATAACGATGATAAAATAGCTAACCTCCCAGCTGCAAGGAAGAGGTCCAGGTAGGGTCAGGTAAAAATCAAACAGGCAAATGCATGAGCTAGTGATACCACACAGCTGGAAGGAATATGGACAGGGCTGCTTCAAATAGAGTGGGGGAGGGAGAACCTGAGCTAAAACCTCCAGGCTGAAAATACATTAGATACGGGGTTGATGGCTCAGTGTGTGAGGGTGTTTGCTGCCAAGCCTGATGAAGTAAGTTTGATCTGGGACCTATTCGGTAGAAGGAAAGAACTGGTTCCTGATGCCCTCTGACTTCCACATACAATGTAGACACAAACACACACACACACACACACACACACACACACACACACACACACGGATTTTAACGAAGTTGAAAAGAAGTCAGATATTGAGAGAGGACAGACAATATTAATGAGTACCGAGAAAGAGTAGCGTTGAAGACTGGAGAATTAGCACGAGGGGGTTCAGGGTGTGGGGTGGGGTCAAACATGGCCAGTGTTAGAGAGCACTGGGCACCTGGTCTTGCTGGCTGGTAGGTTCTGCATGTGGTGAGTTCATCTCAACCTCACCTTGCTGAGATATAGAATCACATGGGAGATTTCTGGGCATGCCTATCGAGGATTATTTGGAATTGGTTCGTTGATGTTGGAAAAAACTGTTCCCTGTGGGTGGCACCATTTTCTGTCCTAAGACTGTATAAAAGGGGAGAGAGTAAGCTGAGCTTGAGCATTCATCTCTCTGCTTCCTAACTGTGGATGTCACGTGACCATCTGCATAATCTGCTACCAAGCCCTCCCCACCATCACGGGCTGTCCCTTGGAACTTTGAATTGCCCCACCCTTAAGATGCTTTCTATCCATCTATTCTATCACAGCAACATCAAAAGGAATTAACATGCTTCGATTGAGGTGGGAAGCGCTTGCAACCTTTACCCATGGGTGGAGCATAATCAGACAGACATTTTTAAAAAGTGTGTTGGCTAGTTTTATGTTAACCGGAGGCAAACCAAAGTCATCTGAGAGGAGGGAATCTCAATTAGGAATAAGCCTCCTTAAGATCAGGCTGTAGGCAGGCCTGTAGGGTATTTTCTTAATTAGTGATTGATGGCGGAGGGCCCAGCCCATTGCAGGTGGTGCCATCCTGGGCTGGTGGTCCTGGGTTCTGTAAGAAAGCAGGCTGAGCAAGCCATGATGAGCAAGTCAGGAAACAGCACTCCTCCATGGCCTCTGCATCACCTCCTGCCTCAGGTTCCTGCCCTGTTTGACTTCCTGTTCTGACTTCCTTCAGGACTGAACAGGGATGTGGAAGTGTGAGCCAAATAAACCCTTTCCTCCCCAACTTGCTTTTGGTTGTGGTATTTCATCGTATCCCTAACTAAAGACAAAAATCTTACATTTGTTGCTATTTTAACTTCCCTGTACCATCTGCTCACTCTCCTACAATTTTCTTTCTTGATCCATTTGCACATAGTTCCATTGTGACTAGATAGAATTCCTCAGCCTGATTTTTTTTTTAAACGAAGAGTACAGCTAGTGTCTTTTCTGGCTGTCTTAGCTTGCTCTTGTTATTGCTGTGATAAGAGTGCTCTGACCAAAAGCCACCTACAGAGGAAAGTGTTTGTTTCATTTTACAGCTTTTTGTCCTCCATGAGGGGAAATCAGGAGCTCAACGCAGGAATCTGGAGGCAGAGAGTGAAGCAGAAGCCATGGAAGAGTGTTCCTCAGTGGCTTGCTCAGCTTACCTTTTATACAGTTTAGGACCATCTGGCAAGGGATGGCACCACCCACAGTGTTTATCCCACCCAGGAGTCAGTGTATGATTAGCTATTGCATTGGATTGTCATGACAACGGTTTTCTTTAATTTGGAATTTTTCTACGGGCTTAGTCTTTTAAGATGTCAATATTTTTAATTAAAAATGTTTATTTTTATTTCATGAGGTTAAGTGTTTTGCTTGCCGATTTTTTTATTTAGTTTTTGACACTGGTTCACGAGCTAAGCTCTGCTTCTCTTTCGGTTTCAAAGAATTATTTGTAGGAATATATGAATAAGTATTTTTCAGTGGCTTATAACTCATTATTGTACTTAATCATTTTTATGTCCAAATGGCTCCAATTTTGTTCGTCAAAGCCCTGTGAGCCCTGTCTTCTTGTGACATATTGTTGTCATGTAATGAGGAGCCCTCCCTTAATCTCCATTAAGACAGGCTTATCACCCTCCCACACGCCCCAGCCTCGATACAGCCCTCCCTCCCACACGCCCAGCCTCGATACAGCCCTCCCTCCAGGAGCTTTGTCTCTTCTACTACTCGAGAGGCACGAGAAGGCAAGTCCTTGACGCCAGATGCCCTAACCGCCACTGGGTACCCACTTCCTCACTCCTCTCCTTCCACAGTATCTTTCTTCCTCAGCGAGAATGCCAGAGCCCTGAGTTAGGGCACTCGGTCTTGATGGGCTGAGCTCAGTTTGTCCTACAATGATGTCAGTGTTTCCTCACAGTTCTTCCACCCTTCCTCGGCCAAGACTCTTGAAAGTCAGTCATTCTTTTCTCCTCTCTACTGTCTTCAGTTTGGACGGCCGTAATTTGAATTTAAGTTTGCTTCAATTTGCTCTCAATGTATCTGGTACTTTCTCAGTTTTAAGTACGAAGACCATAAGCCTTCAGAAGTCAAGGCTACAAAGGATGCAGCCAGAGAAGTATGGTTCTCAGGCGTCACTCCCACCCGTTTCTCCTCTCCCGGTCCTCTGTAGATAGCTGACCTCACTGCTTGCTAGTCTCCCCCCCCCAGTTTCTCTCTGGACTGGCAAGCAGATGTAGACATGCTCTGTTTTCTCTTCTTTCTTGCATGATGTAACATGTCACAAAAGCTCTTTCGAGCTTAGCTTTTTCATGCCACAGTGCCTCCAGGAAATGACTCCATATCGATTTACAGAGATCTCCCTAATGCCTTCTGAACAGCTACCCAGCTGCCTCTGGCCACACACCACCACAGAGTGTTGGGCATCAATTTGGGTCCGCATGCTTTTGAGGCAAGCACGTCAGCAACTGTGCTATCCTCTCCTCTCTGTTTCCTCCTTTCCTTTTCTTCTTCCCTCTTTCTTTTCATTTCTTCCTTTAAAAAAAAAAATCTCAGCAGGATCTTGCTATGGAGCCCAGACTGACTTTGAGCCACTGATGCTCCTGTTTCCACTTCCTGGAGCTCTATCCAGATGTGCACCACACTCAGCTGTGTTTCTTCATCCACAGATGTTTACTAGGTGGCCTTCAACGGAGACAATGGAGTCTCTTGTTGGGAGTGGTTTGCGATTCCGATGAACTTAACTGCCCAGCTCCTTCCACCCAATTCTCATGAATAACATTTATCCACCTGTCCGTCCACTTTTCTGACGTCACCCAACTTTCATTTCCCAGAGTCATTTCCCAACCTCTGAACAACCCACCCCAAGATAAACCCCATTTCAGGACTCTTGTGGTGTTTATTACCCATATCACACCAGAAGACATGTTTAACTAAATTTTACCAATTGTGCAAGACACCCGAGTACCTGCTTAGACATTGGTATTAGAGCCCAGCTCTGCACACAGCAGCTCCGTGACCTTGATCAAGTGACATACATTCTCTGTATCCTAATTTCTCCATTACACGGGTATATAAATGATAGCGTCTCTTATGATGAAGATTTAAGGGGTGGCTGTTTGCAAACAGCTCCATGCTGGTCTTGGCACAGCCTAGGACGTAAGAACAGTAAAAGTCTGCTTGTGTTCTTGCCACAGGAAGTTTCTTGCTTGTGGTCATAAGAGACACAAAGTCGCATGTGAAATTACTACTGGAGATGTTAGAGTCAAAGCCTGGATGCTGGAAGTCACAACTAGATAAGCTCAGCTATGCCTCTGCAATGTGCTAATTTAGGGAACAGTGAGCAGCAAAAAGCAGAGAAAGGGGATTTATTCATTGTGGTTACAGTGGGAAAGATGAACACCTGCATGGGTCCGGTGACCCACCCAAGCCCATCTTTGGGGTACTAATATGAGATTTAGGTTTAAGTAGAGGAGTAAAGTTATACATCATTAAGCAATGCTGCTGGAGGCGTGCTCCATAGTCGGCTCAGTTCCTCTCTACCAGCAGGGTGGTCTGGTAAGTTGTGAGGGCTGTGTGAACTCTCCCTAGGACAATTCCTCCTCTGGGATGGGGGAGGAGGGAGTGGCAGGGTTTCAGCCTTTTTCTTCTCCAGGATGAGCTGCCTGGGAGGAAACTTAATTCTTTGCAGGCCATTGTTTCCATAGTCTGGTAGCACAAATGTTTCTACTTCAAATCATCTTCTTTCCTGTCAGGACAGTTACAGTGTTTGTTCCAGACCCAAATAGTCAGCAATGTTGTGCTGGCCAGGCTGACGTTTTTGTTGTGCTCTTCTGTGTGTCCTTGTCAAGTGACCGCTGTATTTGCACAGCCTTGGTTGGCATGAAGGTCCGTTTTCAATGGTCACTTTTCAGAACCTGTTGGCACACTGTGGCGACTGCAAGACTTAAAGAGGGAAATAAGAGAACTTCATCTGGCTTCGCCAACACTTTGGACGATTTGGTCAAGAGGCACACCTCCTCGGTGTTTCCATTTCTCCAACTCCAGCTTCAATTGAGCAATCTGGAACTGGCCCCTGGGCACGCCTCCGAACGCTAGAGAAGCCCATCCAGTGGTCCCACTTCTACTGCCTAGGTTCAGGGCGTAGTTCTCAACCCTGAAGTGCAACCAACGTTGGCCACGTCCCTATCCATGGTTCCCTTCCCCAGCGCATTCTCCTTGCTTCTTGAAGTATTGCCCAGCCATCCCATCACCCTCAGCTTTGATGCCTACACTCCATCCCTGTCTCATCACTTTGTCTTTGCAGTGTTGCCCCGCCCTGCCCCCATCTCCCCGCCCCTTCCGATGCTCGGCTCAGGCCCCGCCCCTCGCCATCTTATAACAACTCGTCTCATAACCCATCGCTCCGCCCCCTGCACTGTCGCCTGGGCATGGCTCCGCCTCCTGTCTGCGCATCGCTCCGCCCCATGCAGGGATACCCAGCCTCAGGCCCGTCCCTCTTCCTCCATCGCCCCGCCCCTAGAGTGACGCAGCCCCACAGACCCGCCTCCCGAGGCCCTTCAGCTCCGTCCCGCCCCGTCGCCCGGTCACTCTAGCTGGGCCGGCGGGCGCCGGTGGGTGAGCGATTTAGGGAGGCTGCCATGGCGGCCCAGGCCCTGGCGGCTCAGGCCGTGGCCTCTCGCCTGCAGCGACAGGAGGAGGACATCCGCCGGCTGTGCGCGGAGGTGCAGCGCCTGAGGGACGAGCAGCTGCGCGGGCCCGAGTTGGGACAAGCCGAGGGCACGCGCCTGACGCGTGAGGTGGCACTGCTCCGAGCGGAGAACCGCGACCTGCACCAGCGTCTGTCTGGCCTGCGGCTGCGCCTGGCGGAGCAGCGTGGCCCCGGGGCCGGGCGGGCGGCGGCGCAGGAGGTAACCGGGCGGGCTTCTGGGGACGCGGCCCAGGCGCACTCAGCGGTCTCCAGCTCTGCACCCCGGCACGGGCAGGGCTGCAGGGTGTGTCCCCGCCGGCGCCCTGCCCGCTGCCCACGGCCTGGGGAACCGCTAGGTTTTCACCAACCTCCTAACTGATCAGCTGATGTCATGTCTCTGCTCTTCTTTGGATAGACTGGCAACACTTTCCCCCCTCCAGCGGCAGGAACGACTGAGGTGCATGCCTCGAGTCCAGAATCCTAGAAATCCTGTCAGGAAAATGACTGAGAACTTGAGGCCAGGGGTAAATAGCGAGTACCAGGTCGACCAGCAACAAGACACTGTCTCAAATAAAACTTCTTAAAAGACCGCTAAAGTGTTTAAGATTCATGGTTTCCTAAGGGAAGAGGACCAGCAATTTCTGTTCCCACTGTTGGCTGGTTCCATGCTATCCAAGACAGGTTATTTTTACTGTCTTGTTTTGGCAGTCTACTTTGAGGGCTTATCAGGGTTATTTGATTACAGTTTTTTAGAAGATTATTAAATGCAAATTATAAAAGCATTTTTCTAAGTTCTGAAGGCTTTCTAAAACTGACATGCTTTTTAGTTCTTTGCCAAATGAACTGACAACATCTAATGAAAGGCAGACTATGAAAGTCTGGTGGCATCCGCACATTTTCCAGTGATGTTATTTGTTGAAAGTTTAGTAGGGAGAGAGAGACATAGAAACAGAGAGTGTATATTCCAGGGTATGGAACCCAGGGCTTCCTGCATACTGGGTGAGTGCTCTCCTTCTGAGCTACATCCCCAGCTCTTTGATTGAAGCATTTTAAACTCAAAATATATTTATTTTATTTTATTTTATTTTTTTAAATATTTATTTATTTATTTATTATGTATACAATATTCTGTCTGTGTATATGCCTGCAGGCCAGAAGAGGGCACCAGACCCCATTACAGATGGTTGTGAGCCACCATGTGGTTGCTGGGAATTGAACTCAGGACCTTTGGAAGAGCAGGCAATGCTCTTAACCTCTGAGCCATCTCTCCAGCCCCCTCAAAATATATTTAATGCCCTTGGACAGAAAGGGCTGAACTCTGGAACTTGATCCCTGAGGGTTATAAGTAGGTCTTAATTCCCACAGCCTAGCAGGGACTCCCAAACCCTGAGCCCCCTGTCCTGAGCTTCCTGGGTTCCCTCTTTCCTTGGGTTTCGAATGTGTTTCTCTTACCTGCCATTGCTGTGCTGTTTATTTTTCAGCCTCCTACTCAAAACCAAGAAAAGGATACCAAAAAGAAGAGGCTGAAAGAGAGTGAGCCTGACAGGGAGGTAAGTCGTTCCTATGGAAACAACATAAAACGTTTGCTGTCATTTAAAACATGGGTCTGCAGGACTTGGGGGGCAGTGAGAACATAATTACTAATGAAGTTACCATTTGGGCCACATCAGTAACTTCTTGATGTAGAGTCAAACTGGCTACCGGCTGGAATTAAAGTATTCTCCACTCCTTTTCAGGTGAAATAACAGCTCTGCTTTCATAGTACCTGCTTTTAAAACTAAAGAAATGATTAAAACAACAGCAAGGGCGTATGGAGACTCAGCACTTGCTAGGCTCCAAAGAGAAATGGCCTCACAGATGTTAGTCTAATTACGTAGATCAGACAAACACAAGACCAACACCTAGAGAAGACTGGGAGGGCACAGCCAACCAACCCCCTACCCTGCCATGTAGATATACATGTTCTTCATCTGTGGAATTTTAAACCCCAAAATACTTGGGGAAATGCTTCTTGACTGACTTTGTCGGTCATTATTCCCCAAATAGTACTGTATACAACTATTTCCCAAGCCTTGCATTTTGTTTTTTAGTAATCCTGAGAGGACTTAAAGTATATGGGAGGCTGTGAGAAGATGTGCCAGTACTATGGGACTTTATTAAGGACTTTGGCGTCCATGGGGGTCTAGGAATCCAACCTGAGGGTACTGAGGGTTGTATATTGAGAAGTGCTAGACTGTATAACCTTGCCTGTATATACTGGACACAATGGCTGGGAGAGGGAGAGGTCCATGTAGTACTGAGAGGAGTTAGGTAGGAGGCTGTGGACCGAGGGTGAGCACCGCTGAGGCATAGAGGGACTCTGCCAAGCAGCTAGCTCAGTGGGCCGAGCCGCTGCCATACTGTGAGCCAATGACTTTCAGGTGAAGCAGCCGGGTTTCATAAAAGAAAGACTGAAGCTGTTCGAAACCTTGAAGACAGAGCTCTTACCTGCTGCCCAGGAAAGGAAGAACGCAAGCAGCGTGATCACAGTGACGGTGGCTGGTGGGAGAACAGTGCAGGGAGAAAGGTGGAGAACGACACCTTACCAGGTGGCCGCCGACGTCAGGTGAGAGCCCTCCCGCACAGAGGCGCTTGCATGCACTCGACACCCACACACATGCACACCCACGCACACACGCTCCTTGTGCATTTGTCTGCCGCCCTCCCTCCCTGCTGTGAATATATTTGGAGAGGAAATACTTCATACTACAGTATAGCAATGATTTTTTTTCAGATCCTGGGTCTCATGCTTACCAACACCACTAAAGTCCTTTAGAAGACTCAATTTCTTGCATAGCTGATTCTCCTAGGGGACTACCATGAGTTTTGTTCTTATTATCAGCTTTAATAAGGATTGTTACATTGTCTCAGTGCTAGCCTTCTGTGAGGTGCCCTTAACAGCGAGGAATTCAAACATTAAACATGTCAAAAACACAGGCAAAAATTGTGTAGCAAATTCCATCATGGGCAGTGATGGGTCAGTCTAGTTGTCCATGTACTGAAACTTTGTCAAGCAGCTTGGAATCTCCATTTTTCTTATTCAGCTAGCTAACTAAATTAAGTAACTAAATTTCCCTCTGACTTCTAAAGAGACCCCATAATTGAATACAGGATCATGATCTCTTGCTATGTAAAAGGTCCAAATTTTAAAGTTCTAATAAAAAATGTATCCTAGAGAAAAAAAAATTGTACCCTTGACAGGCCATCCATACTGACTTTATTCGTATTTCAAGTCACCTTCATAAATTTTTATGGTTTTTCAAATTGTAATTTAAAGACACAAGGTGACACTACTGTTGGCAGTCACAGAATGGTTCTCATCCTTCCTAGGCCCTGGATACATGAATAAAGTCTTGATTAGTGGAAGTTCCCACTTGTCCTATTTGCTTCCGGTTACTGTGATGAACACGATTACCAAAAGAGACTTGGGGAACGATGTGAGGATTTATTTGGCTTTTAGGTTGCAGTCCGGTGTGAAAGGAAGCCAGGGCGGGAACAACTCGAGGCAGGAACTGACACAAAGACCACAGCCCAGATCCACCTGCCGAGAAATGGCAGTGCCCACAGTGAGCTGGGCCCTCCTCCAGCAGTAAGAAAATACCCCACAGGCCAGTCTGATGGAGGCAGTACCTCAACTGAGGTCCCCCTCTTTCTGGGTGGGTGTCAAGGTGACAGCCAAGATGAACTACTTTGTGGTGTTATTGGAGAGTGTTGGAGTCTGGTGAACACCTGCCAGATTTCTGGACTCTTTTGTCTGGGAGCAAAGCACTAGACTTAGACACACGTTTACTAACAAATGGTGCGGAGACATGGACAGAGCTGGGAGAAAAGTTAGACACTCAGTGGCAAACACAGTCCAAAAGTTGGGACTTCTAAATTCCCTATTACAGGCATGCTTTTGGATCACTGAATCCCTGGCCTTTCTCCACCATCCTGGGGGGGGGGGGGAGAGGGGAGGAGTTAGTCTTTCTCTGTGGGCAGCTTTTCACATGCTAATTTACAGCCTGGCCCTCAAACACCTCACTGCACCCTACACTCCTACCTCAGTCACCTCATAACTGCTTACACAGGGATTAGGGGCATAGCCCCTGCCTTGAGGACCAGGAAACTCTCACCCTATGCTAATTCTGTGGTGAATATAGGGTGTAGTAGGGGGTTACTGGAATCCCTGCTTCACAAGGAGTCTAGTCTGAAACTAGTGTAACCCAAAGGACACACATTTTACAAGGGTGCTACAAACACTGGTCCAAACAAGAACAACACCGTTATGCCAACCAATGGTCCCCAAAGGGCAAGAATCAGAAAAGCCATGGCTACACTTGGCCCCAGAGAGCAGTCCTCATATACCTTGTTCCCAAGGGTGAGATCCCTTTGTTATACACCAACAATGTGGCAAAGAACGATTTTAAAGAGGAATCCAGTAAAAGTGTGGAGAGTATCCAGAAGAGAGTAAAAGGAACCAGGTGTGAGGTTGTACACACTGAGTATATGTCGTATACTAACTGTGACAGAAGAGAAGGAGGGGAAACGGCACCCAGAGGCAGGTGGCAGCACTGGGAGATGTGTAAACAGGACTCACCCTTGTGTTTAAGATGGTAAGGCACCCTTGTTCGCTTCTCAGAGAATTTCTGTGTCCTTCAAGAGTTTGCAGGTGGAAGATACCTGTGTTCAGGATGATCTCGAAGTGGTGGAAACTCCCACATTTTATTCTAGAGAATAAATTTGTTTTAGTCCACAAGGAGTAGGCTTTTGTGAAGGTATCAGCACATGTCAGAAGACATTTAAGTCTTTGAGAAGGTTCACCTGCCTGCGTTGCTTTGGGTTCTACAGACTGTAAGCGTCTTAGATGCCCACATGTTGCAGAGCAGCTGGAGAGGTTAGCTGTGGCTGTGCCCCCTGACTGAGGTGAAGATTGCCCAGGTTCACGCCATGCTGCATTATCAGGCCACATATATAGTGAGTTCTGGAACCCCAGGGACAGAAACAAGTTCTTTGGCCTTTGGTTATTTCCATTTATGGCTGCACCCTGCACAGGTTAATTTGGTAGGCTATCACAATGCTTGTCTGCAGTTGTTTGAGTGAGGTCTTTACCAAGGCACCTTGGAAAGTATCCGTCTTCGAGGGCCACCCTCACTGGAGATGAAGGCCCATCCTCCCTTTAGAGTAGTGGTTCTCAACCTTCCTAGTGCTGTTCTTCATGTCATGGTTATTTTGTCGCTGCTTCATGATTGCAATGTTGCTACTGTTATGAATCATAATGTAAATATCTGTGTTTTCCAGTGGTCTTAGGGGACCCTCATGAAAGGGTTATTTGACCCTCAAAGGAGTTGCTACCTACTGTTTTAGAGGGTGTAATATTCTCCCCTTGCATGGTTTCCCTTTTTCTAGAGGGGCTATGCCCTGTTTCTTAGAACTCTATCGAGGGCCAGTACAGTTTCCTAGCACCTACTTTGAGAGCAGTGGGAAAGGACTCTGGTGCCTCTGCTGTTAGGGAAGTTTGGCATTGTGTCCTGACATAAACCACTAACAGTTCGTTGACATCACAGTTTTGCTTTGACGTTTTTTTCCTGAGAAAAGGATTAACTATTAACGTATGTGCTCAAGAATGTTCATTACAGTAACAATAAACCAAAGCCCACAAAATATAACCAAGATGCCCAGCAAGTCTTGATCTTCTTGTAACGATTAAATAATATGCTTCGGAAGTCTGTGTGCAGATAAAAACAGTGCTATAGTGCCTTTACAAAGTGTGTTACAAAGTAACATATACAAAAGGAAAGTATTAAAAATTTTATATTGGTATATGTGTAAAAGATTATAGAAGAGTATAGATCAAAATGTTAGCAGTCATTTTTGAGAAATGTGATTGCAAGTATCCAGCACTGCCATCCCATGCTTTCCTAGGTTTCTTCTTATAACTTTGTTATTCAGTAGTTTTCAAACCACAAATGTTATTTTTAAAATATAAAGGAAGGAAGGTCGGTGTCTGTGGAAAATAGGTAAAGGAAGCAGACAATTCATTAAAAGTAAAAATAATCACCAAAGAAATCAAGTACCAGTTTTTAGTATCCCACTGACAAAGATCTGAAAATCACTTCAGATGAGTGTACTTGTGATGGTGCTGCCCACACCCCATCGTTCCATTTCTGTGCACTTATGGGGGCACAAGGATTCGTTGCTTAGAAGGCTGCATGAGTCCCCTAAGAGAGCAAAACCAAAGGAGACCAAAGAGCAAAAGCCAGGGCAAACAGGACACTTCTAGACTGATGGCATAGCAACAAAAGAGGGCTATAAAATTATGTTCATAACTAGGTTTTTGAACATGGATGAGAAGCTAATATAGAAAAAGACTAGGGAGTGATGTACCAAAGTGTTATAAATAGTTATTTCTAGGAATAAGGGGTAAGATTTATATGAGATTTTAATTTTATTATTTGTGTTTTCTTTATTTTTCAAGTTTTAAAAATAACAAACATTTATGATTTTTACATATAAAATAATTGCTACAAAATAAAAGATCTTGATCCTATTAGGTCATATTTGTACTTTCTAACTACCTTTTCAAACTTTGACAATTATTTTAAGCTTTTTCTCACAATAAATTACAATGTGATGAATGTTAACTACAAATGATTTTTCTCCTCTTAGTCGAGAACTGGCTGAAAATGCAGTGATTGCCAAAGTGAACGGTGCACTATGGGACCTGGACCGCCCATTGGAAGGGGACTCTACAGTAGAGCTGCTGATGTTTGACAATGAGGAAGCTCAGGCCGTAAGTGTTTGAAAACCAGAGCTGGATCTTTATGATAAGGAATTATGGGAAAAGCCACACACTGAAATCAAGGGTGATGACACTTTCAGTCTCCCAACATTTAAAATTACAACCTGGCATCTAATAATAGCTAATGACTATTTGTAGAATGTGTACTCAGGTAAGTAGCCCATGTTTGTTATTCCTTAAAATAATACTTTCCTTAGGTTAGATCAGTGTGTATTCAAAATTAATTCCTAGTCAACTCTTAAATGTGTGCACCTGTAATATCCATGTCAGAATTTGGAAAAATCCTTTAAATACTTGTAAATGCAGTATTTTATACAGTAAGTGCATGTCTCCGATATGTATATCATCTTAGCCTCCTTTTAGCTGACTTATTGCCACTGTAAAAACTCAGCTATGGTTAGCTGAGGCTCTTTCTGGATGATAAGAGCTGTATAATTTCTGATTCAAGTATGCCAAGGTTATTAGTTATTTTTTGTTACTGTGTTAAAACACCACAACCAAAAGCAGCTTCTGGAAGAAAGAGTTTATGTAAAAAGGAGGTTGCTTGTTGGTTCCTGGCCGCTTAGACCTGAAAAAAATCACATAGAAACTGTATTAATTAAATCACTGATTAGCCCATTAGCTCTAGCTTCTTATTGGCTAACTCTTACATCTGAGTTTAACCCATTTCTGTTTATCTGTGTATAGCCACATGACTGTGGCTTACCAGCTAAAGTTCCAGTGTCTGTCTCTGGCTTGGCTATATGGTGTCTCCCTGACTCCACCCTTCTTTCTCCCAGCATACAGCCTAGCTTTCCCCGCCTAGTTCTGTTCTTCCCTGCCATAGGCTCAAAGCAGTTCTTTATTCATTAACCAATAAAACAGCACAAATACAGAAGGACCTCCCACACCAAGTTTATTTGGGCTTAGAGGTCTAGAGGGGCGGTCCTTTATGACTGGGAGGCGTGGCAGCAAGTGGCTGATCACATTTCCATCTACCTGCTGGCAGCAGAGAGAGCAGACTAGAACTTGGGCAAGACTGTGAGCTCTCAAAGCCTTTCCCAGTGATGTCATTCTTCCAGCAAGGCGTCACCTCCTAAATGTTCACCACCTCCCCAAACAGTGCCATCAGCTGGGGACCAAATGTTTAATTCCCTGTCCCCAGGGGGGACAGTTCTCACTCAAACCACTATACCAAGTATAAAACGGTAAAATTGTTAAGCAATGTAATATTAATAAAACCATGTTCAAAAGTGATTCTGAAAACTGCAAGTCCATAAACTGTCCACGCTCGGTGATCTGCAGGTAGACACACCTCAGTGCTGTGTGTTACACCTAAGTGCCACCTCCATGGGGGTGCTGAGCTAGAATTCCACCATGAAATTCTTGACTCTTACTCCTTTGTTGTGTGCCCATCTGAGTGTACCCACCACATGCCCAGCTCTCTCGGGCCAGACCTTCGGCAGTTATGCACACTTATTTCCTCTCCTCAAGTCTCATCTCGAAGTTATGGGGGGCCCAGTAGCCTGCACCCTCCTAGCGTCTATAGAAGCTGCTCATTTCTCTCCATCTCTATGACCCCTGGCTGCAAACCCACACTCGGCCAGTTTCAATATCACTGCCCAAACTGCCTGCTCGTGTTTGTCTCTGAAATCCATTCCTGCCCAGCTGTTTTAAAATGTGAGCTCTGTGGTTTCTGCTTTAAGCTCAGAAAACTCACGCTCTTGCCATGGTTTGCATGTTACTGGTTCTCCTCACCCCTCAGACCTTGGTAAGCTCCTCCCTTCTCACACATGGCGCCCAGACCTTCCTGTACTGTGTATGCAGGCTTTACTCTTTATTACTGAGCCATGCTCACCTCATGGCTACCATACCACTCAGGTGTAACACACGAAGAACTGAGGTGTGCCTGCTTGGCCTGCTATTGGGTGTCACTCCCCAGTAGGCAATAGCTGCCACTAGGGCATTATCTCTGTTTCTGTCACTAGCTATTATATTCCTGTATCTAGCAATTGTTTGGTCTGACAAATACCTAGATAAGGGCAATGCCTGCTATTTCAGCAGCACCCTGAGTCTAGGTACTCTGCTGCAATGATGGCCTGCTGGCTCTGTCCTCAGAGCATGTCCAGCCTGTTGCAGCAGACTAGGGTTACACACAGCTTCTCTGCAGCTACCACTTTCCGCTCTGGTTTACCAAATTTAACAAAGGAGAAGGTTTTGACCTAAGACTCAATTATTATTCGTTTGCCATCTGTATTTATTTGGTGACTTGATTTTAATTCATAGGTAAATTAAAACTAATTCCTTATAAGCTAAACTAATTTTATTTGTTTTAGTTAGCCTTAAAATAATACTAATTCCTTGGGAATTTGAAATCGGCTCAGCTTTCTGAATTTGTGGGGCTGATAACCTGCTCTTGGACTGTGGTAATTTAGCCCACACACATATTCCTCCGAGGTCTCCAGCAGCCAGCAACACTCCCTGACTTCATCTTTCCCTTGAGCCATCTTTCAAACTCTTTCAAACTTCCAGAGTCATGTGTTAGCCAGCATATGGAGACTGCTATGCAGATGTGAAGTCTCATGGACTCTGGAAATATCCTCAAGTAACCACTTCTCTGTATTGTGTTGAGTTCAGAGAGACTGTCTTAGAGACATGCAGTGAACCAGTTCCCTCCCACCCCAAGCCTACATCAGTTTCCATGTGGCTACTCAGCTCAGGATTCTGAGCGGTTGGTCAAAAGCACAGAAGGAACATGGGGAGCAGCTACACTGTAGCTGCAGTGCTCAGCAAAGTGACTCTGAGCTAGACCTAAGTTCTCAGGGAGTGCAGGGAGGATGCAGGGAACATCCCATCCAGGTAGGCATTGGAGACTTTCTTCTCAGTATTATCCCCTCAACAGCCCTTCCCTGGCTCTACTGCTCCTGATGTCCCGTGACAGTTCTGGCTGCTGACAACTCTCCCATACGTCCACATCTTGCAGGTGTACTGGCACTCCAGTGCGCACATCCTGGGGGAGGCCATGGAACTTTACTATGGGGGCCACCTGTGCTATGGCCCACCCATCGAGAACGGATTTTATTACGACATGTTCATTGAGGACAGGTAAGGCTGCCGAGTGCTGGGATCTGATTGCATGTGTACATGCCGTTGTTTTAGAATGGTTACAAATTATAGCTCAGTCACAGTGTACTGTGTGATTGTCAAGTGGTTAGCCGGTCATGAAAACTGTTTTTCAAATGCGCTCAGATTGGAGAGTAACTTTCAGCATACTTGTTAGAGCATGACACTAATTCAAACCAGAATCATGCGCTCCATGCTGGAGAACAGCTGTGGCTTCTGCCCACGACGGTCGAGGCACCGTCCACTCCACTGAATGTCGCACACACTTGACTCAGGTGGTGGTGTTCACAGGGGTCTCACACTCAGTAGGTCTGTGCGTGGAATCATGGCCCTGCAGCCCTGTCCTCGTCCACCCCTGCTCTGTGTCTCTCACAGTTCCTAGGGACACTGCTAGGGACCCAAACTGAAACTTTGGGTCCTTCTAATTCTTCTATACTTCCTAACACCCCTGTCCGGCATCCCAGTCCAGTTCAAATTCCCCTGTGCTCCTCAGCACCCCATCTGGCAGCCCTGTCTAGTTTTCCAGTTTTATGTCCTAAACGTTTCTATCTTCTCTCATTTAGGCTTTAACTCAGACTCACGGCATCTCTTGCTTGGGCAAATGTGGGACATTCGCCTTTCCCATCCCCCCATGCTGTGTAATGGCCTCCCTAACAGTGTGTCTGGCATTATGTAGTTGGGGTTTTTTGTTTGTTTGGTTTTTTTTTGTCTTTTTGTTTGTTTATTTGTTTTTTTCAAGACAGGGTTTCTCTGTGAAACAGTCCTGGCTGACCTGGAACTCACTTTGTAGACCAGGCTGACCTCGAACTCACAGAGATCCACTTGCCTCAGCCTCCTGAGTATTGGGATTAAAGAATTGTGCCATCACTGCCTGGCTTGTTTTTATTTTTATATTTTGTTTGTTTATTTGTTTTTGAGAATAGTTTCACTGTGTATACCTGGCTGACATGGAATTTACTATGTAGACCAAGCTGCCTTCCTCATGCTGGGATTAAAGGCATGTGTCCCCATGCCTGGCTTGTGTCACTATTTTTTATAGTCATTTCCAGTCTGAACTGTCTTTGCTTGTAAGTTAGAGCAGTGCTATTCAACCTGTGGGTTGCGACCCCTTTGGGGTCACACATCAGACATCCTGCATATCAGATATTTACAATATGATTCATAACTGTAGCAAAATTACAGTTATGAAGTATCAATGAAATAATTTTATGGTTGGTATCAGCACACCATGAGGAACTGTATTTAAGGGTCAGAGCATTGGGAAGGCTGAGGACACTGGACTAGAGTGTGTTAAAGGGTCAGAACATTGGGAAGGTTGAGAACCACGGGTTTAGATTGTGTTTATTTATAATACTTTGACCCTAGGTATATGAGGTTTCTGTTTGTCTTGAGTTTTTGTTTGTTTGTTTTCCCCATGTAACAACTGATTCTCCAGCCTTCTGGATACCAATTAGGTATTAACCCAGACCTTCAACTCAAGCCTCAGCCCTATAAGGCTGCCACAGTGCTGGTGCCAGTCACAGAGGCTTTCTACTGTCTGACCCACAACCCACTAACTGGGTTCAGTAGTCGGTAGACTGGCTCACAGAAAGCTTTTGACTTATTAAAGGCTGCTCCAGAGGGTACAGAAGAGCAGCCAGGAAGCTTCCCAGGTCTCTTGGGCTGTACCACCTGCTTGGCGGCTGTTGGAACCTTGTTGCTCAGTAATTTTCAATGGATGTTTTGAAACATGCACATATTCAATGTAATCACTGGCCATTGATGATAGACTCCTCTATCCCTTCTCCCTTTCTGGAGTGAGGTTTGGGGCTAACATTCCACACCTCTAGAAATGCCTTAGTCTCTGAGGCCCCTTCATGTCATTAGTACAGTGAAGGTACAGTTACTGATCAAGACACTCTCTTCTCACAGTAGCGTATACTTGTAACCACACCCCCAGTTTCATGTGGGCAGCAAGAGCGTTTTGACTATTTACCTGACAGTCTAAGGCAGTGGCTCTCAACCTTCCAAATGCTGCTCACACATACCTTTCTCTGAGGCTAGATCCTGCCAGCCACCGAGGGCAGGGATATAGGGAGCCCGTCATACAGGTTTCTGAACAAAATACACATGCCTGAACCACCAACTCAGTTTAGAAAGCATGTCAATTAGTAGTGAAGGGCACAGGACCAAGGAGGAAAAGGTGAGTGGCATCTGGAAGATCGTACTGAAGCTCAGGGTCTCTTCTTTGTTTTTTAGAGTGGTGTCCAGCACTGAGTTGTCTGCCCTGGAGAATATATGTAAATCTATCATCAAAGAGAAGCAACCATTTGAAAGATTGGAAGTCAGAAAGGACTCACTCCTGGAAATGTTTAAGGTAACTGGGAAAACTTAGCATAAAAATTCTCTCACTAGAAAGGAATATTAAAAGCTGTTAAAATAGACTAGTCTTTTTTTAAAAAAAGATTTATTTATTTATTATGTATACAGTGTTCTACTTGCATATATGCCTGCAGGCCAGAAGAGGGCACCAGATCTCATTATAGACGGTTGTGATCCACCATGAATTTTAATTAATTTTCTTGTTTATTTTAAATATTTAAACTAGAATGACTTACATGAAACTTTAAGGAAGTCTCTGTTTAGACCAATGCACTTTAAATAAATTTAATTTTTTTCTTTTAAATCATACATATCAAAGAAAACCCATACTTTGAAAATACAACATTGTCAGTTTAGCGGCTTGAATTTAAGAGCTAGATGGTTTTGGTTAAAGGTACAATTATTCCTTTTTGTGTGTAAAATACGTTAAAGTAACTGTCTTAGGTTTCTCTTGCTGTGAAGAGACACCATGACCATGGCGACTCTTATCAAGGGAAAACATTTAATTGAGATGGCTCATGTTTCCAGTTGTTTAGTCCATTATCATCATGGTGCGTACAGGCAGATTTGGTGTTGGAGAAGGAGTTGAGAGTTCTATATCTTGACTTGCAGGCCACAGGAAGTGGTCTGAACTAGGCATAGCTTGAGTAAGGGATACCTCAACACCAGCCCTCACAGTGATACACTTCTTCCAACAAGGCCACATCTTGTTGTAAGAGGTTGTTATAATGCTCTTTGAACTCTTTTGGGGGACCCGACACCCAACTCCCAAATGAATCACACACAGAGGTTTATTCTTAGTTATAAACATCCTGCCTTAGCTTGGCTTGTTTCTTGCCTGCTTTTTAAAAAAACTTATACTATCCCTTCTACCCTTTGGTCTCTGTGTTTTTCTTCTTCTCTTCTTTATGTCTTACTCTTACTCCGTGGATCACCGTGTAGCTGGGTGCCCGGCACCTGATGTCCTCCTCCTCCTCAGGCTACTACTCTGAACCCTCTTCTCAGATTTCTGTCTATTCTCTCTGCCTGCCAACCCGCCTATCCTTTTTTCTGCCTCACCATTGGCCATTCAAATCTTTATTAGACCATCAGGTGTTCTAGATAGGCAAAGTATCCCATCTTCAAAGAGTTAACCAAATGCAACATAAACAAAAGTAGCACACCTTAAAATAATATTCCCAACAATACCTCCTAATAGTGCCACTCCCTATGAGCTTATTGTTAAGTATTTTCTTAGATGAGCTTCTTCACTGACACAAATAATCCCAATCAGGCCAAATTAGACCAAATAAAAAGACATCCATGTTTAATGGAGTGCTCCCGAGTGGCCCCAGGAAAGCATGGAGAGGGGAAGAGAGGGAAGGGGAAACCACATGAAACCCAGAGACCATGTGCTCATTCTCTGAGTGGCAGTTTAAATAGCCTGTGGGAGTGGTCCCGACCTTCCCTAGGGAGGAGTTACCATTTGGCAGGCTTTCTTGACCTTCTCTGGGGAGGGTTCACCATTTGGTGAGCTTTCTTGGAGGTGGAGTTTGGACTGAGGCAACTCCTAGGGCAGGTAGCTTATGCCAGGAGCTGGGGTGAAGCCCCCAGCCAAACACTTATGGGGGCTAATTACATTCAAACTACCACAGTAATTACCTTTTAACCATTTTTGAACGCACAGTTCGGTGGCATTAAGCGTACATGAAAATATCAGCACTGTCACCTCACAGAATGGTTTTCACCAGAGTGAACCCTGCCATTAGGACCGACTCTGCAATCCCTCTGCTACCCACCTGGCATGCAGCCCTCTTTTTACTGTGCCGTGAGTTTGACAAGAACCTCGGTTCAATGACTCACACACTGCTTATCTTTGTGACTGGCTGGTTTCACTCACTGCAAGGCCCTGCAGAGCATGTCAGAATTTCTTTCTTTTTTTTTTTTTAATCACCCCTCCCGTGTGTGTGTGTGTGTGTGTGCGTGTGTGTGTGTGTGTGTGTGTGTGTGTGGACTCATCTGCCCATAAATACTGGAACTGTTTGCATTCTAACAATTGTGTATATACTGATATGCATGTGAGCATAGAGATTGCTGGGCACGGGGGGCTTCAGCTCTAGTTTTTCAGGACCTTCTATAGCATTTTCCATGACAGTCTCAGCATTTATGGTCTGTACAGTTTTTCCACATTCTTGCCCACACTAGTTTTCTGGATGTCGTTTGTTATAACAGCCATCCATGGGTATAAAGTAGTGTCTCATTGTGCCTTGACTTACATTTTTCTTAGGACATAGTGATGCTGAGCCTCTTTCAGTGTATGTACATACTGGCCATTTGTATACCTTCCTGGGAGTCTGTAAGGCTTCTTTGCTGTCCTTGAAAGAGTATATCCATCTTTGGTTTGGTTTACATTATAGCAGCTTATGTGTTCCTGGTGTCTGTCTCTAAACATCAGTTGCTTACAGATGCTTACTTCTGTTCTGCGGGCTGCCCTGACTTTTTGGTTACTCCTAAGAAGTGATCCTATCAGCTTTTGTGAAGGCAATGGTTTCACTTGAACATATTGGGATGAAACAGTTACATTGTACAAATGTGGGCTTGTTTCTCCTGACAACTGTCTTTAGTTATTTAATATGAATTAATACTTGGTATTGTGATTATTGCAATAAAAGCAGAGAAAAAGGTGAATTACCTTAGTTTGCTAACAGTATTGATACCAATAATTAGCAAATGCAATGCTGCAATGTAAACTTTGCTTTTATGCAAATAATGGAAATGTGCTTTAAGAACTGGATTTATTTTTTGTAGTTGAAATCGGATCTTCTAGAAGAGTGCTGTCCAGTAGGATCTGAGCCAAGTGTATAACCTGAATCACATAACAGCTATGTTTCAAGAGTAAAACTAAGATGAAATTAATATTAAATACATAGCTAATATAAAAAAATGTGCATTCCACGTCTGTGGTCCTAGCTCACAGCATGGTCATATGTGAGAGTTTACCAACCACGTGACTTAGAGTCTCATACAGGACAGTGTCACTCTTTGCTGGGAGGACAGCTTGTCCATAGGGTCCCAACACCTTGAACAGAGTAAGCGTCTCTCAGAGCTTTTTAAAAAGAATAATTTTCCTGGTAAAACATTTTTATAATAACATATAACATTTTCTTTGTAGTACAATAAATTTAAGTGCCGGATTCTGAAGGAGAAAGTTGACACTCCAACAACCACTGTTTACAGGTTTGTGTGCACCAGCTTTAAGTGGCTCAGTGGGGTCCTGGAACGTAGCAGCAGCAGCCCCAAGTCCTAGTGGGGAACAGGATGGCTCTCTGGTTTTACCACAGTGATGGGACAGTTAAAAAGGATGTCTCTGCATACACAGTGTCTTCAGAAGATTTTCTGAGGGGTTCGAATTTGCATAGAGAGAACAATGTGATCTGAGGCTCGATGGGTCCCTCCTTTCATTGACTCTGAATTAAAGCCTACCCCATACATGTGAAGAGTGGATCCTTTCAGCTAAAACCTGTGTGCCCTGGCTGCCTTCCTGCGGTTGTGATAAAAACACGCCAGCTGAGCAAAAGCTAGTTAGTAGAGGGAACACTTTATTTGGCCCACATCTGTGGGTTACAGCGAGTCACTGAGGGAAGTCAAGGCAGGAACCCAAGCAGGCACTTGAAGTAGAAACCATGCAGAAGGGAGGTAGAGGCAGGCAGAGCTCTGTCTTCAAGGTCAGTCTTCTCTACACATTGAGTTCCAGTACAGCCATATATGGCTATATATCCAGTACTATATGTTTGTTAAAAAAAATACCAACAAACAAAAACAGAAAGGAAGGGAAAGGAGGGAGGAAGGAAGGAAATGAAGAAAGGAAGAAAGAAAAATAAAAGGAAGGAAGGAAGAACCAGGAAGAAAGAAAGAGAGAGAGAGAGGGAGGGAAGGAGGGAGGGGGGAGGGAGGGAAGAAGAGAATGAAAGGAAGGAAGGAAGGAAGGGAAGAAAGAAAGAAAGAAAGAAAGAAAGAAAGAAAGAAAGAAAGAAAGAAAGAAAGAAAGAAAGAGGCCCTGCTTCCTGACTTGCTCTCTGCTGACTTCTTACATGGCCCATGACCACCTGCTTCCCATGAAGGTCTTCCCATGCTGGGCTGGGCCCTGCTGCGTCAATTAAGACCAAGATAATCCCTCACACACAAGTCCACAGATCAACCTGATAAAGACAATTACTCAGTTAGACACTGTTTCGGATGATTCTAGGCTGTGTCAAATTGATAAATCTTGCTAATTGGGGCATTAAGTTAATGTGGTTTATATTGAACAGTCCAAAAAGTTATAAATATGTCTTGGCCTGTCTTCAATCTTTCATTATAGGTGTGGTCCATTAATTGACCTTTGCAAAGGCCCCCATGTAAGACACACTGGAAAAATTAAAGCCATAAAAATTTTCAAGGTAATGATTTTTTAAGTTTATAAATATCGCAGACAAAGTAAACTACATTAGGGATTTCAGTCTCTTCTTCTATAGTCTGAACAAGATGGTATTTTAAACTCTTTATTCTATTTCACTAAAAGTAATGTGTTAAAGTCTTGATAATTAAAACACTATATAGCTTTTGATTTTTAATCTTATTTATTTAGAAAATACTGTGATACATATCTTTTTATGTGGCCGTTTCTTAAAGATTTATGTTTATTGTTCATGCATGCATGCATGTATGTATGTGTCCCTGCAGAGGTCAGAAGTGTCTGATCACTGAAGTTACTGCCTAGTGTGGGTGCAAGGAACTGAAGTCAGATCTTCTGCAAGAGCAGCAAATGCTCTTAACTACTGAGCCATCCTTCTAGACATCTATACAGTTTTAAAGTATATTGCTCCTTATTTAGATGCCCCATATTCACAGATTTCATATATGTAGATTAATAAACTGCTAGATGAACTATTTGAAAAACAAATTGTGCCTATGCTGAACATGTATAGACTGTGCACATGGAGTTTGGGGATGGTGGGAGTAGGGTGGTAGTGATGTCTTAATTTCTAAATGACACATTGCAACAGATACTTACATAACATTTATTTTGCATTAGGTACTCTAGAGATGGTTTAAAGTGTGCAGGACCTTGTACAGGTTATGTCAAATGCACCATTTTATATAAGAGACTCGCGTGTCTGCAGATTTAGGTGTCTGCGGAGGAGGCAGAGCTAACCAAGGATAGCTGTGCAGTGATGTCTTTCATTGCCCAGTGAGAACAAGAGCATCTTTCCGCCTGTAGACGACTGTACCACAGGCAGAGAGAAAAGCAGGAGTGGAACTGGGCCATGGCAATCATAAGCAGTGGGGCTGACTTTGAAGCCCTAGCCTTTCTGGACCTTGGTTTTCTCAAGGTGAAACTTGGGTATTAATTACCCATCACCCACTGATGTTCATCACCTTGAGCCATAGAACAGAGAGGTTGACACTTCCATGGACCTCTGCCTTTTCTGGTTCCTCAGCTCCCACTTTCCTGTTCCCTGTCACTTTTGTTCCTAGAAGCCACAGCAGACTCTTTGTGCAATTTACTCATTAGTGCCATAATTTGGATGAAAAGGTTCTTATTAGACCCAATTTAAGACTTTTCCAAGCACCACAAAGATATCTGTAACTGAGCATTGCAGATTTTGTAGTGGGAAATTGCATATATGTTGTAGAGTGGTGTCACTGCCAAACGTTTGGTTTTTAAAAGGCAATGCCTTGCTGATGTTTAGAATTCCTCAGCGTATTGGGAAGGCGATCCTGAGATGGAGACATTGCAGCGGATCTATGGAATATCCTTTCCCGATAGCAAAATGATGAAGGGCTGGGAGAAGTGCCAAGAGGAAGCCAAGAGCCGGGACCACAGGAAAATCGGGAAGGTACGCCCACACGTCATCACACCGACACGCCGTCTTTGCCCATGACTGCACCTCACAAGCCAAAATCTTAAGAGTAATATTTCTTCTTCTCTCTTGTGTTCTGTTCTGTTGACACTTGTTGTCTGCAGCTGAGTTCTTCCACATCCACACTCCAAAAGTCTTCTAACCAGCTCCTGTCCTCTATTTTTTGTTAGAGCTTTAAAAACTCTTGAGAGAGTTTATTTTAGCATGTTATAAAAGCAAAGTTGGTGGACCTAGGGTTTTAATCTCCATCCTGCCAGGATCGAGCTGTGTCACATGATGGGCAAGCCATTCGTCTGCCCACGTCTGTTGTGAGGTGTAGTTGGCAGGGCTGCTAGGAGACACCCCATGCACAGGGCCGTCTCTCAGGGGTTGGCACCGTAAGAAGGGTCACATCGCTGGAAACCTGCCTTCTGCAATGAGTTTTCTTTCTCATTTTATTCTGTTGTCCCCACATGAGACCTATATCTAAATGTATGACAAAAAGTTAGACAATTAGCTACTTTCCATTTACACTAAAAAAAATTAGTAATGAAGAACAAAAGATAACAAAACAGCCAAAGATGAGGCTAAGTGATCATAAATAAATCTGGTCATTTACATGTGCTATTTATATACTTGTATGTCTGGATAGATCCCGAGGGACCTTGGGATGCCTTGTAATAGACAATGTGAGGATAAAATGACATTTCATCACTGTCAGATCAGGTATGATAAACATTAAGTAAGAGATGAAATTTGAAATGCAATTATTGTTTCAATCTAGGAACAAGAGCTTTTCTTCTTCCATGACCTGAGCCCTGGAAGCTGCTTCTTTCTCCCAAGAGGAGCCTTCATTTATAATACACTTACAGACTTCATACGAGTAAGTTAGTTTTTGGAAATATTCTTACTCATCAGCATTCTACATCTTACTATCTTCTCTTATAATTAAGTGTTTCCATTGATTTTTAGTAATATAAGAATTTTGGAACTAAAAACGAAATGCCATATTCTACCTGAAGACCTGGAGATGGTTTACTTTCTTCAATTTCATAAAGTACAGGCGTTGTTCTAAGTCTCTAAGGATGTGGAGCATTAATGATTCTATTGAGTGTAGCTCTCCTGGGGCAGAGAACACTGTTCTGAGAGGCACTGCTTCTCTAAGTGGCTAATGGCCCCAGTGCTTTCTGCTCACAACAGTGTAACTACCAGGTAACCACGCATCTCCAGAAGTGAAAGGAAGTTGTATCTCACCCCATGGTTGAGCATGCTTAGTGTTGCAGGCTTAGGACCTTGAAGGTACTGTTCAAAAGTGGGCCATTTGGACTGCTGGGCCTAACCTTCCTGTCTTCTCCTGTTCAGCCTTTCCTGTAACAGTTACAGCCTTGCACTGTCGCCTGCTGTTGACATATCTATGGTGATCCCTTAAGAGTGTATTGTCCAGACTATAGCGGGCAGCCTTATGGACCCGTAGGATTTGGTTCCTATGGTTTTCTGAGTTGTGTGAGGGGATTCATGTTCCCACAAACTGCCCCTCATTGTGGTTCTCAGAAACACCCAGAGTGTGATCTGCCCAAGTTTTGCTGCCTGAGCTCTGTGTACTGATTGCTGGTCAATCTCAGACCCCCTCCAAAGTCTATCATGCTCACTCCAAAGACCACCGTGCTCCCTCTGAAGACCACTGTGCTCCTGCCAAAGATGGCTGTGCTCCTACAGCTTCTTTGCAGAGGTTCCAGTTGGCTCAGGAAATTTTTTCTTCATTTCTGTTATGAAGAAAGCTCTCCCGTCTTACGTTCACGCTTAGACCCTTGTGACCTTACATGTTACTTAGCATTCCCTCCTCCTGTTCTTCTTTATCCTGACTGCTGTCTTCATGTCTCAGCTCCTGAAATCCTTCTTTTCTGAGCATGTCTTCCTCTTGTTTGTTTCTCCCTAACTCTCATTCAAGGGATTGCTTTCTTCAGGAACATTCTGTGGAAAGGTGCATCCATCAAATGTGCTGGGCCATCACTTGGCTGCAGCTCTTCTCTTCCCTTCTTGCATGGTGCCTATGGAGGCTGGGTTGGCCTCTGTGGAGTAGCACCTGGCCTGCATTTCCTCCAATAAGGACTACTACAAGGCAGTAGAACAGGGACAGGGAGCAAAGCCTGAAGGGTCCTTGAAGAGTCTGGAGACTTTGGTGGGTGGCGATGGCCACTCACTGCTGCTGCCTTGTGCTCTTTGCTTTCAGCTATGGTACCTGAAACTCCAGGTTAGGTGTGAATGGTGGAGAAGAAAACACAGAGCCTTTACAGTGGCCTTAAAGGGCTCTCTTATCTTTTATAGATGCAAGACAGACATGGCTGATGATCAGGCCCAAGTCTGATTGTATGGGTTGCTGCACTGGAAAGCATTTAAATACACAACCCCAGTGGGCACTAATTCTAAGGTAAGGGCTGAGCCCCTTAAATTCTCAGATACCCTTGTGTGAAGTAATTGGTCTCATCATACAGAAAAGAACTTACAATGACCTCAGCTAGTTTTTTTATGTTTGTTTTTTACTTGCTTTTTTAAAAAGGAGGACTAATATAGAACAGGCTAGTCTTGAACTTGCTGTATATCCAAGGGTAGTGGAATTCCTGACTTTCCTGCCTTACTGCCCAAGTGCTGAGGTTACAGCAAGTGCCACCATGCCCAGCAACCTTAGCTGGTTGTCATCCTAATTCTCAGTTATGTGGTTTTGATTCTTTCCTCCTCTAATCATTTTTCAATTATGTGTCTTATATAATAAACAAAATAGCTAGATACAATGATGCTACCTTCCAGTAGGTTGTTCACCCTCTGCCAAGATGGAAAACAATAACTCAGTGTCCTGGTTTGTTGTTTGTTTGTTTGTCAACTTGGAACAAATTGGAGTCATCTAAGAAGAAGAATCCTCAGAGAAAATTCCTGTAGGCAAATCTATGGTCATTTTCTTGATTGATGGTTGATGTGGGAGGGCCCAGCTCACTGTGGATGGTGCCATCCCTGGGCAGATAGTCCTGGGTTGTCTGAGAAAGGAAGCTGAGAAAGCCATGGGGAACAAGTCAGTACGCAGCACCCCTCCAAGGCCTCCAGGTTCCTGCCTTGAGTTCCTGCCCTGCTTCCCTAGGTGATTGAATATGACCTGAGAGTTATAAGGTGGAATTAACCCTTCCCCCAAAAGGGGGCTTTTTGCATGAGATCTATATGGTTTGCTTTCATCCTGTTGGAAGGACATAGTTCTCTGGGTCTCCATTTGACAGGCTGACAGGTCTGGGTCTTTTGTCAGTTCCAACTGACTGGAAGAATGTCAGCTCTGCCCCTTTCCTTTGTTCTGCTGCTGAGGAGCAAACTATTCCAAGCCTCATCTGATTGACACGCCACTGAGTGTCCAATGAGATCTGGTTCGAGTGCAGATGAGGTTCCTTGGTAGCAAGTACATTTCCTCTCCATCTTCAGACCTTTGAGTGGAAGGTACAAGACACCTCTTGGCCACCTCCCTCTTTGCCCACATACGTGAAGATGATGGAGGGAAAGGATGCAGTGGACAGTTCCCTTCAGAGATGGCTGGGGAAGGTAGGAGGCACTCAGTGGTGACCAGGCTGTAGAATTGTGATGTCTACCAGTTGTCCCTGTGCCCACCTGGTCTCCCCTGTGCTGACATCTGTCAACACACATTAGCTTTGCCTGGTCTTAAACTTCATGCAAGTGGGATCACACAATACTTGTTCTGCTTTTATGATTCAGCCAAGCTGAGGCGGTATGATAGGGACTGGCGGCGTTATTTCAGGTACTCCATTTTGTGGGTGCAACACATGATAATCCATTATCCTGTAGGTGTTTAGATCACTTCCAATTTAGAGCTACCATACACAGTCCATCATAAACTTTCTTGTCTTTTAGTGCATGCAGTGGCTCGCTTCTGGTAAACAGAAATCACAAGACAGTTGTTTGCACTAAGCTTCTGTACTAGACTAGCACATCCAAATGGAGTCAGCCATGCTAAGGTTCATCACCAAGTCAAGGGCCTGCTCCTTACCTCAGCTTCAGAGAGACCGGGGTCAGAGAAGGACTAGCCAAACTCCTTAACTGGGCCATTTTCTGTCGGCATGAGAGTGACATTCCCCTCAGTGTCCACTCTTCAGTGAGGTGATGTAAAGTAGCCAGGGCCGCCCCCCTCAACAGTTGTTTCCGTACTTCTGTCTCCAGCTCCCTCCTGGCAAGGAAAATAATTTTGAGATGAGTGGTTCACTTTTGGTTTTTGTTTCCTTCTTAAGTCTTCCTGCCCTTGAAGTCAGATGCCTTTCTTGAGTTGTCAGGGCACTACCCATCTTTGGGGAATGAGGTGCAGCTCAGTTCTAGAGCAGAGATTTAAGCCATTTAAGATAACTAAATTGTTATAATTTTGTCCTTTAGTATTCTCTAAAAGTAGAATTGCTTGGTCACAAGGTACTTTTGTTAATTGTAGACCGATTTTGAGTCACAGTCTTACTATATCCACATTAGCCTCAGACTAATGAGCCTCCTGCCTCAACCTCCCATTTCTGGATATTAAAGATGCATGCCACCACACCCAGGTAAAACTTGCTTTTCTTCCATACCTTCCTCTTTTATATTCTGGGGTGGGTAGTGGAAATTGAATACAGTATAATATACATTTTGAGACAAGGTCCATTTAGGTTGACTTTGGATTTGTAATGGAAAACTCTGCCATGTTAATGTATTAGAGTTAACATCGTGTCCTACCAAAAGTAATCTGTACATTCAGTTCAATCCCAATCAAAATCCTCATCTTCACAGAAATGAAAAAAACAATTTCTAAAATTCACATGGAAGCACAAAAGATATGAGATAGCCAGAGCAATCCTGAGCATAAAGAACAGCGATGCTAAGGCATTACCATACCCGATTTCATATACTACAAAGCCTCAGTAGTGATAATAGAAAAAGCATGGTGACTAAGTGATGGCACATGGCTTTTGTCTCAGCATGTGGGAAGCAGAGGCAGGTAGATTCTTGTGAATTCAAGGCCAGACTGGTCTACATAATGAGACCCTGTCTCAGACAAACAAAATACCTAGCATGGTATTGGAACAGAGATAGATAGGAAGATCAATGGAATAGAATAAAAAACCCCAGATTTAAGTCCTTTGAAGACACCACAAATACACAGTGGAGCAAAGATAACATCTCCATCAAAGATGTTGAGAGCTGAACCTGGATATCTACATATAGAAAAGTGAAACTAGATCCCTATCTCTCACCCTGCACAAAACTCAACTCCAAATGGGTCGGAGACTTCAGAGAAACTGCTAGAAGAGAAGCTAGGGAACATGCTACAGGATACACATAGGTACACGCAAGGAGTTCCCAAGTAGGACGCTGATGCTCAGGAAGTAAGGCCAGCACTTGACAAATGGGGCCTCATGGAAAGCTCCTGTATAGCCAAGAAAATAGTCAATCAAGTGGAGAGCAATCTGCAGAATGGGAGAAAAATTTTGCTGGCTACCCTGCCCCTGCCCTGCATTGCATATTCCAGGCTGTCTGGTCCTCAAGTTCGGGGCCAGTTCTCCCGCCTCCACCTGCCTTCTGGGATTACAAATGCTCACTGCTGCCTCCAGCTTTTTAAAAAGCATGGGTCTGGGACTTAACAGAGATCCACCTGCCTCAGCCTCCCGAGTGCTGGGATTACAGGCATGCATCACCACTGCCCAGTTTAAAATACATGGGTTTTTGAGATGGAACTGAGGTTGACAGACTTATCCGACAAGAGCTTTTCCTCACTGAGCCATCTTACCAGCATAGTTTGGTTGGCAATTTCCCTAAAACTAAGCAGATATTTAACATAATATAGCCAATCACCGCTTTTGATTATGTAACATATATAACCAGTCAATTCTTCTGCTAGCTGTGTATCAAAGAAAAATGAAAATGTATTGCTACACCTTTTCTATTGACCTCACTGGGATGTTCCCAGCTTTCTTAATAGTGACAGAAAGCAAGCAGCTTGGGAAAGGCTTTGCATCGTGTTTGCTCAGTAGACCACTCCAAGGAACAAGTTCCTGTTACTGCGGTGAGAGAGTACCCTCCAAATGTTACTGAATTATATATTTAAAATTGGTGAGCTTTCTTGAATGTAAATTACACCCCAATAAGGTTGTGTTGTGGTAAAATATACATAGGATCCATATTTGCGAGTAGGCGTGTGAAACATGCAGCCCTCCCTCTCGTCGCACGTGTTTCTGTCGCTGTACGATTGTCACCACCTGTCTCCAGGATCCTTTTCCTCTTATAGGACTTGGACTCTTCAGGGGGCTGTCATGATCCCGAATTGAAATTCTGTACTCATCAAACACTAACGTCTGTCTTTCCTCCCAGTGTCTGGCACAGTGGTTCTCAGTGCTGTGACCCTTAACGCAGTTCCTCATGCTGTCATGACCCCAATCCAAAAATTATTTTCATTGTTACTTCATAACTGTAACTTTGCTACTGTTATGAATCACAATGTAAATATTTTTGGAGATAGATGGCTCCCGAAGGTGTCTCGACCCCCAGGTTGAGAACCGCTCATCTAGCACCCCCATTCTGCTTTCTGGAATTGCTCAGAAATTAAATAAGAGGGTATTTGCCCTTTTGCAGACTTTTTAAAGTTTGTTTTGTTATTAATATAGGCAAACCAGCTCTCATATGCTTTACTTTGCATAATGTCTTTTTATTTTCTTCCTCTTTCTGTTTCTTTACTTAAACTATATTTCCTGTAAGAGGAATACTGTGCGGTTCACTTTCCTGTATTTGGCTACCTACATCTTCTTTCTCCAAGCCCCTGTTTTTGTGAACCACTGTTCCGGAGAGGGCATGCGTGCAGGACGGATTCTCGGCAGTGCTGGGCTGCTGAGACTATCTGCCAGTCCAAGATCAACAGCCTCTGGCTTGATGCCAAGTCCTTGTCAGCCCAGGTGAGGGCAGGGAGATTGGTTCATGTGGTGGTGGCTACAGTGAGGCCCTGTGGAAGCAGTGTGGGCAGGACCCGTCCCCTCTGAGCCGGAACTGCATTTCTGTGGGAGATCATGCTGGCAGCCACATGGACTGGCTGGCACATTCTTCCAGACACAAAGGGAGCTCCAAAGCTCTGAAGTAAGGCGACTCCTGCTTGTAGTCCCTAAGGTTAGCTGTCTTGTCTGTGTTGGCTGCCCGCTATCCTGACAGCAGGCCATGCCTGATCAGTGGTGCTGCGCCGTCTCTTCTGTCTGACTCTTCCCCTCCCATCCTGGAGGCTGCCACCCACTGCCACCTCCTTTACCTCTTTATCTTTAGAAGAATCTTTATTATAAAATTTCTTGCAGTGCAGTATAAACTTTTGACAACATGTGAACTCTTACCACTGTGACAATGAGGATATAGAACGGTTTTAGGATCTCCAGCTACCCATATTGAGGTGCATCCTACCCTACCCCCATCTTAGGTAAACTCGGTGGATTCTCTATCCCTAGACTTTTGGCATAGGAATAGAATTATAACTAGATAAGCTTTTGGAAATGACTTTTTTTTGTCTTCACGTATCTGTCAGGTTTCCGGTGGCCCACCCCTTTACTGCTGAGTGGTGTTCTGTGGTCTAGACACACCATGGCCTATCTATCTTCTTCCTGATTTAAGGTCATTTGGATATTTGTTTTCAGTTTAGGCAATTGGAAATGATTTTCTATAAATATTTGTGAATGGGTTTTTTTTATGAGTGTAAGTTTTCATTTTACTTTAGCAAATATCTAGGAGAGTCATTGCAGGGTCTCATGGCAAGCTATGGTGAACTTTAAAAGAAAATCCCACCTAGTCATGCAGTGGTGGCACATGCCTTTATATCTGGCCCTCAGGGGGCAGAGGCAGGTGGATCTCTGCGTTTGAGGCCAGCCTGGTCTACAGAGTGAGAGCCAGGACAGCCAGGGCTACACAGAGAAAACACACAAAAAAGTGTGGTGGTGATGCGCACCTTTAATCCCAGCACTTGGAGGCAGAGGCAAGCGGGTCTCTGTGAGTTCAAGGCCAGCCTGGTCTACAAAAGCTAGTTCCAGGACAGGAGGCTCCAAAGCTACAGAGAAACCCGAGAGAGAGAGAGAGAGAGAGAGAGAGAGAGAGAGAGAGAGAGAGAGAGAGAGGGAGAGGGAGAGGGAGAGGGAGAGGGAGAGGGAGAGGGAGAGGGAGAGGGAGAGAGAGAGGGAGACGGAGACAGAGACAGAGACACAGAGAGAGAACATCACACCAATTTCCATTCTTAGTGACTATTCTTTTTGTATTCCTTCTAGCATTGTATGGGGTTCCCTTTATGAATCTTGTCAGCCATGTGTTTTGAATTTCCAGATCTGCCTGACTCACTGAGGCATGATTAGGGACTGTAGAGGGGAGGAGAGGTTCTAGTCATCAGACTAAACCCCCTGGAGCCTGCGGGCCTCCTCTTTCCTTGTTGAGGCAGTGGATTTCTTCTCAGATGTGTAAAAAAGTGTAAAGAAAAACCACTTCCTTTCCACGATGAGGGTCCTGAGAGATGCACTCAATGGTTTAGCTGAAGAGTCTGCTGAAGGAAGTAGTGACAGAGGAGTCTGTTTAGTCAAGAGGGACGAAAGAGGGATGGTGGCACACACAAGGATGCCCAAGGGGGCATTGTTTCACCCTCACTGTTAGGGCTGGAGAGGGAGGGGAGTAGAGACACCCAGAGTGCTGAAAGTGGCAGAATAGAACTTAGGTAGAAAGCAGCGTTGGAGCCAGTGCAAACTCAAGGCAGAGAAGGTTCAGGAAAAAGGTGAGTGCTCCAGCTTTGCTCTTGGAATCTTCAGTTTTCCATTGGTCACAAGAGACGTAGTCAGGATTTGCCAGAGAGCTAGACCTGTTGGGTCATAGAAGAGGAGACTGGCTGTGCAGGATTGCCATCGAGAGAGGTGGCAATGCAAGGCCAGTCCAAGGACAGAAGACTGGCCTGGCAGCTCAGTGGGCAGGCAGGAGCCAAAGAAGCAAGCGTCTCCTTCCTTCACCTTGTTGTCCTTTGTGCGTGCTCAGTGCATTGGATGATGCTCATCCGTGTCCTGGAGGTGGTCTGCTAATCAGCCTACCAACTTCAAATGCTAGTCTAGCCAGAAACACTTCCTTTGATGCACCCCAAAGCAGTGTTTCACCTGAGCACCCCTTAGTGGAGTCAGGCTGACAGAGAACCAAACATCACAGCCGACGGGTCTGGGTGGGGCAGATGGGGTCAGTGGGCAGGGCCAGCACCAACATCCCTGTGCCTCTCAGCACCCATTCGTTCTTTGCCTGGATGGTGGCGTTTGTTTCCTCACAATCTCTTCAGCCTTGTGTCGTCAAGTGACCTCAGTTCAGTTTCACTCCAGATCTCAGCAGCCGCTGGTGTGGGATGCACACGAGTGGGCACTGGCGCCACACACACACACACACACACACACACACACAGAGCAATATTTTAGTGGGACTTAGTGAAAGGGCTATTGATGTGGGATTGCTTTAGCTTTCGTAATGAGAAGATACGTGAGAACTTTTTCAACAGTACTGCTATTAAGGAGCCCACTGAGATGATTTTGAGTATCCAGGTCACTAGGCACAGGTAGAGAGAGAGGGCAGGAAACTGTTACTTCAGGGGGCGATGTGGTTCTCAGCACTCAGTCGTCAAGATTCCACAGGAGACCAGATGGAGGTGCATGCTGCCGATCCTGGACAGTGCTGGTGTGGTGTCCAGTTTTAAGTCAACTTGACACACAGGCTCTCATCCGAGAGAAGGGAACCTCTCAATTAAGAAAACACCTCCTTAACATGGCGCTGTAGGCATTTTCTTAATTACTGATTGATGAGAGAGGGCCCAGACCATCATGGGCGGGGCTATCCCTGGGCTGGTGGTCCTGGGCTCTATAAGAAAGCAGGCTAGGCCGGGCGGTGGTGGCGCACGCCTTTAATCCCAGCACTTGGGAGGCAGAGGCAGGCGGATCTCTGTGAGTTCGAGACCAGCCTGGTCTACAAGAGCTAGCTCCAGGACAGGCTTCAAAGCCACAGGGAAACCCTGTCTCGAAAAACCAAAAAAAAAAAAAAAAAAAAAAAAAAAAAAAGAAAGCAGGCTAACAAGTCCTAGCGAAGCAAGCCATGTTGAGCAAGCCAGTAAGCAGCGCCCCTCCGTGGCCTCTGCACCAGCTCCTGCATCCAGGTCCTGACCTCCTTCAGTGATGGACCGCAGTGCGGAAGAGTAAGGCACATAAACCTTTCCTCCCAACTCTGTTTGGTCGTGTTTCATAGCAGCAGTAAAAACAGCAACTGAGGTGGCGGGGTCCCGGGCACTTCTGCGTCCAGGAGCTTGCTCCTCAGCGATTGTCTTTCTTTGCTCTTGAGAAATTGACAGCACAGTGTCAGACATATTTTCCCTCAACTTTTTCTTTTTGAAAAGTTCAAATCTGTAGAAAAAGGTGCAGTGAACAAGCATTACTTTCTTTGGGATGTATCAGTTGTACAGAGAGATAGATATCGCCTTTGTGTGTGTATTTTATATTAAGAATGTAGCATCTGTTGACTTCCAGGCATAGTGGGGTATGCCTGGGAGGCCAAGGCAAGGAAGATGATGAGTTTGAGGGCCAGTCTGGGCTCATGGTGAAGCCCTGTCTAAACGGCAACAAAAGGTTCATTTATAAATAATAAAAAAATTATAAATACTGATGCTTTGTGTCATAGAAAATTGTCTTAGTTGGTCCTGTGTGCCATAACAAATATCTAGAGATTTAATGGCTTATAAATAATACACACGTATTTCTCACAGACTCAGATCAGGATCCCAACAAAGTGAGGTCTGTTGAGGCCTGCTCTGGGTTACAGGCTGCTGCCTTCTTCTGGTGGCTCCATAAGACAGAAAGACCCCCAGGGGTCCCTTTGATAAAGGTATTAATCCTTTGGTACCTTTGTGGCCCAATCAGCTGCTTGAGGCCTCACCTCCTAATGTCATCGTTTAGGGTTAAGTTTTCAGCATATGACTTTGAAGAGAGAACACAAAACTTTATTCAAGAATAGTCTGACATAATTTCTAAACACCTTGATAAAATATTGAATTCTAATGTGAGTGTATTCAGCATGGATAACTTTTTTTGAACATCTCCTTAGACCAACCTTAGAAGAGGTCTCTTAATAAACACAGTACACCCTCACATGTCACGTTCACACAGACCCTTGGTTTCCAAGACCATCTTTATCTGAGTGTAGAGAGTCTCTGTCATAACCACCAAATATTCACTACCATTTACATGACATAGAGCCTTGTCAAGGGTTTCTAATCTAGACAAACGTGAAGGATGGGTAAGCACCTTGCTAGATAGCTGAGGTCCAGCATATCTGTCATGGCACTGGGAAATGTGTTCTGATGGAAAACACCAGGGGCAGCTCTTTCCCTCATAAAAGTATGCTTTTTTTTTAAATATGTGAGAAATATATTTTAGCTTGTCTGAAGTATGGTGGTTTAGATTTGTGTCATGTGTTCACTAAATTATTTACAAATGACTTAAGAGTATCTAAGGAATAATCAACCAAATTGATACGTTGAAATTTAAAGATAGAAATAAAACTTTAAAAATATTTGGGGATTCTCCTCTTTTAGCCCCACGGATTTGATGAAGGAAGCTGCTAAGAGGTGAGAGAAACATCTATGGCTTAGTAAACACCATCTACTTGATGTAGTGCAAATTAAAATTCTCAGTTTTATTTCTACTTAACACTAAATGGGCCAGTGCTATAACAGGGATCAAAATTATTAGGTCTTCTAAATACTAGGGGAAAAGTGTTCAAATTTATTAAGAACATAGGACTTAAAAGTTTTTACTTATAGTGAAAAAACTATAAATAAACAAATATATGGAGTTACAGTTACTAAGTTTGAAAGCACTGAAACATTTGTGTCTATACTATTTGTATCTGGTTGAATTTTCTTCTGTTAGATACCTGAAACAGTTTAAAAGAGGAAGGACTCCTTTTGACTCCCAGCGTTGTTGGCTGGCTCTGCCATCTGGGGGCTATGCTGAAGTAGGGCATCATGGTAGAAGGGTTTGGAGGAACAAAGAGACTCACCTCCCGACAGCCAGGAATAGAGGAAAGAGAGGTGCAGGGGACCAGTTCCAGAAGACACAGACACCAAGGAGATATGCTGGGGATGTATGTCTTCCAAATAGGCCCCACCTCTGAAAGTTTCCATCACCCCCAACAATGTCATCAAATCAGGAACCTGAGAGCGAGTTAATCCACCAATGAAGTCAGAGTTCTCACAGCTCAGCCATCTCAATGCTTGAGTCCGCCAGTTGTGGACCAGACCTTCAACACACGAGCCTTCTAGCGGATACTTCATGTCCAAAGGCAGTGCTGTGGTGTGCTGTGAAATAAATATACTAAAGAAAAGCTTACTGAAACATGCAGACTCTTTGTTCATACTCCACGAAGCTGCCACCTTAAACCTGTCACACTGAGCCTGAGGAAACAGGAATTAACGGAAAACAGGGCCTTGAGTTTTGCAATAGCTGCTCACAGTATTACTCTGCTTGGCATTGTGCTTTAACTTGGCAGATTTTAACATCAACCATGTTTGTCTTCAAGGAGGAGTATCACAGGCGTAACTTCACGGAAGTGCTCTCTCCTAACATGTACAACAGCAAACTCTGGGAAACCTCGGGCCACTGGCAGCATTACAGTAACAACATGTTCACCTTTGATGTTGAAAAGGACACCTTTGCCCTCAAACCCATGAACTGTCCAGGGCACTGGTGAGTACTGGACATGAAGGAGACCCTGCACGTGTACAGAGCACCTCATTGGAGTTAGTTTTGCCTTTTATTCCTTTGTTCTTTAAAGGGATTTCCTGTCATGGGGAGAGTGGAGGCTATTAATCGTTGTACCTCATCATTTTATCCTAGAGAATGGAGTTCATTGTTAAAATGTGCCTGGTCTTTGGCAGGCATGGAATGTTAGCGGGGAACTCTTATTTTCTGCACTTCTCAGAGGGTAATAGTGTGCACTGATATTACAGATCATTATATTTGTAATTATTATACACCAAATATACATGTTCACAGGCTATTTAATTCTTATACACTGTTTGGCTGATTATAATAAGATGCACAAAACCCTGGTCAGTGGATGATCTGATGGGGGGCAGCATTTCAGGAAGAGATGGTGTGGACAGGATTCTTTCTCAGTGCTGCGGTGATGGCAGCTCACAGTTTGTCTTTCCTAGAAGAGAGCTAGGGCTGTC
Source organism: Arvicola amphibius (assembly GCF_903992535.2). NCBI lineage: Eukaryota > Metazoa > Chordata > Mammalia > Rodentia > Cricetidae > Arvicola > Arvicola amphibius. The sequence goes on from NC_052058.2 coordinate 137,900,591, forward strand.
AGTCACCTGTGTGGCACATCCTTAGTATGTGAGGCACAGGGTTCGATCTCTGGGCCAAAAAGATAAATAAAAAAAAAATAATCATAGGAGAAAAAACTGCCTCTTGATCTAAGAGCCAGCACGAGGCATTTGCACATCCTCAGACTTAGCTTCAGAGTGTAAGATGATCACTTTTCTCTCCGTCATGTAAAGTCTGTTCGTTCCATGTCTTTTCTAGTCTAATGTTTGCTCATCGCCCACGATCCTGGAGGGAAATGCCTGTCCGGTTTGCTGATTTTGGAGTTCTTCACAGAAATGAACTCTCGGGAACTTTAAGTGGCTTAACCCGAGTCAGGCGCTTCCAGCAGGATGACGCTCACATCTTCTGCATGGTGGAGCAGGTAGGCAAGGACACCGGGGAGGGCTGGCTCGCAGAACCACAGCTCAGTCTCCTCCAGCTGCTGTGCAGTGCGAGGTGTGCCCCTGTCCCTGCCCGTTCACTGAGCAAGACCTGGTCCTCTGGTTTAGAGTTAAGAGGCCGGCGGTTTCCCAGCGTGAACTTTGTTGCTTTCCTTCACTTTATTAACTCCAGCTCCACACGTGGGTATCTTAAGGGAACTTGGAGTGTTTGTTTTCAATGTATTGCCTGCAACTTAGTTTTATATTTTCAGTTCAAACTCCTGTTTAGGTTTTTCAGAAGTGGCTGCCATTAGGTTGAGGAAGTTCTCTTCCTCTGAAGAGATGACTGCCATGTTTGCGTTATCTGATAATGGTTTTCAAGATTGGTTCCTCTCTCTCTCTCTCTCTCTCTCTCTCTCTCTCTCTCTCTCTCTTTGTCTGTCTGTCTTTCTCTGTGTGTGTGTGTGAGTGAGTGAGAGAGAGAAAGAGAGAGAGAGAGACAGAGAGAGAGATTCAGGTGCCCACAGAGGCCAGTAGAAGGCATCCGACACCCCCCATCCCCACCCCCACCCCCGCTAGAAGTTACAGGCAGTAGTAAACTTCCTGGTGTGGATGCTGGGAATTGGACTTGAACGGTCTCTCCAGCTCCATGACAAAGATATTAGAGCAATCATCGTAAGAATGTTTTGGGGAACAGTTACAAAACCATTTCAAATCGACGAGAACCATTCCAAGACTCAGAAAAGGGAAAATTTTAAGGAAGAAATGAGATCATAGTGGAGAACTAAGTAGAAATTTAATGAAATGTGTAATTAAAAACCAAAATAAAAACATAGTAGTTGGATTCATGAGCAGAACAGAGGATACGGGAAGAATCTATAGATACAAAAATAAAGGTAGAATCTGAAAGGCAGGAAGTAAAACTGGGGCAGGGACTGGCCATAACTGACCTCCTCCTGGCCCCCACGCCATCACCCTCCACAGGGAGGTGTTAGATGATGGCTGAGAACTTGTCAAATCCATTAAAAGATACAAATCACCAGAGTCAGGAAGTCAAGTGAGCTCCATGCAGGACAAACCCAGAGAAATCTATACTAAGATATGACTTAAATGTGAAAAAAATAAAAAGACAGAAAATGGAAGGCAGGGAAGAGTTATCTCAGAGGAGAATAAAATCCCAACTTCAATGATGGCTTTTTGCACAGGGTCAGCAGTGGTCCAGTCTTTTTGAAGCATTAAAAGATAGCACTGCCAACTATAATTCCCGTTCTAGAGAAAATACCTTCAGGAGTGATGGAGAAGTCAAGACATCAGCCCTCCTTCAGAAGGATGGCTATGGGTAGGCAGTGGTGGGCAGAGGCTTGGAACATGAACGACTTTAAAGCTGTGAAAGTAAAAATAGGTAAACATTCTCTTTTCCTTCTAAGTTTTCTAAGTTATGTTCAATGGTTGAAGCAAAAATATACCCTTGCCTGATGTGATCCCACAATGCAGAGAGGAGATGCTTAAGCAAATGTCACAATTAATAGAGGAAGTGGGGCTTCTACACTCATTTGAATTTGTAAATCCTGATACCTGGAGGATACAATGCTGTGTAGAACCCAAAGAAACACTAAAAACGTATATGCAGAGATACACTAAGATGCCTACGTGTAAGTCTAAAAGAAATTCTAGCCAGTGTTAGCAATGGAAGGTGCCATATTCCATCTGCGGGGTGTGGGGCTAGAGAGATGGCTCATTGGTTAAGAACACTGCCGTTCCCGCAGAGGACCCAGATTCAGTTCCCAGCACCTACAGCATAGCTCACAGCTATCTGTGATTCCATTGCTAAGGGATCTGATACCTCTGGCCTCTGCAGACATCAAGCATGCATGTGGTGCACATGCATACAGGCAAACACTCATTTTCACAGAAAAAGTTGAAAAAGCTTTTCAAATCAGTTTGACTACTGATTTGACTATTGCTATTTAACACAAATAATGTATTGTTAAAGATACCATGAATTAATTTAAATTGGCATCTGGGTGAGTGTTTCAACTGCTTTATTTCAGATTGAAGAGGAGATAAAGGGGTGCTTGCACTTTTTGCAGTCTGTTTACTCAACGTTTGGCTTCTCCTTTCAATTAAACCTGTCAACGCGGCCTGAGCACTTCCTAGGAGAGACTGAGATGTGGGATGAAGCTGAAAGGGTAAGCACTGTGGCAGGTGCTGCATGCCTGAGGACATGCACTTCCCTGGGGAGTGAGTGTGTAGACCCTGGCAAGTGGCTAGCCAGTTCTCCCCGCTGCAGTGACCATCTGCCCTACCCTCTGAAGCTCACGCGGGATTCTGTTTATAGTCTTCAGTCCTAGTCCGCCTGTCCTAGACACTCACCGGTGCTAAGCACGCACCAGGAGGCAGGAAAGTGGGGACACTGTGTGGAGAGTGTAACGGTTGCTTTCCCTTAGGGAGAAGATGGAAGCCAGGTAGAGGTGCACAGCCGCAGGCTAGGCGTGAGCTGTAATAGGGTCTCCTCCTCACACATACCCCTGCCCCGTGCCCTAACCACACTCTTCTTCCCTGCCTACTGAGTGGAGGACCAAAGTCCATTGAGGTCTCCTGCCCTGGGAAGGGTGCTGACGTGGTTTACCTAAAAGTTGCATGGAAGTGGAAAGAGAAAAAGAGGGTGCAAAGCATGGCTGGTGGCTCTGCTTTCTCACACGTCAGTTCTGCGGGGAACTGCGTCTCTCTAAGGATCAGGACTGAAATGAGATGTGATGGTGGTGGCTATGCACAGGTGACAGCAGCTGCTGTATAAGGCTGTGCTTGGGAACTTAAATGAATTCATGTATATGAACTAATGGTGGGCCCTGTGCCAGGCAGCTGTGCAGCTGGTCTCTGTCGTCATCACCATCAGCCTCACTCCAGCCGTTCAGAATGGGGTGGGTTACAGGGACTAAAGGAGGGATGGGCCTGGCATGGGAATAATGAGGTGGAGGTCTTGACAGTTTTACTCCTTTTGATTGACATGGCTAAAGTTTAACAGACAAGCCTGAAGTCTCCCAGGAGCGTGGCAGTTACAGGATAGGCCTTCCTCTGCTTTGGGGGCTTTCTCCCAAGTGACCACCTTGGCCGGTCTGGGAGCCAGTGAGATGAGCACTCAAGGGTTTAGTCTATTGTTGTCTTCCCCGCTGTCCTCACAAGTCTCTGTGACGGCTTGAAAACAACCGGAGCTTTCTCGGCCCTCTCCACAGCAGCTCTGCTCCCCTTGTGCCACCTCATCCTCTTCCCGGAACCTGAAAACAGTTCAGTGACCTCCACTTCATAGTCTTCTCTAAACCGTGACCTGCCTGAGGAACTCTGGGACCCTCCAATGCTGTCACAAGGCCTCAGTTTCTCCATCTAGTATCCCTCCTCCTACTGAAACAGTACAGTCAAGGAGGGATCTCCCAAGCCTGTGAAGTACCTCTATGTAGGTGGCTTTTCTTGATCCTAAGTGAAGGGAGGTTGTTCCTGTAGAGTTAGGTCCACTAGGGGTGTTGCTGGCATCTTAGGAATGAAATTCTCTCTGTCAAGAGCATGTCATGACTGAAACCCTGGAAAAGCCCACCCAGGAATCAGTTTCTTGGTGATTCCAGCTGGATGGAGCTCAGAAGTACCATTGTTGCCTCGACTTCCCAAAGACCCCCTGTATTACCAGTTGTCAAACCCCTCCTAAGTGCCAGTGTATGGGGTTATAACAGGAACCTGGGTAGAGTTTTGACATATTTTGTTTCATGCTCTCCAGAGAAACTGGCCCAAGGCTTCTTCTCTTAGTATTTATCTGGACACTCCTTCACCATAAATAAGTACCAAGCAGTCTTCACCGTAGGCTGCATCCAAAGCCTGAACTGGCTCAGACTGAAGACAAAAGTGAGGTTTCATCCTCAAACCCAGTAACTCACCAGGGTTCCCCCCACAACTGAAGCAGAGGTCAAAGAAACACAAAGGGAAGCAGTGGCAAAGTCTTCTGTCTCCACCTTCCTACCCACCATCCACAGTGAGGAAGGGAAGCAGGACCAAAGCTCTCAGGCTCACCCACCTACAAGAAGACATAGGTCTCAGGCACACTACTAGGAGACATAGTGTTCTGCTGTGTTTTGTCAGCTTGCCACAGACCTAGATGTGTCTTGGAAGAGAGAGTCTCAATTGAAGAATTACCTCCATCAGACTGACCTGCAGGCATGTCTCATGTCTGTGGGACATTTTTGTGATTGCTGACTGATGTGGGAGGTACAAGAAAAACAGCTGAATCCGAGCCCGGGAGCAAGCCAGTGAGCAGTGTCCCCAATGGCCTCTGCTTCAATTCCTGTCTCTTGGCTCCTACCCTGACCTCACTCCGTGATGGCTGTGGCCAGGGACTCGTAGGATGACAGAAACTGTTCTGTTCCCCGAGTTGGTCATGGTCTCATCACAGCAACAGAGAAGCGAACTAGGAGCCACCGCTCTCAGTGTGTAGGACACAGGGCCTGCTCTGCAGGGAACAACTTAGGAAACAGTGCTTTTTCCCCAGTTAAGAGGGACATATGCTTCAGAGCCAGAACCACCGTGGTCGTCTTTGCGTTGTTCCTACTCAGCAGTTTGTTGAATGCAAATGATGCTTGAGTAGTGTGCACTGAATGAAGGTAGGGTGTGATTAGTATGTATAGATACTTGTGAGCTATATAGCCAAAAAGATGAATATGAAATAAAGCAGAAGTTTCTAATGATCTCTTTTTTAAAAATAAAATAGCAACTGCAGAATAGCTTGATGGAATTTGGAAAACCATGGAAAATGAACCCAGGAGATGGAGCATTCTATGGCCCTAAAGTAAGTAGAACATATGCCTGAAATAAAAAAAAAGAGAGAAGGTAAAAAAAATAAAACATGAAAACTGTCTCTAAGCAAGCATTTCTTAATTTACAGATCGACATAAAAATTAAAGATGCTATTGGCAGATACCATCAGTGTGCTACAATTCAGCTGGACTTCCAACTGCCCATTAGGTTTAATCTCACTTATGTTAGGTGAGTGATTCTAGTATCTTCATTATTTTTCGTAAGATCATGGGCAATACACAAAAAAGCACTATCGAGTTCTAGTGTCTATGTTTTTGCACTATGCATTTGTTGACTTCTATGTAATATGGGGATTTTCTTCATCTATTTATATTGCTAGGTCAAAATAGTTAAGCCTGGGTACTTTATAAAGGAACGAGATTTATTTGGATAAAATTCTGGCAGTTCTAAACTGCAAACAGCCTGGCACAGGCTTCTGGCACAGGTCTCCTATGGCAGAGACATGGAAGAGGATGTAGCCTTGTGTGGACGACATCAAGTACACATGGTGGCCCTGCTCTCTTGAGAGCTAAGCTAGCTGTGTGAGACCTACGGTAGTCCCTTCCTGCTTGACCTAACCGCTTGCCAGACCTTTTCAATCTGCCTCTTCCCTGGCTGGGGGTGGAGTTCAGTGATAGAGTGTTTGCTCAGCCTTTGCCAGGCCTCGGATTCAGCGCTTTCCCCCCAAATGTTTCCCAATATTTCTAATGGCCGAAGAGTTGTTTTAATCAAGAATTCTGTTGTTTTTTCTTTAGCTTATTTCTATGGTGGACGGTGTTTATTTGGAACTCTAACCACTTCTAGGATAAGATCTTCTTGGATCTTGACCTGCCATTAGTTTATTGAGAATATTTGGATGCATATTCTTACAGGAAATTGGTCTGTAGCTTTGTTTTTGTTTTTTGTTTTTGTTTTTTGGTTTTTTTTTATCAGCTTTGCTAGATCTCAGTATCTAAGAATGCTGGTCTTTTAAAACAAGTGGGGGAAGTGTTCCCTTTTGTTCCGTTTTCTGGAAAGGATGAGGTAAATTTGGGATATTTCTCTAATAGATAATTGGTAGAGTTTCCACTGAAACTGCCCACAGTTATATGTTTCCCTTTAGGGGGAAAATTATTGTGACATTTCAAATCCCATAATTTTCCTATCTGGGTTTCACTTGAGGGAGGGGTGGGGGGAATTCAATCATCCAGGTAAGCCATCACCCTAGGAGTGTGTGGAGGGTGGAAACTAGGGGAACATTGGTCCGTAGACAGATCAGGGTGGTTAGAAGCAAGTGGCATCAGAGAGATGAACCAAATGGCAGTGTTTTATGTATTTTGGAGGAGAGACTGATGTGATTTTTTTGAAGCATAGGGAGCGGAGCGGGAGAGCTAAGCATCACCGTGACTTCTTATCTTAAGATCTCAAGGGGGCTTACTATGGAAACACATGTTAACCTCTTGCACACAGCCTGGAGGAAGGATATCTGTAAAACTCAGCAGCCATCCTATGAAATGATGCGAATTATGATAAGGAACATTTATCAGCAAACAACAGCATCTCCCCAGAACCAGGAAGGCAGTGAATATATTATCTGTTTTATTGCTGCCCAGAATTATCCCAGGAGTGCAGATAGGTAAAGCTTTGTACAAGCTCTCATGTCTAAAATCCTGCGAATCAAATAGCGAGACCTCAGAGCCAGTGTCTCTAGAGCACAATGTCCAGTCCGCCTCCCTGCATGTCAGCGGTCATCTGCTAGGAGAAACAAGACAAGCATTTCAAAAGCAGTAGCACGGAGTGTCGAGGAGGATAGAGCGTGTGATAGTTATATGGTGCTTCCATCATGAGATTGTATCAAAGGCAAGACAGGTACTTATGAGAAGGTTCGAACCACATTCTTGGAATGGGAAGAATGAACATGGCAGAGTTACTGGTTCTCTCCTAATTTACATACAAAGTCTAATCCACTGTGATTGTCTGGAGGGACTCAGCATTTATTCTAGGTTTGTTGGATAATGTAAGTGTGTGAGCATAACTTTCTGTCACTAGTTGAAGAAGATGATGAGACAGAGAATGTTGACACACAGAAGCCTGCACAGAGGCTAGCCTCCTTCTCTTCCATTTCCCACACAGAACAGCCAAGAACATTTAGGAATATTCCATACTGCTCCACGTGTGGAGTAGGTGACATCTGCATAGGTCCACATAGGAGTGAGCTCAGGCTGCTTCTGAGTGTCCCCTCCCCACACTGCCGAGCTCTCTGGGATCTGCACAGACTTCTGCCTGAACCTGCAGTGCCCATCAGCAGGAGTGTTCAGCAGTGACCGTGTCCAGTTTTGACACATGTGCGTTGGGGTTAAGTGAGGATCTCTCTGATTTGTTTGTCTCAAGTGTGGTTTAGAAGTGCTAGCTGGTATAATTTTGAGAAAAAAATGTTTCTCTAAAGAACGTCTTCTGTGGCATGGATTATGCATGGATTATGCGTGCTGAATGAACCAAGGGCGTGCACACAGGTCTTGGTGAGTCTTGCTTCATTGAAGTTGGCAGTCACAGTTGGCATCATAGTTTTTTCTATTGGGGAATGATGAACTGTAAAGTCCATGTCACGATGGCGTGTGGTCTGTGAGGTAAATTTGACTGGTAGACTTTTAAAGTATCAGAAGTATATTGGAAAAATAAGGCTTACAATGGGGGAGTGGATGCAGGGAGAACTGGGTTAAATAAGACTGTCTGTGAGGGGCATTTGTGAAGCTCAGAAAGGGCACGTGGGGGTCACAGTGCTGCTCAGCTTCTGTGCATTTGCGGTGTTCTCTGATAAAGTGATTTAAAAACAAATGAAGGTTAGTGAATAGGACAGAGTCTTGAGGATAGCTGCTAATAAAAGCAATTTCCTAATGAAGATACCAAAAAATAATAATAATAACAGACAACACTAAATATAGGATTAGGAGATAAACTTATTGCTGGCCGTAGGGAAATACCTAATGTGCATTTCTCATTTCTTTAGTAAGGATGGGGATGAGAAGAACAGGCCTGTGATCATTCACCGCGCCATCCTGGGCTCTGTGGAAAGGATGATAGCCATTCTCTTGGAGAACTACGGAGGGAAATGGTAGGTGACGTGGAAGGAAAGCTGGGCGGCTCTCCATGTCAGGTCTGAGCAGATTACGTTTCTGCCTCATAATTAGCAAATATCCACACCACAAATGCAGAATTCTTGTTCCATTTTCCATATTGGGAAACAGAAGAGCACAGCAGACTAACACAAAACTGCACCATTGCCCTTTAAGGCCGGTGAACTCAGGTGCCGAAGAGCTGTCCTTTCACCTTTCCCAAGCCCACCAGAGCTTCGGTTCTGTCTAGGAAACAGGTCCTGTCTCCCGCTGCCTTCCTGTTCACCCGACTGTTCCCCTGGGGGATCCCTGTAGCCAGTGACCACAGAGGACAGCATGCGCATCTGGCCCACATATGACACACACAGTACACCAGAACCAGGGTAGAGAAGCTGCCCCAGTGGTACAGGCCCAGTAAGAAAAGGAAATGTTCTCGCGTGCTGCAGCTTGGGGTCTCCTGGAAGGCAAGCTGGCCACAGGTGTGGTGAGTGGGTGCCATTCTGACCTCAAGGCCAAATCTGGAGAAGTAGTCAGATTGAAAATAGGCTATAGGTTTGCAGAAAGGAATGTTATGTCACCATGGGACACTGTGCTGGATGGCCTCATGCCAGCCAGACACAAGCTAGAGTCATCTGAGGAGAAAGTGCCTCTGTAAGATCTGGTTGTAGGGCATTTTCTTAATTAGTGATTGGTGGGGAAGGACCCAGCTCATTGTGGTGGTCCTGGGTTCTGTAATAAAGCAGACTGAGTTGAGCAAGCCAGTAAGCAGCTCCCCTTCATGGCCTCTGCATCAGCTCGCATCAGCTCCTGCCTCTAGGTTCCACCCTGTCTGAGTTCCTGACCTTCAGTGATGAACAGCGCTGTGGGTGTGTAAGCCACATAAACCCTTTCCTCCTCCAGCTGCTTTCGTCATGGTTTTTCATCCCAGCAATAGAAGCTAAGACAGCTCTGATGGTGGTATTGCCCAGCAAAAGGCCCTTGCTGTTGAGTTTTTGAATATTCAAGAGGACCCAATCATTGGTTCATGAACTGTGGCCAACCGGATAGTCATGGACTCTACCACATGAATGTGACCTCACTAGGTTCCACATTGCTAAGCTCTTCTGAGGAATCGACTCTCACCAGTCCTAATCCAGGGAGCAACAAGCTACTTTGGGGCAGGTGATTGTTTTATGTCCCTTTCTTTATGCAAGGCCAATGACAGAGGATAGCGATTTCCTTAGAAAAGATGGCAGCTCTGGGTGTTGCTTTGTTCTGTCCTGCGAGCAGTGCCATGGAGCAACTTCTTAGAGAAGTGAGGGAGTGAGCCAGCATCACGGGACTCACTAAAACCCATGCTTAGAGGCAACTGCCTCGCCAACTGGTACTAATGTAACACACCCTGGGATGTGCACTCCAGAAGCCACCAGCGGAACATGAGCTCCTGTCCCCTGATAGCTTAGTTCTGCCTCCAGAATCTGCTGTCTCCAGAGCTCTTGTCCCTTACAGCCACTGCAGTAGATGTTGGGTGCCATTGCTAGGGCCCCTGCCTCAGTTTCCTCCAAAAGTTCTTGCCAGGCGATGCTGCCTTCTTGGTGACACGGTCCCCAGGCAGCATGCTGTGCTCATCTGTCTGAGCAGTATAAGTAATGGGACATTTCTGAACTGAGCATCTTGCAAAGGTCCTGCATACCTAGAAAGCCTATGTGTCCCCAGTAACTCATCCAGAGCAATGTACTGTGGTCTCACAGAGCTTATAAACGATTACAACTCTACAGAAGCCAAAGCGCAGGGATGAACACACACAAATTAGCATGTTTATATTTCTAAACGGTTGGCTCTGGTTTAAACAGGTAGAAACAGGTGAAGCGATGTGTACTGATTAGAATGGAATAGTGAGGTAGGTCAAAACCTAGGGAAGCTGGTGGGAGGAGGACGTGTGAGGATGTGCAGAAGGGGACAGAGGTGACTCTGTGGAGTGACTAGTCTCCCCTCAGGGACAGCCATACTCCCCACACTTTGTGTATCAACTTCAAATACCTGCCAGATTTTGATGAAAATGTCTCAGAAAATGAGATTCCCTGGGGGCAGTAGGATGGGGTAGGGTGAGACCAGAGCATAGAAGTATGTCACTGTGAATATTCATAAAGTAGCGGCTAGGAAGGGTCCCCACCACACCACGATGAAGAAAAAGGTAAATGTGTCTCACAGCAAACATCGCCCTCTGTATTTTTTAAAACAGCATTGTATTTGGACACACTCATAGGTTTGCATGTAGTTGTAAGAGGTAATGCAGAGAGATGTATAATTTACCCACTTTCCCCAGTGGTTTCATGTTGCAGAATTATACAGTGCATCACAACCATGCATCAGTGCTGCCAGCACTGTTCGAATATTACCATTTCTTGTGTGGTCAGTTCTATGCATGGGTGTGTTTTGTTCTATAAGATTGTATCACGTGTAAACATGAAGTCATCACCCCCAGTCATGGTACTGAAGATGCCACCATTTGTAACAATCACTCATGCTGACCTTTTATGGATACATATGCTCTATCCCACAGCAATCTCTAATCCAGCAACCATACACTGGTGCAGGAGACTTGTCTGTATTCTGTCAATCATGTATTTTAATAAAACACTGATTGGCCAGGCAGGAAGTATAGGTGGGTCAACCAGACAGGAAGTAGAGGCGGGGCCATGAGAACAGGAGAATGCTGGAAAGGAGGAAGCCCATTCCCCTCAGTCCAGCCCAGACCACCGAAGAGGCAACATGTGACCTGCCCAGCTAAGAAAGGTACCGAGCCGTGTGGCTAGCATAGATAAGAATAATGGGTTAATATAAACTACGAGAGCTAATAAGAAGACTGAGCTAATGGGCCAATCAGTTTTATAACTTATGGAGATCTCTGTGTGATTTTCTTTGGGACTGGACAGAACAGAAACCCCAACAAACCGGCCCTCATGTTTCAGTACACCAATTTTTTTTCTCCACAATTCTGTCAGTTCAAGAATGTCACATAGCCGGGCGGTGGTGGCGCACACCTTTAATCCCAGCACTCGGGAGGCAGAGGCAGGCGGATCTCTGTGAGTTCGAGACCAGCCTGGTCTACAAGAGCTAGTTCCAGGACAGGCTCCAAAGCTACAGAGAAACCCTGTCTCGAAAAACCAAAAAAAAAAAAAAAAAAAAAGAATGTCACATAAATGGGGTCATGCAATATATCATTTTATGACTGGTTATTTTTCATTTGCTAGAAGTGAGAGCTATCTTTATTCTGTCAGTTCACTGGGATTGTTCTTGGTGTTCCAAAGTGTGGTTGACCATGTTGGACGGTTCACCCACTGAAGAACAATTGAGATTTTCAGTCAGAGCTGTACTAAGTAAAGCTGCTGTGACTGTCAGTGTGAGGTGCTGTGTAGTCACAAGGCTACAGTGTGAGGCGCTGTGTAGTCACAAGGCTACAGTGTGAGGCACTGTGTAGTCACAAGGCTGTCAGTGTGAGAAGCTGTGTAGTCACAAGGCTACAGTGTGAGGCGCTGTGTAGTCACAAGGCTGCAGTGTGAGACGCTGTGTAGTCACAAGGCTACAGTGTGAGGCGCTGTGTAGTCACAAGGCTGCAGTGTGAGACGCTGTGTAGTCACAAGGCTACAGTGTGAGGCGCTGTGTAGTCACAAGGCTGCAGTGTGAGGCACTGTGTAGTCACAAGGCTACAGTGTGAGGCGCTGTGTAGTCACAAGGCTACAATGTGGAGTTGTGTAGGCACAAGGCTCCTGGGATAAAGGCCCAGGAGTGCAAGAATGTGTCCTCCTCCTTTTCCTCTCAAAATTCCATTTCTGTCTACTCTGATGCCTCCCAGCTTAAAGTTTCATTTGCTTCTTTGCCATTTTACCAATACCACTGTCTTATGAAGCTCACCTTGAGAATGTGTTGATTACTTTTAACCACATAAGTGGTCACTTTTAAATACCTTTAAACATACATATTTTATGTATTTTTTTAGGCCTCTCTGGTTGTCTCCTCGCCAGGTAATGGTCATCCCTGTAGGTCCAACTTGTGAAGATTACGCACTTCAGGTATGATGACAGACCTTTAAAGTATATAATAACTTGCCGTGTACTCTGTGTGGGTAGGTGATTGAGGATAATGCCTACCTAGCACGTTTCTAATAGCCTGAGCTTTCAGTTGTTGGGAGCAATGTGTGAATTATGTCTGTGGAGCTGCATCAGATCTACTTCTTATGTTTTTGAGCCCTTCACACTTACTCTTTCCCACATGTCTGTATTGGGAAAGAAAGCTTATTATCTGCAGCTCATAACAATGGTTATTTATCAGCCGGGCGGTGGTGGCACACGCCTTTAATCCCAGCACTCGGGAGGCAGAGGCAGGCGGATCTCTGTGAGTTCAAGACCAGCCTGGTCTACAAGAGCTAGTTCCAGGACAGGCTCCAAAGCTACAGAGAAACCCTGTCTCGAAAAACCAAAAAAAAAAAAAAAAAAAAAAAAAAAAAAAAAAAAAAAAACCAATGGTTATTTATCATCTTACTTTTGGGTAGAGGTCTGGGAGCAGCTTAGCTTGTTGGTTCTATTTTTTAAATTTTTAAAAAATGGTTATTTGGACTTTTTTTTAAGATAGGATCTCTCTATGTAGCCCTTCTGTCCTGAAACATAGACCAGGCTGGCCTCGAACTCACAGAGATCCTCCTGCCTCTGCCTCCTGAGTTCTGGGATTAAAGTCATACACCATCACACCTGGCTCATTTATTTTCTGTGCATGAGTGTTTTCCTGCCTGTCTGTATGTGCACCATATTTGTGTCTGGTACCTGAAGAGTTTAGCAGAGGCTCCCAGAGCCCCTGGAACTAGTGGGGGTGGGGGCTGAGCCATGATGTATGTGCTGGGAACCAAGACCACATCCTCTGCAAGAGCAATACTTTTAACCGCTGAGCCCCTAGCTGGTTGTTTCTAGCGTGGCATCTTGTGAGGCTGCAGCTAAGGACACAGGCACCATGAGCCTGTGTGGTCTCAGGCTGTTGGAATGCCCTCCAGAGCAAGGGGTCTGAGAGTGAAGTGGCAGGCTTTGACAACCTAGATTCAGTAGTCACACGCCCTCCCTTCCAAGCCTTTCTGAGCCACAGACAAAATCTGAACAAAGTGGCAGTCGCTGTGCAGAGATGGGAAACAGGGCTGCTGTGGCCTCTGGCTATGATGTAATGACAGAAATATCCCTCTTTCTTCTAGGTGTCCAAGGAATGTTTTGAAGAAGGCTTTATGGCCGATGTGGACTTAGATGACAGCTGTACACTAAATAAGAAGATACGGAATGCACAGCTGGCTCAGTATAATTTTATTTTGGGTAATTTAAGCTCATCCACTTTTTCAGATACTCTTCTTGGGGTTTTGCTTAAGGAAAATAAAAAGGAGGGAAATGGTGTAACTACTTATCACAAGTTGACTGTTGAATGGTAGTGCACAGGAAGTGTCCTGTGGCTCCACACCGAGCCCATGGTGTGGCATCACTGGCTCCACGTGGAGTCCGGTGTGGCTTCACTCATTCCATGTGGGGTCCCTGGTGCAGCGTTGCTAACGACAGTTAACGTTTAAGCCCAAATGGAGATAGACATCCAGATTATTTCTCCAGTGGAATTGCACTGCTTCTACCCGACCCCAGCACAAAGCCCAGATGTTCCCCTTGGTTTTCTGGTTTATTAGAAAGCTTGAATTAAGTTATGTGTAGAAAAGACTCCAAATTTTAAATGATCAAAAGAAAAGATGAATAAATAGCATTCCCAGAGATATGTACTTGGTTATAATCCAAAAATATGGCTTTAAAAAGAAATGAATGAAAATTAGCAATGATATCAAGAGAAACTGAAATTGCTATGCCTGGAGGCATAGTATGGATATGACCTGAAAGCTAAAATGTTGTGTAGCAGAAAGAAAAAAAAAGTGCCCAGAGTTGTCAGAGTTGTTCTGCCAACAGTTGTTCACTGGTAATGTTTGCCTTGTAGAAAGAATCTTTGTTGTATTATAAATCTCATATCATCAGATTGGAAAGGTACCAGAGTGACTAATGACCAGAAAGGTAGAATTAATAACCACGCTATTGAAAGAGTGACCAGGAACTCAGCCCTCGCTAGGACCATGTCTCTCCATGTCTGTTTCCTGTTTTGCTCTGATCCTTTATACTCTGGAATAGCCTCTTAATTCCACTTAACCGTTTCTTCTTTCTATGTGGCAAGAAACTTGAATACATATTCCTGCATCTGCTCACTGTATGGGTTACTAGAGAGAGCAGGCTTTCCCCCACATTCTAGAAAATTCTGGTTGGCTGGCCTGGATCCAACCACTTGATGTTTCCTTGGCGTCATCAAATAGGGTAGGAAGAATCAGATGTCGGTAAAAGTTCCCTTCCCATTTGTGTCCTCAGGTAGACAGGAGAAGGGCTGAGACACCATCCCTCCCCTCAAGACACTTAACTATTGAGGGAGGCCCTAATGTTCACTAGACTGAAATTTAGTAAGTAATATTGAGGGGAAACTCGGGCATGTATCAAATGACTGTTAACTGTAGGAGAATCGTTAATTTTTAAAATTAATGTTTATTTCACTTTCTTTTCTACAGTGGTTGGTGAAAAAGAAAAGATAAATAATGCAGTAAATGTTCGAACAAGAGACAACAAAATTCATGGAGAAATTTCAATAGCTTCTCTCATTGAAAAATTGAAGAACCTAAAAATATCACGCACTTTAAATGCTGAGGAAGACTTTTGAAGTCTGTTCCTTGTACTTTTACATTTTCCTAACCACTTAAGATATTAGTACGTCTCAGAACCTTGGGGTCACTGGCAACTAATGAGTTCACCTAATGGACAATGATTATTTGATATATACAGTTTTTTAATTCATTGTGTTCTGAGACTAAACAGGAGAAGTTGGAGAAATTCAAAGAGATCAAAACTTCAGAGACCTCACTGGTAAAATGGTATTCATTCAGAGAGGGAAACACTAGTGAGAATTATCAAAAGTTTTGTTTTTTCTCAAAAGACACACTTCCAGGCTGGGGGCTGTAGTTTATAACTAAAGCATCTGCCTTGCATGTATGAGGCCCTGGGCTCTGTCCCCAGCAGCCACCGCCTCTCACCCAACAACAAAAATAGACTTTAAAGAAAAGCCCATGGGAGGGGGTCTTATTTTCTAATACACATGTCTCAGGTATTTTTAGGGCTATTTTACTAAAGTTCACACTGAAACTTCATGTCCAAAGTCAGAATCACTACATCATTTAGCCAGCAATGACAGGAGAAGCACTAATATTGTGTTAGTGGCAAAGGACTATGGACCTCAAATTTCGTGGAATTTGTTATTTGCATTGTAGATTGAGAGCTGCAATTTTAATGCTTCTAAATCATAATTCCTTATTATTAGAAAAAAATAAAGTTCCAAATAAAATGCATCACATGAGTGTTTTGAGAACCTCTGCAGTGTATGTGCCGTGTTACATTGCTTTCCTAGGGTTGAATTACTGCTTTCGTGGGGGTGTTTCACTGCTTTGCTGAATCAAGTGTATTGCTGACTTTTTTATTTTTTAATAAGACAGGGTCTTAACTATGTAGTCCTGGCTGGTCTGGAACTCACAGAGATTTGCCTGTCTGTGCCCCTGGACTGTATTTCTGATACTTTTAAAATTATTTTTATTATTTTGTGTGTATGACTGTTTTGTCTGTCTGTATGTCTGTGCACTACAGAGGCCAGGAGAAGGTACCAGGTCCCTGGAACTGTAGTTGTGGGTGGTAGCGAGCTGACGTGTGGGTGCGGGGAATCGAACCTAAGTCTTCTGTAAGAGCAGCCAGTGCTCTTGACTGCCGAATCATTCCTCCACCCCCGTATTCTGATTTTAACTGAAAGGACTTAATTTGGTTCCAAACTCTACTGTCTTGGAACCTAATTAAAATAGCTTTATGCCAAAGTGAATTTAGTTAAGGATTTATTTCAGTAGGTGCTGCAGAATTCAGATTAGATGCAGAAAGGAATCTGTCTTTGATATAGTAGTCATTGAACTTCCTGGGAACACTAAGAATGAACCATCAGTTAGTGTCATGGATGAGACCAGTGTGGCGATGTAGAGTGCAGACTGATAATTTTTAAAGCTAACTTCGGGTTTGTCGAATACCAGACACCATTTCATGTACTTTTTCACTTATCAGATGGGGAATGGGAAGTTTGAGGACCCCAAAGTGCATGTCAACAAAATACAGGCATAGGAAAGAGAGGCATATTAACGGCATGTTTCCTGAGATATGCGTGATGGAAACAATGCAGATCGCCAAGGGCAGCTCCTCTCCTCACTGTTGGTGGTCTCTTGATGGGGCAGCATCGGGACTCTCCTCTTGCAGGAAAATCCCACACACTTGGCTCTTGTCCCAGACCCCTGAGACTTGACCTGCTTTTCCCAGTCTCGGAGGAACTGTTGTAAGAACCGCATGTTCCTCCCAAAGTTAGACTGGGTGAAACCCAACGCAGGAGTCCTGGGTCCCTTGGAGCCTGGGACCCCAGCCACCTGACCCTCTTAGAGCTACTTTCCTAGCTGCATGGATCAGCTGAAATAAAATGAGTTAACATCATCACCGCCCTCTCTCAGACTCCCAGTGGAAAGACAGGGACGTCTTCTCAAAGGGTGTGAGGGCGGCTCAGCTCCTAGCCACCTCCAGCAGCTGGCTACCCAACTTCCAAGTTGGGACCCAGCAAATTCTGCAGGCGGAGCCCAGCAGCAATGCGCCTGCGGGCCACGCCCCGCCCCGCCCCCTTCGGCGCACCCCCCCAGCCCCGCCTACTGGCCCGGAAGTGCGCACGCGCACCGGCAAGATGGAGGCTGCGGCGGAGCCGCTGAGGTCTGTCCGCCTCCTGTCCCGCGTGCTGCTCCTCCTGTCCCAGTGCTACGTTCTGTCGGGCGACGGTGAGTTCAAGGTCGGGGGCCGCAGCGGACAAGCTGATGGCACCAGGAGCCGCGGGAGGCCGGCGACAGACGACCGGGCGCCACAGCCTCCGGGCCGCGGCAACCCAAAACCCAAATCGTCCCGGTCGTTTCCGTTCCATGAACCATAATGTGCCCCGCGCAGCCCCTACCTGTTCAGCACATAAACCAAGGGTACCATATCCCAGGATAACATGTTTCTCTAATTGTAGGATCCTTAAATTTAGAGCATTCGCAGCCGCTGGCTCAGGCAGTAAAGGATCCGGGCCCAACAAGCATATTCACAGTAGTTCCCAGGGCAGCAGGTACTAGACACTTTCTATTCTAGTGAATGTGCATAATTCTCTGGAGTAGGTTTTCCCCACTCTCTTTGTTTCCGATAAGCATTTCTTTACGAAGTCACCTTTTGGTTTTGGCTATTTGATGTGTTGTTGTTTAGATATGTAAGTTAAGGGCAGACAGCCGCTTTCAGTTAGACAGGTTTGATGTTTGATTCCTTTTGGAAGCCTGACTCACCTCTTAATCCAGCCCCACACTCCTCATTTCCGTTTATTTATTACTGCCTATTATTTATTTACTATTGCCTATTGTTATCTCCCAATTCCTGACCACTGTTGTTTTCCCTTGAATAAAAAAGTCTACAATGCCTCCTTAATGCTGTGCAATTCACAGCGATTAGAAGGGCAGGAGAAATCCGTGGTTATAAACTTGGGGTCGTGCTATCAGGAGCTTGAGGAAGTTACCCCCTTAGGGCCTTTGTTTCCTCAGTTTCTCCGGCAGCCACTGTAAATAGCCGGACCTATGGCCATTTCAGTTTTGTGATTTGAACCAGCCGGTCACATGGAGGTAGGAACACTGGGGTAATGATAATTTTATAGAATTGACCACTTTAGGCCAGTTTTCAAGTGTTTCTGTTTTGCTAAATGGATGCTGGCTCTGTAGGTTCTTCTCTTTGGAGTTCCATTATTTCAGTGACTCAGACTTGAAGCTGGCAGAGGTATTTCAGCGATTCTTATTTGGGCGTACATGTAACAGTATTTTCTAGAATTGAGTGTCAGTGGCTTCATTTTTCTATCAGTAAATTCTGATGAAAAGGATATCGGGTTGCATTTGAAGAGATGTGTGTTCTGATTCCGGTTCTGTCAAATACTTCCTCTGGGATTTTGCACAGACTCTGCCTGGACCAAGCTTTAGTTTTTCCCCAGTGCCTGTAGCTGTTGAGTCAAACTTGGACCCAGCACTTTGCCGGCATTGTATATCAGTGAGCCCTTTCCGTTTTCATAGCCACTTGGGAGGCAGGGATGGAGTGCTTTTTACTAATGTCACCAACCAGGGTACCGGGTCCTCACTAGCTGGTGACAGAACCCCTCCTAGATTGCGGGTGTCCTAGACTCGAACTCTGTGCTGTTTGAATTCCAGTACATGTGTCCTGGCTAATGATTGGTCTCTCACTGTCTTTCGCTGTTCTTCTCATCACTATTCCTAGAGAATAAGATGCTCTCTCACCTCACAGAAAGTACTGAAATCCCCCCTTACATGATGAAGTGTCCAAGCAATGGTTTGTGTAGCCGCCTTCCTGCAGACTGTATAGACTGTGCGACCAATTTCTCCTGTACTTACGGGAAGCCTGTCAGTTTTGACTGCACAGTGAAACCTTCTGTTACCTGCGTTGTAAGTATTGCAGTTTCCTTATTCCAACTGCGTGGAGTATAGCATTAAAAATGTGGCTTACACTGGCCAGACGCAGGCCGGGGATATCCAGAAATGATTTGATTATGGTCTTTTGTGACTGCACTGCACGGTATTTTTCAAATCTTGCATTTGGTTCTAGGAGTATATCTCAATGGTAGAACATACCCTTAGTATGCATGAGGCCCTGCCTTCAACAATCCCTCACCCACTGCCATTTTTTTTTTTCCAAAAAGTGAAGATCTTGGGCTGAGAAGCTAGCTCAGTTGGTACGGTACTTGTTGTGCAAGGACGAAGACTGGAGTTTGGGTCCCTACCACCATTGTAAAAATCTAGGAATGGCTGTATGCACCCATAATCCCAGCGCTGAGAGGCAGACACAGGACCTCGAGGGCTGGCTGTCCCTTCTAGCTGAACTGGCACTGGATGTTGGCTTGGTTGGTAAAGCGGTTGCTCTGCATACCTAAGGACCTGGATTCGGATCTCGGGGTTCAGTAGAGAACTGTCAGGGAAGACACCGGGTGTCAGTCTGTCTTCCACATGCAGATGCACATATGTATGCACACACACAAGAACACATACATAGCACACACACTGCAATAAACATGATTATAAATAAAGCCTTCCACTTCTTCTATACCGGATTTCCCTGTTTCGGTTATGTTAACAGGCGGGCTGGGTGTTGTTGGAAGGCAGTGTTGCTCTGTGGTATTGGGAGTGTTAGTTTACTAGCCTAAGTCCTTCACGAGCTCATGTGTAGTGTGCAGTGAGAACTAGTGTACAGAGGGATGGTAATGTCTTTTTACCACAGGTGAACTTGCAAAGGGATCTGTCTCGTCAGTAGTGGGGATGCAGCATAGTACTGCGACCAGTGCCCTGTTAGGGACTTCCCACTTAGATAAAGCCATATCCGTGACTAGGCCAAGTCAGAGTGAAGCCAAGTTTATTAAAGTAGAAATATGTGATGTGTGTACTTTAGACTTAAGAATGAGGGGGAGAGAGAGAGAGAGAGATTATGTTACTTAAGAAAAGGACACTGCATACTCCAAGTCAGGCTCCTGGTTTCTTAAAGAGTTGCTCTTAGGTATCTTCACAGTGGCTGTAACTTTCTAAGTTATGCTATTTAAAGGCTCTAATTTAAAAGATTTAAAGGATCTCCTGTGTATGAAAAGTATGACCCGGTTTACTTAGTTTTCCTAAAGCACAGCCTTAGAAATGAAATGCAGTGGTCTCGTGGAAGGTGCTGTTTAGGGCTGGGGATGGAAGAGGAGCCCTAATACAGGTACAGCCAAGGCTCCAGACATTCTGGCCGGGAGTGAGCACTGGCCTTGTCTTTGCCTCTGTGGACAGTTTCGTTTTTATGAGTTGACTTGACATTTTTAACTACCAGCCTGCAGGAAACATAAACTAGATCTCAGAGCGAGGGGCTTCATTCCCTTCCTATGTTCTTGTACGTTTTTCTTCTTTCTATCCGGTCTCTTTCTTGGTGGTGTAGAGATGGGTTGAGTAGATGCATGGCATACCTGGTAGCTCACTGGGCAAACTTTCCAGGAAAATGGAAAGATCAGGTGACACCGAGCTCCAGCCCCAGGCTGGTCCTTACGTAAGCAAAGCAGATGGCCCCGCCTCAGTGCTAAGATGTCCTCACTCTCTCCTGACTCAGGCTTTCTGGGGTTGTTACATGCTCCATGAGCACTTGACACGTCCAGCAGAATGCAGTTCACCTGAGAGCCACATGGTGGCAGTCACCCAAAGCTCCCGTGTTGTGTTTCTTCTGAGCCTGAGGTGCTGAAGTATGATAGAAAGCACACACCTCCTCCTCCTCTTGCTCCTCCTTGTCCTCTTGCTCTTCCTCCTCCTCTTTCTCTTCCCCCTCCTCCTCATTCTCTTCTTCCTCCTCCTCTTTCTTTCTTCAATATTTTTTCAGCGTATGGGTGTTTTGCTTGCATGCATATCTGTGCAGCCACATGCCCCAGATGCCCTTGGAGGCCAGAAGAAGGCGAGGAATCCTCTAGAACTGGAGTTAGAGATGGTTGTGAGCCGCCATGTGGGTTCTGGGAATGAAACCTGGGTTCTCTGGAAGAATAGTCAGTGTTCTTTTTGGGGGGCGTGGGGGGGTCTTTTTTAATTGGAAAAAGAAAAACACTTTTCTTACAATATATTCTGATCATACTCTCTCCTGGATTCTTCCCAACTTTGTGCCTGCCCAACTCCACACCCGTTTTTCTCTCTTTAAAAAGCAAGCAAACAGAAACTCAAGAAACTACGCACACGTGCACGCATAGCGTGCGCACACACACACATGCACACACACAATGCACACATACAAAATTAGAAACCAGAATATACAAACAAAAGACCAATAAGACGAAAAATGTCCAAACAAAGCTATCTGAGACAAAAAGTCTACAAAAATACCATTGAGTCTGTTTTGTGGTTTTGTGTTGGCCAACATCTACTCCTGGACATGGAACCTACCCTGCAGTGTAATTAATGTACCCAAGGAGATGCGTTGGAGAGGAGTGATTTTTCCTTTGAAGATGGGTACCAGTTGCAGATAGTTTCTTGGTTAGGGGTGGAGCCGTCCACTCCCCGCTCTCAGCATTGGGACCCTGTCTGCAGTCATTCTTAACCACTGAGCCATGTCTTCAGACTCTTACATATTATAAAAATATGAATATACATTATTTAAAAGTTAACAAAAGTGATGAAACACCACCCTGAAATAACTCTTTCTGGTTTTTGAGACAGGGTTTCTCTGTGTAGCCTTAGTTGTATTAGAACTCACTACATAGACCAGGCTGGCCTTAAACTCAGACCTGCTTGCCTCTGCCTCTGCCTCTGAGGTGTTGGGGTTAAAAGGGGTTTTCCCTTTTTCTTTCTTTCTTTTATTGTTTTTGTTTTGTTTTGTTTTGAAGAGGGAGGGTCTCACTATGTAACTCTGGTTGTCCTGGAATTCACTCTGTAGACCAGGCTGGCCTTGAACTCACAAAGATCCACTGCCTCTGCCTCCTAAGTGCTAGGGTTAAAAACATGCAAAACATGTGCACCATCACACCCAGTCCATAGCCATTCTCCTTTAAGTAAACTGTATAGATCCCCCCATGCTACTTAACCTGCTTCCTTCACTTACTGCTAGGTCCTAAATATAAATGTTTTAGAAATTTGGTGTCATGTGACTGTGGTCTGTTGATGTTCTAACAGCCCCATATTGTAACAGATTCACTTTGTGCTCCGGTCCTTAGGATCAAGACCTCAAACCCCAGAGGAACTTCATCGTCAACATGACTTGCAGGTTTTGCTGGCAGCTTCCCGAAACAGACTATGAGTGTACCAATTCCACCAGCTGCATGACAGTGGCCTGTCCTCGGCAGCGCTATCTTGCCAACTGCACGGTGCGAGACCACATTCATTGCTTGGGTAAGGAGCAGAGTCCGAGGGAACTGTAAGCAAGCTTTCTCAGGTCTAAGACAAATTGAAGCTCACGGGGATTAGCTGCCGGTCAGTGCAGATGGACTGTTACCCATCTGAGGTAGCAGGTTCTCCCCTGCTCCGTCTTCGCAGAGGTGACTCATCTTCTGAACTTACACCCTGCTTCCTTTCAGGAAACTGTCTGCCCCGTAACCTTGTCTTCCAGAATGACTGCCTTCATTAACTTCCCAGTAATGGGTAGCACACGCTGTTCTTGATAACTCAGCTCTTATCTAGTATCTGCTGGATTCTACTAACAGTTGCTAGGTTAATTTACATTGCTTATAGCAACCCTCTGTAGCCCTAAGGTCCTTTCCCGGGTTGAGAACTCCATTTTCTTTGGAAGATCTTTGATGACGAACAGAACATTGTTGGTGTGTGTGTGTTGGGGTGGGGGCACGTGGAGGTCTGGAATTGGTATTGTATGCCTTCCTTGATGCTCTCCACTCTGTGCAGAGTGCACCAATCCCAGCTCTCACTCGTCAGCTGACCCGGGCCTTTCCTGTCCCTGACTCCTCAGTGCTAGGATTGTGTGCCCGCGCAGCTTGTCCGTGAGCTCTGGAGATGCAAACCCTGGTTCCCATGCTTGCACGCATGCACTTTATCCCTGGAGCTGGCGCTCCAGCCCTCCCAGACAGAACTTCTAAAATGCACTTGAGTCAGAGTGGGGGGTCCTTTCAGAACCAGCCCCTTCAGCCTGTGTTGTTTTTCTATTCTGGGTTCATAAAGACAAAGGCATTTTCTTTTAAAAACCAAGTTTGACTTTTCATGTTTAGGTCTATGATCCTTCTGGAATTCATTTGGTAGATGATTTAAGGTGGATTCAGTTTTATATTTATCTCCACATGGTTAGCTCTAAGTTAACTAATATAGGCACTGCATTTTTTCACTAAATGGTAAGAATTTAGTTTTATGTCGTTATGTTGTTTGACATAGTAAATGTTTTTATAAAAAGATTTTAACTTCTTTCATATTCTAAATTACAAGACCAGGGTTCATAAGTAAGTCTCTGTGAGAGTGGTATTTTATGTACCCATGGTTTGTTTTGTTTTTGTTGTGTAAGGTAACCGGACTTTCCCCAAACTGCTGTATTGCAACTGGACCGGAGGCTATAAGTGGTCAACTGCTCTGGCTCTGAGGTACGCTTTGGTCCTGCTGAGTTTAAATGCTCCTAGGGTGTCCTTGGGGTTCATGGAATCTTCTAAACATTATACTCAACCAGTCTGGTCTTCTCCTGAGCCTCCCACTTACTACTTAGGTAGATGCTAAGAGACAAGAGTGGAACAGTAGATGGAGCTCTGTGGAATTGAGTAGCGTTAGCTGCCCCCCCACCATGTGACTTGCTGGAACCACTGTTACACGCTCTTAGAGACAGCCAGGGTTTCACAGCCTGCAGCCACATGAGTCCCTAAAATGCTGCAGACTGTTTGATACAAGTCTGTAATGCATATTGTCAGTGATTTACTATAGACAGTAGAAGTGTGCCCAAACTGAAAACTAGAAAAATAAAGGAAAAAGTTTTAATTTGAACATTTTTGTTTTGCTGTGTGTGTGTATGTGTACATGAATAAGTGGGTATGAGTGTTGCCCAGCATAAATGTGGAGGCCAGCAGATAATCCTGTGGAGTTGATTCTCTCCTTCCCCTTCTGCTTGGGTTCTAGGGATTAGACAAGGGACTAGGCTTTTGATGCAAGCACCTGTACCTACTAAGCCATCTAGTTGCCCCCCAAAAAAGATTTTAAATTACCTATAATTTTGCTGTCTAGACAATTGTATACCTATAACTCTTGCATAAAAATGAGTGGATATTAGGGAGAGATGGATGATTCAGTGTGTGGAGTACTTGCTGCACAGGCATGAGAGCCTGAGTTCAGATCCCAGTAGCCACTGCAGCAGTGCATGCTGGGTCCAGTGGTTCCCAGGGGCTGGGTGAGCTTTGGGTGCAGTCAGGTGTTGACCGAGGTTTCTGTCCCACCTGGTTCTGCAGTCATTCAGTCCCAAAGAAATACACAGGGGTCTACATTAATTATAAACTGGTTGGCCTATTAGCTCAGGCTTCTTATTAACTCTTATAACTTATATTAGCCCATAATTCTTGTCTGTGTTAGCCATGTGGCTTGGTACCTTTTTCAGCAAGGCAGTGACATCTTGCTTGCTCTGTGTCTGGGTGATGACTGTAGACTGATTCTTTCCTCTTCCCAGAATTCTCATCACCCCACCTCTACTTCCTGCCTGGTCGCCCCGCCTATAGTCAGGGATTAGGTGATTAATAAGAGAAAAGGCAGCTCAGGTGAACCCCTAGCCCTGCTCTGCACACACATACCACACACTGCACGCACAGAAGGAAAGGAAATACACTTGTGTATTATTAAGCTTTCAACAGTGTCTAAAAGAAGTGTACTGGCTCTTCCCACGGAGGGAGAAACCAGGAGGACTTCAATGAAAGATGTTGGAAAGTTAGACCCTGAACATCTGAAGTCTTAGGCTCAAGACGCCAAGGCCTGTAGTGTGTGACGCTGGGCAGGGTTCCCCTTCCGTCTACTGTTGACATTTTGGGCCAAATTCTTTGTCTTGGGGCTGTCCTGTGCCTACTGGGATGCCTGCTGCCTCCTGATCTCCTACCACTAACTGTCAGTTCTGGTAGTCAGAATCTCTGCAGATGTTGCCGAAGGTCCCCCTTGGTGGCAACAGTGCCTCTGTGTTAGGATCTAGGCTGAGGAAAGAGAAGGACCCTGTCTGGAAAAGGGATAATTGAAAACTAAAAGAAGAATCCATGGTGGAACTCAGAAACACAAGTACGATCCAGTAACTGGCTGTCCATCGGCTTTATCTGCAGCGGCTGAAATTAAAACTCACGGCTGACTTTCAAATTGCTCTGTTCGTTGATTTTGCTTTTTGAGATAGGTTCCTACCACCTAGTTCTGGCTGGCCTGGAACTTACGATGTCATCCAGACAAGCCTCAACCTCACAGTGATCCTATCTCAGCCTCCAAGCACTGGGGTTACAGGTGTGAGCCACCCAGCCTGGTAAAACAACAAACCATATCTCATCTTAATTTAAAGTAGTGTGGTCTTACAGAAAGATTGCAAGGATAGCATTCCCATGACACCGTCTCCTGGGATCCCTTCGGCTGTCAGCATTTACACCACTCGCTGCACTGAACAGCTGACTGGAATTGTGAACACCTTTTGTCACAGCTCAGCCTAGGCTATTCAGAATGTTCACCCCGAAGACAAGATGTCTGCAGTTTTGCTCCAGAATGCTCTTGGTTCCTCGGCCCCTCAGATACCAAAGTCATGGGCACTCCAGGTCCCTTTTATCAAGCAGTATAGTGCTTGCACAGACCCGTGCACATCCCATGCCTTCACCTCCCATCTTTAGATGGCCCATGCCATCCAGTGTAAATGCTGTCGTTTGTGGTTTAGGGAGTAGTGACAGGAAAATGTTGTGCTTGCTCAGTACAGATGCAGGCTTTTTTCTTATGTATTCCATTCATTTGACTGAGATGCAGAACCTTCCTTTGGATACAGGCTGCTCTGCACTGGGGGAGGGTTTGGACCCCAGCAGAGTTGGCCATGGGTGGGTGCCTGCTGGAGCTAGTCCATGCCCCCACCCTTTGCACTGTTACGTATGCTTGAGCCTTTCCCTTGTATTCCAGCTTGTTAGATCTTAGAATGTAAAGGAACTTTAAGAATCCCTCTCTAGGGAGAAGTAACTAAGATCAGGTGATTGATCTGGGTCTGCCAGGTGTGTCAGGAGCCTGAGACTCAGTTTCTGACTCCACTCCAGCACAGCAAGCTGGGGCCCCGCAGTGAGGAAACGCTGGCTTTCAGTAGAGCTAAAAATTGTGTTTCCTAATGTTCCCTGCTACCAAGAATCGAGCCCAGGGTGTCACACATGCTGAATTCTTTGTTTATTTTTGCCTTCTTGTCCGTGATTGTTTGGTGTTGTAAATGTATAATCACGAGGGAGATCCTCTGGGACCCTTTCCCGCCGTGGTGCTAACTCCCGACAGCACCTGCGGAGTCGGGACCGCTCTGTTTCTCTCTGCAGCGTCACCCTTGGGGGATTCGGAGCGGATCGCTTCTACCTGGGCCAGTGGCGTGAGGGCCTCGGCAAGCTCTTCAGCTTCGGTGGCCTGGGGATATGGACGCTAATCGATGTTCTGCTGATTGGAGTTGGCTATGTGGGACCGGCGGATGGCTCTTTGTACATTTAACTGTGGTTACGTACTTCAGAGAGCAGCAGACAGGACAAGTCCTTTGTGTGGAAATGGACGTGGTGTGAGAGGTGTATTTATGTTTTTAATGTACAGCATCTGTACTTGGCTTGCCTTGATGAAGGTAAAATAAAGAAATGGAACACTGAACCTCGACTACCTAGAGTCTATTTTTTTATTTGCCTGAAATCCCTTTTTTTTTCTTTTTTTCTTTTGTTTCTGTGAATTAAAAAAAAAGAAAAAAAGAGAACCTTAATATTAAAGCCAGAAAAACAAAATGGGGACAATCCCTGTTGAAAGTCCTGTCTGAGTCCTGCCGTTTCCCATTATCTGCCACCCTCAGGTCCTTCAGCTTCAGCCATCAGGGATGGGCGGGTTACTCTGTCAGCTAAAGATATTCCCACAGACGCCCATCATCCGTAAGTCACGCGTGGAGCGCCATCCAGTGTGACCTGTCCGCAGAGAAATAGTTCTGCTGAGCTGGTCATGTTGGGTTCTGTCAGCAGCATGAACAGTTGCAGAAGTCCTGAAAAATCAATGAAAATGCAGACCGCTTTATATCCAGAACAGCTTCCTGTGCTGAAATGTTGAATAACTATCATAGCTTGCTTACAGAAGTAGGACGTTGGTTCTTCCCCAGCACACCGCTCCATTCTAACAGGTAGTGGTCGTAGTTACCTGGATCATTGACACAACGGAAGTATTTTTTTTTTTAAATGGACTTCTGTGTGGCAAGGAGTTTTGAATGTTTACAGATCTGTTGGAGGCCTTTCACGGAAGAGAGAATAATAATAATAATAGTCCAGAAGGAGCCTTGCTGAACGCTGGATTTGAAACAGTAACATTAGTTCTGCTCTTCATATCGGCACAAGACGTTAGCCAACATGCCAGATCTAGAAGCCATACAGTATCCCCGGAGAATATATCTACAAATCTCATGGGGCAGCCAGCCGTGGTGCCTTGTGCCTGTCATCCTGGCATTTACAGCGACTTTGAGGATAGCCTGGATTATGTAGTACATTTCAGGCCAGACCGTCTACAGAGACAAACCCTGTCTCAAAGGGAAAATAATCCAGGGGGCAAGCTTCATATGATTTACTAAAGGTAGGCTGCCTGAAAGTGCCATCAGGTCGCTGTGGTGGCAATGACCCTTTCAGAAGGGGAGTCTTCTTCCAGGACGTGCTCCAAAGCTACAGACTGACAGACCTTGTCTCAAAAGCAAAAAGAAACCAACAACAACAAAAAACAATAAAAAGAATGGGAGTCTTCTGTGATCTCTGATAAGGAGTGTGGGTGTAGCTAGGAGCAGTTCCAGTTCTGGCCACTAGAAGGCGCCTCCCCCTTATGTTTTTGTTCCAGTGCTGTTTGCTGATATTGCTAAATTTTGCGTTTCCACCCAGGAGCTGGCCTTGTGTGGAACACAGCAGCGCTTGCAGCCGTGTAGACTTTTCTTTCTAAGGATCAGTGATTACTTCACTGTGAGACTTGGTCGAGCAGGTATTTATGTAGAGAGTAACTTCTTTTTTCCTAGAAGCAGCCTTTTGCCAACGATCTCTTCCTCCCCTTAGCTCTTTGAAAATGACTGTAAGCGTTTTCATTTGAACAGCCACCTGAGGTGGAACAAGTAAAGTGACTTTGGGATGTGACTAACTTAAAGGTGGTCATGAAAGAAATAATTAACAACTCGCTGGACGGTTGGTCATCCTTATGGCCTCAGGGGTCTCGGACAACAAAGCGGTTTTTTAAAAGGGGGAAATGAAAACATTGAGGAAAAAGGAGTCCCAAGTGAACTTCCTCCCCAAATACTACAAAGTTTGCCGGAAGCGATAGCTTTTGGCACCAGTAGAGCATTAGCCCATGGTGTGCTCAGAGGCCTACTCTGAGATCTGAGACAGAGTCTTTCAAATTGTTTAAACAAGTTCACAAAGAACTTGAAACAGTGATAAACTCAGGCCTGACCCCTGAGAGAACCCTTAGGAACAGCCGCGCTTGCAGAGGCTACCAGAGACGGCACCGTTCAGCACAGAGCCACGCGATCCTGCTGGCAGCAAGGGCCAGGTTTGGGTTTGACTTTCTGACTCTTCCACGCTCACTGGGCTGGTCTCATGGAAGCTGTAACTCGCTGTTTATGCTCCTAGTTTGTCCAGTTGGAGGCCTAGGTGGACCAAGATCAAAGCGCTGTAGTCCATCGAAAAGTACCTCGCGGTAACCATAGCCTGGAGACTATGCCACCTTCCAGTTTCCTTTTCCAAGTACGTTTGCTCATTATTTTTAAAATCAACTTCATTCTAATCTTCAGCACACATTTCTATATTAGTATTTTTTGTTACTATGTAGCATAACTGGCCTGTAACCACATTCCAACCGTTGAGGCCTTATTTCCATCTAAAACATGAGCACATTCTCCGCCAGCTGCATTTGGATTAGCCTTCTGGTCTACCCATAATTACCCACTAAGTGGGGCTAATAGCATCCAAAGGTCTCTCTACCCCACAGATCCAAACTCTTTCAAGTTTTTCCTGCAAACCAATTCCAAAGGCCATCATACGGTTAGGTCATCAAACCAGCAGCCCCGTTTCTCCTGGACCAATTGTCTACAACAGCTACTTTTATTCTTTCTGTGACCAAACGCCCAACAGCAACAACTTTGGGAATGAAAGACCTGTTTTGGCTTCTGGTTCCACAGAGGTTTCAGTCCACCAGGAAGATGTAGCATCCAGAGTAGCTACGTGAATAGATACAGGAGCGTGAGGCAGTTGCTATACATAACCTACGAACAGGAAGTGGAGAGCATGGACTAGAACCCCAGCTAGGTTTGTCCTTTACGGCCTAAAATCTATGCAGTCTTCAAAACAGTATATAAGTTAGGGAATGAGTATTCAAAACATGCGCCTCTAAGGGACAGTTCGGGTTCAATCCAGAACACCTTGTATATTGACTTGATAAGCTATAGAAGTTTAGTAGACATTCTTGAATCAGGTACTGAACTTACCTTCTATAAGCACAGTGTTTGCTCATAAGGGGGATGAAGTCTTGCTTCAGGTGAGCATAATTCATGCTGATGTGCTGCGAGAACAGCAAGAATGGCTCTCTGCTAAAGCCCACATGAAGAGCGGTGCCTAACAATTGGTGATCAATTGGGTGTGTTCAAGAGTACTCTGAATACCTACAAGCATTTCTAAAATTTTTTGGAAAGGTGATGGAGGGGCTAGAGAGATGCCACAGAAGTTAGTGCACACAACTGTTGCAGAGGTCCTGAGTAAGGTTGCCAGCACCCATGTTGGCTGGCCCAGAACTGCCTGTAACTTCAAGCTCGGGACAATCTGACACCCTCTTCTGGACTCTGCAGGCACCCGAATACCTAGGCACATACACAGATGCATGTATATACACACATACACAGAATTAAAATTAAATCTTTTAAAAGAGATTTTTAAATATTGGTAGAGAACAGTTAGAACTTAACATCTCTCTATTAAAAAAAAATTAAGACAGAGAAAATCGTGGGAATCAGCACATTATTCCCAAAACAGGCAAAACAAACAAACAAACAAAAACAAAGACCAGCAAACAAGAAAAAGAGAGAGAATGGCTTTATCTTTTCCCTCTTTCTGCTGAGAAGAGGCCAGGGAGAGGGCTGGTGACCATCAGGATGGAGACTCTGAAGCATGTGGAGTCTCCATGCAGGATCAGAGGCAGAAGCAAAGCCTGGGCTGTGAACACTATCACTCATGAGATAACCTCCCAACACAAGCCAGGGAAGCTTGGTCAGGATAGTGAGAAAATCCTAGCAGGTGAGCCAGGGTCCATGTAGTAGAGTAAAACTGCTTCCATTTCTCCATCACCTGTAGCTGTTAGCCCACAGGATGCTGAGTGGAACACAAAAAGAGAGAGAATGGGTTTATTCATGCAGTTGTGAAGTTGTCCGCATCACCCAAGAGCAAGAATAATTATAGAAAAGAAAAATAATGAGTATTGGCAAAAATGTGGAGAAATTACAACCCTCAGATACTGTTCTTGTGGTTATGAAATGAATCAACCATCTTGGAAAACAACATGACAGGTCTTAGGTGTGTTAAATAGAATGACCATGTGACTGGGGAATTATACTCTGAGGTGCAAGTCCAGAAGTGAAACTCTGCATACACTCACAACCCTGTCCACCATGACATCGTTCCTAATGGCAGCCGTGCAGAAACAACCCAAAGATCTCAGGCCTAGCCTAGCAGTCACTGACACCTGACTGTTGCTGGGAGCGGAAAGGCAGTTCTCGTCAGTGGGGTGATACCTGGTATAGCAACCACTCCCGTACCCGAGTGGTCAGCCAATATAAACTGGGACTCCGGTTTATTTGTGTGTTTTAGAAAGAGATAGGTGGAGAGGAGAATGTATATGAAGTTGAATAGGAAGGGAGGCAGCTGGGGGAGGGGTGATATGATAAGAAAATATTCATATATTGTATGTTTTTGGAAGAATAATTAAAATATATTTTTTAAATTTTGCATGAGGGGTTAGGACAGTGGTAGCATACGCCTTTAATCCCAGCACTTGGGAGGCAGAGGTAGGCAGATCTCTGTGAGTTCGAAGTCAGCCTAGTCTACAGACTTAGTTCCAGGACAGCCAGGGCTACATAGCAAAACCCTGTCTCAAAAACAAAACAAAACAAAACAAAACAAAAAAGATGAACTGACAATTAAGGAGCCTGCATGGGCCTGACCTAGGCCCTCTGCATGTATGTTATGGTTGTTTGTTCTTCTTGCAGGCCTCCTAACAGTGGGAGCAGAGCTGTCTCTGACTCTTTGCCTGCTTTTGGGACCCTATTCCTCATCCTGTGTTGCCTTGTCCAGGCTCAATAGGAGGGGAGGTGCCTAATTTTACTGCAACTTGGTGTGCCATGTTTGGTTGATATTCCTGGGAGGCCTGCCCTTTTCTGAAGAGAAAGGAGGAGGAGTGGATTGGAATGGGGGAGACTGAGAGGGGAGGAAGACGGGGAAACTGTGGTCAGGATGTAATATATGAGAGAAGACAGAAAACAATAAAAACCCTGAAAATTAAAAACTGAAAGGTTTCGTGGTCGTAGGGGCCATGCTTAGGGTCTTGCCTATGATAGGAGAGCACTCTACCACTGAGCCATATCTCCATCCCTTGGGATCATGTACTCTGGTGCCAAAAATCTATATTTGGCATAAAGATACTGATTTCATGAAGCCCTTCTGACAGGGAGGGGACATGGATTTGAACTCACTGGAACAAACACACTCAGGTTATGAATATGTAGCCCCCACATTTTGACACTTTACACCTTGTAGCACCAAGTATGAGCTCATGTTTATATTATAAATATATATTTATGCATTATATATTTATAGATAATATTTAACACATTATATATACATATATTTTCAAGATGTATTTTCTCTTAGCATGCTCAAGGCCTTAAGTTTGATACCTGGCTCCATTAAGTAAATAAGACTAATAAATTAATAAAATAAAGGATTATTTTAAATCCCTTTACTTATTGTCAGGTCCAAAGGAGACTCCCAATTCTCCAAACCCCAAAGACAGTCTAAATATCCAGAAATGGCTCATCCTGGACTATAAGTGGATTTCTAGTGGTTAAATAAAAGCCAGCATTCCCCAAGAACTTCTACCAAAAGGAGTTTTCCTCTACCAAAAGAAGTCATTTCCTTACCTCTGGCAGGACAAATGGCCATCTATGATGACCATCAGAATATCAGAGTTCATGCTGGCCTCCAGTCTTCTTCAGTGTCTGAATCCCTGTTACATATGCCAAAGTCCATGCTAGTAGCATCCTAGCCCTTCTCACCTCGCCCTGTCCTAAACTCCCTCCCACTCACGGGGTCCCCTCCCCAGCTACTTGTCCTCCTTATAACCCTGCTATTTTCTATATGTGTTCTCTCATCTTCTCTATGTTCCTTTCTCTTTGTCTCACCCCCATTCCCATTCTCCTAGTTCTGTTCCTGCTTCTCTCGTGGCCAAGTTCTCTACTCTAGACTTTTCCAGATAGCTCTGACAGTTCTCTCTAATATCTACAATAAAAACCTTGGCTATGCTATGGAGCAGTCATGTTGTTAGTTTTAGACTTATGAGATGACAATTACTGACTTGATTAGATTTATAGGTCCCTAGTAAGTTAATTAAATGCACCCCTGGATGTGTCTGTGAAGATGTTCCCAGAGGGTCTTAGCTAAGGGGGAAGACCAGCCCTGGATGTAGAAGGTACCATCCTAGAGGCTGAAGGCCTGGAGACCCTGGGAAAGTGCTGCAGGGGTGGATCTCACTGGTGTGTGCATTTCTGTATCTTCGCCTGTAGACATCAGACTCCAGGTATCTGAGTTAGGGTTTCTTTTGTTGTGAAGAGATACTATGGCCATGGAAACTCTTATAAAGGACAATCTATAATTGGGACTGGCTGACAGTTTCAGAGGTTTAGTCCATTATCATCACGGTAGGACATGGCGGTGTGCAGACAGATATGGAGCTACAGAAGCAGCTGAGAGTTTTACCTCTTGATCCAAAGGCAGCAGAAGGAGACTGTGTGCCACTCTGCATATACCTTGAGCACCTGAGACCTCAAAGCCTGCCCCAACAGTGACAAGCTTTCTCCCACAAGGCCACAACAACTTCACCAAGACCACACCTCCTAATAGTGTCATTCCCTATGGGCCAAACATTCAAACACATGAATCTATGGGAGACATACCCATTCAAGCCACCACGCCAGCTTCTTGAGTCTTTGCCTGAGGTCCTCCCTCGAGGGCTTCCAGGCCCTCAGCCTTGGAGTGGATGGCATCATTGATCTCTCTCCTGTGGCTTCCATTCCTGTGGACCAAGCACACCATGGTTTCCCTTGCTTTTCTGCCTGCACAGGGCCACTGGAGAGGTGTTCTGCCCCTGATGATGTGAGCCAGTCTATCCTATCTCTCATCATGGTCTATCTACCTATCTATCTGTCTATTTATCTATCTTTTTTTCTAGTGATTCTCCAGAGGACCCTAATTAATATATATCCTTTTATTCCCATTGTTCTGAGGCTCCTTTTGCTATCAACATCCTTTTTGTTTGGAAAAAAATCATCTGATCATGTTTTGTTTTGTTTTGGAGTAGAAAAACACATTTTCTTCAATTTCCTTCACCTGAAAACACCTTTATTTTACCTTCATTCCTGGAAGATGGTTTTGTTGAATATGTTATTCTGGGTGATGAGCTTTTTTGCTTGAGTGTTTACCTTTGTTGCTCTGCATGAGGTGTGCCTTTTTTTGGACAACCTTCAAGTTTTATTCTTTGCAAGCAATGGTGCAGTGAAACCACCAGACTGGACAGCTCCATGGGGGAGGAAGTTTATTGTAAATAAGAAATTGCTATGTGACTGTTACTCAGGTGTATAAACAGAGACTATGGTTCCATTTCCCAGCCACCCAGACCCAAATAATCACACAGAAACTATATTAATTACAACAGTGTTTGACCAATGGCTTAGGCGTATTCCTAGCTAGCTCTTACATCTTAAATTAATCCATTTCTATTAATCTGTGTTTTGCCACAAGACTGTGGCTTACCGGTAAGGTTCTGATGTCTTTCTTCTTCAAGAGCTACATGGCGTCTCTCTGAATCCGCTCTCTTTCCTCCTCTATCTCTGCTTGGATTTTCTTCATTGTTATATTCTGCCCTGCCATGGCCAAAGCAACTTCTTTATAAACTAATGATAATAAAACTTATTCACAGCATACAGAGGGGAATCCCACGCAGGTGTTGGAGAGAGAATAGCTGGAGACATTTGGAGGGCTTCAGAGCTGCCATGGCGCATGCTCACGAGGGTGGGGTGAGTGGCTAGTCATGAAAAGAACAGGGTGAGGGTAGCTGCAGGGAGGGAGTTGTGCAAGCCAGAAGAGTCTGAAAACTGGCGTTCATGCCTACAAAGCCCAGGAACTTTGATATGCATTACAGGTACAGGTTCAAAGGAGCCTTGGGTTACCTGGGGTTGTGATATGTAACTAGATGCCCCATTTGCTTGAGGGGGGAGGGAAGGATTAGGGAAGTGGCTCTCGCTCTGAGGATGGTGGGTGCCCGCTTTTATCTATCTGGCCAGCAGATTTTCTTTTCGTCCTGTCAGCATCTAGTCTGAGCTGAGCCCAGGCTGTCATTTTGGGGGGTTGGAACCTAATAATTTTTGCCTTCCGTTTTAAACAATTTGACTTCAAGTTAGTAGACATGTTTTGGGGCTACTGTCATGGTGATATACTGTGGTATCTTACTCCATTCCCTTTTGGTATCTTGGCTTTGGGTCCTCTGAGATGCTTGACTCTGGTTTATTGCTAGTTTTGAAACAGTCTTAGCTATTATCTCTTCACGTGTAGCTTCTGCTCTGTTCTGTGGCTCCACTTACACATATGTTGGTCTATCTAATTAATGGTGCCCTGTAGCTCTTGAATAGTCTGTGCTGTTTTTATTGTATTTTCTCCTATTTGAATGATTTCTATTTTTGTAATTTCAAGGGTTTTGTTTTGTTTTTTAAAATTTATCAAAAGCTGTATTTATTCTACTTACATATCTAATTTTCATTGGTGACGTGTGTGTGTGTGTGTGTGTACATGTGTGCCTAGTGTTCTGCTTTGCTATTACAATCCCCATCTCTCAGACACAATTCCCATCTCTTCATGCTGGTCGACTCACTCCTGCTGCTTTCAGCAATGCATTAACATAGTCATCAGAGTTGTTTTATAATTCCCATCTGGTTGTTCCAACTCCCTGGGCCATGACGTCTCATTCTGTAACTTACCCCATCTCAAGATGGCCCCCTCCTCCTTTTTTCTTCAGATGAGTTCTTTGATGAAGGCCCAAGCATCATTTGTATGAACTCAGATAACTACGGTCAGCAAATGCTCATGATGTTCTAGCCTGCTTTTAGTGCAAGGTAGAGTCAGCCTAGCAGGGGACTGAGGTGGGTTTGGCTTCTGTCATTGCTAACTGCTGCCCTTAGCACAGCCACAGCCTCACAGTTCTCTGCCCGTCTGCTTTGTGCTTAGATGGTGACTAGACAGGGAAGTGGTTTTCCTGGAGCTCCGCATGTCTGTGTCACAGAGGGCTTTTTGTACCCTTACTTCTTCTTCAGGGCAGAATGTCGGCTTGTTGCTGAGTGTTGGCCTTATGGCAGGGGTGGTTTTCTCTGCTGTTCTGCTATTGTTCTCAGATCCTAAACCTTAGTGTGGGGCTTTCGAGGTTTTTCTGCCTCTCCCTCCCATGGTAGCTAACTTCTGCCTTGTGTCTGCTGCGGTTCTTATACAGGTGTTTTCCCCTCTACCTGCTGGCAGCAGACCTCTGCTTGGGATTGGTGTACGAACCTGCTAAGTTGTTTCCTGTCTTTCTTTCTTTGAAATGAGTCGCTTTTGTCTCTGGTCCTCTTATTGGGTCTTTCCCTGTGTGCTAGGGGTTCAAGGCTGCTTCTGCCTCTCCCAGAGACAGATAGGTTCGCGTCTGTTTTTCTTCAGAAGCAAGGAATTTTACCAGAGTGGGGCTTTTGCAGCGTGGAATTGGGAAGGGCTGGGGCTGATAGACCTGCACACTCAAAGCCTGTAAGATTGGGGCTCCTTAGTCTTCTCCAAGATGCAGACATTTTCACTAGTAACCCCGGGGGTGAACAGTCTCCTCCAGGTCAGCTTCTGCCCTGCTGCAAACTTGCATTTCAGCCTAAACTTGACGCTGATTTCCTGCTAAAATTTACCTAATGCCCTCACACCTAATGGTGGCTATAGGCATCTCCCATGCCCTGCCAAAGGGTGCGATGAAGCGGTTTGAACCCAATTTCCTAGTAGGACCAGGTCTACTTGAAATTCAGCTTATTTGATGTTTTGGATCCTCAGATCTCTGCTAGTTCAAAACAATAACAACAGCAAAGTATAATTTTGGTATATTCTGTGCGTTTTTGTAACTGATCTCTGCAGCTTTCCCCGTTCTAGATGAATGATAGCAAGAAGAAAAGGTTGTTAATCAAAATTGCTGCCGCTGAAACTTGTCTGACGATCTGTCTATCATTGTACTACTGTTGTTGTTGTTGTGGTGGTGGTGGTGGTTTTCTCAGTTATATTGCTTTAGTGCAGTGGTTCTCAACCTTCCCAATGCTGCTACCCTTAATACAGTTCCTCATGTTGTGGTGACCCCCAACCATAAAATTATTTTCATTGCTACTTCATAACTGTAATTTTACTACCGCTATGAATTGTAATGTAAATATCTGTGTTCTCCAATGGTCTTTGGCAACCCCTGGGACAGGGTCTTTGGACCATCCAAGAGGTCATGATCCACAATTTGAGAACCGGTGTTTTAGACTGAGAAAATGGTTTTGTTTGTTTGGTTGGTTTTTATTTTTTTTGAGACAGGGTTTCTCTGTAACTTTGGAGCCTGTCCATTTTTAAGCTGTGTGACCTGTCTTTCTTCTCATTTGCAACATAGGTTGTCAGCAGAGCCAGGGGTAAAGATTATTCCCTTAAAAGAAATCTCAGGGTTGATATGTGATTAGAGGGCCACTTAACTTCTCTTTGCTTTGGAAATTCTCAAATTGTCTCATTTAAATTTTTGTGGGGTCTCTGCAGTCAACCAAGGCAGCATGTCCCATAGGTTCATAAGAAAACATGAAATGTGTTGTCTTTGGTTAAAAAAATTATGTGTGTGTTAGATCTGTCTATCTGGCCTAGCTAGTATGAACATAAAGACAGACATTTTTGTGATTACCCAATGTTCCAACTTCTATGACTTCTATGAGTATGTAACTAATTACTTTAAGTCTTAGTGGTTTAAAACAGTTCTTTATTTTCCAAGATTCCTGTGGATTTGGCATTTGGATAGGCACAGCAGAATGTGTGTGACCTCACAGAGGGAGACTCAGAGGCTGGAGCCATAATCATGTGATGATCTCTGAGTCACATGCTGGAGGCTCCTCAGCATTGGTCTCTTCAGGTGGGTGTGGTTTGGCTCAGCCCCAGTGTGGTTGAACTTTGACCCCCTAAATGTTTCTGTCCATTAGGCATGATTCCAGTGTGCAGATGTTAAGAGGTGGTGGAGTTTCAGGAGGCGGACTCTAGTGGGATTTGTTCAGGTTATGGGGTGTACTGTCCTTGGAGGGACTAAGGTGGTTTCTGTGGGATCCCGAGCCAGTCCTTGCAGCAGTGAGCTATTATAAAAGAGTGAGCCAGACTCCTGAGTCACTCTCTGACTGCTTTTTATCACCATGATCTCCCCTTTGCATATGTGCCCAAGATGCCTTCGCCACAATGGCCTCATCAGAGCCAAGTCAAGAGCAGTGCCATGTTCTTAGATTTCCAGAAATGAAAACTAAATGTGTGTTTGGCTCCATTCTTTCATAGAACTCACCTCAAATACTCCTTTCATAATAGGAAGCAGGCTACTGCTGTTGGCTAGGCAACAGCTGTATGGCCCATGCTAACTCAGCTCGTAAGTCATGCATCAGAGGTCATTCAACAGGCCATTGGTTGATCCAGTCACAAATCCCCACCCACATTTAGGGGAAATAGACAAACT
This sequence comes from Arvicola amphibius, assembly GCF_903992535.2. Classification (NCBI taxonomy): domain Eukaryota; kingdom Metazoa; phylum Chordata; class Mammalia; order Rodentia; family Cricetidae; genus Arvicola; species Arvicola amphibius. The sequence goes on from NC_052058.2 coordinate 137,938,781, forward strand.
TTAGCTCTTAATGAGGGAAATAAAAAGATTTGAGAAAAATCAATACAAAACTAGAGCTATTTTTATAAAATACAATTTGTCATAACCAATCTGTAAGAGATGGTGAAGAAGAAAGAAAGCTGACTACAGTTGCCTAGGAACCTGCTCAGAACCTATTAGAATTTTCTAGTTCTTTCCCCCCATGATCTGTTGTTGTGAGACTTGCTGATAGATATGAAGAAAAGTCTATTCATTCTAGATAAGGACTGACAATAGACCAAGGTAATGATTCCTCCCGAGTCTACCATAGTGCATCAGGAGCATGAATAACTTACAGGTAGCTGGATCACTGGAAAGCCAGCCATGAGTGATGAGGACTCATGAGAGCTACAACCCTCGAGCTCCCTGGTCCATATGTAGTGAGATTGGCAGGTCAGACAGTCTCTTCTCCCCAGCAGTCCTTATGTAACCCTGGGGAGGGATCATGAACCTTGTATACTTCAGGAACTTCCTGAGATTTGTGAATGGTTTACTTCCTGAATCTTAAAAGCCTTCCATAGCCAGGCATGGTGGCACACACCTTTAATTCCAGCACTCAGGAAGCAGGGGCAGGTTGTTCTCTGAGTTTAGGGCCAGCCTGGTCTACAAAGTGAGTTCCCAGAGGCCCCTCCATGATGGAATGCACTCAGATGATGTATTAGTTTTCACTTACTTTTTTGTTTGTGACAGCCAGTGTCCTGTTAGGAGCTCCTAGCTCATTTTTGTCATCAAGCATTTGTTAATCCAGTGTCCTGTTTTGAGTCAGGTCAGTGAAACCACTTTCATCAAAGTTGTGTGGATGAAATCAGAAGGGGCTGGCATGAGCTTGCCCAGCACAATGCCTTCTCCTCACAGAAATGCTTCTTCCCTGACTGAAACCTAGGAAATCTTTTCAGCAAATCATTTTAGAATCTGAACTGAGTTTAGAAGTTTTCTTGAATCAAGAGAATAACATAGACCAGTGGGCTGTTCAAATTTCTTCTTTCTGTTTGTTTTTAAAATATTGCCCCCAATATTAATATTGTCTAAATCAAGAGTTATCCAAAGTGGACAGTGCAATTTTGAATTATCCTTGGTGAAGTATAACATCCCTGGTGAAATACAGCCAGTCTTCCACAGTCCACACCCAGAGATTCAGCCAACTGCAAATGAAAATATGAAAAAAAAACATCAAAAAACAAAACAAGCTGTAGGAGCCTGCTCCCAAAAAGTCAGTTAGGGTTCCTGGACTAGGGGGACGTTAATGCTAAGGAAATGTCAGATGACATTTTCTCAGGCAGTATAAGGACAGAGGAGGGTTAGGAAGGGAAACTGCTGGCCTGCAGAAGAGACCTTGAGTGTCATCATAAGCGAAGAAGAACTTGGCTTAGGAAGGAAAGGCTGGGGAACAGCGCTGGTGTGCACAGAGTGCACGGAGTGTGCCCTTGCTGCCAGTGTTCCTAAAAAAAATATTTGTTGACTTTTCCGGCCACAACCTCAGATTCTGTTTCACATTCATGCAATTTTTCAACTGCAAGCAGTCGATTCCCTGCTGCCCCGTTTGCACAAACATGTCTCTCCAGAATCATGACTCTGCCCAGGTAAGCCTGCGCTCCCCCACCCTTTGCAGGAGCTGCTGGCTAACTGTGGGTCAGGGAACAAGGGAGGGAGGTGGCCCTTGCCAAACCTCTCCTTTTGAGAAGATTTTCTTTTGGGACCCAAACTTTTGGAACTGAGCCAATAAAAATGTACAGAGAGGTAGAGGCAGTAGACAACAAGGCCAGACAAACAGGTGCTGGTACCACTTATGCTTTTCAGAGACAGGAACACATAAAACAGACCGCAACATAGTAACAGTCAAACACAGACCAAGACAAAGAGCGCTCATTCACTCACACCTTTTTAAATCTCTAGACTCACGGTTCCTTCCGCAGGGAACCAGGGACACACATCCTTCACACATTTTCAAAACCGGAGCAATTGCTGTTGGCCTTCCTAGTATCTCTAACCTTTAAGATATCTATAAGTAAATATACAAACTCTAAAAATTTACACAGTTTTGGACGCCCTACCTTGGCATGCCTACCTTTTAAAATATCTCTAAGTAAATGTACAAGCAACTGTCTACTATTCCTTAGATCCACAATTATATTAACACTTAAACTCAAGATACTTCTTATGTTCCCACACTGACTGTGCAGCTAGCTATTCATTTTTATTTACACCGCGCAACTGCTATTAATACTCCCGAAATTTACTTACTGTACTTTTACTTTTCCAAGGGCTCTTTTAACCTGCGGTGGCCTTTCGAAGATTCCCCTTCCCAGGCTGTACGACTGGGCAACCACCTGTAGGAGCCTGCTCCCACAAAGTCAGCTAGGGTTCCTGGATTGCGGGGACATTAAGGCTAAGGAAATGTCAGGTGAAAGAAACCGAGACAGGAAACACAGGAATCAGGAAGTCTGTTTGGTCATGCCCAAACAGCCAAACAACCCAGAGTTTATTTCAGAACTTGCTTGTATACAAAGCAAAACAAAGCACAGCACAGATGGTCAGTCAGTATCTAACCACAGACCATTCCTTTCCTTGAGTGAGCGGCCTCCTCTCCAACATGTGCTTGCTGCTCAGAAGCAGCCTTCCTTTCTATCTTGATGTTCCTGAGGTTTGGCGTCAGCAGTATCCTTTCTACTAGAGAGAGCATTCTTTTCTCATGGGCAAAATGCTCTTTCCCATGGGCTAAATCAGAAGTCTCTCCCAGCCCTCCAGGTTATTGGGAAAAGCAGAGCAGGCAAGCTTGAACTCAAATGACTTATAAGTCAGAATGGATTCCAGATGGAAACCGGGTCATACTTGGGCGACCACACAAACAAGTAAACAAAAAGACAGCACCTGCGTCTGTCCCAAGATGCCCAGGCTTCTCCTCCCTTTCCATCATTCCCTAGGCAACTTACATTTATATAATACATCTTGTCGGGTATCATAAGCCATCTCTAAAGGAATTCAAATATATAGGAGGGTGTGATGGATTATATGCAGACATGGTATCACTTATGTAAGAGACTCGACGGCCTGTGAATGTTGATGTGGGTGATTGTGGGGGAGGTATTCCTGGAGTCAATCCCTCCAGACCAACTGTAATGCCATTCTCATGAGTTAGAGTTGCTTTGTGGGGCAAGCTAGCATTCTGCCTGAAAGAAGCCCTAGCTTGGACCAAAACCAGCCCTGAGAACACCAGTCATTGGTAAAGAGGGAATGTCCAGAAGCCTCCTCTTCAGAAACTACCCTGTTGCAAGTTTGGACATAAGAACTCTCCTCTTCCTTATCTGCTTTCCCTGTCTCCAGGGCTACTATAAGAGGCCATCTATAGAGGGGACAGCCTGGTAGCTGGCTTGAGGAGAGCCTCTTCTGTCCCTCTGTCTAAATGGGCAACGCTTAGTTCACTAATGGGTTTGATGAAATCCTCGGATCTTAGCTTCAAACTTATCACCACAGACAATGCCTCAAGGGACCCGTGATAGTGAATATTGATGATCGAACAGACACGATGTGGAATCACCTGGAAGACAAACTTCTTGATGTGAATGGGAGGGGCTAACAGAGATGGGAGGACCCACTCCAGCTGTAGGCAGCACCATTAAATGGGCTGGGGCCCCCGAGTGAGTAAGAGGGAAGAGTGCGCTGAGCACCTGTGTTCCTGTCTCCCTGCTCCTCGCAGGGACAGTGTGACAGCCACCTCATGCTCCTCCCACCGTGCTTTCTCGGCCACGAGGGGCCGTACACTCAAATCGTAAGCCAGAACAAACTTCTACTTCCTTAAGTTGCTGTTGCCAGGTGTTTCGTCACAGCAACAAGGAGTAACTGGTACAGGTATCAACTGTGGGTGTGATTTTCAAGTCAGGATAAAAGAACACATACTGGAGAGAAATTCTATAAATTTAATTAATGTTGTAAAGCCTTTGCACCTACATTACAGTTACCCAGTATGCATGACTCTGGGGTCTCAACTGTATCATATGAAGACATCACCTGATGTAGCCTGCTGACTCAGGACTGCCAGGAATACATCTCCTGAAGTCTGTGGATGCCCCCCAGATGTGTGCACTGAAAACTAAACCTTTAAGTCCATTGTTGATGTATTCAGAAGAGGAACCCTTGGGAGGTGACTCTGGTGGTTCATGAGGGTAGGGATCCCAGGGTGGCATCAGTGGCTTTCCCAGAAGAGAAAGAGAGACCTGAGCTAGCATGCTTGCTCTGCCTCACCATGTGATGTCCCCCATCATATGAAGGTTCAGCATGCTCACCAGACACCTAGGCAGGCATGGGCACCACACTCTTGGACTTCCTAGCCTACAGAATTGCTAGCTCAGTTAACCTCTAGTCCTTTACTCGGCCTGCGGTATTCATACTTAGTAAAATAAAATGAACGAAGACAACTCTTTCACTGAAAAGAGGAAAGCTTTCTCAGGCTGCTGCAGTGAGGAAAACCTTCATTGTTAGTGACGCTAAGCCCTGAGAGACACACTTACTTGGGGCTCTAAATTTCCGCTTACTACAGGGAACTGTGGGGTAAGAGGAGTCCCTAGAGCCCCACGGTGCCAGCTGCAGAGGCCAGCCGTGGCCACCAGCTCTGCTTCCCACCGTGGATACCTTGTTCCAAGAGCTATCATGTCCCTGTTTCCAAAGTTATCCTCAGCCCCAGGGGTCACAGCTGCTTCCTGAAGTTTTGAATCTTAATTTTTTTAAGTACCCACATTTACCCTCTCCCCATTTCATTCTCCGTGTATGGATTAGCATCCTCTGGCTGACTGTCTGAAATGCCTCCAAATGCCAAGCCTTCTGAGCGTCCACACAGTGTGCCGAGGGTGTCAGAGCTGGGAGCATTTCAGAATAGTGACAGCCAACCAGTAAAGGCTGTGCAAATGTTTCCAAATCCAACACTCCTAAGCACTCCCGGTCCTGGGCATTTCAGATAGGGAGACTTTCCCTGAACTTGTATCAGCCCCGTTGTGTTGGGCACACCCAGTGTAGTTAGGGTTTGCTTGCTTTCAGAAGGGACCCTGCCTACTGCTTCCTCTGGCTGTGGAGGAGATGGAGACCTTTGCCCCCAGGTGTCACTCAGAGAGAACAGAAAGATGGCTGTTCCCTGAGCACACGGTGGCGCTCCCGCCCCAGCTCCAACTTCATCTTTTCCACGACAGAAAGAAATTCCTTCCCTGTTTAGGCCGCATGCCCCTTCTCACACATCAGCTGTTTCTACCTGAGCTGCCCCTCAGGATCAGCTACAGTGTGTAGCAGAGATGGGGCAATGGGTGTGTAGCCCATGAAAGGGGACCCTGGGAATTAGTTCAGCTAATACGAGGTCCCCTGTTGGAAACATTGTGGGTACTGCTTCCAAAAGCTTTGCCGGCCTGTGGCACTGATAAAAAAGGCAGCAGGCTTTGTTTTTGGTTGTTTGCTTTTAAGGCAGGGTCTTTCTATTATTTAGCCCTTGTTGTCCTGGAACTCACTCTATAGACCAGGTTGGCCTTGAACTCACAGAAATCCCCCTGCCTTCCTCTTCAGTGCTGGGATTAGTGTGCACACACAATAGGTTGCAGTTTGTTCTAATTCCCCCTCATCCCCTGAAGTGAGGTCAGAAACTTAGTGGATGGGTCAACCTGACCAGAAGGCAGGGCTAGCAGAGGAAATCAAAGAGGTTCCAAAGCTTTCAAAGGCATGGCTGTGATCTTTAACTACTTGGGGCATTGGTCTCTGCAAATTGGGAACGAGCTAGCTCAGGGGTTGATGCAGTCATTCAACAAGACCACATAAAACAATGCCAAAACTCCATACATGTCATCCATAATCCACTCTTTATGAATTAAAGGATTGCCCATTCTTATTAGAAGATGACCGTCTCTGCTCATGGCTTACAGCACCCTCCAGCATAGTATCCTGATTCTTGAGATATTTAAGGGAGAATCAGGCTGAGGACTGAGATGGCTCTCCAATTCATGGGCGTGGCCCTAGCCACAGAGCAGAACAATGTTGGGGTTTCCATGGGTAGGAACAGCTGCCTGTTGCAGGTGCTCCAGGCCTGGTATTTAGGGGAGCCCTATATAAGTGGGCAAGTGCCCCAAACAAGGCTACAAGTGTTTGCCCCTCGAGCCTTCTGTGGATTATAGTGAGCCCTTCAGAAGCTCCAAGAGACTGAGTGGTCTAGAAGGCAAGGACGTGTAACCCCAGCCAGAGCCAGAAGGCGTGGCCTTCTAAGAAGCCCTGCAGCGTCCCAGCCTCCTCGATCCTCCGGTCACTCCCGCTGCTCCAGCAAACCTAAACGGATGATCACAAGATTAATTGCCTGTCAGTTGCACCAAAACAATCCAATTGATTATGGCAAAGTTCACCTCGGCTATTTGTTATAACTGCCCTCCTGGATGTTTGTAAATTGCCGTGGCCACACCATCCTAACTGGCTATTAAAAAATGAGAACAAAGACATGGTGCCAACAGATGGAGCCACCTGGAGCATTTTTGTGGGAACCAGATGGTCACATTTAAGTTACCGGCATCATACCCCAGGGAACAACCCAACTTTCACTGGGAGGACCCAGGGTCTCGAAGGAAAGTTAAATTGTGTTTTGAATAGTTCAGTTACGATTAAAATGTTTCTGATAAAAATGCTGACTTGAAAGTTAGGGTGATTTCAGAGGTAATTGCCATCTCCCAGCAGGACTCAATGAGATGCCATTGCAGTAAATGCCCTCTTTAGTCAGGCTCTCCATCCTGGCGTTTACTCTGAGGAGACAGACTCCAGAGCCAAAGCCGTTCATCCTGCAACTGAAGGATCCAGCTGATCACATATCTGCTTGGATCCAGGTTAAGGGGATATCCCCTCTCCCATGTCACGGATGTCATATGCCTTGGCTCACATGCACACCCATGCTCACACTCAGCACACATTTGGATCCACCCAGACACTGTGTCTCCATTGGCAAGTGAGATATTGGGCATCTGATGGTGGCCAATCAGGGAACCATACACATTATAAACGTGGCTTCCAGGGTCTAGTTTGTAATTTCCAGTGTGTGACTTGGTGACAGCGGTTGGAGAAATGGCTCCAGAGGTTAAAAGCACATACTGCTTTTGCAGAGGCCCTGGGTTCCCATTCCCAGCGCCCACATCCGGAGACCCACAGCCAGATGTAATGCTAGCTCCAGAGGGTCTGATGCCTCTGTGAGCACCTGCACTCCCATGGACATCCCCTCGCTCACACACGTACACCTAACTGAAAATAAAATAAATCTTACTAAAATGGGTAAGACAGGAAGAAGGGAGAGGAAGTGAGGAGAGCAGATAGAAGGCTTTAAAGGAGAGGCCTGTGGCAATCAGGTGCCATTGTTGTCCCAAGTGGCCCGAGCATGTTAAAGTACAGCTCCAGTGTCACACTTATGGCATGGGATCCAAATGGTATTACATGAGACCATATATGCTTAGACTATATACTTCAAAAGGCTAAGTAACTGTGCCAGGTTTGGCTAGTAGTATCTGTTTAAAACTGATTTCCCTTGTATTTTGGACAATACATTTCTGTTTGGGGCAAAAAATAAAAAAAGCAAAAACAAAGCAAACCGAAAAGCAAACTGCCTCTCCATACTTGCTTCATGAGGTCTGCGCCAGGTCAGAACATTGCCTTAGTGGGTAGACAGACTGAGGGGGGAAAACAGGGTTCTGGTGAGTACCATGTTTGCTTAACATCTGTGAATACTCAGAAGCCAAAGGATGCTGGCACACTATTGACATAACCAACGGTGTGTGCTTAGAACCCTGGTTTTGCCTCTCGTTCCATGTATATATCTTTGATCTCAGTCAAGATTCCAGGCTGAAGTCAGAGTGTTCGGTCAGTGAACCCCAGAGTCAGGGTGCGCCCCAGGCAGGTTTGAGGCTCCAGCCTCCTGTCCCATAGAGAGAAGGTGCCCTGTGGGTGGGATCATCACAGCCACCGCCCATGTCAATGTGCATTTACATCTACAGACTCCTCTCGCACTGTCCTTTCTGCCCTATAGAGCTGGTTGGTGGCTACTCCCTCCTTCGTGCTTCTGTTCCCGAAGCCTCTGAAGGTCACTCTGCCCACTGCTTGAGTCTTCCAGGGCCATGTACTGCCTTCATTGCGCCATTTGTACTAGGGTATAGGCCTATCTGACTGCACAGCACCCGGGACTGAATGGGAGTGGGTGTTCTTCTGGACACTCTCATGAGCTGCTAGGATGGTCTGGTGGGTGCAGGAAGGCCAGACTAAGGGCTTAGAAGAGATGAGCTGTCCAAGGCAGGTCCTGTCTCTGCCAGACAAGAGAGCAGGTGGAAGGTGGGCTGACTGACTGGGGAAGGGTTTCTGGTGTGTTGGAATTTTAGGAAGATCAAAGCAGGGGAAATGCCATATCGAAGCATACCATTTAGAGGGGCATATGGCTGCTCATGGAACTCAATCAAAGGCCAAAAAGCCCTTTCCCCACCCCCAGACTACAATATCCACATGTTATACCCAAAGTCTAGATCCCCCAAACATCACCACGAGACCATATCTGATGCAAAAGCAGAGTCTTTATTGCGAGTTAACACGGGTCGCTCCTGTTGGTCTGAAGCAACAGCAGCAGCAGGAATAGCACAGGAGAGACCTGGAGTGGCAAACAGAAGGGGTTTATGTAGGAGAAGAGGCTTAGGGAATTCCAAGCCTCTGGACTTGTGATTGGCTGCCCCTAGTCGGGTGAGGGGAATTCCAGACTTTCAGGCGTGGGATTGGCTGCTCCCTATGATGTAAAGGGGCTTTCCAGGCCTGAGGAGAAGTCCCAACTGCCAGTAACTGCCTGAGGGGAATTCCAAGCCTCTAGGGCCTCACTGATTGGTCAATTTTTCCTGCTCGCGGATTGACTGGTTTTGTGTCAGAGGCAGAGATGATGGCTCTAATTCTGGGGCCAAACTGTGTTTTTTTCTTTAGTTCTTTTTACCTTTTTGACCCTAGTTTCGGGATCAGTGTGAATATCTTTGGTGTGCTCTGAATCTAGGGGCTTAGTTCATTCTTTGGTTCTGGTTTAGGGGCCAGGGACTTTTCTCTGGCCCTAGGTTTGGGGACAAAATATCTCTTTCCCTGGCTCTGGTCCCATTTTCAGGGTGTGTTTCTTCCGCTGTGTTGGGGCTTGGAGTAGGTACAGGGTCTATGTAGGAGCTGTGGATCAGGGATTTTCTGGGGCCTGGGTCTCTCACACAACCTTCAGGATTCGGAATCCCTAGACCCACATTGAGGTCAGCTGCTCTTCTGATGGGGTGTAGAAAGATAAGTCATGGGCTGAACTGTCCAAGCAGAGCTGGAGAGACTATATCCCTGCCCAGTGCCAAACTCAACTAACTGCCTTTCTTAAAGCACCAGAGTTTCCTGAGCAACGCCTCCCAGGCTGCCTGTCTGCCTGCTCGCTGGGGGCTGTTTCCTCGTCCACGATTAACTGCCTTTTCCAGGAAAATGGGGCTGATGACATGGTGTGCGTGTGAAAAACTAAGAAAACAAGGCTGGTGACAGAGTTAGCATGTAAAAGTATGGCAGTGCTCTTCCCGGCCGGGTCGCAGGGATTGCAGTGACAACCGGAACGCAGTCAATAGAACAAAGCAGTTGCCCATGCTGTCGGTGTAGACTGCAGCTGGCGTGGGAAGGGTCACCTTTCTATCCCCATTAGCATGCCCCTATGCAGCCCCAAACCTTCTGCAAGACTTGCAGGACCACCTCTGCCCTGGCTGCAGCCACACACCTTGGGTTCCCTCAAATGATGGACGGTAACCGATGAGTCAGCTAAGCCCTTTCTTCCCCAAGCTGTTTTATCACAGCGATAGGAAGCGGATCAGAACGCTCACTGTCTTGAGCCAGAGCAGAGAGATGAGTGACACCAGCTCAGACTTTGGTTTTTTTTTTAATATTTATTTATTTATTTATTATGTATACAATGTTCTGTCTGTGTGTATGCCTGCAGGCCAGAAGAGGGCGCCAGACCTCATTACAGATGGTTGTGACACCATGTGGTTGCTGGGAATTGAACTCAGGACCTTTGGAAGAGCAGGCAATGCTCTTAACCACTGAGCCATCTCTCCAGCCCCTTGGTTGGGTTTTTTATTCTTGTTTTCAGTCAGGGTTTTTCTGTGTAACTTCCCTGACTGTTCTAGAACTCGTTTTGTAGACCAAGGTGAACTCAAACTCACAGAGATCTGCCTGCCTCTCAGTGTATTCACACAAAACTGTACATTGACACACATCCATATATAGATATCTGTAACTATAGATACATAGACACACATGTACACATGCACATTTATGTAGGGATGTATATCAGTGTGTGTGCTGGTATTTTTCTATCCATCCCTTTATTTATTTTTTTAATTTTTTACTTTATTTTTAACATAATCTTGTTTTACGATCCCAGTTCCCTCTCCTTTCCATCCTCCTGCTCCCTACCCTACCCACACCCACTCCTCAGAGAGGGTAAGGTCTCACATGGGGAGTCAACAAAGTCTGTCACATCATTTGAGGCAGGACCAAGGCCCTCCCCACTGTATCTAGGCTGAGCAAAGTATCCCTCCATAGGGAATGGGCTCCAAAGAGCCAGTTCGTGCACTAGGGATAAATACTAGTTCCACTGCCAGTGATCCCACAGACTGACCAAGCCACATAGCTGTCACCCACATTCAGAGGGCCTCGTTCAGTCTTATGCATGTTCCCCAGCTGTCAGTCCCACCAGCTCGGGTCAGCTGTTTCTGTGGGCTTCCCCATCATGATCGTGACCTTTTCTAAATGACCTTCTGGTGACTTGGAGCCTTCCTTACACCCTTTCATCTGTCTTTCATTAAGAGACCAAGAAAAGGCACATTGACCAACAAGTCTGTGGTTTGGTGACTTGGCCACACTTGGGATAAAGGCAGAGGTAAAAAGAGGAAGAATTGAATTCACAGATCCTGGACAGCAGGATCCCACAGTCCAGCCATTCCTGCCAGGCCGGCTTTCTCAGACTAAACCAGACGGGGTTTGGGGGAAAGGGGGTCTCGGGATGAGGCCAGCAGACAGAGGCAGTAGGAACGGGGCTGGGAGGGGTGGCTAGAAGCAGGGGGAGTCTAGGGTGGGGGAATCTCTTCTGAGACCTTCCTTATATCCCCTTCAGGTCCTCCTGAGTTTGATTTGTCAGAGAAAGACCTTGTTCCTTTGAGGACCTGTCGCAGTGTGAAGTTTGCTAAGGCCTGGACTGTTCAACCTAGGGTGGGCCCCGGCAACCAGGAGCCAGGGAGTGGAAAGGAAAGGACCTAGCTGGAAGAAGGGGATCATCTTGGCAGTGGCCAGGACCTGGGAATGACACTGACTACACATCCCTAGGGTCTCTGCCTGTGTCTCTGAGCTAAGCTCACAGGCATGCTTGGGGATCATTTTCTCAGAACCTTTCCCTAATGCCTTGCCTTGGGCACTGACCCCGCCCAAGCTGAACCCTGGTCGGTGCTTGTGAGGCTCGGTGCAGTTTCATTCCCTGGACAGCCCAGGATGCAGGCCAGCAGCCGGCAGAAACCTCAACCAAGGCTCTGTTCCCAGGCAGCTGGCTGCTTGGTAGCAGTGATCACACCCTCGCCAAGGATGCCCTAGAAGGTCACAGGGGTGGGTATGGGGAATGTTTCTATCTCTACAAGGAAATAGCTCATCTGGAGTTTATGTTAGAGGCTCTTTGGTCCCTGGGAAACATGCAAGAGTAAGATCAGATGGCTTGCCTGCATTTAGTTTTCCGTGGGGGAAGGCTGGGCTATCTGATAGTGTCCTGTGATCTGGGCCCGCTGCTGGTTCCCAGGAATAGGCTTTCCCAGAGAGTGTACAGCGGGCCCCAGCAGAGTTGCTTCAGCTATCGGGTTCTGTCCTGGCTTCCATGACTCGGTCCCACCCTCACTGGACCCCTGATGCATCGGGCATGCACGAGTGGTTGATGCTAGGCTCAGAGTCCCTTTGCCAGCCAGTCGTGAGGTGAGGGCTTTGCAGCTAGCACATCTAGGTATGGTTGCCTGATAACGGTCTTCTTAACTGGCCACTGTTTTGGGAACAAAACAGTGGTCACCAAGACACGCATTGCTCTAAGATGCATAGGACACGGTTACACTGTTGTTCAGGAGTACGGCTGCTTCCAGGCTGATGAAAGGTAGATGAGGTCACAGTGGAAGACAGGAGAGACAGATGGAGCCAATGGAGGTTCCTCCTGCCCCAGGTTCCACGCCAGGGGGCCATCAGAAGGGGCCAGTTCTGGCTGGAAAGACGCTCAGCACCCTGGGCATGCTGCCCAAGGCCTCTGTCCCAGGGCTGGCCTGCAGCTGGTTTGTATTGCTCAAGGAGAGCCAACTCTCAAGTGGTCTGGAATTTTGTGAACCAGTTGTTATACACATGTAATTAATTATGTGAACTTGCAATTAAGTATGTTGTATGAAAACAAACACTATGAAAACAAACATTTCCTAATTATTTTGACCACATTTTTAAAAATACTTTTGCTCAGGGCCTGTATCTGTGTCTTGTATCAATTCAAAGGAAACTGGAGATATTGGTCACAAGACATCTATCCCTTCTAAACCCGTGTTCTTGATGGGTTGGTGACTGGAAATTAGCAGTGGAAGGGATATTTACACCATGGGAATTGGCCAGCACTACAAGTAAAGACTTGGCTGTTGCTTTGTTGATTTTCTAGATTGTAATGGGAAAATAGTAATACAGATTCAACTTAAAAAGTTGGTCATGGAATCATACATGGTAGGCTGGATCTAATCAGGAGATAGACATCACTGGGGAATTCAATATAGAATTACTAACCACAGTAAAAAGGACCACTTATTAGAGGACTTAGGGAACCCACACTTGAAAGAAGCTGTTATGGACGCAGACTTTGTTGGACAGAATGAGATTCAGCTACAGGATGGTAGAGAAGGGATTCACTTTTCTGAGAGCAAAGTGGGCAGGCTGGAAATAGGTGATCAGCAATTGAAATTCGGGGTCTGTGGATGCTGAGTGGGGAGGCTGCACAGAGGTGCCTGCCACTCTTGTGGCCTGAGTCACCAGGCTTTATGGTGGGGCTGGGTACTGGTACCTGAGCAGGGAAGGCTGACCCAGCAAAGCTGCAGATGGGCAGCGAGCTGAGCCAGATGCCCCAGCAGACTCCACTGGATCTCCTCACATCTGCTCTGCATTGCCGACTCCTCCCTCAGTCACCCAGAAACATCAGAGAGCCCCATCCACAATCTATCATGGGTTCGATTATTTAAATTAATTCACATAGGTTCTCTTGCAGTTTGGGGATCAGAAACTTCAAATATCACTTTGCCTGTAGTCGTCAAGGCAGTAGAAGGGCCACTCTGCTGTGGCCTTGGACCCTGTAAAGATTTGTCACTCATATTGCTTTAATAGAACACTGATTGGCCAGTGGCTAGGCAGGAAGTATAGGCAGGGCAACCAGACCAGGAGAATTCTGGGAAGAGGAAAGGCAGAGACTAGTAACCAGCCAGATGCAGATGAAGCAAGATGAGAATGCTGCACTGAGAAAAGGTACCAAGTCACGAGGCTAAACAGACAAAAATTATGAGTTAATTTAAGTTGTAAGAGCTAGTTAATAATATACCTGAGCTAATAGGCCAAACAGTTTATAATTAATATAAACCTCTGTGTGTTTCTTTGGGACTGAATGACTGCAGAACCCGGCAAGACAGTAACTTCCATCTACACCACTCCCTCGGGCTCTAGGAGGGAACCACTTCCTTGCCCCCTAGGCAGCTTGAAGTCATATTTCTATTGTCAAAAGTAGCAGCTCTGGGCTGACAAGATGGCTCAGTAGGTAAAAGCACTTGTTTGCCAAGCCTGACAACTTGAGTTCTAGGCCAGGGACATGCATGGAAGAAAAAGAGGACTGACTTCTGAATGAAAGAAGAAACAAAAGGAAAGGACATGACAGCCCCTAGGTATGGTGAAGGAGAGAGGAAAAGGGAGAGGCAGAGGCAGAGACTATGGGCAAGTCCAGAGGGAACATGACCCTGAGCCTGGCCATGTGAGAAGCGGGGAGGGGAGAAGAGCCACCAACTAAAAGGGGCAGCCTGAGCCAAGAGACTGGCATAACCGAAATGCCTGAGCTATAAATGGGCCAAATGAGCTGCAGGAGGGAAGCCCAACCCAATACCTGGGCAGGAGAGTTCAAGTTACATGGTGAGGCATGCCAGGCAGGAGGGCCCTGTAACAGATAGACTAAGGGATGCTGGGAGAACCTGGCAGCCAGTGTCAGCTTTAATGTGTTAATGGGTATCTCAGTCATTGCCCCAGGGTTGAGAATTGATAATAAGCCCAGTGGTTGAGAATAAGACCACACTACAATTTTCAGTCAAATTTGAAGCAAGCTTTAATTAAATACTGGCCAGGGTGGTGGATTCTGGCCCGGACCACTGTAGTGTTCCCAGAAAATGGCGAGACACATTTTGCAGACACTTATAAAGAGAAACCTGTAAAGCTATGCATTTTCTACCAGGTCCACTCAGGGGCAGGCATACAGCCTTACATATTTCTTGCATGCACCTCCCTCCCACATGTGATCAAGAGCATCTGGTGCAGCTGGCTCAAGCTTGTTTAGGGAGTGAAAACAAGTAGCTTTTTTTCATGAACAATAACCTCCAGCGTTTCAGGAGCTGCCTGTCCTTGGGAAAGGGGCTTGCAGATCAGAGGCATTTTTGTTTCATGGATCTCTTGGGCACATTAATTAAAACTTAAAAGGTAACTTTGGTTCTCAGATTCAAAAGTTTCTCTCACCTACACATTCATACTGTGGCACACACCCATACATATACACCAAATATATGTAATATCATAGTTTTTCAGTAGCAGGTTGGCCTCCTCTGTGTCAAATATCTCTGTGTCCCTCCTAGGAAAATGGGCCTTGTTGAAATAGGTGTGGTCTTGTTGGAGGACATGTGTCCCAGTGGGGACAGGCTTTGAGGGCTCTTTGGTCAGGCTTCGCTTAGTGTGACACAGTACTTCCTGTTACCTCTGAGTCAACTCTCTCTCCAGCACCACAGCTGCCGGCACACTGCCCTGGTGATGATGGACTGAACCTCTGAACGGTAAGCTGCCACCTCAGTTAAATGTTTTCCTTTGTAAGAGTTGCTGTGCTCATGATGTCTCTTCACAGCAATAGAAACCCGAACTAAGACAGTCCCTGTCTAATCCTTAATCTAATGACATTTGTCATGTTCCCTTTACTATATACAGTAACAATCACAGGTTTTGTGGGTTAGGAGCAGTCTGTCTTTGGGGACACTACCTTATCACATATTTGAACGAGCATAATAAAAATGAACAAACAGAAAAATCTGAGAACATAATGTCTAGTGGCAGAAGGGTTAGAAACTTCCAGAACACTGACATGATCTAATTTAGGATAGAAGTCATCACAACCTTGACAAGTAAGTGAAGGTCCAACATTCGTTTCTCTGTCTTACTGACTGACATAAAAGAAAACCTCAGCCGGGCGGTGGTGGCGCACGCCTTTAATCCCAGCACTCGGGAGGCAGAGGCAGGCGGATCTCTGAGTTTGAGGCCAGCCTGGTCTACAAGAGCTAGTTCCAGGACAGGCTCTAGAAACTACAGGGAAACCCTGTCTCGAAAAACCAAAAAAAAAAAAAAAAAAAAAAAAAAAAAAAAAAGAAATACAAAAAGAAAACCTCAGAGGGCTCCCATATCCAAAGCACACTCAATCACGGGTTAGCTGTGGGCACAAGAATTTGGCAAAACTCAACGAAAGTTCCAGGAGGCATGGTGAGTCACACCTGTAATCCCAGTACTGAGAAGTCTGAGAGAGGAGGATGAAGGAAGTTCCAGGCCAGCCTGGGGCTCATCTTCAAAAAGAAAAATGTAAAAACCTCAACAGAAGCAATCGGTGAGAACGAACTATTTGTGGAGCTTTAGGAGACGGACGTGCTGTCTACTAAGCTAACAAAGTACTAACTGTGGAGTGTGTATGCATGTGTGTGTGTTTTTGTGTTTGTATGTCTGTCTGTCTCTGTGTGTCTGTCTTTGTCTGTTTATGTGTGTGTACATGTGTGTGTGCCTGTTTGTCTCTGTCTGTCTCTCTTTCTCTCTGTGTGTGTATGTGTATCTGTCTATCTCTGTGTGTCTGTCTGTCTTTCTCTCTCTGTCTCTTTGTGTATGTGTGTCTGTTTGTCTCTCTCTTTGTGTCTGTCTGTCTGTCTCTGTGTCTGTCTGTCTGTATGTGTGTATTGTATGTGTGCACCTGGAGAGAGGGTCTTCCAGGACCATATGGACACCAAAATTCATGGCTCCTTAGAAAATGATGCAGTATTCACATATAACCCATAATAATACCCTTCCATGTATTTTACATGATCTTTATAGAACTTATAATATTAATACAGTGTAGAAGCATAAATGATTTTGTAAGCTATGGCTGGAAAGTAAATGCAAAGTCTTCCCCAAATTCTCGTCCCTGAGATGAGGCAGACATCACTAGCTGATCAGTAGCTGCAGAACTCTTCTTCACCAAAGATAAACTTAAACTTCGGCACACGTGGTGAAGGTTTCTGCCCACTCTTGAACACATTTGCAAGCTCGAAATGCAAAAATTACTCTGGGTCTGGTTTGTCTCGTGATTGGCCAAGCCATGGCCCATGTGATAGGTGAGAAGCAGGAGCCTTCCTGGGCATCTTCTGTAGTCAGCATAGACTTTCCTTAGTTCCTTGAAGGCCTTGGGGATGGGGTTGGAAGTCAGCCATTGGCACATAAAGAAAAGCTACCTCCTCCCTTGCCCCAAGTTCCCTAAGGACATGGAGAAAGTGTGTCAGCAAATGTCATTTCTTTGCTGATGGGTTCCTCATCCCTGATGAGCTAGCTAGCTCAGAGTGTGCTTTTTAGTTCTTGAGACTATTTTAAAAGGGAGGTGATGGCTCATGCAAAAGCACCATTTCTCCCAAAAGGCGATATTTTCATATGTTCTTGGGTCCTGCTAAGGGAGGCACACATTTAACTCCTAGAATTGGAAGGGAAACCTAGAACAAGACAGCTTTTAGGCCCCAGATCACCACAATGCTTTTAAAAAAAATTAAAAAGTGTGTATTATCCCATAGTTTCTCGGGGTTGGAAACCCAGGTGTCTTTTTAAACTACTTCTGACTCTGGTTCCCAAGGCCTTGCTAGGTGTCGGCCAGGGCTGCGGAGGAATCCGAAGGCTCCTTTGGAGGAGAAGCCTCCCATGCTGGCTCAATGAGAATCATTGAGGGCTCGAACTCGGGTTGTCAGGCCTCCGTGGCAAGTGCTCTTACCTGCTAAGCCATCTCTCCACCCCTCTTTTCTCTTTGTAAAGCTGATCATTTCAGGCATCTATTAGAGTATTGCAGTTCCAGGAAAGCTAATAAAATAATTTCATATTTTTTCTTAAGGGAAACTTTGACTTATATGAGTTTGAGTCCTACAAACCTGGACCTTTTCATGCAGAAGTCATTTTTTTTCTGGACCATGGGTACCAGCTAAGGGCCTAGTTAGAGCTGCCGGGATCTACTAGATTTGTGCTGGGGAGATCAATTGATGAAATCTATAAAATCTAGAAACTATAGCCCTACCAATAATATTAAAAGAGATGGCTGATTATGAGTACCCGATGCACCCAGTGCCCACATGGTACCTCACAACCACCAGCCACTCCAGTTCCAGGGGATCTGGGGCTGTCTTCTGATTCCTCCAGCACCGGGCACACACGCAGTACACTTACATACATGAAGTCAAATACTCACACACATGAAATAAAATAAGCCTTGCAAGAAAGAAGAAGAAAAGGACTCAGGGGCTGGAGAAATGGCTCAGCAGTTATGAGCACTTGTTACTCTTGCTAAGGACCCAGGTTTGGTTCCCAGCAATCACAGGTAGCTCAAAACCATCCATGACTCCAGTTTCAGGGGCTCCCACACCCCTTCTGACCTCTTCAGGCACCAGACATACACATGGTGCACAAACATAAATTCAGGCAAAACACTCACATGCATAACAAAATAAATATATAAATCCAATATGTAAATTCTGGGACTCAGGAGGCTGAGGTTCCAGAACCATCACAGAGGCCCAGACATTCTCCATGCAGACACTTGCCTTGCCTGGCCTGGCACTCCTTAAGTCCCAGTGTTGTCACAACCCATGCAATGTCCGATGGGGGTCTAGCAGCATGCTGTGAAAGATGCTTGCTTAGAAGGCAGCACTTCACAAGGTAGAGGCTGTGTAAAACTCATAGACGATATTTAAGAAAATATTATGGGGTGCCGGGCGGTGGTGGCGCACGCCTTTAATCCCAGCACTTGGGAGGCAGAGGCAGACAGATCTCTGTGAGTTCGAGGCCAGCCTGGTCTACAAGAGCTAGTTCCAGGACAGGCTCCAAAGCCACAGAGAAACCCTGTCTCGAAAAACCAAAAAAAAAAAAAAAAAAAAAAAAAAGAGAGAGAGAAAATATTATGGGGAGCCCTCACTGTGACTTGGGTGCTCCAGAGAAATAAAACCAAGAGGAGATATATGTGTGTGGTGGGGGCAGGGATTAGATTCTGTCGCCTGATAAATGCTGAGAAGATCTATGAAAAGCCATCTTCTGAAGGCTGGGGCTGGAGCTCAGTCCCAGAAGCAGAAAATCTCAGAACCTCACAGACCAATGATGTGGTGCCCATGTAAGACCAAAGGCCCAAGAGCAAGTCCAAAGGCCAAAGAACCTGGATGCTGATGTTCAAGGGCGGAAACATGAGAAACATACCTGCTCTGGAAGGAAGAACCAGAGGGAGGAAGGGAGAGAGGGAGGAAGGGAGGGAGGGAGGGAGGGAGGGAGGGAGGGAGGGAGGGAGGGAGGGAGGGACTGTGAAGAGAGGCACAGACACAGAAGCTCCCTCCTGCCATTGTTCTGTTCGTTAGGGGACCCCCCCTCAACCCTACAAACTGAATGGTGCTGCACCCAAATTCAGGAGGCACCTTCTCCACAAAGTCTGATGACCCACATGTCAGTCTTCTTTGGAAACATTCGCTGTCACATGCTGACGTGTGCTTTCCCTGCTCCCTTGTCGTACCCCAATTTAGTCAAGTTGACATCCCAAGTTATCCATAGCTCTCAGGGTTGTCCACTACATTATATAAATAATGCATAAGTATATAAGTCTTCTGGATTTGGGGGTACACGTTGAAATGGATTATTAAAAATGTTACAGATCCCTGGTGGTAGCTGGCAGCAGGCCACATGGCAGCAGGCAGTGGGCAGGGGGTCCCAAGAGCAGCCAGTCCCAGGCAGGGATGGCTGCAGGTCCCCGAGTGGTGACTGTTCCCCAGGAAGGAAGACCATCATTGGCGGTGGGCAAGAGATAGAGACATGGATGGGCACACCATGCAGAGTGAGGTTGGATATTTATTCAGTGGGTTATGGAAGGGGAAGGGAGAAGGAGAGAAGAGTGGGGGAGAGAGGGAGATAGAAAGGGAGAAACAGAAGGGGGAAAGGGGAGAAGTGGGGAGAGGCAGAAGCTGCCTCTCTGAGAGGAAGATGGAAAAAGTCAGGCTGCAAGCTGAAGATCAGCCTGTCTCAGCAGACGGGGTGGAGGGGGAGTGGGCGGGGCTTGTCTCTTAAAGAGACAGAACAGATTATTACACACATAAGTAAATAAGGCAGAGTTTCTCAGGACTCCTAGGAGCATGGGACAGACAAACAGCACCTGGACTCTCAGAGAGCACAATGGGCCCACCAGAGGCACCCTTAACAGTTTTGACTGACAGTCTTGGAAGGGAGGACCACACTGGCTTTGGCAATTTTCTAATTGGTTCATTTTGAGGGGACAGGTGCAGGCTGGCCTCACTGGCCTAGAGAATATGTTGCTGCCAATGGTGCTTCAGGAATTCTCGGCTGCTGGTAAATATTACATTCCATCATATTCACAAAGAAGAAGGGAGGTTTAAACCTAAAAGTGCAATATATATCAAAGAGCTTCTTCTTGTCTCCCCCACAGAAGTCACAATATAAATGAAAGTGTTCTTTTGGTTTCTAAATTTATATGTATCTACAAGAGAAAAAAAAGAAAAAAGTATAAGTAACATTTCAAAATGTAGCCCCCAGTAGATGACATGAAGAACGTTCGGCAGAAACATTGCTTCTGTAATCCAAACTGGGGTCGGCAGGTATCCAGGCAGCAGACAATAATGACAATTATTTCAAATGCAAAGAGACAGCAGAAGCAAGGAGGAAGGCACTGCTAACTCAACTGGGCGTTGGGAATGCTTGTCTTGGTGATTTGATGACTGCTTTCAAAAGGCTTTAAGGAAATAGCATCTTTTATTTATGATAGGTGTTAGGTGTAGCTCGTCTGCTTGGAAATGATGGAACTTGATGTCGTTGAGCCATTCTGATTTTTCCATCACTCATGTCTGTTAGTCCCTAAAGTCTGCTTACCAGAGCTCAGAGGGAGACACTGGATCTGAAAACTACAACCACAGGACCTTTGAGGTGAGAAAGACAAACACTGTATTTGCTGAGTTCTTACTCCAGGCCGGGCAGGGAGCGTCTCTGGGAGGTGCTGCGATCACAACGCGCCTTCTCATTTCAGGGGAAAGGCAGGCACAGGCAGAGAAGTGTTCCAGTGAGTGGCCACCCACTCCTGGGTCTGGCCGGGTGTTCCACTCATTCCCTTCTGCCCAGTGCCATCCCATGACTGGAGCCCTTTCTACTGGGTAGGGCAGGGGGAACAGGAATGGGCTCGGTTTGTAGTAGAAGTGACCTTGTAGGGAATAATGCCCACCAGGTCACTTTTCAAATTTACATTAAAATATTTAGCATATTTAGCTGAGTAGGCGGCTATCTAGACACCGGTGCCTGTTGGCAAGGAAAGTTGGAGAACAGCTGACGGGTGAACAAAGGATGGGTCTTGGCACTACAGAAAGTCATCCCTAGTCCTGTAGCATGTTTTGAGCTTTCTGGGGGAAAGCTCTGCAGTTCGGAGTCTTCCCTCAGTACTCTTGGAGAGGATGTTCATGGTGTGTGCATGTACACTCATGTACACGGGTGTATGAGCATGCATGTGCAAATATTGTATGGTTAGTGGGCAGCCCTGACAACTGCCCCCATTCCATACAGCTGAAGAAAAAACAATCCTCCTATCACACAAGAATGGCACATCATGGACCAGTTATGTGTCCTTAGATAAGTGTCCTACCAACCTCACCTCTAAACCAGAGTGGAAGAAGTTCTTTGACTTCATCAGAAATTTTCTGCGGCATCACAGGCCTGCTAAGGTGGTCTGAGGGCCCCGTGATGGATGATCACCAGTGAGATAAGCAGGAAGAAGGGAGAAATGAGCTGGTTGTTGGTGAGCCCATCTCATCTCTCCATCTCAAGTGACGTCTTTGAGACATTCTTCATCCCTTCCCCAGGGAGCTAGGAAATGACTGGACTCCCCGGTACGTGTGTGGTTTAATATAAGTGCCCGTTAAATTTTCTCCTGCAATTTAGAGAGCTCTATCTGATTGGTTGTTTTGGTCAGCTTTGGGATATTGGTCTGAAAAAGGACCATAAATTTTGTTTTCAATTTTGTTTCTGCGCCTTTTATGCTTTAATAGGCCCCTGCAGACTTGTGGAGCCCAACGCTCAAGCTGGGGAGAGAAATGATTCCAGAGAAGAGTCATCTACCCCATGAAAGAATTGCCACCCCAGAAAGAGTCCTTCTTGACCTTTAAGGACATGAAGCTAGTTGGAACTCAGATAGTGTCATATGGAAGGTTCCTGTGCTTCATCTGTCCCTGTTCTTCTGCAGATTCCGTCTTCATTCCTTTCTCTGGGGCTCACTCCACTCTAGCTGCAGAGCTAGAATAAGCTATTGGAGAACTCACTTTGTTGGGAAGAGAAGGGACTGTGGAAGCTGGGCCAACCACAGCCTACCCTGGAGCTATTGATAGCTGCCCAGCTATGCCTGAAGCCCAATATTCGCCTGGATGTTCCCATTACACAAGCCAGTAAGTCCCTCCTGGCTCCCCCTTTTTTTGTTCACTGATTAGCATTTTGAATTGGAGTGTCATTATTTGCAATGAAAAGAGTTATGAATGACACAAATAGCACTGGAGCCCTTTTGAGTTCCAAATCCAGGTGTTCATCCAGTGTTCCTAGGATGTCACCACTGTCTTCCACTCCCTGTTCTTCCTTGAAAAAGTGCTCAAGAGGTTTGAAGAGCTGCTGCCTTCCGTCCTTGGTCCTACTCACATGGTGAGACCCCCAGGGACTCTCCTCTGTGCCCCAGCCTAGGTGCTTTACTCTAAAAGGACTTGCATACTGTTGCGGTTGGCAGACAGAGAAGTGGCACTCCCAAGCCTGTTGGAGCCCAAAAGATCTTAAGTCCCAGACATCAGACAATGAGCTTTTTACACTGTTTCATTTGGGATTTGCTTTGATTGGATTGTAACTGTATCCTGGAACTAGAAGTTTCTCTCCTGCCCACTAGTTCCTAAATAACCACTCTGAGTCTTCGTATCAACTGCAAACTGTTTGGCCTATTAGCTCAGGCTTATTATTAATTAGTTCTTACAATTGAAATTAAAGCATTTCTATTAGTTTATATTTGATGAAGGAGAGTTATCTGTCTATGTTACTTTCATTGGTTAATTAATAAAGAAAACTGCCTTGGCCCTTTAAGAGACAGAAAATTAGGTAGGCGGAGTAGACAGAACAGAATGCTGGGTAAGAGGAGTGGGGAGATGCTTCAGGCAGTCGCCATATGCAGTCGCCATGCTTCTCCTCTCTGAGATGGACGCAGGTTAAGATCTCTCCTGGTAAGCCACACCTCGTGGTGTTACACAGATTACTAAATATGGGTTAAAGGAAGATGTGAGAATTAGCCAATAAGAGGCTGAAACTATGGGCCAGGCAGTGTTTTAAAAGAATACAGTTTCCGTGTAATTATTTCGGGTATAAAGCTAGCCGGCGGCCGGGTGGCGGGATGCAGTCCTGCTGCTTCCTTCTACATATATTTCACCACAAAACTCATGGCTTTTGTTACACCACATCTTGCTTCTCCGGCTGCTGCTTGCATCTCTCTCAACTCCACCTTCTTTCTCCCTTTATTCAGTTTTACACTGTTGAGGTACCATGCTTGAAACTGATCTTCCTGCCTCCACTTCCAGCGTGTTGAGAATCACAGGCCTGGGCCACACATCTGGTTTATGACAAAGGCTTAAGCAAAAATTAAAAACAAAAAGAGGATAATTTCATAATACATATATACATATTGAAAGGACAGAAGGAGGAAAAGATAGAAAGAGAGATGGAGAGGGAGGGAAAGAGAGAGAGAGGGAGGGAAGGAAAGATTTGCCCATAATCAACATGTGCCTAGGACACGAGGAAGGGTTTGTGGAAGGACTGCACAGGAGATGGGAGTAAGTAGAAGTGGTTCTGGAATCCCAGGGATGCAGCCAGAGATGGGAACAAGAAGATGAAGGATTAAATCCACCCTCCTTGTTGCTGGGTGACAAGATAGCTCTGGGACTAAGAATAAATGCAAGTAGCAGTATTTCTGCTAAGTCAGCCCACAGAAGAAGGGGAGCTGGAGGGCTTTCTCCTCAGTGCTCCACGACTAATCACAGCTTGTAAACTGATGCATTTACTCTCAATTTGTTCATGGAATTTCTTTTCTTTCTTCTTTTTTTTTCTTTTTGGTTTCTCTGAGTATCTCTAGCTGGCCCACAACTCTCTCTGCAGACCAGGCTGGCTTCAAATTCACAGAGCGCTGGCATCACAGCAGCACCACCACCATCCAGCTCTTTCTTTTTGAAAGACAGGATCTTGCTATGCAGCCTAGGCTAGCCTCAAACTCATGATCCTCCTGCCTCAGTCTTCTGAAGGTTGGGATTGCAGACAAATACCATCATGCCCAAACCTATTTTGTTTTCCTGGTGAGTTGATACTGGCTGATTTTTTTTTAGAAATTCCTAAACAGTACAAAATGCATGGAAAGCACAGAGGTTGGCACCTTCTTCACACCTTGTTTGTTCAGTCTTTGCTGCTCTAGCAGAGATGGGATCGAGGTGGAGCCTCAGAGAACTGGGAAGCAACTAGACTGAGTTTTCTGCTGGGGGGTGGAGGGCAGGGAGTAGTGAGGGCCATGCAGGGAAGGCTGAAATGTAGGAAGACCAGACAGCGAAGAAGGCTGTTTTGGAAGGACTGGGTCCCGTTGTCCTAAACACCCATCATCCTCTGGTAGTTGGACTGTTATCTGTGAAAGTTGCCAATGTTAAAATGGAGTCACTAATACCCAAACCAAGCTCGATGAGTCTTGGAGGCTGTGAAGTGGAGGAATCTCATGCGTGCTTTGCAGAGGAGAAGAACCCCTGAAGAAGACTGCTGAATTTAACCTTGTAATCAAGGCCATGCCTCTGAGGACATCTGTCTAGTCACAGCCAGTCTGAACCATCACCTACACAACTGTGACTCAGGGAGATTCCTGTGAAGACGTGTCCGTGGCAACACTGAGTTGCTGGCTGTAGCTAGTAATGGGTAATCCATTCCTGTGCTGTTGATCTTTATTTCCAAGCATGGACTTCTCTTTTTCTTCCTTAGGTTTCCACTTTCTTCAGGCTCCCCCCCCTCCCCCCGAGATGTGAGCAGTCAGCATGCGTCTCTCAGACTCTAGTCCCTTGCTCATTCCTGAGCAGATTCGCTTTTCTCTGCCGAGTCTCTGGTTGCTGTTAGGTTGTCAAATCCACCCAACCGTGATCCAGACCAGACTATCACCAGCTGCCATGCTAGCTGCCATGGCAGGCCCTGCTGCCTCAGACTCCATTGGCCTTCGCTGGTCCTCCTTGCTGAGAATCTCAACCACAGGCCTGTCATGTCTCTTCACAGACAGTCCTCTTCAGCTGGGGCTGTAGCATGGCTTCTCACCATTTCCTAGGCCGTCACGCTTTCCCATGAGCCTTCAGCTCCCTACCCTCTTCAATCTCTGCCGCTCTGAAGGGCTGCTCAGAATTGCATTTGATATCGAGTGCACTTGTACAGGTCTCTACGCTCTTGAAATTCTTTGGTAGACTTTCTGCTTCTAACCTTCATCCCCTTTCTGGTAGGCCATTCCTTCCTCTTTCTTTTTCTTTCCTATTTTGTTTTGAGGTTTTACTTTGAAACTCAGGCTGGTTTCAACCTCAGTTCTCTCCTTCCTCACCCGGGGGTTAAGGGTGAGCTCCTTCTCCTCTTGTTGGCATGAAGCTCCTTTTTACATGCTATGCACATTAACCCTTGATCCACTATACATGGCAAATGTTGTTTCTCAATTAAAGGGTTATAGTGATATTTTCCCATGTTTTCTCCTGAGTCTTTCATGGCCGAGTTTTATGTTTAGACCTTTAAAATAGCTGGAATTTACTTTTGCATGTGATTTCTAAGGTTGGGCTCAAAGGTGCTGTTTCCCCCAAATCACCTAATACATGATAAATTAGTAATATTAATGCATATTGCTAATATATTAAAAGGGAAAAACTCATCCCGATTTGTTTATATTTGAAAATCTTTCACTTATCCTAATAAAAAAATCCTTCATAAGCAAAAATATAAGAAACATTCTCAGCCAAAATACTTAAGCTACTGAGTCAATATTGGCTCGTCCATGGTCAGAAATGCCCCACACTGGTGTAAAATGTTAAAGGTGGCAAAGCAGTGAGAGGTGGGGGTTGCGTGAAAACTTTTTTTAAAAATTTCTTTTCCAAAAGATGGAATTGCTCACACATAATAAACAAGCCACAGAAAACCCAGTACCACCGCGGAAATGTCACACGCATGTGCATTAACCAGGAGACTTTTGCATGTCTTTAATATCTACTGTATTTTGCCCTGCAACCACAGTCTGTCCCGAGGTCTTCATTTTTGCACACGAGGCCATCACTTGCCCAGCCTTCTGCTTCCCAGACACTCAGTCTCTGCTTTCCACTGCAGTGGTGGTGCCCCGTGGCTTGATCTGAGCCTGAGGCTCAAGGGAGAAGACTGATCGGTGAGGGAAATAGAGTGCCATTTGACCACGTAAGTCCTGTTCTTTGAGGAGCAATGTCATGTTCTAGAAACTGGCCTCCAGCTCTTCATCATCACCACCACCACCACCACCACCATAACCGCCAATACCACTACCATAACTGCCAATACCACCACCATAACCGCCAATACCACCACCATAACCGCCAATACCACCACCATAACCGCCAATACCACCACCATAACCGCCACCACCACCATCATGGTCATCACCATCACCATTTTGTCAAACAGGGGTCTCATGTAGCTCAGACTGGGTTCAAGTTTGTTATCTATCCAAGTCCGATCTTGAGTTTCTGGCCTTGCCACCTCTGATTCCTAGGTGCTGGGATTGCAGACAAGTCTTATTATATCCGGCTCAGGATAAACACAGCCATCTCCTCAAATATCTGTGACTCGTTTTTGATTAAAACACCTTTCAAAATCCTCTCTCTGGCCTTTGAAGAGCGGAGTGCACTCCTGACAGCTGTCATGGCCCCACTGTGCAGTATCTCACCAGCTCTCTCGTCTAACTGTCATGTTGTAGACCGGCAATATGATCTCCTCCTCCTTCATCTTGTTCCTTTGGTTTGGTTGTGATACAGCGTCTCATGATACAGCTCTAGCTGCCCTGGAACTTGTAATGTAGACGTAGCGGACCTCAAACTCAGAGACCCACCTGCTCCTAACTCCCTAGTTCTGGGGTTAGAAGATACGCTCCATCACATTCAGCCAACATGGCCTTCTTTGGGGGTTTACTGCCATTATCATTGGCACATTCTAAGAAATAATTTCAGACTCTCTGGGTTTTCTGCTGTACCCAAACCCATGACACCTCTCGGGTAACTTGGCATGTAAATCATATCTTGTCTATTCTGTCTGGAGAGTGAAGAAATGTAGGCCTTACTCAACGTGAGCTTGCTAGATCTCTGGGATTCCACAGTGCTCAGCACCAGTTTTGTTCTTGTTCTCAATTCCTACCCAGATGCTGGGCTGCTTTCGGCAGGTGCTTCATATATAATCATGTGCCTGCATTCTTCAGTGACTCACGGCACACTGGCACCTTTCCCCACCCTTCTTACGTGCCATGCCTTTGGCACAGCTTCCTGTTCATCTAGGTCTTCAGCACGTGGCTCATCTTTGCTATGGATCCTCCTCCCTCCCAGAGCTCTCCAACCCCTGGCTCCAGTATAAAGGGCTTCATAACCAGGCTGCAGCTCAGATGCAGTCCTGGGGCTGCTATTTGCTTGTCTAGATTGGAAGTTACTGGTTTCCCTTTGGTGGTTTTCTTTGTCTTGCTTTATTAAAATATTCTCTTTCTTTTAAAGAAGAAAATGCATCATCATTTAATGCTTATGTTTATGTCTGTGCATTTGTGTACATGCGTGTATATGTGCACATGTATGTGGGGGTGGGGGTGGGGGTATGCCTGTAGGTTTATGGGTGCACCTACCCATGCATGAGTATGGAAGACAGAGGTTGACGCTAAGTTTCTTCCTCTTTCCACCTAGGTCTTTGAGATAGGGTTTCTTATGGAACCTGGCCTTGCCATTTAGGCTAGTTTTGTTGTGTACCTAGGAAGCCCCCAGGAATGACCTGTCTTTACCCCCACAGTACTGGATTACAGATGTGCACCCCTACACTTGTACCCCCACAGTACTGGATTACAGATGTGCACCCCTACACTGTACCCCCACAGTACTGGATTACAGATGTGCATCCCTACACTGTACCCCCACAGTACTGGATTACAGATGTGCACCCCTACACTTGTACCCCCACAGTACTGGATTACAGATGTGCGCCCCTACACTTGTACCCCCACAGTACTGGATTACAGATGTGTGCCCCTACACTGTACCCCCACAGTACTGGATTACAGATGTGCACCCCTACACTGTACCCCCACAGTACTGGATTACAGATGTGCGCCCCTACACTGTACCCCCACAGTACTGGGTTACAGATGTATACCCCCTACACTTATACCCCCACAGTACTGGATTACAGATGTGTGCCCCTAAACTTGTTCCTCCACAGTACTGGGTTATAGATGTGCACCCCTACACTTATATTTCCACAGTACTGGATTATAGATGTGTGCCTCTACACTTGTACATTACTGGATTACAGATGTGCGCCCCTACACTTGTACCTCCACAGTACTGGATTACAGGTGTGCACCCCTACACTTGCTCTCTCTGGATGCTGGGGCTCCAGACTCAGATTCTCATGCTGTGCAGCAGGCACCTCAGCTGCTGAGGCACCTCCCTAGCCTAGGCTAGTGGTTTTTATTCAGAGGGGTCCCCGTGTGCGTCCTCTCTCACACTTGGCTGTCACTTTGGCCGCATTGTTGGGTTGATGCCATCTTCCTTCAGTCTTTGAAGTTTCTGTTCCATAGTTTCCAGCTCCTGGTGACACCGTAAGTCTTCTGCTTGTCTGATTCTCATTCCTTTGAGGGCGATCTGTCTTCTCCCTGCTGGCAGCTTTCTAGGATTTTCTTTTCTCTGTAAGATTTATCCAGGCTTTTCTGAAAATCCATCATGGGTGTTTAGATGGGATCACTGTGTCCCTCAGAATGCTTTCAGGTGCAAGTAATTGAACACCCACTGTGTGGCGACTTAGAAGATAAGGAGATGGATTGGCTAGCATGCTACCAAGCTCCGTGGCGGTGCAGTACTGGGCTGCTTTGGTCTTACAGTCAACCCCCACCGTCTCTCTGGCCTCTTTTCTGCCAGCCCTCTGCTAACCTCAGCTAACTGCCAGTCGGTGCTCCCAGGCCCTGCTCCCCATACTTTTGCCTTGCAATGTCCAGAGCAGAAGAGGGAAAGTATCTTTTCCTCATGCCTTGTTTTAAGAACACAGCAATCCATCACAGCATCCCTCCTGGGAGGATTTCCTAACATCTCATCATCTAGAATTGGGTCCTAAGTCTCCTCCATGCTTGTGGCCAGATCTGCCATGATTGTATTAGGCCGGTACAGGCCCAGGCTTTGGGCTGCACAAACAATTGTGGAGAACTGAAAAGTCCAGGTTGTGTTATAAGGAAGGAAGGAAGATGTCTGTTGAGCCTAGGCTATTTCTTGTCAAAATGTTTTCATGGTTCTTTCATGCTTTCAAACAGAGAATGAACCAAGATCATCTTACGGCTATGCCAAACAGTTCTAAACGTTTAGAAGTGTGTGTGTTCAGTTTGTTCGTTTAAGTAATGGTGTGATCTACAGATATGGTCTTCTTCAGAACAAGGATATAGAACCAGACAGGTAGATTAGGCACTAGAACCAGTCCTTGTGTAAATCTATCCCCATTAACATCTCCGTCCAACCCTCTATTACCTCACCAAGAAAACTGTGGTGTTACCTCATTAAATAAAAGTCTCTGTTTTCAAGCTACACAGAAAATAAATATCTTCCTTATACCCACAAGTCTTAAAAAACACATGGTCACAGTACACGTCTCACCACTAGGGGTCCCCCCCACGCTGTTCCTAGTCTTAATGCTCCACCCCTGAGTCCTGTTGTAAAGTGCCCTCCCAAACACTTTCCCCCTACATCCGATCAGCTGTGCCCATTGACTGGTATCATTCTCTCATAGAGGATGGGGTAGAGAGGGTCACTGGAGCCTCCCCAAGATTCTGGCTGCTCCTTCCCTCACCTCCCAGTAATTAGAATGCAGTTCCATCCTATGGCACATGGATGGTATCAGGAGAAGACTAGGGGAAGGGGCTCCATCTGTGAGGAAAGCCATCAGCCATGCTGGGTGAAGACTTCCTAGTATCTGCTCTGGGTCACCCACACTCCCATAGCCTCTCATACCCTGTGTGTGAGATAAACTCGCTGCTGAACTTTGGTGGAGTTATACTTTGGTCTGTTCCTGGAACCTCACAAAGAGCGGACAGACATTGTTTAAGTCTGCTGGGGTAGGAATTCTCACAGTGTAACCTGCAGGAAGGGCACTGAAACCGAGCCATGGCAAATTGAGCTTCATCCCCATCCAATATGCCCATGCCCACTGCCGCCCTGACAAGGGCACAGAAAGCCCAGCTATGCGGACACCTTAAAGTAAGAGGAACGTTTTCCCCCTCTTTGTTAACTAGAGTTAAAAGGCTTCCCCTGGGGGCCAGGCAGTGAAGGCACACAGCTTTAATCCCAGCACTGGGGAGCCAGAGGCTGGAGGAGCTCTGTGAGTCAGAGGCCAGCCCGGTCTACAGAATGAGTTCTAGGATAGGCTCCAAAGCTACAGAAACCCTGTCTTGAAAAATCAAACAAGCAACCAACAACCCTGTTTCAGTTGGGGAAAGTTGGGAACTCTTCAAGAGAAAAATAATGTCCTTAAGCATTTTATCTTTCGGTCAGCTGAGATTCAAAGCTGTCCCATGATCCATTTCTGCTCCTAGGATGTTTTCTTGCAGTGTGTTCTGAAAATTAGATGTATGGACTTTATTTCAAATAGCCTTTGGCCTGAGCAGAGGTTATGCATTCCTTTGTGAGATCAGGAATCATTTTGAAATTGCTAACAATGCCACATATGTATTTTTAAAAATCAAATACTTTAATTAAGCTCATAATAAAGTCTTTTTGCACTTCTCCAGTTCAACTTCAAATTCCCACTCCTCGGAGGGCCTTCTGAGCTCTTTAAGGAGGTTTTCCTCTACTTATCTCCTTATCTCTGTGTAATCGGGGCTACTGCTGGGTCTTGAGTTTTCCATTTTAGATACGCTTTACTCCATAAGTCAGCTGTGTGCTTCTGCCACGACACATCTGATACTGGCTGCCTTCACAGTGGAGAGAGTCCAAGACTCTATGAGCAATCTTGGTTTGGGTCTTTACACCATGATAACAGAGAAAGTGCCCACAACATAGGTTAGGAAGCACGTGCGCGCTTCAGAGACAGAGACAGACAGAGAGAGACACACAGAGAGAGACAGAGAGACAGAGTTTCATGTTGTTTTGTTTGTTTGTGGGAAGGGTAGGGTTTTGCTTTAATACCAAGTTGACCACAAACATTCTTTCTACCTCAGGCTAGTCTTGAACTCATGATCCTCCTGCCTCTACCTCCAAAGTGCTAGGAATCTCTCTCTCTCTCTCTCTCTCTCTCTCTCTCTCTCTCTCTCTGTGTGTGTGTGTGTGTGTGTGTGTGTATGTTCATTACTTTTTGTTTTACTTTAATAGAATTGACATTCTAGCTTTCACCAAATCCTTTCTTTGTACCATTCAGAGAAAGCCAACCCAGCTGACACCTTCACCTGTTCACCCTCCACGCTGAGAGAAAATACATTTTGTTAGGGGGCCTTAGCAAATGGATACATCCACTCATCGACCTGTCGTGTAGGTTTCTCCAGTTACTGTCGTATGTCGGTTGGGTGGGGTCTGGCTTATGTATCCAGCATCTTTCCAGGTGTGCTCCCTCCCGTCCCTTCCCACTGCCCAGTTCTCTTGTCCACCTTCAGCTCTGGTCCTCCCAGTCGCACCATTACCGAAGGGCGCTGACAAGTGCAAACACCATGCTAGCCACACACAGCGAGCCTTCTGTCCTAACTGGCCCATCCTAAGCCTGTTTACCACCCCGCCACCTCACCCCTGGCGTTGTGTGTTCTGCGCTCTCAGGGCATGTGCTGGATTTCCCATATCACACTTGTGCTTTCCCACGATGACAGGTCAACTGGACCTCTGCCACATCTCTCAGAGTTCCATGTCTATGATTGAGAAATGGTCCTATACTGATGTCAGCATCCCTTTGAGAAGGACACTGGAAAGTTCTCACTTTCCACAAGCCTGGGTCTTTCTGACGGAGATAAGTTACAGCACACACACCGAACCCTGAGCTCTGTTGCTTTCCAAGTCTCCGATTCTGGGCTCTCTCGTGTAGGCCGCTGGACTCCGTGTTCTTCTTCAACACACAGTGGAGAGCCTCGTCTCCTGGATGCTGGCATGATTACTGTTTCTCAGTTTGAGAAGAATTAGGCATACCGTTTCGTAGCTACTGTTTGTTCCAACACTGATTCATGTTCTATTTGATTGACTTCATGAAATAGCATCCATTTACAGAAGATGCATTGAGTAAGAAACAGATATTCACTGTTTGCTCATCAGAGTGAGCTTTCTAAACCTTTGTATAAAAAAAAAGATACAATTTCCTAATGTGAGGAGTTAGCGGGGACTAGGCAGCCAGGGCAGAGGCTGAGAAGAGAACATTGCCACATAGCAACTGGAATGTAAAAAGAGACACCGCCACCACTCTGCAGCTGAGGTGCCATCTGTCTTGCCTTTGTTATCGTCCCAGGTCATGGACAATTAGGAGAGAGGAGATGAAGTAATGAGAGAGGGGAGGAGGGAATTGGGAGAGGAAAGGGGGCCAAAAGAAGGGAGAGCCTGGGGATGCTCCACAAAGAGCAGCCTAGAGATCACTTGACGGTTTCCCAGCTCTGAAGACCTCACCCATGGTCTCTGCTTGCTTCAATAAACACTGTCACTGAGCTAGAACTCCATCTATTCTTGGTCATTCAGCTCTTTGTCCACCTTTGAAAAGAGCCCAAACCCTAGACGGCCAACCCTGGGTTCAACGGGATTTTACTCTCAGCTGGCTGCTGACCGTATCTACACACAAGCTCCTAGAGGACCATGTCAGGTGCCCCAAAGAAGGTTTCTCCCCTCTGCACCTCTGTCCTTTTCAGAAGCATCCCCAAAGGCTGATGCTGGAGATCTTCAGTCTGTCCGTTTTCAGAACCATCTTCCTGGCTATTGAGAATGCTTATCTTTGCGACAGGCAGCACAGGCTGCTCATACTCCCTTTCTTCTGTTTTCCTGTGATGGCGTGAGTGGCTTTGGAGAAGTGACACCAGTCACCCATCTGTGTGGAGGAGAGCTGGGGGGGGGGCAGGGCAGAGCACGTGTTGTGGGTAGAAGACAGAATGTTCTGGGAACTCATGCTCTCTCCTCTGGATTGATAGCTCCCTGCAGAGAAAGGAATAGCAAACAAGGGTTTGGCAAAATACATCTTTCACGGTGACACTCCTCTGCCTTCTAGTTCCGCTAGTACAGTCATAAATAGAATACACGCGATGGCAGCCCACTCCTCTTTTCTTCCCGGCTCCTTCCTGTCAACTCACAGCTCTGAAATCCTTGCCTCTGCAGACACTGCTATAGCAGAGAGAGAGAGAGTGCGGGGTGAGAGGTGGGGCCTCTCGCTCTAATCCTGTTACTAATTCCCTGTGAGTATGTCAACAGTGTTCTGAACCTCAGTGTCTTCAGAACTCAAGGGAGGACATTAGAACAGGTTTTCTGATTCGAGGTAACTAATTTTTAAAATATTTTTTAGTTTAGTTGTCTTTTTAAATACTTTTTATTATTTATTTGGTTGGTTTGCTGGTTTTGGTTTTTCAAGACAGGGTTTCTCTGTGTAACCCTGGCTGCTGTCCTGAAACTTGCTTTGTAGATCAGCCTGCTTCTGCCTTCTGAGTACTGGGATTAAAGGCATGCACCATCATGCCTGGCTTAGCTGCTTATTATTATTATTATTATATATAAAATTTCTCCATTTTATTTCCCCCTTCTAAGCCCTCCCATACATCCCTCCTTGCCCTCTTTCAAATTTATGACTTTTTTCTATTAATTATTATTGCATGCACATAATTGCCTACATATATATTCCTAAGCATAACTTTCTCAGTTACCTATATGTACAGTACATTTTTACTTTAAATCTCTGATCTGATGGAACTCAAACTGTTTAACATTCCCCATGAATCAGTTAACTTGAGACATTCACACATTTGTCTCTCCACAGAGATGAAATTTGGATGTCTTGGCATCTCAACCTACAGGTTATAACCACAGAGACCTTTATTGTTTGAGTAAAAACTGGTTTCTTGTTTTTTCATTTAAGAGTGTTTTTTTTTCAATAGACAATTTGGGCCATCTCTTCGGCTATCATAATATATTGATTAGGACTATGGTGTGAATGATAGTCACTCAAGTCAAACTATCAATAAGAGGAGCTTACTATTGGCTTCTCAGAAATCTAATCTGTTATGAGAAATGAATCGATTCGATATTGGCAGTTTGCACATTTCTAAGCAGCCATGAACTCAACTTTAGATCATGCAGTCAGGAAAACACCTGACTGGACCCAGGATCATTCAAACTTCCAGTTCACAGCATCAATCATAGGACACTCGAAAGACTCTCCTCCTCCTCCCCTCCCCCCCTCCCCTCCCCTCCCCCTCCCCTCCTCTCCCCTCCCTCCCTCCTCTCCCTCCTCCCCTCCCCCTCCCCTCCCTCTCCCTCCTCTCCCCCCTCCCCCTCCCCCCTCTCTTTCCTCCCTTTCCCACCCTACCCTCACCCCCCCACACACACACACGTGTGACATCTCTCGCACATGCTGATCTCCAATGCCTGCATCTTGTGCCCGGTAGGTCTGGGTGACACCTTCGTGTCTAAGAAGCCTAGACAACGTGCATTTGTGTTTCTGTCCTCTCACTCCTGGGCAGGCGTTACACGGGTGAACTGTGGTCGTGTCAGTTTGCAGGGCAGGAGAAAGACTGTGCTAAACCTTCCACATTTTATTGCAGCATACATCTGGCCTCGGGTTCAGCTGTGCACCGAACTCTTTAAGGCGCGGAGATATTCTATTTCCCTGTGTCCTCTGTCTCTCTCTGGACGGTGCCCACAGTGGAACCCACTGGCTCCAGTCTCCCCTAGCATATAGGTGTGGGACTTTAAATGCAAGTGGATTCCAAAGACTCAGATGCTTAAATACTTGGTCCCCAGTTGTTGGCACCTTTTGGAAAAGTTCAGGAGATGTGACCTTTCTGGAGGAAGTGTGTCAGGGGGGCAGACTTTGAAGTTTCAAAGTCATGCTGCACTCCCCGGCTCTCTCTGTGTTTCTCGCTAGCAGCTCAAGCTGTGAGCCCTCAGATTCTGCCCCAGCCACCATGGCTGTCATCAGCATGCCTTAGCCATGCTGACCTCTTGTCCCCCTGGAGCTGCGACCCTTCCTTCCCTAAATTGTCTTGGCTGTGTTACTTTAACAGAACAATACAAGAGGAGCTAGTACAGAAGTTGGTGGATGCCGGGGGCTGGATTATTATGGTGACAGATCTGATCATGCTGGGCTTTGTAGGAATGTGGAAGGCTTTCGGAGTCTGGGTGAGGAACGTGACTGAACATGGTAAATTGAGCTTCCTGGGACATCCTAATAGGAGCTCAGAAGACAGTAGAGCTGAGAACTTTGTGGTCTGTGGAGGACCCGCCTAAGAGGTTTCAGAAGGCAACAATATTACCAACTGTGCTAGAGACGGGTCCTATGATATTTTGGTTTAAAAACACGGCTACTTTCTGATTGTGTCCTAAGAACTTGCCTGAGGCCAAGTTTAAAAGTAATAGATTAATTTCTTTGGCACAAGCAATTCCAAGATAGCCTGATATTGACTCTGTCATGTAATTACTAATCACTCTTATGCAGATCTACAGTGAAAGGAGCAAACGGGGCAGAAAGAAATACAAACTTCAGGCTTTGGAGAGGAAAAGAACACTGGCTAACTTAATCCTGCAATAAGGTTTGTGGGGAAAGAGATAAAGAGATTAGTGCCATTAAGAAAGGCCTCCAGCTAAGTGTTGGATTAAAGGCAAGGGTAACCTCGAGGCAAGACCCCCACCCACAGATAAGCTTTCAACTTGAGTAGAAGGCCTTTTCTTCCCCTGAACATTGTGAACAATTGCCAAACTTGACAGTGCTGTTCATGCGGTGCTGCCTTTAAAATCCTGAAGGATGGGAGAGTAAACAGGTTGTGGGATCTTCCTCTGTGGTTTCAGGGAGCTTCCGAAGTCAGGCCATGTGTGGCAGGGAGCCCCTTTCTGAAGGAGACAAGAGGGCCTGAGAGGCTGTTCAGTGAGGCTGTGAGAGTGGAGCCCAGGCAGTGTGTGCTGCCAGCCTCTATCAGCCATCAGGTGGCTGGTGTAGGCTCACATGTGGGCCTCACTTCCATCCCACCGGTCAGTGTTTTCGTTTTATGCCAGTACTGTGTTGATCTTTTGCTGCAACTCTGTGTCAGCGCTGGAAGCCAGGGATGGTGACACCAGTAACAGGTCTTTTATCATTCAACATCTTTGGTCTTTGAGGTTCCATGTGAATTTTAAGATTGCTTTCTATTTCTCTGAAAAATCGTATTGGAATTTTGATGAAGGCTGCATTGACTCCATACATCAGTGAAAAGATGTTCGATATTAGGGAAATGCAAAGAATACTTCGTAAGATGTCATCACGTGGGTATTAAAATGGTTAAAACCAGGACCGTGTCAGCAGAGAGACTGTAAAGGAACTGGAATTCCACACTGCCTGCTTGGATGCCAAAGGCTCAAGCACTATGGAAAAGCTCACAACATTGAAGACAGAGCTATTCTGTGACCTGGCGTGTCTACCCCTACATGCTTAAGAGAAACAAAGACATATACCCACAAATTCTGTGTGAATGCATGTGGCAACTTTGTTCAGCCACCCTCCTGTCAAACATAATCAAAATTCCCCTCAACAGATGAGTGGACAACACCCTTCACATAGGCACACCCTACAGTGCAATATGGCCGCAACATGGACTAGACCACTTATTGCAATAAGCGGCAATAAATCGCTGATGTTATGGTTTTGGTCCCTGGTCCCTTTAAGAGACAAGCCACGCCCACTCCCTCCCCATCCCGCTGAGGCAGGCTGATCTTCAGCTTCCGGCCTGAGCTTGCTCTCTTTTCCATCTTCCTCTCAGAGAGGCAGCTTCACTTCTGCCTCTCTCTCCGCTTCTCTGCTTCCGCCCGTCTCTCTCTCCTCTCTCCTCTTCTCCTCTCTGTCTCTCTGTCTCTGTCTCTCTCTCTCCCTTCTCCCTTCCCCCTTCATAACCCCCTGAATAAATATTCAACCTCACTCTGCATGTCGTGTCTATCCATGTCTCTGTCTCCTGCCCGTCCGCCATGTGTCTCCCTGCCTGGGACTGGCTGCTGCCACATGGCCCGCTACCAGCATTTGGGACCTACATCATTTCTGCTGCCTACTGCCGCCGGGGATCTTGCAGCATTTTTTTTAAAAATTATAAAAGCTGAGGTATGCAGCAGCAAGGATGAGCATGAAAGGGGTTAGTCTGACTGGAAGAAGACCCAAAGCCTGTGTACTGCATTATTTCATTTACATGGCACTCCTGAGACGGTAAGATGGTAAGGACAGAGAACTCATCATGGTAACAGGACAGGCCAGCAGAGGGGCACAACTGCAGAAGGACAGGCCAAGTTTGGGAGTGGGGAGTGACTTCAGTGTTCTGTATCCAGGTTATGGCCGTGGTTAAGGCACTATAATCCTTCAGCAAAAACTCATTAAATAGGAATAACTTTTGTCTGGTGGTGCTAGGGAATCGAACCTAAGGCATTTCACTGAGCTCTGCAAAAGCTTCAGAGTTCATTAAATGCAACACCTAAAAGAATGAATTTTACTTAATATAAAATTTATCTCAATATATTAATTTTTTCAAAAAAAAAACCCTCTTCCAGGGTGAATTTCTAGGACCTTGACTGACTCCTCCCTCGCTGCTCTGAGGTATCATCCTAGCACACCGTGTCAAGACAAGACTTTTTTTGTCACTTTCTGCATTGCTGGAACAACATGTCTGCAAATTCAACTTCAGAAAGGGTTTGTTTTGGTTCACAATTCAAGTCCATCAGGGTGGGAGAGTCATGGTGGAAAAACTTGAGACACCTAGCTGCTCACTCTGCTTCCACAGTCAAGAAGCTGCCCTGAGCTCACTTTTCATTCAGTCTAAGTCCTGGGGCCTGAGAATGACGTCACCTGCAACTGAGGTGGGTCTCCACAACTCAATTAACCTAGCTTAGAGACTCCCTCGCAGGCATGTCCTCAGCCCTGTTTCTAAGGGGTTCTAGACCCTGTCAAGTTGACGATATTACCCATCACACAGTGTGCCTTCATGCTGTTTCGAGCTGGCCCCATCACATGGGAATGACCAAAATGTAGCCCATCTGGTCCTTGTCCTCCTCCTGACCCTGTGACTGCTCTGCAGGCCCAGTCCTGGATGTGTCTAGGGGGACACATGCTAATCCTTTCCACTTGCAAATAACACCTGAGAATTTTCAGCAGGATCTATCACGCGCATTACACAGCAGGCGGGAGTGTCAGGAAATCCCATGCTCCCCTCTGTCTTCCTGCGGAGGATGTTGGTCTAATGATGTCCTCTTGGCACTGCTTCACTTGGTTTCAGGCACAACTCTTGGGCCAGCAGGTGCTCTCGGGTCCCCACTGAACTCAGTCCTCTCAGCATCCTCTACTGTTGGTTGGCTGGTGCCACTGGGTCGGGGGTTGCAAATTTAGATTTGCCAGCAAACCTGACAGTGACTTTCCTGTAGCTAGCTGCTTTGTTCCCTTGGAAATGTGGGAGGTGTTGTTGTTGCTGTTGTCCTTATGGTTAGGGCCTCAGCTAACAGAGGCTACTGGAAACATTGCAACAATAGTTGGCAATGGTCTGACCTTGGTTAACCTGTTGGAAAATGTTCCCTAGGAAGATCTGTCTTGTGTAGTGAGTCTTTCTCTGTCCCACCAGTCAGCTCCCAAATAATGACACAGAGATTTCATACTAATCATGACAGCTCAGCCTTAGCTTGGTCTTGTTTCTAACTGGCTCTTATAACTTACATTAACCCATTTTTATTAAACTATGTACTGCCACTTGGCTCATGGCTTTTACCTCTCCTCCTGTATATCCTGCTTCCTCTGTGTCCAGCTGGCAACCCCCATTCTTCTTCCCATAGCTCTGTCTGTAAGTCACACCTATACCTCCTGCCTAGCTATTGGCCATTTAGCTCTTTATTAAATCAGTCACAGTGACATAGCTTTAAAATGCAATCAAATATCTTGCAACATTTCTCCTTTTGTCTAAAAAAGTAAGAGTTTTAAGTCTAACATAGCAAAACTATATATAATGACAATTATCAGGTAAGAATTACATTTGCAATATCCAGTCCATTTGTATTTAGCAATTCCAGAGGAAATGTTCTATTATCTATCCTACCCTGATGAGTTCAAAGTTTTACACCTAAACCATTTCTTATCATGACTTGTATTACCAAACCAAAATTATATATTTAGACCTCAAAACATGTTTAGATAAACAATTTAAGCTTTTATGTATCATCCTTATATACTTTATACCTCTTTTGTGAGGTCTTTTTTTTTCTGAATTTGGTAACAAGGAACTATAACTGTCTTGTCTTCAACTCCATCAGAGACCTGAGAATGAAATAATATTACTTGAGTAAACAGGAATTGTGGGGCAAACACTTCCAAAACTATACAAATGATAGAAACATCTGGATACCTGGACAGTCAGCCAAGATTCCTCTGCAACGTTGGGGTATCCATCTTCACCCCACAGGCCTAGAATATCTGCCAGACTTTTCTGTGGAGTGGGAATTTTAAAGGACTATCCTACCCTGTTTTGGAAAAGCTTAGCAGTCACTTTTGTGTCCTGCTTGTCCAATTTGGGCAGCATTCTGTCAGCAGCCAAGGTAAGAGCAATTTTTTTGCCCAAATGGCTTGCTTTGCCACAAAGAAAGCAAATCTCAAACTGTCATATCAGCCATTACATGGCTCAGCTTAGTATATGGCACTGGCAGCTGGCTTGGTGGCTGGCTTTATCCTGCAGGCAGCAGCCTGTAGCCACACCCCTGTATGCTGCTGAGCAACAGCCCACCTGAGAGACTGCAGGAGTAGAAATCTACATACAGTTTCTTGTCCAGAACTTTTCTTAGCTTTCTTATGACCTGTGTTTGGATATTCAAGCTCATACCTTGCACACTATATATA
This sequence comes from Arvicola amphibius, assembly GCF_903992535.2. NCBI lineage: Eukaryota > Metazoa > Chordata > Mammalia > Rodentia > Cricetidae > Arvicola > Arvicola amphibius. The sequence continues at coordinate 137,978,696 of NC_052058.2, forward strand.
GTGAGTTTTTCTCTGTCCTGCTAGACAACTCCCAAACAACAACACAGAGACTTCTTACTAATTATGAAAGCTTGGCCTTAGCTTAGGCTTGCTCCTAACTAGCTCTTATAACTAAAATTAGCTCATTTCTATTCATCTATGTGCTGCCACTTGGCTTGTGACTTTTACCTCTCCTCCTGTGTGTCCTGTTCCTCTGCATCCATCTGGCAACCTCCTTCCCAGAGCTTTCTCTGTCTGTAAGTCCCACCTATATCTCCTGCCTGGCTATTGGTTATTTAGCTTTTTATTAAACCAGTCACAGTGACTTATATTTACACAGTGTAATCAAATATCTACAACTGTCTTAAGTGTCACCAGAGTATGATCCTGGAGAAGCAAAGCAGGCTTTTCTGTCCAGGGCATAGCAATCACTTTTATGCTGAAGACATCTGAGCACCGTTTCTCCATGGAAGCTGCAGAGTAGAGAGAACCTGCCAAAACCAAGACTCTTTGACTTAAAATATGAAAGGACATAGACACACACACATAGACACACTTACAAATTCACACACACATGCACATATGTGTACATACACACGCACACACAACAGCTCTGGCCAAGACTAATTCCTTCTCTGATATAATTTCAAGAAACTTCTTGTCACAAAGTCCCCAAAGCCAGGCAAGGCTAAGGACAACTGTCCCTCAAAGGTCATCTGCTCAAGACTCTTGCTAGAGTTAGGGGGCCTGCCCTGAAGGTAGTAGCATCTCGAGGGTGTTAGGAAGGCTTTTCCCAAAGGACACCCCAACCGCAGCACTTACCTGTCTAGAGAGAACAAGAGGCCTCCAAGTGAGTGAGAGACCCACGTATTAGCAGATGCTCACCCAAACCTGTCTCCCCACAGGGAGCTGCCAGGCTGCTTCTGTATTCTGAACACAAGAAGTGAATGCCCTGTTCTTCCCTGCCATGATCATTGGGGAGGTGTCCGCAGATGCGCCAACACCAACACTTCTCATGGGAATCTGTAAAGCAATCGTTTTAAACCACGCTCGCAAGGCTGAAGAGATGACTCAGTGTATGGCTTTCCCAGGGGATCTGAGTTCAATTCCTAGTTCCCACATCAGGCAGCTCATAACTACCTGTAATTCTAGCTCTGGGGACCCAAGGGTCCTTGCCTCCATGGCACCTGCGCTAACATGCCTGTTACCACACACAGGCACAGAAACGTCCACATAATTAAAAATAAATATAAACATTACCTTAAAATGCTCACATTCTGAGTATCAGTGGGGCACTCCTAATGGTGTAAAACCAATACCCACACTACCCACGGCCAGCTCTGTTCTTTCTGACACTTGGTCCTCCTTGTCACCACTTGAAATATTCCAATGTCAGTTGTCCCTGAAATCCCAACTGGCTTCTCTTGATTAAGACCTGACTGGGGTCTGGGATTATAGCATGGAGCAGTGGTTCTCAGCTTTCCTACTACTGAGATCCTTTAGTACAGTTCCTCATGTTGTGGTGACCCCCAATCATAGAATCATTTTTGTTGCTACTTCATAACTGTAATTCTGCTACTGTTAGGAACTTTTAAAGTAAATATCTCTGTTTTCCGATAGTCTTAGGCAACCCTGTGAGGGGTCGTTTGAACCCCCAAGGGGTCTCTATCCCACAGGTTGAGAACCGTTGGCTTAGTGAATCAGTATCTATTCAAGGGCCTGGTTTTAATCCCCAGCACAGGAGAAAGAGGAAGAAAGACATCGGAACCTGTCTGAAAATGACTTTGTCATTTTCCTGGATGACAAGCATTGGGGATATAAGACTGAATTTCTCTTCCAAGAGTAAATACTTCCCATCTTGGAGAAAAATGTCAAATGGTGTATAAAATCAAATGATAAAACTCTAAGGATTTAAATCCTACTCTGTTTTAATTCCAAAGAGTGTGAAAACCTGCAGAAATTAGGACCAGGAACAAAAGGAGGGCCCTCTCCCTGACAGCTGATGTGGCCTCCCCTCATCTGCTGGTGCTTGCTGACCTCTGATGCTCAGCGGCGGGTTGGTGCTCATAGGCCGACTGGTACTCATAGGCTCACAGATGCTCACGGCCCAGCTGGTACTCATGGGCCGGCTGATGCTCATAGACCCACTGATGCTCATGAGCCCGCTGGTGCTCACGGGCCCGCGGGTACTCACGGGGCCGCTGGTGCTCACGGCCGGCTAGTACTCATATGCCCGCAGATGCTCACGGGCCCGCTGGTGCTCATAGGCTGGCTGATGCTCATGGGCCCGCAGGTACTCACGGGCCGGCTGATGCTTATAGACCCACTGATGCTCATGAGCCTGCTGGTGCTCACGGGCCTGCTGGTGCTCACGGGCCTGCTGGTGCTCACAGACATTGCTTTTACCTGACTTTGAAGATCTGATCACGCTCCCACCTCTCTTTCCCATAACTTCAAGCCTTTGCCAATCGATCCATGTCCTTCATTCACATGCAGGTGCACACAGTTGCTACCGTCTGTCCACACCCGGCACCCAGGCTCATCCTTACCAAGCAGCCCTCCTGGTCCTGATGCCCTGACACCCGCCTCTGACTCCTGAGACCCCAGAACGCGACACTCCCTTCTCCAGACCCCACTGGCTTCCCTGGCTTCTGGGACCATGGTTTTTCTTGGACTCCTCTGTTTTTCTCCGAGGACACACATCCCCTCCCCTTACCCTGGATCTCATAGGCTCCCTCTCTCCATCCCCTCTCCCTCTCCCTTTCTTTCTCTCTCCAGACCTCATTGCTGTCATCTGGTATAATCCCCTTTCGCCTGGTGTATCTCCATCCCCCAAACCCCCATCTTCCCTACCCCACTCCCTAACCCCCAGCTCCATCAACTTCCTTTCCCTGACCCCTCAGCTATTCTGGACCCTACTATGGAGTCCACTACTTCAGACTTGGTCGTAGTTTTACATTTTACTCCTTTATAGCTAAAGCATCTAGTATGTTCTTCTTTGAAACCTGAGGGTCAACTCAATGCTCCTGTTCCTAGTTTCACAGAAATGGTTTCCCAAGTCTCACTTTCTACCAGACATTTGATACCAAAGCATGACTGGAAACACTGGATCTTACCAGTGCTGAAGTTTTCCTGGCCCTAATTCCCTGACTGTTCTCATCACCCGGGGAGTCTGTCCTTTCTTCTCCCCTTCGTGGCCCCTGAAATGAGAGCCAGACTACTTCATGGGATTTTTTTCCCCCTCACAGGAGGAGATTCACGCTATTAGCTACAGTCCCCTGAAACTGTAGATCCAAGGACATTTTATACTGTGGAAACTCGGTTAGAAACTAGAGACCACTCTTGCCAGAAGTTTTGATGGCTACTCCTGGGATCTCAGTCTGAGAGAAAGCTCTCACACCCTCAAGTCCCTTTCCTTGTTAGAGCAGAGAGAATTCACCATGCTTCATCCTGGGCAGACCCTTTTATGTATCCAAATACTAATAGATGCTCAGCTAAAGTAATGGTGCCCCCTAGGGGTAGCTTGTGGTGCAACAAGAGCTCCAAATAGTGACTTTTCCCTATTGCACTCCGACTTCCTTCCTTTATGGAGAATAATAAATAGAGAATAATGCTTTCTTCTTTAAAACTGGAAGTAAACGGGCCCATTTTCTTTTAATTTAAATTTATTTTAGATGACACATAAACATTTAAAAATCATGTATTAATAGGTTACCACTTTGTTTTGATACCACATATACATTTGTCTAATGTTTAAAGTATTACACCCCTGGTCAGCCCTCCACATCTCTAAACATTTCCACATTCTTTGAAGGATTCTGGGTTCTCCTCCACATCTCCCATCAATGTGTGAGTTCATGACAGTGCTCAGTCTTGGGGACACTGGAGGCTTTCCTCCGTCCTGAGCTAAATGGATGGAAAGAAATCAGGAAGGGCATCCTGGAGAAGGTAATAAGATGTGCATGTGGCCTTGGAGGATTTAGATTGGCTGCAAAGAAGTAAAGGAGCCCCAGGAGAGGGACCCTGAGGACACCAATCTGTTTCCTTTTGAGTCACAGAGGTTAAACCACAAGGCTGGAACTCTCAGCATTAGGTGCCTGAGCTAGAAATAGGCCTCTTCCCTCCTGCGGAGAGCTGCCAGAGAAAATACAGGCTGCCCAGTTAAATCTGAATATGATACAAACAAAAAACAATGTTATATGTGGATGTGAGACCAGTATGCTTTGGGGAAACATACATGAAACAAAGTATTCATGGTTTATCTGAAAATACAATCCAAGTCGAATTTAACTGGCTGTCCTGGTTTCTGCCTTCTAACCCTGGCATCCCTACACCCCAGAAACTAACATCACACTGTTTCAGCAATGCCACATTGTTTCTGAGGAAGGGACAGTCTACCTGCCTCAGAGGTAGCAAGGGGACGCTGGTACTTTATATTTCCTTTGTTACCTGCTGCATGGTGGCACAGCCTTGTCTTCAGAATGTGAGAAGCCATTTCAGAGGTGCTGTCCTGTAGCACGGTGTCCGTGCAATGTGTCGAATGTCCACACCTGTTGAGGGGAGCTGCTCAGAAAACTCTGGGGCTAAACACAACACTACGTTTCACTCCAACGAGATAGAATAAGCCACGTATGTCTGCTTTAAAATCCATTTTATGGACATGTTTTTAAGAGGACCCAAGCACTATTTGGAACTTGCAAGTCATACAAAGCAACATCCAGTTCCATGAAAAGAAAATGTGCCAGTCTTGGCAAAATGGCAGCTCAGGCCATCTCAGCAGCCAAGGACATCTATGCCTGGCTCACTTGAGTGGCTTCTCACCTCAGGGTTTCAGGGCACATGACACACTCTGATGATTCAGAACAGAGTTGGCCCACTCGGTGTTTATAAATAGCAAGAGTCCTGGATCTAGACTGTTTACAGTGTTGTTTTCAGGGAAAATAAGGTAAGAGGGCTTCGTAGCTGCTGACTCACGTCTTCCGGGAGGTTAGCCTTGACTTCTAAATGATGGTTCTCACCCTTGGTTTCTCATTTGCCCAGTGAGGATGAGGGGAGGATCTGCCTTGGGGGTTTAGGATGGATTTAAAGGGGATAATCCCCATCAAGCGCTTGGTTCACTGTTGGCACTAACATCTACTCCACAAATGACAGTCATTAGCATTGTAGTGAGTGGAGATGGCCCCACCAAAGATGTCCCATCTTTTGCCCAGCACCTGTGAGTTTGTCATGCTTCAGGACCAAAGGGGCTTCGTGGGGTGAGCACAGTTTAAGAATTTAAAATGCGGGAGGTGCTCCTGGATTTTATAGGGGAGCCCCATCTAATCACGTACATCCTTTACATCAGAGACCCTTCCATTGTTATGGTTAGAGAAAGGCTATGAAGATGGGGGCAGATACCCCAATCTGAGGACTGTGACCATCCTCGTGAAACTGGGAGATGCGAGAGTGGTTTCCTACCCAGGACCTGCTAGAGAGGAGCATGTCCTGTTAAGGTCTTGATTTGAAGCCAAGGAGACCTGTGCCAGACATCCAAGCTTGCTTGTTATTGTTGTTGGTTGTGTGTAGTAGTTTCAGCTTCAATAAAAACCTAAAATAATCAAAATCTTTTTTAATAAGATTGTGTTCTTTCAAATCAATACCATGTGTTTTATGTCTTTCAAAGAACACATGTACACAATGTCTGTAAGAGAACAGATTTTACCACAATGGTTGGCAGTTCAGTGGTGTCAGAAATATAGGGGAAAATCAGAATGTTTGTGACAGTGGAAATTTTATGTGTGTGAATGCAGATGCCCGCCGGGGCCAGAAGAGGGCATCAGACCCCCTGGAACTGAAGTCAATGGCTGTTGTGAGTTTCTTGAGATGAGTGCTGGGAACCAAACTTGTCCTCTGCAAGAGCATCAAGTGGTCTTAACTGCGGAGCTACCTCTCCAGCCCCAAATTTTAGAAATGTCCTAGGGAAAAGCAGAATCATCAAGTACCCACAATGAAAGGGTTTTCAGTGTCCTTTTCAATATAAATGCCCAAGAATATAATTCTTGCTCAGTTATAACATCCAGAATATAGAAAATTGTGTAGTTTAAAATGTTGAAAAGACATAATCACATTCAATTTTCATGATTCTAAGTGAAAGAAATAAAACACCCAATTCTATGTGGACGTGGACAATAAGTTCCTTCTTCTGGGAAGACAAAAGCAGAGCGTGGCATCCATGCAGAGTCTGAAGGGATGAACCACTGGCTCTTTGAGGTCCGACCCTGCAATTTGCCGATTACTATATCAGTTGTTTTGTACTGGGAACAAAACACCTTCCAGAAACAATTCAAGTGGAGAGGGGTTTGCTTTATGTCACAGCTTCATATTGTCACCAGGAACCGTGGCCCTGTGTCACCTGGAAAGCCCTCTCCTGGGCTTTCCACCAGTGAGGCCCCAGCTCCTGCTGGCTTAGCACACATGTGGGCTACAGGTCGGGAACAAACACACAAATGAGCCCTGGGGAACAGTCATGTTTAGAGTGTTACACTTTCGCACTTTTGAAATGCTTTCTGCCATGATCTTGTAACATGTCAGATTTAGGGGAAATTTTTATTGAAAAGGGAAGTCCGTGGGAAGTACAAAATGGGACAATATGGGTTGAATGGGTTGAGTGGAAACAGGGTCCCACTGGGAAAGTCTGTTGGGGCCCTGGGGACATGGAGGTGAGGGCTGGAGCCTTCTTTTCTAGGATTGGGTTTCTGGGTCAAAAAAGAATCCAGGATGAAACAGTCAGGTCCCTTCGTGCTTAGTTGAATTGATTTTTCTAAATGCTCAACAGAAGGCCAAGATGGGGCGCTGTTCTGTTGCTCTTCTGAAAGCAAAAACGCCATGACAGGCTTATCAGATTGAAGGGACCTCTGCCTCACAAATTTTCAGGCCTGTCTGGAAGGTTAAGATCTCTCAAGGAAAGCAGCCCAGTCCTCCCGCTTTCCTCATCAGCCGCCCTTGTTCAAACCAGACCTTGGGTTCTTGCTGAGGGGGGAGGGGAGTACCCAGGCGCTCGGGACATTCCATGCTATTCTGCTCTGAGTTCAGGCTCCCTGCAGACTCCACACTGTCTACAAGCCATCACCAAGTAACCATGTAGCAAGCACTCAAGAGAAAGAGGGACCTAATGTCCCCAACCACCAGAGGACAGATCGAGTGCACAGGACATGGAATCCTGCTTTCTCGAGCTATTTCTTCTGAGGGGACAGAGGTAGATTGTCTTAGGGTCAAACTCATTCCTCTCACAATTTTGGAAGGTGCATATAGCAGCCATGAGATTTTAGAGTTCTTCCTGCATCAGAGCTCTGTGGCATAAGATCAACTCCTACTACAAACAGGAACATGCTTGGTGTCTGAGTTGTTGGAAACTACCAATATGAGTAAGAAGTACAGGTCACAAGGAAGTCAGGACCACGAGGGGTTGGTCCACCCACTGAGACAGTGTGCCTGAACCACCAAATGCAGCTGAAATGGGACCGAACAAGCATAGGACTCTGAATGTGGCTGACAATTGGGGCAGACTGAGAAGCCAATGATAATGGCACTGGGGTTTGTTTCTATGGCATGTACTGGCTTTTTTGGGATCCTAGTCTATTTGGATGCATACCTTCCTAAGCCTGGATGGAGGGGGGAGGGCCTTGGACTTCCTACTCTCTTAGAATTGGAGGGGGAGGAGGGAGGGTAAATGGGGAAGTGGGAGGGAAATGGGAAGAGGGGAGGAAGTGGAAATTTTGATTCCTAGTATTAATCAAGTAATAAAAAATAAAAAAAAAAGAACACAGGTTTGGAAAGAAAAAAAAAGAAGTACAGGTCACTTCAGATGCTGCCACCCCCAGAATCAAATGAGAGCCTCGTGGGGTTGTGGGTCTGCACATGGTCCTGAACAGAGCTGTTATGTGGGGCTACCCAATAGGTCTGCTGTTTTTTGGTCTGACCTAGGTGACCATCCTGCCTGGGAGTGAGCTCCCCCATGGCAGCTGCAGCTCTTGTGGGAAACTGATTGCAACATAACAGGAATGGGAGGCGTGGCCTTGAAGAGGTGATTAGGTTGGCGAGAGGCATTAATGGCTCTTGTGAGGCTGGTTCTTGCGGCACTCCCTGAGAGAGGACTTGAACGTGTGTGCAGCCTCCTCGGTGTGGTGGTTTGAATGAGAAAGATCCTGATAGGCTCATATGTTTGAATGTTTGATCCCCAGGTAGTGGGACTATTTGGGAAAGATTAGGAGGTGTAGCCTCACTGAAGAAAACGTGGAATTGTTGGATGTGGCCTTGTTGGAGGAGGTGTATCACACCAGGTCTGGTCTCTCCCTCTCCAGCCGCCTGTGGGTCAAGATGTAACGATCTCAGCTGCAGGCCCAGTGCCATGTCTGTCTGCCTTCTGCCCTGATTATCATTGATTAACCCTCTAAAACTGTAAGCAAGCCCCCAGTTAAATGCTTTTTGCTATATGTTCCCACGGCCATAGCTTTTGAGCTGTGTAGAGCCCTCTCCCTCCCCCATCTGCCTGTCAGGTCTTCACTATCACCTTCTGTGGGTGAGGTACACATGTCCCCTCCAGTGTGCTTTTGTGGCCTCAGGGCTGAGGGGTACACAGCCAATTCTTACTTATTTATTTATTTATTTATTTATTTATTTATTTATTTATTTGGTTTTTCGAGACAGGGTTTCTCTGCAGCTTTAGAGCCTGCCCTGGGGCTAGCTCTTGTAGACCAGGCTGGCCTCGAACTCACAGAGATCCGCCTGCCTCTGCCTCCCAAGTGCTGGGATTAAAGGCGTGCGCCACCACTGCCCAGTTACCTTTTTATTTCATACTGTTTTTAGATCCAAAGGGACAGATTTCTGTCTCATGGTTCAATGTGATGTTTGCAATGAGACTTTTGTAGATTCCTTTAACTGATTAAGGAATTCCCTTCCATCCCTAGCTTATGTGATGTTTCCAGTCTGAATGAATGTTGAATTGTACCAACCCCCTTTTCCTTTATCCAGTGATACGTAGGATTTTCTTCTCTATTATGTCAATGTGATGAATTATATTAACTTTTGAATATTAATCCAAATTAGATCCTTGAATATTTGCTATGCATTATGAGGCTGATACATCAAAATATTAGCCATCATTGGTTGTCTAATATTTTTAGATGCTTATAGTTGTTTTTGTGGGAAGGACAAACCTGCAATTTTTACAATTTTGTTTTTCATAATCATCTTCCCAGGTAATGGTATTAAGATCATTCTTGCCCTATAATATATTGCTATATTGATGATATTTTCCATTTTGTTTTGTTTTTTTCTATTCTTGGAAGACTTTTTATTAGGTTGGTGTTATTTTATACCTCAAGTATGTGGTTTGAGGTCCTGAAGTAGTCTAGGTCTGGATTTTTCTTTATAGTAAGTGTCTTAGTTAGGATTTCTATTGCCGTGAAGAAACACCATGACCTTGGCAACTTTTATAAAGGAAAACATTTAATTTGGATGGCTTATGTTTTCAGAAGTTTAGTTCATTATCATCATGGCATGACATAGCAGCATGCAGGTAGACATGGTGCTGGAGATGTAGCTGAGAGTCCTACATCTCGACTTTTAGGCAGCAGAAAGTGGTCTGTCTCACAGCTTGAGTATAGGAAACCTCTAAGCCCGCCCCCACAGTGACATACTTCCTCCAACTAGGCCACACCTACTCCAACAAAGCCACACCTCCTAATAGTGCCACTCCCTTTGGGGGCCATTTTCTTTTAAACCACCACAGGAAGGATTCTATACATTGAATAGACAGAAAATTAATTTTCCATGTCCTCTACTGTCAGTTTTGAACAATTGGTGGGAATTTTGCCATTTCATATAAATTTTCAAGTTGATTGGCATAAATCTACCCATAAGTCCTCCCTTATTTCTAGTTGTTGTAATTCCTTTTGCACAGCCTCTATTACATTTTCATATTGGTGATACAATGTGGGTGGGTTCTTGCTTCATTTCTTCTTCAAGGGGTAAAGATGCATTGAGAATCCCCCCTTTGTATTCTTTACTCAGCTGCTGAAAATTCCTAGACCAATGGCCTCCAGAGTAAGCCTGAGGCTTGTGCCTGACTGAAGTTATTTGCACAGGGTCATGCGTCACCCCCACTTAGGGTCTGGCTGGTCATCATGACACATGAACACCTGTTCAGGCCCCAAATCAGGACAATTCCCAGGCGTCATTTGAGCTATGTATGGTTGGCTGAGACTTCCTTTAAAACTGAACTACATCAATGTCTCCCTGCCCATACTCTCTCCCCTCTCCTTCTTACACTCTTACTTCGGGTTAATTTGTTAGTCTCCCAACTCCTTAAGGTGGATACTAGCTTATTTTTAAAAAAATATCTTTAAATTGCAGCAAAATACACAGAACAAAATTACCACCTTAACCATTCTCAGTGTGCAATGCAGCAGCATTGGATACAAATTTTATCACCACCTACCTCCACGACACCCAAGAAACCCTGGCTTCCACTCCTCCCTGCCCCATCCTTAGCAATCACCGCTCTCTGTGTCTATGAATTTGATTAGTACAAATATTTTATATAAGTGAAAACATATAGTATTTGTGCTCATTAATGTTTAGCCTCTAAAATTTCTCTCACAAGTCCACTTTGGTGCAGCTTCTCACAGATTTTATACCACACATATATTTGTGTTCATACTTACATATATATGTAATCGGAGGCTTCTCTGTCCTGCCCTGTCCCATAGCTGCTTCCGAATAATCACTCAGAGGTTTATTCATATTAATTATTATTGCTCGACCAGGTTTATTGCCAGCTAACGCTTACACTTAAATTAACCCATATTTCTATCTATGTTTTGCCATGCGGCTCAAGGCTTGCCACCTCATTATCTACACGTCCTTCTTGTTCAGTGACTTGCCACCATCTCCTTCTTCCCATCATTCTTAGTTTGGATTTCCTGCCTAACCATATCCTGCCTGGCTATTGGTCAGTCAGCTTCTTTATTAGATCAATCAGAGCATAATTTACACAGTATACAGGAATATTCCACAGCTTATATATAGATGTGTGTGTGTGTGTGTATAGATAATGTATATGTATACATTACATAGAGACAGAGTTTCTCTATGTAGCTCTGACTGGCCTGGAGGTCGCTATAGAACAACCTGACCTCAAACTCACAGAAATCTTCCTGCTTCTGCCTTCCAAGTGCTGGGATTAAAGGTGTGCAGCAGTACATCCAAGTAGCATATATTCTTATCATTCATTACAAAACGTTTTCTCATTTTCCTCCTGAGTTCATCTCTGACTTACAGATTATTTGGAAGCATATGATTTATATAAAAATTTTCTACTTATTGATTTCTGGCTTAATTATACTATGGTGATAAAATACCTTGTGTGGAATTTTAGTCATTAAGAATGTATTAAAGGCCGGGCGGTGGTGGCGCACGCCTTTAATCCCAGCACTCGGGAGGCAGAGGCAGGCGGATCTCTGTGAGTTCGAGGCCAGCCTGGTCTACAAGAGCTAGGTCCAGGACAGGCTCTAAAAAAGCTGCAGAGAAACCCTGTCTCGAAAAACCAAAAAAAAAAAAGAATGTATTAAAGATTTCTGTCATCGCTCAGATTCTGGCCAAATGGAACCAAAGCTCTATGAAGAATTTTTTAAAAGAATGGTAATCCCACAATTAGGCATACAGACTTATTTAACAGTCATGTTAGCTTTGTTCATGGACTACCATAGCTCTCCATATCTTTGCTAATTAAGAAAGGTGTGTTAAAATCTCCTACCGCGGGGCTGGAGAGACAGCTCAAAAGTTAGAACACTTGCTGCTCTTGCAGAGGATCCAGGTTCAGTTTCCAGCATCCACAACTGTCTGTAACTTCAGTTCCAGGTAATAAATACAAAGTCCTCTTCTGGCCCTTCTGGGTACCAAGTATGTATGGAATACATACATGCATGTAGGCAAAAACACTCATCTCATACAAATGAAATAAAAATATTTTTAAATCTTATAAGATGGTGAATTCATTCCTTTTGATATTCATCCATTTTGGCTTTACAGCTATGAGGCTAATTTAGCATTATTTTTTTTTCTGGCAGAGCAACTTCTTAGCATTTTTAGGTATCACATGGAGCTTTGGAAATACCATGATTGCTTCACAGCTTCATTTAGATTTACCTGCCTCTTTTATTATTAACCCATACATATATTCCTTTATTCATGACTGCTCTTATTGGACATATGGCCCTAGGTCAGCATCATTCACTTTCAGGGCTTTGAACCTGTGGCTTCATCATCCACTGGCCAATGTGGTCTCCTCTGGAGGAAAGAGTGCTTGGTCAATGGCTACTTTTTCATTTTTCTATTTGTTTTTCAGCTTTAAACTTATGAGTCTATGTGGTTTTCATTTACTGCTCTTCTTATTCTATTGCTCATGCGCACGCAGCAAGCTCCCTTTCTGGGTGAGCTGTGCTGCCTGCCCTGCCCTGCTCTTCTGGAGCAGGTGGCCGTTTTCCTCACTTTCAGACAAACTCAGTCACCATCTCTTCAGACACTGCACCCTTCTCCCTCCCTCTCCCTCCTTCTGGAGCTCTAATTGTGCATTTTCTTTCAAAGTATAAAAATCCATATTTCTTTTTATGCTTTGGTCTGCATATATTTTTCTAACTTGCCACCATAATTACTTATTTTCTGCAGTTTTGGCTAAACTTAACAAATACCTTTAAGGTTAGCTGCATTTTTAAGTTCTAAGTTTTCTACTTACTACTTCTGTGATGTTGCTAAAAACAGTCATGTGGTCATTTCATGGGCATGAATTTGCTTCATTATTGTAGAGGTTTTCTACTTTGCCTTTTGGGACAGAACCCAATGCATAGCTTCAGCTGTCCTCCAACTCATGATCCTCCTGCTGTAGCCTCCCAAGGGCTGGGTTTATAGGTGTGCCACACTCAGCTATTTTGAAGTTATTGTGAGTATCATAACACCAGCATCAGAATCTCCAGTGGATCTGTTTCTCATGTTTATTTCTCCCTTTTTGATCCAACCCCATCACTTTTCATAACTGGTTATTTTTCATTGAATATGAGACATTTTGTATAATATTGTAGAAGATACTAGGGACCCTTGGCAGCATGCTTCTCTGGATTGTAGAAGATACTTGGGTGTAGATGGAAGTTTCTGTCCTGCCCGGTCCCATAGTCATTCAGTCCCAAAGAAATACACAGAGGCTTATATTAATTGTAAACTGTTTGGCCTATAGCTAAGGCTTATTACTAACTAGTTCTTACAGCTTAAATTAACCCATAATTCTTATCTATGTTTAGCCACATGACTTGGTACCTTTTCTTAGTAAGGCATTCTTATCTTGCATCCTCTGCATCATTGCTGATGACTGACTCTCTGCCTTTCCTCTTCCCAGAATTCTCCTGGTCTGGTTGCCCCACCTATACTTCCTGCCTGGCTACTGGCCAATCGGAGTTTCATTAAATGAGTATGAGTGACAAATCGATACAGTGTACAAGAGCATTATCCCACAGCACTAGGGATCTTGGGTGATATCCTCCTCTGGACTGAAGAAGATACTAGGAACTCTGGGTAGATCCTTCTCTGAATTATAGATGATACTAGGGACCCTGGGTGGCATCCTTCTCTGGGTTGTAGAAGACACTAGGGACCCAGGAAATCATCCTTCTCTGGATTGTAGAAGACACTAGGGACCCTGGGTGGATCCTTCTCTGGATTGTAGAAGATACTAGGGACCCAGGGCAGCATCCCTCTCTGGATTGTAGAAGATAGTAAGGGACCCTGAGCAGCAAGAGTCCCTCTCTGGGTTGTAGAAGACACTTGGGGTCCTAGGCAACATTCTTCTTTGAAGATTTGTTTTTGCCTCTGCCCAGCACTCAGAAGGAGTGAGAGGACTTAACTTCCCCAGTGACTGAGGACATTCAAACCAGGGTGCTTGATTTAGTCTCAGTGCACCCAGGCTGAGCAACCTCCTTGGCTTGCCTTGGACTAAAGGGTTTCTCAGAACAGGAAGTTCGGCACTAAAGGCAGACAGTCACCACAGGTGGCTCCTTAGGACTCCAAAGAGCTGTAGGCTCTTCTTTGATTCCTCCTTGGCAGGCCATCTGTGCTAACTTTTGTCCCCTGTCCCATGATGCTCCTTGTGGTTCTGCCCAGCTTACTGACATCTCACTGCCCACTACCGCCGGTTCTCAGCATGCATGGCAGTCGTGAACTAGCCAATGCCTTGAAACAGGAAGAAGAACCCGGTTTCAGGCTTATCCCCACCCTGACCTGAGCCTCTCCTCTCTCCAGGAACTTGTTTTTTCAAGCCTTGCCTGTCCTGGGTTTCCTCCAGTGCCTTTAGGCAGGTGGTGGTTAGGCAGCTTTTTCTAGTTGTTCTTGATGGGAGGCGTGGTCTGAAACAAGCTAGTTCAACATCACTAGAAGCAGAAATTAGACTGCGTGATTTCAAGGCTTTCGAGTAGTGCCAAATGCCCTCCAGAAAGATGGCAGGACATTGGCTTTCAGTTGTGGTCAGGAAAGGTGGTTTCTCTGAGGCTTCCCAACATTGGGTGTCACCATCGATACCAAAGACACTTTGTCTTTATGGCTTTGCCATTTCCTAGATGTAATAGGGGGTGGAGCTTCCAGTTTTATTTTTCTGTAACTCCTAAGAGGTGGAGCCTTCTTTTCTGATTCTCAGTCATTGTATTGGGTGAGAAACACGGGCATTTGAAACACTGCCCTGCAGATCTGAGGGACAGAAAACGGAAACCAACCTGTGTGTGGATGGGATCTTCTACAAGTTCACCCAAGGAGCAAGTTTGTCATTGGCTGCTCTTTAACCAACATCAGATCCCCCTGATGGGAGCTATTTTGTGCTGTGTGGCTCAGGAGCTGCAGTCCTGACCACAAAGGCTGGGTGCTGATGCGGGGACATGCCAGGTTCAGAGGGTCTGTGATACTGTCACCAACAGAGGGATGAAGGAAAAATGCAAGGTCAACACTCAAAATCCTGAGGGTAAGGGCGGGCATGACCCCCATCATGCTGCTTCACATTCCAGAGACTGTTATCACATTAACAAAGAGAGTGTTGCTTGAGCAGGAAGATCATCTTCACAGAGCTCAAATCCCATGGCAAGCAACCAGGCTGGGACATGCTATCTCAGAAATTCTGTCTTTCCAACCATAGGCCCCACACAACAGGTGCGCGCCTTCCGCAGCAGAATGCATTTGTGTCTGGGCCCATTCAGGTGTTTGCTTTCTAAATCATTCCCTTGGCATGTGCCAACGCAGCTGGACTTGGGCATTTAATTAGTCATTTTAAAAACAAAAGGGAAGGTCAGAGAGTTCTTAATTGAGGAGGGGGAGAACGCAGTCCTCCTATTTGCCTTGATCCCCAAGCAATTCTCTCTGGGCTCCTTTGTGGTCACAAAGGCCATAATTCTGGAGCCAAATTTGGGCATCCCACAATGGCGGGTTCAAAGAGGGGTTTTCATTTCTAATTACCCCTCAGGTTGCCCCCGTACCTTTATCCAGTAAATGTGTAATTGGGAGTTCCTGCATGGAGACTGAAGTCTCAGGCGACAGCCACTCAAAGAGAAGTTTCCCACTGGTCTAAATGGTCTTTTATAGTGTAGGCTTCCAGATACAGGACTGTTTTTTTTTCCAAAGGCTTTATGTAGCAATTAATAGCTGCAAGCAAATACCCAAACCTCAGATCCTGACTGTGTGCCAAATCCTTCACTGGGAGGGGAGACTCTGACAGCAGTGTTTGTTGGAAATTGCTCAGAACAGGGAATAGTTTACACCCATAAATAACTCCTTTGAGAGGAGGGGGGACAGGTGAGCCATTGCAAGACTTTCTTTCCAAGAAGAGGGACAGTAAACGTATTATGCCTCGAGAAATTTCCAAGGATGTCCCATTTATTCCTTGCAGGAAATACCCTGTAATTTTCCTTCCTTCCGTGCCAATTTTCCTTACTTTTTATCTTAATGAATGAGATTTGCTGCAACTGTGTTAGCGCTGGTCTCTTTAGCATTTTTCCATATTGTTATTTGGAGACTGGGTTCTCCTCAGACTCCTCTCTGCCTGCCCATATGCTGAGGTCGGAACTGGCTGTCCAGATGGCATCAGTGGACGGGGGCGGGGGTCTGGGACACAATACTCCGGCTGTGATGTGTGGAGCAACCAGAGTCCTGGGGACCACCAGCTGGTGGAGACAGGATGAGGCTAGGCTGGCGGGCACTGGACTCTCAGCGTTATGGAACAAGGGTCTCCTGCAACCTCGCTGAGGAGTGGAGGGTCTTTGGGGTAACACTTTCTTATCAGCAGTGTATGGAAAGCTGGGGAAATGGCTCAGGTAGAACTGGTTAAAAACTGCATGCTTGGAAAGGCATGGTGGGACCCTAGGTGGGGCCTGTTACCCAATCACATGCCCAGAAATCAGCAAACTGGCCCTGCTATGGGAGTCAGCTTGTATGTAAAGCCGGGCCAGCCCTGTGTCTTGGGTCTGGGATACATACATGAATCACATCTTTGGATCCAACTTCGCTCCGATCTTGCTTTGTTATGGAATTCAGCTAATTTGCTGCTGGCTCCTTTTCTTCCTCCTCCACTCCCCATTTTCACTACAATGCAACCCCTCTGCCCACTGACACCCCACTGACAGCAGTGTCTTCGCTATGAGGAAAGAATCAAAGTTAGGGAAGGGCCTGGCACGGACACGTGCTCTGTAACATAGGGTTAGCAATTTACGGGCCTGGAACTTCCCACGACAAGAATAAGGAACCTAAGACTTGGCTCAATAAGTACCTCACAGACTGGCTAACAAGAGAGACTGAGGGAGCAAAGAGGGGGTGCAGCGAGGACCAGCACAGAGACGAGAGGAATGAGCGGAGTCAGGCTTCTCTGACCCACCAGTTCCCAGGGACATCTTCTCAGGCCCACCCCTCCTGGATACCCTGGCCATTCCTCCAGTTCTTCTATCTCAGCGGGGGCAAGACTCCCCTCCTTGCCTTCATTCCCTTCACGCCTATGGACACAATTCTTCTAGAATCCACTCTGGCTACACAGACAAAGAGTTTTATGCCTTTGCTTTGTTTTCCAGCTCAAGTGAGGCCTCCTCCTGTGTCCAGTGAACACCCACAAAGATGAATGGAGGATGTTGTGAATGGGGGTGCAGGAAGGAAAGATATATGAGGAGCCCACCACTGCCTCCATGCTGGGATATTCTCTGGACTGGCTAGGGAGAAGGCTGCCTGCAGAGCTTTGCCTGTCTCCTCCACAGGACAACAGAGCCACAACTGCTCCCAAGCTCCTGCACACCATACCCTCTGGTAGGTTCCAACAGCAATTAAAAACCAAGGATTTGCCCAAACTGTCACTCAGCAGGATACTGTTAAGGTGCAAGGTGGGCAGAAGAGAAGAGGATGGAGTATTGGCTGTGGCGGGGGTGGGGGTGGGGGTGGGGTTCGAAGGAATCCTTCCACCCTCAGGCAAGTGAAAGAGCAGAGTTAGCTGGACCGTGTGGAGACAGCAGCCACAGGCACAACCCAAGGCCCCGGGCCAGTGAGATGGCTCAGTGGGGCAAGTGCTGGTGTCCAAGTCTGTAAGGCTGACCATTTGAGGACCCACACGATAGGAGGAGAGAACCAGCTTCCACTGGTTGTCCTTTGACTTTCGGATGCGTGGCTATGGCTTGTGCGCGCGCATACACACACATAAACACACACAATACACTAGTTAGTTAATTGATTAATTAAGCAAACAAAAACTCATAACCCAGGACCTGACCACAGCCAATTAGTAGTACTATTGCCATTTCCTTCTCCACCTGAAGTAAGTAGCCCTTCCTCTGCCCCGTCAACTGAGACCCTACCTAGTATCTGGCCCTCAGTCTGAGGACACCCTCATGACACCACAGTCCTGTCTGTATCTGTAGCAGTTATCTGCACATATTAAAACATATGACTGTTTGACTCACCCCTGTCCCTCCAGCACCTGTCTGAGAGTCTAGGACACTCATTGGCTAAGCCACCCTCCAAACAGGGGCAGCATGAGCAGCTGACCCTGAGCTGGCGTGGGTATCAGCAGCCTCGTCAGCAAGTCTCATGCTTCTTGTCAAGCTAACACCCCAGAGTGGAGGTAGGAATGGACAGGCACACAGGCAGACAAGACAGCTTCAGAATGTGGGCTATACACAAAAGACGCAGAAGCATGGGGTGCTAGGGAGGTGGCTCTGGTCTGGGTGGCTGTGCAGGGTGTCCTTGAGAAGGCAACATCTGACATAAGACTGACAAGGTATGACAACAGAGAAGTCCTGCAGTTGGACTTTCCTTTGGGCCTCCAGCTCCCAAACAACAACACAGAGACTGACTATTAATTATGAAAGCTTGGCCTATAGCTTAGTCTTACTCCTAACTAGCCCTTATAACTTAAACTAACTGATTTATTTTCATCTCTGTTCTGTTGCGTGGCTCATTACCTCATCTCTCTGTACTACCCATGCTGCTTCCTCCCCCTCTGACTGGCAACTCTGCCTTACTTCTTCCCAGAGTCCTCTCTGTCCCTGTAAGTCCAGTCAAACCTCTTTCTAGCTATTGGCTGATCAGTTTTATTATTACACCAATCACAGCGATACACTGTCACACAGTGCACAAATAAATATCCCACAACAAGGATTCGAGCATCTTCCTCAAGACCAGGACTCAGCACCTGAGGCCCAGAGAGACAGGCAATGAGAGCTTCTCTGATCCTGTCTCTCCCCAATTTCATCAATGACAGGCCAGGGAAAGGAGAGCAGGGAGGTTCATGCCTTCCCCTACTCCCAGTTTGTGAAGGACAAGGAAGAACTCCAAGAATGAGCTCCTTGCTTCAACAGAACACTGCAGCCCTGGGTTTCTATGTCTGCTGCTAGCAGAAACACCAAGTGCCCAAGGTTGCTATCATGTAAATATGTCCTAGAACCTTCCCCTGTGGGGGGTTCAGAACCATCGGGGCAGTTCTATCTTGGAGCCTCTCAACATTATTTCCATCTTGAAGGCCTCCCAGAGTTCTGGTGGTTTCTTTGTGCCAGGCGAGATGCTCTGTCCACCAGGATCTGTTCCCATAGTGACTAGCACTGTTTCCAGCCTGAAGGGCTCCCAGGGTCCTGGTGGTCTCTCTGTGCCAGGCGAGATGCTCTGTCCACCAGGATCTGTTCCCATAGTGACTTGTTTTCCTGGGCTGTTATCCTCCAGTCTATCCCCAGAGACTGGTTACCCTGTGAACTCCACGGTGACCTAGACACCGCACTTCGCGGTGGGAGTATGTTTCTGATGGTTCTTCCTGCTGTCCCTGGGGCCCTTCCTCTGCCCTACTCCCAAGCAGCCCAGCCCAGCCCAGCAGTCCTTTCTGCCTTCCTAGGTCCCATCCTGGAGAAGCACCACTGCCTAGACCTGGATCCTGGAATCTGGCTCTTCTGCCCCTGTGCCAACCGTTGGGCCTCAGTGAGCACCAGCTATTCTATACCCCCATGGAACCTTTGAGCCCTGTCTTGTCTCTGAAGGTCTGTATTTCCTTGCCTCTCTCAATGCCATCAAATTCCCTGCAGTGATTTGTGGTCCCTGTGCTGGGAAGCTGAGACCTTTGACCTCTTTTCCCTTCTCCTCTCCATCCGGCAACATGCCCCCTGCCATTTGTAGATGCCTGCATGCGGACATGGGAACTGCCCTTCCCAGATGCTCTAGCAAGCACCCTTCTGAAATCTGCATTGTGAGCCCCATCTAGAAACAAGCACTGAAACCAAAGTAGAATGATTTTCTTGGATTTTCTGTGTTACAAGTGTTTAGACAAAGAACAAATGCCGGGGCTGGAGAGGGGACTCAGCTGATAAAAGCGCTTGCATGAAGACTCGAGTTCAAATCCCTATATCCACAAAAAGTAGCTGGGTGTGTTTGTGGAAAATGGAGTCAGGAAGATTGCTGGAACTTGCAGCCTCGCTTTAGATTCAGCAAGAGACCCTGAATCAAAGGAACATAGTGGAGGGACAGAAAGGACAGTCAGCCTCCTCCTCTGGCCTCTCTGTGCACACAGGCGTGTGCAGCTGTTTACACTATTGTGCACACACCACACACTCACACAAAGCTCTCTCTCTCTCTCTCTCTCTCTCTCTCTCTCTCTCTCTCTCTCACACACACACACACACACACAGAGAGAGAGAGAGAGAGAGAGAGAGAGAGAGAGGCCAACTTGGTTCAGACTCTTTGGAAATTCAAACCATGACAAATAATAAGAAGGCTGCAAAGAAAAGGAAGCCTTGTTCCCCTCTGCTTCTACTGAAGTCTGAATTCTGAACAAAGAGGTCTCGCTCAGTTCTGAAGCTTTTCTGACCCCTGACAATGGCAGGATTCCATAGAGGAATTCGTTAGTGGGAAGTCAGGACAGATATAAAAGAAGGGGCGTACCAGATACTGCCTGAGTTTAGGTAATATTTGATGAGGCCCCCCCCCCACCCCTGCAGCTTCTCAAGAAACTCTGAGGCAGGTCATGGCCTTGGCTGCTGTATTCCACAGCCACAGTGTATTTGTTCAATTGTGGCAACTTGTACTTTGAAAACTCAAAATGCAAAAGTTCACATGAATATTTTAGGACCATTCTTAACTGCAGCATCCCAAGCTAAGCCTCTTAATTAACCTCATATTTGCAAGGTGTTTGAAGACGAAAAGTTTGGGCAGGAATGTATTAGTGGCCCAGCAGGAGCCCACTCCCACCTCAGCACATACATGTACCCATAATACCCTTCCCAAAGGCCAGCCACACACACCTGAAACACAGGACAGAAGACACTCCAGCTAGGAGCAGGGTCCCACTGCCAGGGCTCACAACCCTTCCCTGCTGCCTGTGAACTTGCACCAATTCCTACAGGGTGTCAGGGCATGGGCTATCTGGGCACAGTGAGCTTGGATGTATGCTGTGACTCTTTTTCATTTGAGAAATTCATATTGTTTCTAGTGTTCTAGTATGAATAATGCAAACTTACTGTTGAAACATTAAAATTATGAATAAACCACAATTTGAGAAATCCCAGCACTACCAAGGGAAAGGTAGGCAGGTTTTTGTGAGTTCCAGGTCAGCCAGGAATGAGAGGCTATGTTGGTGGGAGCTTGAGGTAGACAGATGGAATACAGAGAGAGACAGAGAGAAACATAGACACCCTGAGAGAAACAGAGAGACAGAGACACAGAGTGAGATGAGAGAAAGAGAGACAGAGAGAACAAGCTGATGAATTCTGGGAAAACAAGTCCCCAGCTGCCCAGCCCCTCTGTGCAGATATTCTGAAGCTTCCTCCGTTTACACATCCAACCACATCCGCCCCACATGCTGCTCCCAGGTGTTACAACTGAGAGAAACAAATTGCTCCAGAACTGAACGGCACAACAAACAACCATTTATTATCCTGGGTCAGGAGAAGAATTTGGCACAAGGTAGGTTGGCTCATCTCTGCCCCGTGATGTCTGGTTCCCAGTCTGGAATGGCAAAATGCTCAGAATCACAGAATGCTGTTCTCTCACATCTGGGGGTTGCTGGCTCCTGTCAGGTTTCTTCACATGTTGTAACTCCCCTACGACATGGCAGCTGGGTTCCAAGAGCTGCTTCAAGATAGAGGCAGTCTGGTATAAATGGCTGCTCCAATGAGCTGCAGAAATCATAGGTCTCACTTCCACCATCTCCAATAGTGCAGCGGTCCTCAACCTTCCTGGTGCTGCAATCCTTCAATACAGTTCCTCATGTTGTGATGACTCCCTAGCCATTTCATTGATACGTTATAACTGTAATTTTGCAACTGTTATAAGTCATAATGTAAATATCTGTGTTTTCTGATGGTTTTAGGCAACCCCTGTGGAAGGGTTGGGATCATGACCCGCAGGTTGAGAACCATTGTATAAGTGGAGCAAACACTACAATGTGCCAGGTTCAAGAGAAGGGAAGCGAGTTTTCACCTCCAGGTAGGAAGCAGTAAGGTTCTGGAAGAGTCTCTGGGATGAGAAATATGCGGGGTCATTTCAGGAAATTTAATATGCCATGTTAAACATTTTAATAAGCTTTATCCTTGGGTGTACGTGTGCGTCCATGTGTGTGTATGCATATGTGTTTATGTGTGTGTGTGGTGTGAATGTGTGCTCATACTCAGAAGTTAGGAAAGGGTGTCGGGTCTTCGGAACCAAACTCAGGGATTATACGAGGTTCTCTAACCACCGAGCCATCTCCCAAACTTCAACTGCCAACTTAAATTTTAATGTCTTCATACTACCCAATCATATTTTAAATAATTCATAGCCAGGCGGTGGTGGCGCACGCCTTTAATCCCAGCACTTGGGAGGCAGAGGAAGGCGGATCTCTGAGTTCGAGGCCAGCCTGGTCTACAAGAGCTAGTTCCAGGACAGGCACCAAAGCTACAGAGAAACCCTGTCTTGAAAAAAATACCAAAAAAAAAAAAAAATAAATAAATAATTCATTTATTCTTTGGTAATTTAAAACACAAAAACAATGTAATTAAATCAGATCCGCCCCTTGCTTCCCACATCCAATTCCTCCTGGTCAAGCCCTCGCATTTCCCCCTCAATCCATGTCTCTTCGCCTTCTCTCCTCTCCTATAACCCACTGAGTTCAGCGGGTGCCACCTGTGTGTGCATGAGTGGAGGCCACCGTCCTCTTTATCAGTGACTGACAGCCTCACAGTGTGACATCTTCACCTCATGTGCATAACTCTGAGACATGGGGTGTGGTACAGGTAGACTCTCCTGCTGGCTATCCCCCGACCACGTTAACCAGCAGCTGGAGGAGTTCCTGAACTCACTAGCCAGCGGGCCCCACACTTTCAGAGGTATCCTATCTCCTAAGACCTATCTCGAAAGGTGAGTTTTCAGCTGCCACTTTCCCAGGAGGAGTTGTTGATGGTTTCCCAAGTCAGTCTTTCCCCAGATGGCTGCATGGTCCCTACAGTGATGGGCTTGCTCTGGTTTATTTAACCAATAACCTGGGACTCGAGCACCAGTGTTTTTACAGTTTCTATGAAGGAAAATCACCACAGCCCACCTTCTAAAAACAGGTCTATGCTTTTATCCCTAGCCCCAGACTTCTTAGGAACCACAATGGGGCAAGCAAGCTGGGTAGGTGGCCTAGTTAGGAACAGAATCCTCAGCTACATGGATTGACCACCTCAAGTCTGGCCTGGGTGTCTAGGAAAAAAGATTATTTCTGTCAGCATTTTGGAGGGATTGGGATTTGAACCCAGGGCCTAGTGCATGCTAGGCAGCTGTCTACACCTGAGTTACGTCTAGAACCTCTTTTGATTTTTAAATTTTCAGCTACCTAGCCTGACCTTGATCTTGTGATTCTCCTGCCTCAGCTTTTAAGCAGCTACAATGGCAGGTATCCTGGTTCACTTGTCTATTGCTTGATGAAACCTAGTAACCAAGAACAATTTAGGTGAAGAACCTGTTTATTTGGTTTTCATTTCCAGGTCACTGTACATGTTAAGAAAAGTCAGGGCAGGAATTCCAAGCAGGAACCTGGAGAGAGGAACAAAGCAGAGTCCATGGCTTGCTGGTTTCCTCTCCATGGCTTTGCTCAACGTGTTTTGTTATACAATCTAGAACCACCTGTCCAAAGGAGACCACAACCTCAGTGGGCTGGGCCCTCCCCCAGCAATCAATCAAGAATACGCACGCCCCCCCCCCCCCCCCACTTGCCCACAGGCTAATCTGATGGTGGGCATTCCTTAAGGGAGATTCCCTCTCCCCAGATGACTCTAGTTTGAGTCGAGTAGAGGTGACAAAACTTGGCCACCAGGGCCAGCTTTCATTATCTTCTGTCTATCAACTGCAGACACCATGCCCCAGGCCTGAGCACCGCAGGGGCAGTGGCCTGGCAGTCTGCTTTTCTGTCCTTCAAACCTCAGCTTTCTCAGAGTGGGCGTGGCTTGCCACCTTCCCAGGTCCCCTTCACAATGCTTCTGCCGAAACTGACCTTGTGATTGAGTGGCCCAGCCTAGCTTTATAGACTCTCTTTGTCTCCTAGTGCTAAGTATTTCCTATAAGGTGTGGTCCTATTTGCCCACAATTATGCAAGATGAAAGGGAGGGAAGAGAAGAGTGGGGAGAAGAGAGGGAGAAAGAGAGGGGGGAGGCAGTAAGGAAGAAGAGAGGCGCCATTGTTTTAATTTTGCCAGGAGGGAAGCGAGGGCTTGTGGAGTCATATATCACTAGTCGGTTTACAAATAAAGACACAAGAGGCCACTGGTGTTCAAACACAGGATGCAGACGTTCTGTCTGCAAGTCTTTTTTTTTTCCCTAAGGAAAATTAAATTCCAAAAATATTTGTACTGACTTAAAAAATGCTTCTCCTTGAGTCTCCCATTTTTAGCTACATTCCTCATTTGTGTGTTGAATCCTCTCTCTCTCTCTCTCTCTCTCTCTCTCTCTCTCTCTCTCTCTCTCTCTCTCAAGTTTAAGGAAGCTATCCACTGAAGCCAAAGTCAGGATTAGCAAGAATGCCTTGTAAATGGAGAGAACACACTGTAGGGAAAATGAGAGGAAAGGGAGAGAAAACCCTTCCTCCGTGAGCCAACGTGGGAAGCCCCTGCACGGTGGGACTGCTCTCTTGGAGGGGAGAACCCAGGGGATACACTGAGAGGGGCATAGAGCGAGGGCAGGAACGTGAAAGGGGAGCCCTGACATTGGCTGAGATGAGCATGAGCTGTTCCAAGGCTCTGGGACACAACAGGCAGGTGAGAACACAGCCTGCAGACATCAGTCTTTACCTCTGCAGATTTAACAAGGGGGCGCTGACAGACAGTGACTTTTAGTGACGCAGAGCCTGGAGCAGACAGGTGGGCAGGCAGGCCTGGGCACCACATGCTGATGGAGCCATCATCCCTTCATGGCGCCCCGATGCTATGTGATGCCATGGTGCCACTGTGACAGGACCCACTGCCTCTTTTCCTGCTACTGTCCGTGTTGGGTAGTCATTGTGACCCTGTCCCCTTCTAGGCACTGAATAGCCAACTCCTAAAGAGGCCTCTTAGTGGGCACAGAGCAGACAAACAAGTATCTTTTCTTCTACTTATCACAAAATACTTTTCTTCTTTTTATAACAAAATACCTGGCGCATTTAAGAAAGGAAGAGCATGTTTGATCCACGATTTGAGGGAACAGTCCATCATGGTGGGGAGCACGTGGCAGCAGGGCAGGATGTGAGGAAGCTGGGAGGTACAACGGTTCCGTTGCGCTCATGGACAGGAAGCAGAGAGATGAATGCATCTTGGCTTGCTTTCTCCTCTGTATCCGGTCCAGGGCCCTAGTGTACGGAACGTCACCGTTCATGTTTCGGGTGTGTCTCTCTGTAGTGCAGCCTAGAGACTCCCTCACAGATATTCCCAGGGCCTGGCCACGTAGGTGAATACAGAGTCTGTCAAGCTGACAATCAATATTTAGCCTCACAAGTCTAGTCCTTGTCTGCCTGACACCCAAACACACCACATTGGAGTCACAATCTCCCTCTGCTGGTCCCTATAGGCTCCTAGCCATCCATTGATACAAAATGTACTCAACCAACTTCAAATCTTGTGACTTTTGTCCCTGTAGTTTGTAACAGTTCCTACTGTTTAAAAGTCCAAAGTCTACGTCTCTCTGAGACTTGGTGCAATCTTTTAACCAAGAGCTCCTATAAAATAAAAAGTAAAAAAGCCCATATGTAACTCCAATGGACAATATCACAGAATAAACGTTTTTATTTTGGTAAGGTGAATGAGGGCTCAGCAAGGCAAGATTGGACCAATGTAACACTAAAGCTGTGTTGCAAACACCAAGTCTGGAGCATGTCATGGGATTACCTGAGCTCCCCAGGGCCCATAGCTCAGCTCTGCCGCCTGCAGTACGCATACCCTCTCTGTTAGTCTGCCTTCCTCCATTCCTCCAGCTTTCCTTAGTGGACACCCCACTTCCTGGCATTTCCAACATGCTAGGGTCTCCATTGCAACAAAGGTAAACTTCTCAGCTTCACACAGTGGTCTTTCTGGACTTCCTTGAAGGGACTCTGACCTTGTTACAAACTGACAGCTTTTCGTGACTTTGGTGCAAGCCTCCACGATTCTGCCACAAATGTACCTTGCATGCCAGTAAAACCATTAGCTATGGTGGGGATGGGGTTCCAAACCATCAGCACAGCAGCCTGGAAAGTTCCCTTAATCTTTTAGGAATCGAAACTCGGGGATCAGATCAATCTGTATCCTTGGCTCTGATGCAGAAAAGAATTTCAAAATAAGCCAGAACAAAGCAGAGTTGGAGTTTATTAAAAGGTAGTCTTAGAGGCAACGACTCTGTGGATAAAGTGTTTGCCCTTCAAGCTCAAGTACCTGGGTTTGTATCACCAGGGCCCACGTAGCACATGGGTGTGGACATGTATGCTTATAAGTGTGGCACTGGGAAACAGAGACAGGTAGATGCCAGGAGGTTGCAGGGCAGCCAGTTTAAGCCAGACAGAGGGCTCCAGGCTCAGTAAGAGACAGACTCTCAGCATATCAGATGAGGATCAGGAAAGCTGCTTGCTCCTCTTCCAGAGAAACTGGGTGCAGTTCCCAGTGTCCACACTGGGTGACTCACAGTCACCTGTATACCAAGTTTCAGGGAACCCAAGTCTCTCTTCTGGCCCCCTCAGGCACTGCATACACATACACTTGGGCACACATACATACACATAAACAAATAAAAATTTAAAAGGAAATGTTTATTTTTCTATGTTGCTTTATTTTCGAGACAGGGTTTCTCTGTGTAGCCTTGGCTGTCCTGGAACTCATTCTGTAGATCAGGCTGGCCTGGTACTCAGAAATTTGCCTTGGAACTTGGTATACAGATGTCAATCAAAGCATTGGTGGCAGGAATGTGAGACAGCTGGTCTCATTGCCCCTAGAGGCAGGAAGCAGAACTGGACTCTGGTACTCAGTTCACCTTCTGTTTTTTCTCTATTTCAGGACCCCAGTGCATGGACTGATACTACCCACATTTAGAGCAGATCTCTGTACCTCATCTTCTAACAAGATCTAGAAACTCCTTTACAGACACGGGCAAAGGTTTGTCTTCTAAGTAATTCTGGGTCCTGTCAAGCTGACAATATTAACTATGACAGCCCCAAAGGTCCTCTCTTTGGCTCATTTGTAGGATGACTTTAGGAAGAGTCTATGGTAAGCAGGCAATATGCAGAAGGGGTTAGAGCTGAATGAGAATTGAGAGCCCCAGTTCTAGATAAAATTATTTCAGTCTTCATAAGCCAAACAAAGTTGTTCTTGCTTGTTTGCTTGCTTGTTTTTGTCAACTTGGCCTAAGCTATGTGGGACGAGGAATCTCAATAGAGAAAATGCTTCCAGCACATTACAAGTGCTGTAAGTACAAGTACTGTAGACAAGTCTATAGGGCATTTTCTTGACTAATGGTTGATGTTTCTAGTTGCCGGACAGGTGGTTCTGGGTTGGATGAGAAAGAAGGCTGAGTGAAGCCACGAGGAGCAAGCCAGTACACAGTGTTCCTCCGTGGCTTCTGCTTCAGTTCCTGTCTCCAGGTTCCTGCCCTGGGTTCCTGCTCTGACTTCCTCCAGTGGTGGAATGTGACGTGGAACTGTGAGCCAAATGAACCCTTTCCTCCCCAAGTTGCTTTTGGTAATGATGTTTTATCATTCAACAGAAACCCTAAGGCAGAGAGTTGGAGAGTTCAATACCATCAAAAGCACAAAAACTGAGAGAGTTTCAGCTCATAGAAGTCCTTGCCTCAGCCTCACAAGGAAGGCACTGACAGGAAGAGAGAGAGAGAGAGAGAGAGAGAGAGAGAGAGAGAGAGAGAGAGAGAGAGAGAGAGAGAGAGAGAGAGAGAAAGCTGGGTTGTTGGCCAGGGTCCTAGAACCAGAGCGTGGCCAGCTAAAGAAAAGCCCTCTATCTAAGGAAGGTCAATTTTCCCACTTGCCTTCTCCTCCAATGCCATTCCAGTTGTTGCCATAGGTCTATTGCCTTGTCTTAGAGACGGATGCTGCCAGGAGAGACTGTGGCTCTGGTGACTTCTGTCCACGATGTCTTGCCTGATGTCCAGGACACCATCTCTTAGAAAAACAATTTGGTGGTCACAGCATACACTTCTGACTGGCTGTGCTGCATGGGGTTTAGAGCCAGAGTTTGAATACAGCTTGTTGTCTCCCCAGAGGTTCGCGTGAGGGGCAATAGAATGTTTAATATACAGGACTTGATGGAAGGTTCTTAGGTCATTGGGTACACTACCCCTGAGAGAGTATAAACTAGTCCTCATGGGACTCCAGTTAGTTCCCATCAGAGTTATAAGGGGAGAAACTGGGTCCACTGTCTGGCTTCCTGTCTTGTCATGTGATATCTCCCTTTTGTGCACACTTCTGCTGTGAAACCATTGCTATTATGTGACACAGTCTAGGGGAGCCCTTCTGATGAGGAATATAGAGGACCACTTGATTCTGAAGTTTCAGCATACTTAACCGTGAGTCAAATAATAATTCCCTTTTCTTTATAAAATATCCAGCCTCAGCCTCATACCTGAGAGGCTAAGAACATGGTAGTTTCTTGGTCCTTGGGGACAGATGTCACAGCACTCAAGTCCCACAGAGGATGTTTTACGCTGGGAAGGCAGACAACCTAGCATCTGCTCAGCCCACAAGGCTGGATGCTTCACCAGTCCCAATCTGACACTGAAAATCTAGAGGGTTCCTGGAGAGCCACTGTCAAGCTCCCGGAATGGTCTTTAGTCAACAATGGATGCCTGAAGATGCTGGTTCAGATATCAGCGAAGAAATGGTCGTCACCATCACCACCACCATCATCATTGTCATTGTCATTAGCAGCAGCAGCAACAACAACATAAATCACCTCAGCAGCAAGAGGGAAGACCAAGTGAGTAGCGGGTAAATGATCTCTCTTCTGCCATGCTCTTTTTTATCTGGGTTGCTACCTGGACATGCCACCCACATTTGGGATGGGTCTTCCCATATCAGTTAAGGGAATTAGAAGCTGGACAGTTCCTCAGGAGAGGCTCCCTACTCAGATGGTTCTAATTTCTGACCAGTTGACATTAAAAGCAACTGTCATAGGGATGTTGCCACAGCAACACAAAGAAGACCACTGTAAACCATGTCCCTGACTCTCAGCTCGTGAACTTTTCCCTCATTTTCCCAAAGCAGAGGTCATCAGGAGAGGCTGACAGCTCCCACCATGTTCCTCAGAGCAGAGAGTCTGTAGGTCCTCCCATCTCTCTCCCGGGTGGCTGCTGTCTCTCTTTCCTTTTGGCTCTGCATCCCTTGCTTGAAGAATCCCTCCACAGGCCTCCTCCAGTTCCAGAAACGTCTAACTTCTTGGATCACAGGCTTGAGTCATAAATGCATGGTTGTTTTGTTTCTTTAGTGTCTTGTAAGATGATGTTTAAAAAAAATCCTTTGAGTCACAGCCCCCACAATTACTACCTTAACTTTCTCTTTTCCTGTTCAGAAAATTCTCTCATGAGTTGCCCGTTTCCACTGTCGCCAGTGACCCCTTGTTTTCGTTCCCTTTAACTGACTCCCTAGTCAGCTGTCCACCTTGTCTCACCCCAGACAGCACCTAAAAAGGTCAGCGCTGTTCCTCCATCCTGCCAAACCTAGAGGCTGATGCCTACCTATCTTCATAGACTGTGTGGTGCTGGTCCAGCTCAGTGGTTCTCAACCTGTGGGCCACGCCCCTTTCAGGGTCGATGTTAGATATTTGCATTACAATTCATAACAGTAGTAAAATTGCAGTTGTGAAGTAGCAACGAAATAATTTTTTATGGTCGGGGCCATCAAAACATGAGGAACCTTACTAAAGTGCCGCAGCATTAGGAAGGCTGAGAGCCACTGGTCTAGCCGACCCCTCCTTCCTCTCGCTAGCGAGTGCTCACTTCCTCCGATGAGTCCAGAGAATCTCTTGGTCTCAAACACTGCGTGCACCTAATGACTTTGCCAGTCTCTCCTGTTTACTCCAGGTAGGTATGAGAGCCACACTGGCCACTCTGAGAGGTCTTCCTCGGCATGGTTCACTCCTCAGCACTCTGAGAGGTCTTCCTCGGCATGGGTCACTCCTCAGTCTACTCATTCCAAGCATGACAGTGCCCATCCCCTGAACCACGTGTCCCATCCCATTTTCTCTTGTAATGAAAGACCGGGGCCTGGGTACCTAATAAAGAAAAGAGGCTTACTCAGCTCCTGTTTCTGGAGGCATCGGGTCATGGACCTGGCTTCTGCCCAGCTTTCATGAGAACCCCATGGCTGATGACATCACACGGGGGCGGGGAGTATGTGGAAGTGTGAGAGACCACACAGTCAGACCAGAAACCAGAGCAAGAGGGGCCAGTCTTGTTCTTACAAAACTGCCATCTCTGGAGGATTAACTTGGGCTCCCACAATAACTACGTCAATTCCTCTTAAGGACAACATCTCCAGTGACCTGGGCAATTCTGCCCACTTTGAGGTCCACAGCCTCTCAACCTCATGACACCAGGGACCAAGCCACTGACCCATGAATCCTTGAGGAACAAAGCACATAGAAACTATGGAATTCCACTGCTCTTTTGTAATACTGTCCTCTCTGTGAAACTACCACCCTGGCCCATCACCACTGCCTCCCGCCTGGATCGTGGCAAACAGCCTCACCTCACTTCCCACAGCCCCATCTGTGTTGCCTCATCACATGGAAAGTGTGACCTGTCATGCCGCGGTCGGAACGACACTCTTCTTTAGATGTTGCCATAGCTCCCTGTCTCACACAGAGCAAAGCACCCGTACTGGCCCCAAGGCACCAGTGATACCAGCTTCCAATGCTGCACACCCCTGCACCTTTCTGGGCTCTACCTCCCATGTTCTCTACCTCAGATCTCCACAGTTCCCTCTCTGGGATCCTTGCACCACCATGGAGAGCCCTTCTCAGGCTCACATTGAAACCATACACATCTTTCCCCCTGCTCACTCTCTTCGCGCTGTGTGTATTTTATTTATTGGCCTGGCGGTTTTGTTTCTCAGTCAGAGGGTGAGGAGATGTTGACCCCATGGAAGCAGGAGAGGGTGCCTGTCTTGTTTACCACTGTATCTCTAATGCTCAGAACACAGCCTGCTCTAGCATTTCTTTGGCTCTCATGGTTCCATGGGCTAGCATCAAATTCGATGTGTTGTTAGACAAAGACCAGATCATACACAGAAGCTGTGTTTAGGGTGAGTCGTCCTGTTCAGTTAAAGCAATCAAGACAACCCCTCACAGGCATGCCCACAGGCCATCCTGATATCAACAATTCCCAGCAGAGACTCTTCCCAGGGGTTTCTAGAGTGTGTCAAATTGACAACGAAAGCTAAGGGGCTGAATCAAGTGGACAAGGGAAGGGTGCTAGTGGAAACATGGAGACAGATGGGGCCTGAAAAGTCGATGTCATCAAAGGGATGCTGAGGGTGGAGAAACAGCCTATGGCCAGGTGTGCAGGAGGAACAGGCCCAGGGGAGAGACAACAGGTTTGCTGTGTACAAAAAAGGGAACAGGGCCGGGCGGTGGTGGCGCATGCCTTTAATCCCAGCACTCGGGAGGCAGAGGCAGGCGGATCTCTGTGAATTCGAGGCCAGCCTGGTCTACAAGAGCTAGTTCCAGGACAGGCTCTAAAAAAAGCTGCAGAGAAACCCTGTCTCGAAAAACAAAAAAAAAAAAAAACAAAAAACAACAAAAAAAAAACAAACAAAAAAAAAGGGAACAGACAGTGAGAGCATGCTCTAGTGAGACCGAGACACCCAAGAAAGCCAATAGGATCTACTATGTTACTTTAAAACACAGTAATGCTGAGTGCCACTGCATGGAAGGCTAAGAAAAATGTAGTCCGTGAAATCAGCAGAATATTTATCTGAAAGAAGATGGGAAATTGGGTCCACCACTATGATACAGACTAATCTTGACACTAAGGTACGTAAGCTGGACTCAAAAGGGCAGTGTTGCGTGGTTCCATAAGTGAGGCTCCTGTGTAGGCAGAGACAGAAAGTAGGACGGATGGTGGTTGTTGGGGACCAGAGAGAAGGGTCTGGAGAGTTCGAGCTTAGGAAGATGAGGAAGTTCTGGAAACAGGTGGCATCGGCCGGGCTGAAGTGTCCATGTGCTCAGTGCCACTCACCTTGTGCCGTTATCAATGGTGAATTTTATTATGTTTTAACACAGTCTAAAAATACGAATTTTAAATTTAATAAGTATCATTAAAAATAAAAATAGACTATTTTACATGCACACACACATGCACTTTAAACATGCTTGTCTGTTAAAGGTGGGTGAACGTAACAAAGGCCACAGACAAATGATCCAAGGCAGGTAGGTAGTGACCCTCTGCCTGAATCTGGAGAAGGACACTCAAGGATGGCACAGTCAGTGAGTTGGGTGATGAAACTCTCTCTGCGGGAGTTTCAGGGGTCATTATCCCACATCCTCCCTAGTGTAAGGAGTGGGTCCTATACCCTAGAAAACCCCCAACCCTTTCAAACTTCAATTTCTACAAGGGTCCTTTCATCTGCCTGAATGCCTCCTTTTCTGCTAATCAGGAAGAAGGGACCCCAAGTGCCAGCTGCTCCCCAAATCTTGTCCCAACCTGCCCAATCACCTGGCCCAGACTCCTGCACCCATGACTAGCACACTCAGTGAAGCTTATGCACACAGTAGGTGCTCAGACTGAAGGGAGAATGGAAGGGGAGGTTTCTCGGGGCCTGGATCCCTGAGACATGGGTGAACCCATGTCCCCTGAAGCAGCCTTTGTAGAAGATTCTTCCTATATCTGACTCAACAAGCCTCTAAAACCCTGGGAGCATGAAAATGGTCACTTGGTCCTTTTTGAATAACTAATGGTTAATGCAGATGGTCAACTTGACAGAATTTAGAGTCACCTAGGAGTGAGGCTTCTGGGCCTGCCTGTGAGGGTTAGCTGAGGCAGGAAAACCAGCCTACTTTAACTGGGAAGTACCATTCTGTGGGCTGGAGCCCTGGACTGAATAAAAAGGTAAAAGAAAGCTAGCTAAACACCAGAGGTCGTGACTTTCCACACCCTGCTCCCGGTGTTTGCAACAAGCCCCCTTACAGTCCTACCGCCATGCTAGACTACACCCTTGAACTCCGATCAGAAAAAAAAACAAAAAAAAAACCTTTCTCCCTCAAGATTCTTTTCTCATCACAGCGATGGGGGGAAATAGCTACACAATAAGCAGACCTGGTTTTTATTTGAAACCCTGATTCTACTTGACAATGGGGGACTCGTGTCAGCCAGAGCTCAGTCGTGCCCTTTCTTGTAATCAGTTCCGCAAGACACAGCTGGGATATGGCGGTCCTGTGAGCGTGTCTGGTCACTCAGCTGAGCTTGAGATTCGCTGCCTCCGGAAGCTGAGTGGCCGCGAAGCCACTCTGAGGAGGGGACAGGTGGTAGAGTTATTTGCACTCAGAATGTGACAATCCCTTCCACACTTGATGTTCCCAACACTTGAACACCCCCTCCCCCCGTGCTGCCCACCTGAGCACGCTGCTGAGTTTTGATTGCTTTGTGCAATTCTAAGGACCACTGAGCTTAGCCAAGAGCTGAAGAGCAGGAGGAACGCCAGGGTAGGCTGTGCCCTATGAGCAAGGCATGACAAGCCAAGTACTCCGCCAAGGGAATGCCTGGGAGTTGTGAATGAGCCTTCAGCCGGGGAGAAGATGGCCCTCAGATAGCAATGGAGGGGCACGTCTGTCTGTGCCCACCAGGGCTCCTGCCTAAAAAATGTTCTGGTTATCATCAGGGAAGGAGGATAAGAGGATTTGAAGTGATCTATAGGTAACCGACTACAGAACAGCTTTGAGAAAATGACCCAGAATCCAGAGCTGCTGGGTGACCTTGGCTGGGTATAGGATGGTACCCATGCTGAACATGGCATGATTACCTGTGCCTAGGACACTGGCAAGCTGTTTCAGGCAAGTGGAACCTCCATGTTTGCTGGCAGTATAGGACTGCTGAGACCTATACTAGTCCCCTCAAGGAAGCAGGAAGAGAATAATTCTGCTCTCTCAGGAAAGCAAAGTCTTGCTTCCCACCAAGGAAAGAGACTCCCCAAATGCTAGGGTACCATTCTGAAGCAGGCAGCTTTTATCAGTCCATTTCCCATTGGTAAAACACTACACCTTGCCTGGGTAAATTCTGAAGAAAAGAGGCCTACTTCAGGTCACTGTTGCAAAGATTCAAGGTCGAGAGGTCACATCTGGTGATGGCTTTCTGCTGGCACACTGCCAGGCAACAAGGACTCTTACCTAGAAAGGCAAGGGAGCATGCATGTTTTCTGGCCTCTCCCTCTAATCAAGCACAGAATTCAATGGTGAGGGCCTCACTCTGTGGCCAGATTGTTTCTGCCCTCTAACAAGTCATAATGGAAACTATATTCCAAACCTAGTTGTGTGTGTGTGTGTGTGTGTGTGTGTGTGTGGTATATTGAAACCATAGTAGCAACCAAAATAAAAATTGTCTAGATCACTAAGTGTAACTCAATGGCCGTGATGTTTTCTAGACCCCATGGACTAGCCTTCAGCTGAGCTAGAACCCTTCCTGATGGTTGCATGTTGTTTAATCTTAATCCCTTCAAATGTTCCTTCAGATCTCTAGTATCTAGAACTATTCAGTGAATACAAAAAGATTAATGTCTATGGGTTTCATACTCTAAACAGCCTACATCAATTGTTCTGAGAATAAATGAGTGTGCTCATGTGTGTGTGTGTGAGAGAGAGAGAGAGAGAGAGAGAGACAGAGACAGAGAGAGAGAGACAGAGAGAGACAGAGAGAGAGACAGAGAGAGGGAGAGAGAGAGAGGGAGCTCTGAAATCTTGTACTAAATATCTGCCCAAACTTTAGCTCTGGTAATCTAAAATTTATTTAACAAATATTGTTGTGCACTCTCCCATTCTTTGATGGGTCTTTCAGAGTGCACTGCCCTGTTCTTTCTTCTCTTTGGCCAGGTGTGCAAACAACTGGAAGGTTGTCAATAGGTCAAGGCCATCCGTGGTTTTTACCGGTTGGCAGAGACATACCAGGCAAAGGCCAGGGTAGTGGGTGTAGGGTTGGGCAACTTTGTAATAAACACATTAGATGATGCAATAGGGCACGGGCTTCTTGGAGACACACGTGGTCTCAACTGTGGCAACTTGGAAATAGCTGAAGAACTCAAGGTGACTCTTTCCCTTGGTCGTGAACTGGGCCTTCTTATGGAGTGCAGCCTAGGTAGGAGTGAGTTGCGCACAGTGGCGTGGGGCCTGTGTGAGATTTTGGTTAACATGAGCAAGTCAGTTGGGAAACGGTTATTGCAGGAGCAGAGCAGAAGTGAGACTCGAGGTAGCTGAGGGAGGCAAAAGCCAGGCTCATGGAAGTGGAAGCTGTTATGAACAAAGCTCTTATCTACAACCCTGCAGAAAGCCGAGCTTATTAACTGTACACACTCCAGTTTGGTGTCCCCGGAGGTCGCAGTGTGAACTGGAGCCCACGCGAGCCTGTTTGTGACTCTGTTCCTCTGCTTGTAAGCACCTGGCTTCGCGTGTGGTGTCCGCCTAGGACGCTGCATGGGGGCCAGTCCAGCCTGGCTGGGGCCTGCAGGCAAGAGGGCTGATGAGCTAGCCAGCAGCCACCTCCCAGGCCCAGCTGCAGGGCTGGGCTTCCTGAAAACTCAGTCTGGAGCAAGACAGCTGACCCCTGACTGTGTGTTTACAGATTTCACCAGGCTCTGGGGACAGCTGTGGCCTCCCCACCCCTGTGGCCTCATGGTTGGTGATGTGGGCCCCTGACTGGAGCTGCGGGAGTTCAGGAATACCAGCACTGCTGTCTCCCCATGGCTTCAGCAAATAGGAGGTGTTTGTTCCTATCTCCTGTAAACAGTTGTTTCCTCAGGGGCGGCCCGGCTCGTGTTAAATGTTAACAGAGAGCTGCTCCACAGCCGCTCTCGGGGTGTCTATTTTAAATATTTAAGTAATTGCTCTTCCCTGTCCCTGAATGACATTTTGGCTCAAATTTGCTCTAACTGCTGTTTCTTCTCTGGTTATTAAATTGTGTGCAATGCCCACCCCCTCTCTCTCTCTCTCTCCCTCCCTCCCTCTGCAAACAGCTGCCTCATTCACCTTCCGTCACAATACCATTGGACATCTTGGGTTCCAGATGTGTGACCTCCTGGGAAGCAGGTGGCTGTTGAACTTGGTGGTCTTTCCCAAGGATGGGGCAGAGGGGGTCACCCTGGAGTTCGAGGAGCGCCGAGCCGTGATGAGCTGTGCTGTGCTGGGTCTGTCTCCATTTGGCATGTAGCGGGAACCATGGCTTTGGAATGTTCTGCTTCTACCTGGACTCAGTTGTGGGAATGTCCTCAAGCCTCGGATTTGTGTCGTCAGGGATCCGCAGACAAGCGAGTTAGTTTCTCCTTCCAAGGTAAGGCTTGGGCTGGAAGGGCCATGAAGCCTTTTCTTTTTCTTTTCTTTTTTTTTTTTTTTTTGGTTTTTCGAGACAGGGTTTCTCTGTGGCTTTGGAGCCTGTCCTGGAACTAGCTCTTGTAGACCAGGCTGGTCTCGAACTCACAGAGATCCGCCTGCCTCTGCCTCCCGAGTGCTGGGATTAAAGGCGTGCGCCACCACCGCCCGGCTTCCATGAAGCCTTTTCTATGGAAGTAAACCATCTCTCCCTGCTTTTCTTCCCACCTCCTGGCACAGGCAGAGGAGTAGAAGGCAGAGTGAACTTTCCCTTGCTTGGGCCAGAAAGTCTAGCCCCAGTTAATGAGACTCAAAGAAAACCCTGCATCTCTGAAGAGCTAATGAGGTCACTTCAAGACTAAACTAATCCAAAGTCACCTCCATTTACCCCAAGGATGACCATGCAGATCTTAGCATAAAATGAATCGACCCTCTTTAATATTTTAAAGATCTTTTAATGCCTTTTTTTTTAAAGCGGAAGGTGGTTGCAAGAGTGTAGTTCCTGATGGGGTGCCAGAGTGGACCCCCAAGGACACTTGCCGTGGGAAGAGGCTCCCTGTAGAGGGCAGATGTAGCCCTGACGTTCCCAGCCACGTGGCCACTCTTCATCTCACCCTTCCCCTTTCTACATGGAGAAAACAGTGGTACTACCAACCTCAGAGCTGTTAATATCGACAACTTGGACTTCGTGAGTGACACATGGTGCCTGCACGGTGCTCTCACAACCCGTGAGCTCGCTGCCAGCGAAGGTACAGAAGTAAAAGGTGTTTGCGTGGGACACTTGAGGGACAGGGCGAGTCAGTGTCCAGGCCACGCTGTGTTAGAAAGTTTGAAAGGGGGACTGCCAGCTAGTAATCAGGGGGACAGGTAGGGACTAGGGGTGGGCGTGTTAAAGCCTACAGAGACGCTCAAGTCAGAGAGAAGCTCAAAGGTGGTGCCTTATCCTTTCTGAACCTCAGGGGTGTAGGCAAGCAGGCCTGGAGGGCTGATGGGAACTACCCGAAGAGCTGGGCTCAGTAGAAATCGGTTTAGGGAACTTCTCAGTCATTTACCCTCAGCCACCCAGGGTGGCTACAGTCAGCCACGGCCTCCACCCACCCTCAGAGACTTTGAGAGACACCAGACATACATTCCAAGAAGAACCAGACTTTCAGTATGAGCAGATTTTATGTAATGGGATAGTGCTCTAAACACACCCTGGGACAAGGTGTTCAACATCACCCAGAACCTTCCAGAGGACTTGTTGAAACATGGGTGATGGATCCAACCTGAGCTTGTCCATGTAGGTCATCTAGAGTGAGCCTGAGAATTTACCTTTCGGATGGCTTCCTGTATTGGCTACTGTTTCCTTCACTGTCACAGATGGCCCTGCCGGTCAGAGGCGTCTTTAACATCTGTGGCTCTATTTTGATTTCCAGCCTGTTGTGCTTGGGACTACGGCAGAAGCTTAGCCCCAAGCAGTTGCCTTTCGTTACTTTTATTTAATAATCTACCTTATGCTCTTTCATCCAGGGAGCTACCCTCTGGGGATGCAGACCTGCTACAAGCAAGATGCACTGCACACCAGGTACCCAGCACACCCATCCTGGTGCTCCACGCTCAGAAACAAAAGAAGGATGAAGGCCCAATGGACACACAAAGAAGACCAAGCTGCATGAGAAATAAATATGAGAAGAATCAACCCCATAGGGAAAATAAATATTTCAGAGCAGAAGATAATTCCTCAAAGTATTAACTGGTGTCTTCAGAGAAATGAAAAGTTATGGAGTCTGTAATAATAAAAAAAGTTGCTATGAAAAAGGAATTACATGCCAAAGAAGGAAGTTCAGAAAAAAATTAAACATGATCTTTTAAATAAACATTTTAATAGGCTGGGCCAAGTGGCATACACATTTGATCCCAGCACGCAGGAGGCAGAGGCAGGCATATTTCTGAGTTTGAAGCCAGGTTGATCTACATAGGGAATTTTAGATCAGCCAGAGCTACACAAAAAATGGGGATGTGGGGAGCTGGAGAGATGGCTCATTGATTAAAAGCCCCGACTGCTCTTCCAGATGACCCAGGTTTAGTTCTCAGAACCCATATGGCAGTTGGTAGCTGTCAGTAACTCCAGTCCCAAGGAACTGATACCCTCTCCTGGGCTTCCAGGCACCAGGCATGCACATGGTACACAGACTTGCGTGCAGACATCCATGTAAGACAAATACAAACAATTAATTTTGAAAATAAAAATATTTTTAAAATAAAATAAAACAATTAGGACTGGAGAGATGGCTTAGCAGTTAGGAGCCTGCATTGCTCTTTCAAAGGACCCAAGTTCAATTCCCAGCACCATGACAGGGAGCTCACAACCTCCTGCAATTCCAGTTCCTGGGGAAATAGCACCCTCTTCTGGCCTAGGTACCTGTATTCTTGTGGACTTGTACCCCCACAGACATATACACATACTTAGAAAGTAAGCTTACTTTTGCAACAAAATCATTTTAAAGCTCAAAATTGTCAATAAGATAAAGTTGGGGTGCTTCCTAGATTTTAGAATGAAAATAGAAAGTAACTGGAAAAGTGAAAAACAGAGCCAAAAAAAAAATTAACTCTGATTGTTCATCTTCAACAAGCACAGACTACTTAGGGAAGGAGATAATCTCAGAAACAATGGAAAGCATTGGCCCAAAGATGAGGGATCAGAAATATCCCCCCAAAAGATATAAGTACCATGCTGAATTGATAACAAATTGTCTGTATTTAGATTCAACCACATGAAATTTGAGAACATGCTATATATAATATATGTATATATATATATATATATATACATATATTATATATATAGAAGATCCCAAGTTTCCAGAGAAGCAATAAAATTGAGAGCTTCTCAGAAGGTTCTAGAAGACAATAAGACCAGATTTTGGAGGCGTGGAGTATATAAAATAATCTTTTGAGCATGGAATTCTGTTCTGTAATCTCAGAACTCAGGAGGCTGATACGGGAGGACCACAACCTTGAGATCCTGTACTACATAGTGAGTTCCAGGCAGCCTGGTTTGAATAGTGAGACTCTGCTTCAAACGAGGGGAAAAAGGGAAAGGTATTAGGAACAGTAAAGGCAGACATTCTACTCTTTCCTAGGGAGTTTCTTAAGGAAGTACACCAGCAGAGCAAGGAGATGAGACCTATGCAGGATTAAAGGACCAACAGATATAACCCAAAAGTGACATGTGATCTATGGGGGGGATAGGGCCTTCAGAGCAATGGGACCAGCATTGAGCTTGGGTTCTAGAGGCTCTGAGAGGGATGCTTCCAGGCAGGAGATTTAGTGTAATAGAAGACCAGGTCAGTTGATACCCATCCAGAACACAGAAACTTCTCAAGATAGTTCAAGTAGCAGGATTTGTAACCAGACAATTACTCTAAAGGCTGAAACACATTCTGGTTTCCAGCATACAAGGATCTTTGAAGACATCACTGCAAGAAAATTATTGAGCAATGTGAAAATCTACATTGCTTCTTAGAACTATTGAAGGAGAATTAAAGTCACAAGGCTGAGTGCTGGCTTCAAAACTGGAAAGACAGACAGATGGTGTGGTGTCTGAATGAGAAGGGCCCACATACGCTCATGTATTTGAATGCTTGGTCCCCAGTTGGTGGAACTGTTTTGGATGGATTAGGAGGTGTGGCCTTGTTGGAGGAGGTGTGCCACTGGGGGTGAGCTTTGAGATTTCAAAAGCTCTCACCATTTCCAACAGTGCTCTCTGCCTTGTGCTGGTGGATCAGATGTAAGTTCTCAGATACTGCTCCTGCACCATGCCTGCCTGCCTGCTGCTTACTGTCATGTTTCCCTCTGTGGTGGTCCGTGCATTCACCCTCTGAAACTGGAAGTACCAATAAACTCTTTTTATAACTTGGTCATAGTGTCTCTTTACAGCAAAAGAAATGTAACAAACACAGATGGATACAGAGAATCACAGCAAATATCTAGGAATAAACACCTCCAGAGGAGCCATGTTTGGTATGGACCCAGGCTCCCAGCTACTCAGGGGGCTGAAGCAGGAGAATGGCTTGAACTCAGGAGTAGGAGCCCAGCCTGGGTAACATGGCGAGAGTCTATAGAAAGGAACAAAAGCCTCTCATGTGATTCAGTGCTGCTGAGATAGGAAACCTAAACCACAAGTGACAACTTGCTGGAGGTTCCTCGTGGCCATGTTTGAGAGAAACCCTAGGGGACCAGTGTGAAGGGTGAGTCACACTTGGGTGAATTTTGACTTCAAGATCTTTGCAGTGAGAATGGGAAAGAACTCCATCTGGATGCTCTGGCAAGTGGACTAGAATACGTTTACATTAAAACTCGCGCTGAGCACCGTTCTTAAGAAGGCTGCTCTCAAACGCCGCTACACAGCTCAGCCTAACTGGCAGGAGTTTTCACAAGAACCCAGTGGGCCTGAGAGATGGAAATGCCCATCTTCATC
Source organism: Arvicola amphibius (assembly GCF_903992535.2). Taxonomy (NCBI): domain Eukaryota; kingdom Metazoa; phylum Chordata; class Mammalia; order Rodentia; family Cricetidae; genus Arvicola; species Arvicola amphibius. The sequence continues at coordinate 138,019,681 of NC_052058.2, forward strand.
CCCCTGGAGCCTTCCTGCCTCTCCCAAGTGGAGAAACTAACTAGCTACACTGAGAAGCATTTGTAGAGGTTGAAGTCCAAAGGCTCTGGCTCACTGGAAGAGCAACATCCAATTATAGAGCTGTAGAATGCTTCCTTTCTCCCACACAAGCAGGGCTCTTATGTCATCACAGATTATACCTGAAAGAATTGATTAACTCAGGCTCGATTAGGAGAAGACTCCTCTAAGGAAATTCAAAGGTAAATAGAAACGAAGACACCAGAGAAAAATGAAGCCTCAGACCCCTATAGTTACAATGAGCAGTAAACACTCTTGGCCAGCAAAACACAAAATTTTACATGAAAAGTCCAGTTTCATCTACTACTTTCGTGGGTGCATCAAGTTTGACATTCAATTAAACGTTTCAAGGCAGACTAAAAGTTAAAAATACAGTGTTAAGAGAAAAAGCGGGGATCGGAACCAGGCTCTGACAGGGCAGATATGTTAGAGTTATACTAGGAATTTAATATATTCTTGATACAATTAATGTATGAAGGGAAAAGTTTAATAGAAAAGGAGACTGAGAGCAAGAACATATGAGCAGGGTAAGTAGAGATTAAAAATCAGAAAGCTTAATAAGGGATTATGAGAAATTGAAAGATAAAAAATAAAGACACAAACAGACTTCACATAAGCAAGGCGGGAATCGGTCCATAGAAACTCCCAAAGAGGATGAAAGCCACTGGAAGGAGCAGCAGCTGATGGAAGCATGTGTGCATTTGCTTGTACGCATCTGCTCATGCAGCAGAATCTTCTGCTTTCGTAGGTCTAGAGGCTAGATGTTCATTATCCAGGCCTATCAAGGGTGGTTTCTGGAGAGCAATCTCTCCCCGCCCTGTAGACAGGCACCTTCAGGGTCACAGTGTCCTTACAGCCTTCCCTCTATGCTGCATGGCTCAGATCTTATGTCTCCCCCTCCGTAGACACCAGTCCCTCTGGATTAGGTCTCTAAATATATAATATCATTGAACCTTAATTAACTCCATTAGGCCCTGTCTCCAAATGCACTAACCCAGGATGAGGGCTTCTATGTATGGATTGAAAGAGACACAAACATTCAGTCCTTAATACCCAGAAGCCTGTGTCACAGGAAGCTGTAAACTCACTCTGGAACTGAAGGCATGAAATGGAAATTAGGGCCAATGTGACCACCAGCAGCTTCACCCAGGAACTTGGATTTCTCCCCCAGCTGCTGCTACAGAGTCTAGAACCCCCCAGCTCCCACCATAGTCATCCGGCTGCTAATGCAGCCAGTGCCACAAGAAGGAAGCTCTTCTTTCCATCCTTCCGCTGTCCAGCTCCAAAGTCTCGCACTGGAAGAAACTTGCTGGCAAGGGAAGCTGGGAAATCAAGGTCACAGGCTTCCAACTCTGGCAGGGCAGATGAGAGAGCACAGGAGGACACGCTGGGAGTTGTTTCAAAGCTTGGGAAATGCGAGTGAAGCTTGGGGAACGGGCAGTGGGTGTTCCTTGTGAGGAAAGAGGAAAGGTGATAGAACTTTTAAGGGAATAAAGAACCCAAAAGGCTGTACATTTTGTGATCATGCCTGGTATGTTGGCACACGCCTGCAATCCCAGCATTAGAGAGATTGAAACAAGAAGATTGGGAGTTCGAGTCCAAGCTCAGCTACATAGCAAGTTTAAGTCCGTCTGGGCCACATGAGATTCTGTATGTTGCATTGTGGTTAAGAGTACTTGCTGCTCTTCCGAGGGCTGTAATTCAGTCAGTTCCCAGCACCGACATTGTGGGGTTCCCAGCTGCCTGAATGTGAGCAGGAGGAAGGTGTATTAAAGAAAGAATCCATTTGATTTCGACATTCAGAACATTCCACTTTTTGTGGCCCTGGAAAAAACAGCAGCCCTACTGAACGAAACCACAAGACTGATATAATAGTATTGATGAAGTTGTACAAATGCCATTGTTATTGATTGTTTTGTTTGTTTGCTCAATTTTTTTGAGACAGGGTTTCTCTGTGTAAGAGCCCTGGAACTCACTCTGTAGACCAGGCTGGCCTTGAATTCATAAAGATCTGCTTGCCTCTGCCTCCCCAGTGCTGGGATTAAAGGCGTGCGCCACCACTGCCCGGCCATTTGTTCCATCTTAACACAGAGAAGAAAGTTAAGAACGACAGATGAAAGTCAAGAAAGACAGGAAGCTCACTCTCAGGTCATTGTGCACAGACGTTCCCAGAGAAAATCTAACGCTGTGTTAAGGATTCTGCAAGGCTATTGACTGATTGGAACTTTGTAATGGCAAACAGTTGGGATGGTGCAGACCTATAGCCAAATTATGTTATTTTTAACCTGTTACCTGCCATTCACTGCCCACACCTGCCCTCACATCCTTGTACCAGGTAAGTTTTTCCGAAACCATAGTAACTGAGGAGGCAGCGAGCTAAGAATGCCCTGTGGTAGCACCTGACACCTGCAGTGGAAATGTCCTCGTTCGCTGTTCCTCCTGCTGGGCTCCCCTAGTGCTGTTCTTCTGAAGCCTTGACTTACGACTGTCTATCGCTCTAAACCTTCACAGAACTGCTTCCACACTACAGCGCGTTATCTGACACAGCCTGGACCCACGTTCCTGGGCTAACGGTCATTCGTACTCGGCTTAGGAGTAGACCACTCATTCCCTGTGAGGTGAGAGCTATCACCAGACAGAATAGCATCCTTGATCGCGTACCCATGACGAAGGGAGAGGAGACAGATACGAAGGACGGGGCAGGCCTCCACTGGGCTCCGCAGTCCGGCAAGGACTCCACAGTCTTCCAAGTGAATTAGAAGGCAAAAGGTTGAAACTACATTCATAGTTTTAAACTTAACAAATGTGAAAACAAACAAACAAACAATCACACTCCAGAAGAAGTAGGGTGAGGGCCAAAGAGTAGAATTCTCAGTTTTAACAATGTAGAATTCATAGGTGTTATTTAAATGAAGAAGTGTAATATAAGTATCTGAGTTCATTAGTTTAATTATTCATTAGTTAATCAGTATGTTTGTAAGTGTGTGTGTACGTGCGCGTGCATGCTGGGGCTCTAAACCTGGGCTTTGGACACGGCAGGCAAGCACTCCTCTGTACCAGTATCTTTCTTTTAGGCCACCAGCCAGCTCCCAAATCATGACATGGAGACTTCTTATTAGTTATGAAAGCTCAGCCTGATGGAGGAGAGTTATCTGTCTATGTTTCTTTCATTTGGTTAATTAATAAAGAAAACTGCCTTGGCCCTTTAAGAGAACAGAAAATTAGGTAGGCGGAGTAGACAGAACAGAATGCTGGGAAGCAGGGGTTGGGGAGATGCTTCAGGCGCCATAGTGAGTCTCCATGCTGCTCCTCTCCGAGATGGACGCAGGTTAAGATCTCTCCTGGTAAGCCACACCTCGTGGTGCTACCCAGATTACTAAATATGGGTTAAAGGAAGATGTGAGAATTAGCCAATAAGAGGCTACAGATAATGGGCCAGGCAGTGTTTTAAAAGAATACAGTTTCCGTGTAATTATTTCGGGTGTAAAGCTAGCCGGCGGCCGGGTGGCGGGTGGCAGGACGTAGCCCCGCCGCTTCACACTACAGATTGGTGCCCAACGTTCACACTACAGAAAGGAGAGAGAGAGAGTTTAACACAGCTTTTTGCTATTTGCCTGGACTTGCCATAGAGAGATTTCCTGTTTCGGCAATAGCGGCAGAGAAAAAGCTGAGTCATTTTAAAACGTGGCTTCCTGGTGCTGTGCCGCCAGTGCGAACTCTGGCTTTAAAGCATTTCAGTGGCTTTTATGGACTGGATGTTTGTGTGCCTGCTTGGGATCGGAAAGAAAGTGCTCTGAGACCATGCCAATGGCTCACTGCTCCCTGCCTGCATCTGGGCAGACGGCGGAATCAGGCTTAGGCGAGCGGGAGAACATGGCAGATTTCTGCCGATGTTTCCAGGCTGCCTGGTGCTCTGCGCGTCAGATTTGGCTGTAACTTGGATGAAAAGAGTTTCTGTGCCGCACACTCAGTCTCAGAATTAAAGTGCTGAGTGTGGCTCCTACCTGGAGGCCCCAGAGCTAGCAGAAAATGGTACATCCTCCATTTTGAAATTGGAGAGAGGTGGAGCCAACATCTAGAACAGCCCAGCGGCTCTGCAGCTCAGAGGTAAAACCGATTAAGAGTCACAAGCTGCTCAGCCATGTTGGACTGGGCGTGGCAAGCCCGCAGTACCTGTTTTCGACCTAGGATTGTCACAGCTTAGAGTCTTAAGCGCTTAGCGATGTAAAGGCGCAAATCAAACATGTTTCTCGACAGTAGAAGAATTACAGATTCACAATAGGACAGATCCAGACATAAAAGACTTTTAAATGAGTCACAATGTTGGATAAATGTATGTAGGCTTGAGAGAGAAAAAAAATATAAAAAATAAAGTTAATGCCTAAAAAAAGGGTAAAGTCTTTAAAGAGACAGAATAAAGTAAAGTGATAGAGTGAAAATAAGCCACATAAAAATGGAAAATTCACAGAGAGTCTGGATTATGTATTTTGTTGTATTTTCTTTGATTTTTTTGACTGTAAAGGAGCTAAGTACAGAGAGACATTTCATTATATGGGCTGCCAGGCTAGACCAGAATGGACATCTTAATGGTATGACTTTAGGATTTGGATCTAAGAACATGATGCTTTGGAAAAGAGTTTCTTCTTTTGTTTTCACAGAGGACGAGACTCTGTGGATTGCTTCTATCCCAATATGGTATGATAGACCACGCCCTCCTGAAAGGTTGCTGTGAACATCTTCAAAAAATTACTTCACTCAACTGCCAACTGAGAGGAACCTAGCAAACAGGTTACACCATGAAAGGCTTAAATAACAGCGCCCCCATTCAGCAGGAAGCAGTTTGGAGAGAAATAACTGCGCCCATTTTCCCAAATATTGTTTATAAATGTTCTTTTACATTTAAAGGGGGATATGATATAGAGATGAATAATTTGCAATGGTATGGATTTTAAGGTCAATTTGTTATATGTATTTGTATTTCTGATCTTGATTAAGCTATTTTGATTGTGTAGTTCATTTTAAAAACTGTAATGTATAATTAGGAAATATAGGTTGTTAATGGATAATCATAGATAATAGTCAAGCTTGTAGTCATGTTAGTTAGATTTTCTAGATATATAGAGATATACTTTAGTTTAATAGGCATTCTTCATATCTTTCAATAGTCAAACTTGTAGTCATGTTAGTTAGATTTTCTAGATGTGCATAGATATATTTCAGATAGGCATTCTTCATATCTTTCAAAGACTGCAGAATATGGCATTTAATGTTTTAATAACTTAGGGTTTTTCATGACAATGAGACACGTCTGCTCCTGGCAGCACCAATCTACTTCGAGAGGAAGATGGGCATCGAAGAGGCTACTTATGGAGTTTGTTAGCCATTTGGGCAAGAAACTGCTCTTGCCTGGACTGTTGCATAAACTGGACACAAGGAACCCACAGAAAGAGGACTGCTGAACTTGCCTAAAGGTGAGATGGTCTTTCGGGGTTCCTGATTCATGAAAGAGTCTGCGAGACGTTCTGCAGGACACAGCAGAAAGTGACTGAACTGTCTTTGGAATTTCCTGCTTCATGAAAAAGTCTGCTGGACACTATGGGCCTATAGGCTGAAGATGGATGTCCCAACGGTACAGAGGAACTTTGGGTGACTGTCCAGGCAGCGAGTTGTCTCTGTCATTTATAGAGTTTGAAAGTTACTTACTTCTTGTTTACTTAGGTAGTATTATATCCTTCTGGAGTCTTTGATGGAGTTGAAGAATAAATAGATAGTTATAGCTTTCCTTAGTTATGATAAAAGATAAAATATATTTAAATATTGTAACTGTAATTCTTGCTTGATAACTGTTTTGTTACATGTAATTTTACTATGTTAAAGCCTTTCTTTTTTGTTTAAACAGAAAAAGGGGAAATGATGGAGGAGAGTTATCTGTCTATGTTTCTTTCATTTGGTTAATTAATAAAGAAAACTGCCTTGGCCCTTTAAGAGAACAGAAAATTAGGTAGGCGGAGTAGACAGAACAGAATGCTGGGAAGCAGGGGTTGGGGAGATGCTTCAGGCGCCATAGTGAGTCTCCATGCTGCTCCTCTCCGAGATGGACGCAGGTTAAGATCTCTCCTGGTAAGCCACACCTCGTGGTGCTACCCAGATTACTAAATATGGGTTAAAGGAAGATGTGAGAATTAGCCAATAAGAGGCTACAGATAATGGGCCAGGCAGTGTTTTAAAAGAATACAGTTTCCGTGTAATTATTTTGGGTAAAACTAGCCGGGTGGCGGGACACAGCCTGCCGCTTCACACTATATCAGCCCAGCTTAGGCTCATTTCTGGCTAGCTCTTTTAACTTAAATTAACATGTGTCTCATCATCTACCTTTTGCCTTGGGGCTTGTTACTTTCTTTCCCTCTGTATATTTTACTTTCACTGCTTCCCGTGTATGACTGGCCGCTGCCTGGCTTCTTTCCCTGGGTGTCTTCATTCTCTTTTCTCTTACTCCTCTCCCAAGTCTCGCTTTCTCCTATTTATTCTTTCTGCCCACCAGCCCTGCCTAGCCCTCTCCTGCCTAGCTATTGGCCGTTCAGCTTTTTACTAGACCAACCAGGTACTTCAGGCAGGCAAGGGGAAACAGATGCAACACATCTTTATGTGATTAAACACACACCCTTAGGTCGCTCAACAAATGTAGCATAAATAAATGTGACACAGCTTCACACAGTTGAGGTCATATTATACAGCATAAACAAATGTGACACATCTTTACCTGGCTAAAATAATATTCCACAACACTCTTCCAACTGAGCTGGGACTCTAGTCAGGAAGTTATTGTTCAGAATAGAAATAAGGCTAAGAATGGCGGGACCGTGGGCATTTCCCCAGGACACTGAGAAGTTAGCATCGCATGGCTTATGCCAGGCTCTGTACTCTGCTGAGAGCTCATTTTCTTGTTATCAGCTTCTGGAAGCGTTTACATTTCTCTCAGCTATAAGACATTGCTAGGGATTTTCTGGGCCTGATTGTTTTACAGCAACCACAACTACAGAGCTTCGTGGCTTCACCAACTGTATTGTTTTTTGGTCAATTTAACCAAATTTACACTTTCTGTCAAAAGCACTTTTGCCTCTTCTTGCTTCTTCAGTCAGAGCAGGAGAGTGAACTTGGGTCCAGCTTCAGATATCCCAGTCAGGCTGACAGACTGGTCTCAGCCTCATGGCTGTAGTCAGGGTATTGGTGGGGGAACACGACCAGTTGGGTACGGAGGTGGCGAACATGGGACACTATGTTCAATTGTTTTTCTTCTTGGGACTACCAAATACACAACAAGAACACCATAGTAAAAGGAAGCTTTGCTCGGGCTCATGGTGTGAGGCGATACAGTCCTTCATGACAGGGGAAGGCACAGGGGAAGGAACATAGACACCGATGGCCACTTTCCAGTCAGGGAGTCGAGAGATGAGCTGGTGCTCAGACCACTTCTTCCTCATCATTCTGTGATCCCCATCCCACCACAGCCTGTGGATGGCGCCTCCCATGTTCAGGGCAGGTCTTCGCCTCAGTTAATCCTCTTCGGATGCTCTCCTGGAAACAGTCCGATGTGTGTCTCCTGGGTGATTCCAAACCCAGCCAAGTTGACAGTGGAGATTAACAGGACCCAGAGCACCATAGGTAGGTAAGTTTCTCTCCCCTCTCCCTTACCCACTCCCCTACCCGACCAGCACCCAGTAGCCAGCAGCCCCTTCCTATCCCTGACCAAGAGTCTCCCTAAGACCCTGGCCACGCCTTGGGCTGCTCAGCCATTGGCTTGTCCTCGTTTTTACCCCTACCAGGATGATGGGCTGCTGACTCCCCTGCTTTCTCCAGGATCTACTTTCCCTGACTTGCACACCCCTCTTTTCTTCTCTGGGGCCTGATCCAGTCCACCTCCTGGCCTTTCCAGAAAACTGTGTACCCTGATCCTCACTCAGAACACAATTTGCTGTTGACTTTTTCTGCCTAGCCTCAGCCTCTGACCTTGTTCTGACTCCAGATCCTCACCTGATCCTTCTGAGCCTCTGTCCACCCACCACTGACGTCTCCTTACCCGTTGCCCTTGCTCTGCAGCCAATGGGAGGGATGAGACAGCAAGGCCGTGAAGCCTTCATTCTTAGCAGCTACTACGAGCCAGATATCGTTCTAGGAGTATGTGTTAGTCAGGCTTTCTATTGCTGTGATAAAAACACCCTGACCAAAGGCAACTCGAGGAGAACAGGGTTTTTGTTTTTGTTTTTTAATAGTGTACACTTCTGCATCATAGTCTATCACTGTAGGAAGTCGGGTCGGAGCTCAAGGCAGGAACTGAAGCAGAGGCCATGGAGGAGTGCTGCTTGGCATGGCTAGCTTTCAGGTCTTCCTGTCCAGATACCCCCACCACCACCTCTGTAGACTGCACCTGGCTACAGCAAACTTTAATTAAAAAAATGCCCTATAAGACTTGCCTACAGGCAGCTTGGATGGAGGGAGGCCTTTTCTCAGCTGAGATTCCTCTTTGTCCCAGATAACTCTAATTTGTGTCAAGTTGACAAAAAATAAAAATAAAAATAAAGGCCTAACTAGGATAGCACATTATATTGATAACCTCTTTGCTCTCCTAGAAACTCAATTTTTATTCCCATCCTACAGATTAGGCAATGGAGGCAGGGAGATGTGAAGTAACTTGCCAAAGATCTGCCAGCCAGGGTTCTGAATGCAAACCCCAGAGTCTGGGATCTTCACTGTGACACTCTGCTGCCTTTCCCCAAGCACTGCTGAAGCCCTTGGCCCTATAATAAACTTAGATTCCACTGGCCTGAGCTCCAGCCTGATACCCACCTGACAGCAGGAGGCAGGCACATTTTGGCATCTCTGGGAAGGCCTGGGTTGTTAAATGATTGTTATCTCTGTCCATTTCCTAGAGCAATTAGAACGAAGTACCACAAACTGGGTGGCTAAAAATAAACGACAGGAATTTATTGTCCTGGAGTCCTCTAGGTCAGAAATCCAAAGTCAGGCTGTTGTTCCCTCTAGACCTCCAGGGAGGAATTTGTCTCCGCTTTTTTCAGCATAGCCTCAGGTGATCTTTGGCTCCCATCTCTTTCTCCAGAGGCTCAGGTCAATCCCGCCACCTCTCTCCTCTTCCTATGGAAGCCCCACCCATACTGAACTCCGTCGCCTTAACCCACTGTGGCTTCATCTTAACCTGAAAACACCGTGTTTCCAAATAAAGCCTCATTCACAAGTACTGAGACTTGGGGTGTGTGTACCTCTTTCTTGGAGACACAGTTCCTCTTGTAAGGTGGTGTCTTTGTCTGTGTTGCCCTTTGTATGTGGCAACTAATTCTCAGACTATGTAGCAAGACCGCTTTCAGGAGAAACTCCACCTTCTGTATTCCAAAACCTAAAAGAACTTCAAGAAAATGATATGTGTTTGATATAAACATTACATCATCTCTTCAGCCATCAAAATATGGAGCCAGGGATGGAGAGGTGGCTCAGTAGTTAAGAGCACTTGCTATTGGTTCCAGAGAACCTGTGTTCGACTCCTAGCATCCACATGATGACTCACAACCATCTGCAACTCCAGTTCTAAAGGATCTGACACTCTCTGGCCTCCGTAGGCACTGAGCACACACGTGGTGTACAAACGGACAACAGACAAAATGCTCAGACATATAAAAACAATATAAAATAATTATACGATATAAAACATATGCTCACTCCAGCGATATGTACAAATTTTTAACCCATTAAGACTAAATTAACATAAAAATAGGCAAACGTTTTAGACAAATAATCATATTTTTTCTGTCAAGATTTTATGATCCCTTGTGAAGCAAATTAATAGAATTCCACGAGGACAAGCCATCTGAGCAGAAGGGACAGAAAGATGGGACCGCCTTGTCACGCTTGGGAGGGTCTGCTAGTCTGTAAACCAGCCACTGTTGCTAGAATGAAGAAGTTAAAAACACAAAGGGCTTTCATAGTCAGAACCTGGGCCTCCTGTTGACATCACACTGGTCCTTGAAGGCACTGTGGCCGTGCCCAGTAGCTCTCTCAGAACATTGGCAGATTCTATTCACATCCTCTAGACTCACAAAAATCTGAGGAAATCGGTCCTCACATCTTCCAGTAGCCACAGGCTTTCTTTCTCTTCTCTCAGAGGCCAAGAGGCCATATATCAGCCCATGAAGAAGAGTAGGTTTGTTCTTTGCCCTCTGAAAGCAAAGGCTAAAGCTGGCCTGGTTCCATGGCCAAACTAGCAGGTATCAGTGATGTTCAGGGACATATCCCTGTGAACAAAGTAGAAGGACTGAGGAGAGGACCCAGAAACACTGCTAAGCACCGCGTATGCCCAGGGACTGAGGATTACCTGCCCCTGAGTTCTTGGTGTCCTGCGGTTGGGAGCTGGAAAGACAGGATGGCCTCATTGTTTAATTCACGAGCTCCTCTGGTGGGCTCAGGAGCCTCCCCTTGACCAAAGCCCCCTTCCCACTCATTCTCCACATCCCTCATGGAAGATCCCAAAAAGCCTTTGCCCTGCTTCAGCCCAGATGGGCTCGCCCCCATGGACAGACACTTCAGGTGAGACAGGTGTGCTCTGTAATCCTTCCTCCCGCCACCTCTAGGACTGCCGTTGGTAGCATGCAGGTGAACAAGCCCTTGGGTTGTCAGCGTGTCTCCGCTGTTCCTGTGCTTTGCAGCGTTGGCTTCGTAACTTAATCTTCTTCCCAACTTGACCATGAATTTCCCAAAGGCAGGTGTGTGACACTCTGGGGTGGGGAGGGGAGGTAGTTAGGACCAGCCAGCTTTCCTGAACCCAGGTCTATCAGTGGTGATGAGCTCAAACAAGACACTCTCTTGCCCTCAGGTGCTGGCATGCCAGCAACACATTACAGATGTCAGTATGGCTGATGCCGGTGTCCCCTTCCTCCCGGTGGATCCCTCCAAACACGGCCTTTCTTTCCGGGCCGTGGTGTCACCCGTGATGGTGCCCCTTGCACACTCCTCCATGTGAGCAGTTGCACCATTCTCTTCCTCCGGCTCCTTCCTTTGTCACACTACACTGGCCCATCCCTTGGGAAGACTGAGGGAATCTCTGGGTCAGTCATTTCTTATCACACACAGTTTCCTGCAACCTCATTTCGAGTACATTAGCATAAAGTTGTCCTTAATGTGGTCTAAGTACTTTCTGGCTCCTGCCTAGGAAGAGATCCATGGAAGGATTCTAGATGGCATCACCATCTAGATGAGGCAGGGCAGGTGCCGACTGCAGAGGAACCCGGTGGCACTTCCCGGGGCTGCTAATATTCTGGCTCTTGGGTGTGGTCTGCACAGGTGGCTCTGTGGAAATTCAGCGACTGCTTACAAAGCAGGCATCTCTCACACGGCACACGGGGCCGTGGAAAGTGGCTTTGGGTATTTTGTTGTTTATGTTGTCTTCAGTTTTTGATTTAAACAAAAGGAATACCCACTTTGGCTTTTACTTTGGGGAACAAAAGAGGATAAAGAGGTGTTTCTCTCTCATCTGCTTTGCTGTCTTCCCGAGGCTCTCTCACTGTGTCCCGGGGCAGGGCTCCCTGGCAGCTGTGGACACCCAATGTCTTTACAACTGTCCTGGCCTCTCTTCCCCTGCCCCTTTGGGAACCTGGCTGGGAGTGCTGCCTATTTCCTGCTCTGGAATTTCCGTCCTGATGGTTTTGTGGGGTGGTTGCTGGGGGCCTGGGGCTGTTGGGCATAGATCCCATCAGCACAATATTGTGTATGTGTGTCCCCAGCTTTGCAAAATTTATATGAAGGGAATTAAAACCAAACTAACTGCTGAGATCAATGTCCTTACCCTTGGCTTCTACAAGGCCTTTGGGTAGAACCCTATCCTGGGCGTGTTCCAAGAAGGATAAACTTAATATTAATGATAATAATACTTTGCACTTGGTCTTATAAAAATATTTTGAATGCAGCAGAGGCTGGGAGGCAAATGGCTGCTTGGCACTGGGGGTCAGGAAGCGCTTCTGCCTGTTTATTATGGTAGGGCTTTGTGTACAGAGACTGTTTTCTCCTTTCTCACCACTCAAGTTTCTTGTTGGTCACTACATCCAAAGCGTAACAGGAAGTCGCCACTCATATTTAAATGATATGTTTTAAAAACAGAACTGTAAATAGCAGAAGACAGATCGGCTGTAGGTGTGGAGTTGTTTCATAGCCTCCCTGCCAGATTTTCTTTTTCCCACTTGGAATCACATCCCGGTCCCTGTGAGACAGGAACTTTCAGCTCACTGCCACCAGAAGGTTGTGAGACCCACAGTTGGAATCTGTGGTAGCTCAGTGATTCCCAGAGAAAGGAGAAGGAGGGATTTTCTTTTCAATCGGAGGTGGCATCTGAAGGAATAGCCAAAGACGCTATACAAGTGCAGACAACCCTAGGTCTATACTCTCTCTCTACCAACTGATGGGGGAGAAACACAACTTCCTTCAGGCAAAATAGTAGCAGCCTTATTTTCAATAATTATCAGAGGGGGTTATGTTTGTTTTTCTTTTCATGACCGTCCGCTTCTTCTAAGCCCCATCTCCCTGAATTGTGATGCATTATCTTGGGAACGCTATGGCAACAACCAAACATCGGTGCTGGGAAGAAGCTGAGCTCACACCTCCGAGCCACAGGCCCCTTGGATGTGTGCTTTGCAGGTCTCCCGGCCCTGGCAGTGGGGTCACCCGAGGGACAGACTCTCTGGTTCTCACTCACTCTAATTCTGGGATGCCGCCCCAGCTTGGGTCCCTGCGCCACTAGAAATCATTTGCAGTCACAGATCTTCCTCCAGGAAGTTTGGTTAAGACTCATCCAAGGGGACTACATATTGCACCTGTAAACAGGAGGACATCAAGTCTGAGCATCCAGGAACGTGACATGCTTAGATGGTCTCTAGGAAATGAGCCAGTTAGAGAGGTACATTCCACAGAAGCTTAAGTCTTTGTAAAAGTAGGGGAGTACAGACCTCTGGTTAAGACATGGGTTGCCCACATACATCTCAACTCATCCTACAGCTTGGATCTGGGACATCCCTGAGGGGCCCACGTGTTAAAAACATGATAATGGGCATTATCAGGAGGTAGAAGAAGCTTTAAGAAGCGAGGCCTGCTCACTCTGTATAATGTTACTTGTATGTATGCTTCCATGACTGACCATTTGGTTTTGGACAACCGATTGGTGTGCTCTTCTTTGGGGAAGACTATTTCTCCACCCGCAGCTTTCCTTAATTGTCTGCAGGTTATAATATATGTATATTTATATGATATTAGTTATAAATTATATTATATATAATCAACCAATGAAAAAGAGGAATATGGGGCAAGCTTGGAGGAGGGTGGAAAGGGAATGGAGAAATGATAATATGATATTATAATCTCAGAAAATAAAAAGAAATACTTTTTAAAATTATATATGTGTGTGTGTGTGCGTGCATGCATGTGTGTGTGTGTGTGTGTGGATGTATAAAAGAAGCGATGCCTAATGTAGAGTCTTTGGTCACTGGGGTATGTCTTTGAACAGCCTGTGGGACCTCAGCTCCTCCTTCTCTCTTTGCTCCATCACTCACTCCCATATGATGTTCCACAAGCCCAAAGCCATGGGCTGAGATCTCCAAAATTGTGAGCCAGCACGCACATTTCCTCTTTGCAAGTTGGCTTCTCACAGTTGACAAAAAAAACTGATGGACATTTTCCAGGTCTCGATAAAGATGAACAAAATGGTGATCTGGGTCAAGCACTTGCCTAGCATGCATGAGATCCCAAGTTCAGGCCCATGCTTAGCAAGAAAAGAAAAGGTACATGCAATGATTTTCCAAAGAAGGAGGAGGGACTGGAGAGGAGGAATAAAGATGCAAGATATTAAAATGGATCCATAGAGGTGGGAAGCAAAGGATACAGGGTACCAATGACATGGAGACACGGATGGAGTTGCGGCACTGGGGGCAGAATCCAGAAAAGGTTGGCCTCAGAGCTGGGACCGAAGGAAAGCATCAGATATGGTTTATATAGTCAAAGGTTTGACAGGAAAACATTTGCTGAGCCATCCATTCTCCGAGCCCCCTCACACAGAGAGACTGGCAACTCACTGACTCACACGCTAACGTGAGAGCAATCCAAGGTTGTGATCCCTGTTCCTTCCTGTTCAAATATCAAAGAATGAACCTGGGACCATTAAAGTCCTACCAAGGCCACACAGGTGACCCCACACAGGATGCTCCCATTTCTGTCCTTTATCAACTCCAGGTGCAAACCCACTGAAGAGAAATAACCCTCCAGTTATTGGTAGGACCGTCCTTATGGAATTACGACATATATTTTTTTTTTTTTTGGTTTTGTAACTCCGTCTCAAAGGCAGGTCATAGAAACTAGACTTTCTCTTCCCTAAGATGAACAATCTAAGGATTGTCTCTGATCCGCCTTGCAGTGATAAGACCCTCATTTCAAGGGCCCTGACTTGTGGCCTACAGAGAGGGACCCTGGAGAACCTGGCCTTACTGTCTATTAGCATAGACCTTGTCCAGTCATGTTTTGATTGCTTGCTCATGGGTCCCTCACACCCATGTGGAAAAACCTCTATAAAATCTCACACTCACAGAGATCCATGTGTCTCTGCCTCTCCAGAGCCTTGAATAAAGTCACCTGCTACCATTCCCAGATTTTTACTTTTCTTGCTGCCACAACCAAAAACCAGAGAGGAAGGAACTCAGAGGAAAAAGGACACATTTTAACATACATTGTAGTTTCATGACAGGGAGACATGGCCCCTGGGAATCTTTCCTTGGTATGGGAGCTCTCTGCTGGTTAGGTCAGGAGAAGAGGAACAGAGACGGCCAGAACCTGGGCCAGGCTGTAACCCACTAAGCCTACGCTTAGTGAACCTTTCACTATCTGGGTAGTCAGTACTCAAAGACAAGAGCCTGTGGCGAATGCCTCATACACAAACCAGAACTAAGGCCCTATTTCTAGCTGGTCAGTCAGAAGCGTGGGTGAAACAAGCAGAGGCTTGAGGTTGGCATCTAAAGTTAAAAGATGCTTTTGTGGATCGAACTTCTGCCAGTGGGATCCAAACTATCTCTGTGTCTTAGTTAGGGTTTCTATTGCTGCAACAAAACACCAGGACCAAAAAGGCCATTGTGGGTGGTGCCAATCCCTGGGCCGGTTGTCCTCCATTCTATAAGAAAGCAGGCTGAGCTAGCCAGTAAGCAGTACTCCCCCATGGCCTCTGCATCAGCCCCTGCCTCTGGGTTCCTGCCCTGCTTGAGTTCCTGTCCTGACTTCCTTCAGTGATGAACAGCAATGCTGAAGTGTAAGCCAAATAAACTCATTTCTCTCCAACTGGCTTTTTGCTTAATATATAAATTTAATTAATAATAATTCTAAAAGAATTTTAAAAAGCAGATAGAGAGCGGAGGCAGGGGAGACCTCCCAGGCATGAAAACAAAGAGATGGTAAAGAAGGAGCAAACACAACAGACCCAAAGATTGCTCCCCCAGGGATGCCCCCAACAACGCTGGTGACAGAAAGAATAGAGATGGCTTAGCTCATACAGTGGTTACCGCAAAGCCTGGGGACCTGAGTTCAGTCTCCAACACTTGCAGAAAGTGTGACACTCAAGTACAGTGGCGTGTGCTTGTAATCCCAGCACTACAGAGGCAGAGACCAGCAGCCCCGTGGGCATGGTGAGAGATGCTGTCTCAAAAACCAAACTGATGGTATCCTGGAAAACAACACCCAAGGCTGCCTCCTGATTTCCACATGTATGTGTGTGCTAATATGAACCACGTTGGTGTGTGCTCAGGGACGGTGACAAATCTCCTGCTGGGTGTGGGAACTCGCTAGCAGGGGAGGCTGTCAGAGATCCCCATACTTTCTGCTCAGTTTAACTAGGAACCTAAAACTTCCCTAATGTATAACGTCTATTTCCAAAGCAGAGAAAAGCATCACAATGCTTTAGTGCGTTGGGGCGCACTGAAGAATTCACCCCTCACTAGAACTCTTTGGGGATGATGGATTTGTACCTTAGTGGACTGTAGAACTAAGCGGCGGGGCTGCGTCCCGCCACCCGGCCGCCGGCTAGCTTTACACCTGAAATAATTACACGGAAACTGTATTCTTTTAAAACACTGCCTGGCCCATAGTTTCAGCCTCTTATTGTCTAATTCTCACATCTTCCTTTAACCCATATTTAGTAATCTGTGTAGCACCACGAGGTGTGGCTTACCAGGAGAGATCTTAACCTGCGTCCATCTCGGAGAGGAGAATCATGGCGACTCACTATGGCGAATGCCTGAAGCGTCTCCCCAACTCTGCTTCCTTTTTACCACAATTCTGTTCTGTCTACCCCGCCTACCTAATTTTCTGTCTCTTAAAGGGCTAAGGCAGTATCTTTATTAATAATCTTTATTGATAATGTTTAATAATAACATAGACACTCCTCCATCAGTGGACCAGTCGACATTCAAAGTAACCAAACTCAGAGCTGTGCATGATGGCACACACCTTTCGTCTCAGTTCTTGGAGAGGCAGATGCAGACAGATGGTTTCTGTGAGTTCGGGGCCAGCCTGGTCTCATAGTGAGTTTCAGGACAGCCAGGGCTTCACAGAAAGACCCTGTCCCCAAAAAAAGCAAAACTATTTTTTAAAACGTAAGCAAATGCTCAACTGAGACCTCACACATCTGCTTTCGTTGGGTGCGTTCAATCTTTTCCACCAAGGTTCCAGCACATTCAGTAAAGTGGCTGTCAATGCAAAACCCAGGGCTCTCTCTTTTTTTTCCGAGACAGGGTTTCCCTGTAGTTTCTAGAGCCTGTCCTGGAAATAGCTCTTATAGACCAGGCTGGCCTCAAACTCAGAGATCCGCCTGCCTCTGCCTCCCGAGTGCTGGGATTAAAGGCGTGTGCCACCACCGCCCGGCTCAGGGCTCTCATCTTAAAGAGAATAAGGAAGTTTATTCTGGAGCCATTTTGAATGACCATGGCCTGGGGAACAGAGATTTAGGCTACCCCAAATTCCATATTTCAGTGTGGAAGCAGTCTGATGAAGTTTTATAGTTTAACAGAACAGAGAAAGTTAGAAATCAAGGGCAGTTTAAAAATAAGCTGTGGGTGTGCCTGAGTAGCGGCTACAGCAATGGGGAGGCTTCGCTACAGGCCCAAGATGCTGTCTGATGACCTTCTGAGTTCGGGGTTGACAAAAGCTAGTGGTCTGCTAAGTTAATAGATTCCAAGAAGTTGTTATCTATTAGTCATGAGATGCTTGTTTAGATGCAGAGGTGGTCAAGGAATGGCTATCCCAGAGGGCTAGAACTTCTCTGGACCGGCAACATTCCAACCTCCAATTGCAACAGTATTGCAGTTCCTGGACGGGCAATATTCCAACCTCTCTACAGTATTGCAGTTCTGATGAGTCAGTCTCTGCAGACACAGCTTCTTTCCAGGCCCCCGTTGATCAAGCGCCACATTTTGTGCATGGGGAACATATAATATTTGTTAGCTGTTATAAGGTCCCTTGTAGCTGGGAAGGCTCGTTCCTAGGCTCTGTCGTAGATGAGGCTGAGGAGTGGGCAGGGTGGTTGTCTCCAGGAAAGAGAAATAGCTGATAAAGAAGCCCCTGGATTGTATCAAAACTACTAGCTACCAAGATCCGGATCCAAACACCCTCTGTATTTGACATAACATTTGCATGTGACATAGGATTGCTAAACCTAAAATTAACAGGGCTTGGCCTAGTGAAAGGAAGGGAACAGATGAAACAAACATAAATAACAAAAATGTACATTTTTTAACTAGACTGACTGTATATTTCCCTGTACAGTCATTTGTACTCTGTGAACTGCCTTACTCATATTGAAATGGTTAGAAATGAGCCCTTGGATTATTGTTTCTCCTTTTTTATTAGTAAGGTAAAATGATTTAATTAGTTCTTTAATCCTGGTTATATTTTAGATACTAATTAAGTCAAGAAACATCAGTATTTAATATATAAAACATCATAAATGTTGTTAGAGATTAATGTCTTTTGAATAATTTGAATAAGAAGTATTAACCCAAAGCTTAAGTAACTCTAGCTAGAAAAAGAGAGTTTAGTTTAATTTAAAAACTATGTATTTTTTTGTTTTATCCATATTATACTGGATAATGAGAATGTATATATACTTATATTTATAAAAGAATGAAAATATTGAAACTTTTAAACGTGTGTTTTGAATAGAGTAGGGGTTTATGGTAAATAAACAGAAAAAAAGGCACGATCAAATGTAAGGACATAATATTTTCATTTGTCACTGATTAAAACCAAGATTAGTATTATTTTATCATTTAGAAACATATCAGTTAGAATAATAAATATTACTAAAATTTAAATCTAACTTTAAAAAAGCATTTAAGAAACCCAAAATGTGAGATGCATGCTGTCCCTCTGCAAAGGGCCTCTGCACTCAGCTGGTGGTGGTGATGAAGATGAGGTTCAGCCAGCGTTCTCCAAGTCCCCATGAAAGTGATCTCAGGTGAGGAGAGCGCCTGCCGCCACCTAGGAGTGAGTTAGAAATGCCAGGATATGGTACCATATCAATGGCTCAGCGGTTAAGAGCATTGCCTGCTCTTCCAAAGGTCCTGAGTTCAATTCCCAGCAACCACATGGTGGCTCACAACCATCTGAACTGAGATCTGAAGCCCTCTTCTGGCCTGCAGATTCAACCATCTGAACTGAGATCTGAAGCCCTCTTCTGGCCTGCAGGCAGACACACAGAATATTGTATACATAATAAATAAATGAATGAATAAATATTTAAAAAAAAAACCAGAATGGAGTCGTTGATGTGATATCTTTTTTCCCTTTAGCTGATTAAACTGACTATTTGTTTTTATCATTTGAGGAAGACACTACCTAATTTTGAACTTCAGTTTTCCAAGTTAAAAATCTTTTACAGTATTGTGTTTTGTTTGCTTATCTAATAGATCAAAGTTTATAAACAAATCGAAACACTGGTCCATGGAAACAAGTTTACAACTAGTATGCAACTCAGTAGGAATATTCTAAGTAGACATCACTCTCTAAAGATAATTTTTTATGGTTTAAGTAATGACTGATTATCCAAAAAGCAAAAGCCTTGTCCAATAAGAAAACATTTAGAAAATTAAAATTTAATCATAGGTTTAAAGTTCTTACTAAAAGAATGCTAAGAACAACTCAGTACTTAAGAAAATACCGTTACAGAAAATCAGCCATTACTTTTATCTCAGCATATTGATTTTTAATTTTTTGTTTGTTTCTTGTCTTTCGTGACAGGGTTTCTCTGTGTGGCCCTAGCTGTTCTGAAGCTCGCTTTGTAAACCAGGCTGGCCTCAAATTCAGAGATCCAGCTGCCTCTGCTTCCTGAGTGCTGGGATTAAAAGCGTGCCACCATTACTGGCAGGGTATTGAATTAATCTTTAAAACTGTATATTATTTTTAACTTGGTTAAAACTAAATTCATTTTTAAACAAAATTTTACAACATACTTTAAACCTAACATTACTTATTTATAATAATTTTGTAATAATATTTTTGTAATAATTTTGTAATAATATTTGTAATACTTATTTGTAATAATTTACAAAATTTAGAAAACAATTTTAATGAGGAACTTTTAATTGAAAGCTCAAGAGGCTGTATGTAAAGAACAGGAAACATGTAGTTATGTGCCTAACACGTATATAACAGATACACACAAGCATAGGTTTTTTTTTTCCTAACCAAGTACAAATTAATTACCTCTTAAAGATTTACGTTATTATAACAGGTATCTTGAAATGTTTTTTGGTTAGAAAAGTCATTTACTTTTTATTAGTGTTTACAAGGCATCCAAAGTAGGAGAAGGCATCTAGAGCAGGATAAAGTTTAGCATTTATGACTTTATTAACATTTATAACTAAAAAAATCAACAGAGATGAACAAGTTTTTTTTTAAATGTGTCATGGTGGCATAACACATTAAGATGTGCTGTAAACTCTAGGATGTCTGTGTAAGCCTCAAAGTAGGCTTTTAAATGACAATTTAAAAATTATTTAGGGTTTTCTCTTACATTGGCCTGGCTAAAATAAGGATCTTGAAAAACCTAATTATTTGTCTTTAAAGAGGCTGTAGTGGTCAAAATATTCTCAAAAATCCTTAAAATGTTTGTATTTAACTTATGCGCATGTACATACATGTCTAAACACAGAGACCTGAGTTCTTTGGACTATAGAGTCTAGTACTTCAAGGGAGGGCAGCTGTCTAACAGAAAATCACATCCTGCATTGGGAGCATCATCTCTTAGAGTTAATTTATACCCTCGAGCAATGGAAGCCATGTGGTAGAACTAGAACCGGATACAGATGAAGGAAGATAACATCTTGACGAGAAGTATACAATTATCTAGTCTTGTTCTTAAAAGAAAAGTTAAAAATTTAAATTTAAAGACTCATATTAATTCTCCTAAAGAAAGATTCAGGATCATTAGCCATTGCTAGTTATTTATCTGTGTGGTTATATTGATTAAATGTACTTTTGTTTTTTATTATTTTGGTCCTTCAGATTTTCATTTTGCTAAGAGCCAAAGTAAAGTTGGGCCAAGTTACCAACTTGAGTTTACATGAGCATTTACTCTTAAGTCAATTTGCTATGAAGTACATAATGAAGAAACTCAGATAATGATGAACCATGGCAAGCCTGACTTTCCATGACCAGGACTGCTTAGATGTGCACATCCTTGTTGCTCTATTTTATGTTGATCTTACCCAGTCAGATGAACTGAAGGAGTCACTGGATCTCTTTGTCCCTCTTCCTGATGTGGCCACACTGAATAAGTCCTGTTTTCCTGCTTTCCACTTTAACTTGTCTCTTTTAATTGGCTTGTTGAAGATAGTTGGACCTGACTTGACACAAGTTGTCACCTCCAACTTAACTCTTTGAAAGCAGCCTGGGACATCACCATCCATCATTATCACCCCCACTACCACCACCATCACCACCACCACCATCATCCTCATCATCACCACCAGCATCAGCATCATCATCATTATCACCACCACCACCACCACCATCGTCATCACCATCATCACTACCATCACCACCACAGTCATCAGCATCATCACTATTGTCATCACCATCATCACCACCACCATCATCATCCTCATCATCACCACCACCATCACCATCATCACCACCACCACCATCATCATCACCACCATCACCATCATCATCACCACCACCACCATCATCATCCTCATCATCACCATCATCATCTTCATCATAATCACCATCACTATCATCATCACCATCATCACCACCATCACCACCACAGTCATCAGCATCATCACCATCATCACCACCACCACCACCACCATCGTCAGCAGCAGCATCACAATCATCACCATCACCACCACCATCCTCATCACCGTTAGAGAGTGGTTACAGCAATGGGGAAGCTTTTGTATAGGCCCAAGATGCTGTCTGATTTCGGGTTGATGAAAGTTAGTGGTCTGCTAAGCTGATAGATTCCAAGAAATTGTTATCTACTAGTCACAAGATGTTCTTTAGATACAGAGATGGGCAAGGAATGGCTATCCCAAGGTAAAGTAATTAGCCTCTGAACTGGCAACATTCTACAGTATTGCAGTTCTAACAAGCCAGTCTCTGCAGACACAGCTTCTTTCCAGGGGGAAAGAGCGATGGGGAGAAGGAGAAAACCTACTTCCACGTGGAAAGAGAAGGAAGCTGTAGACACAACCATCTATGTAGAAAATGTCCTGAGAATCTACCACAAGCCTGCTATAACTAAGAAGTAAGTGTAGCAGTGTTGTGGGCTTTAGGATTTACTTGCAAAGAAAGCCAAATGTATTTCTACATATTGGACATGAATCATTAGAAATTGAACTTTTAGAAATCAATACACTTATAATAGCATCTAAAATATAAAACACTTGTCAGTGTGGACTGGATGGATTCCTCTCCACAGAGCAGCAGCTGGTCTTGGCATACATTTTTCAAAAGCTTGATAATGGTCAACAAGGGTATGAAAAGGGTTCAAGAGTAGGAATCAGCAGGGAAATGAGAATCAAAGCCTAAGCAAGATTTCAACTTACCCTAGATCATTCTTGATAATAATAAGACAAAAGCTGCAAATGACAGCAAGGTGGGGAGAGGGAACTCTTATACACGGTCAGTGTGGATGTAAGATAATACAGCCACTGTGGAAAAATGATGAAAGTTCTTTAAGAAATGAGAACTTGTACTACCATTTAACCCAGCCTAATACCATATAAGTGTATACCCCAAAGAACCCAGCATATCAAAGATGACTGCACACTCAAAATTATCAAACAGGTCACAACAGCTGAGATGCAGGATCAACTAATGTGTCTATCAGTGAATGGATGGAGGAAGAACAGATGGTGTGTACACATAATGGAATATTCTCAGCCCCCCAAAGAGTGAGATCCTGACATTTGTGGCAACACGGATGGAACTGGATGGGTAAGATAAGACACACCCATACAAACAAGTCCCATGTGCTGTTTTCTCATATGTATCTTACAAAAGTTGACCTTACAGAAGGAAAGAGAATAATGTTCACCAAAGAGTAGAAAGGAGGCTGGCTCAGATGTTAAGCATTCTTGCTGCACAACCACGAGGACCCGAGTTCAGATCCCTGCAACCATATAACAAGCGGGTCACAGACTCACACATACCTATAACCTGGCACGTTCAGAGACAGAGACCAGAGACGTGGTGGGACTTCATGGCTGCTAGCCTGACTGTAAAATCCAAACTCCAGGTTCAGGGAGAGACCCTGCCTCAAAGGACACAAGATGGAACATGATAGAGGACAACACCTTCCTCTGTGCACACACAAGAGCATGTGCCCTCACACACAGACACAGACAAACAGGCTTTTGCTGCATAGTAAGATACATTCAAAAAAGAAGAAAAGGAAGGGGAGTCGTCAGTGTTCTACAGCACAGTGGGATGATTATAATGCACGGATAATTATTATGTATTTTATTTTAGAATATTTTATATTTCATTTGACAATGCCATACACATATGCATTTTTATCATATGTACCCCCATCTTGCTCTCTCTCTTAGCTCTGCCCCTCTCTCTGGAGCCCTTTGACTCCTTTTCCTCCCTACTTTCATGTACCTTCTTAACATTTGACAGGAACCTCGAGGAGGAGTTCATAGGCTCCCAACAGAAGAAGAGGCAAAGGTAAGGAGACCTAAGTGCTGGGACACAATGGGAGCACTGCACAGTGCAGGATGTCCACTAACCACAGCCCAGCCCAGACACTTAAGGAGGTGCCTGATGCTTTGAAGAAAAGACTTTGGGGGCTGGAGAGATGGCTCGGTGGTTAAGAGTACTCGTTGTTCTGTAGAGGACCTGAGTTGGAATCCCACCGGTTATTCTAGTTCCAGGGGATCTGATGCCTTCTTCTGACTCCTGCAGGCACCAGGCACACATGTGGTGCACATATACACATGCAGACAAAACATTTATACACATAAAATAAAATCTGAAAGAGAAAGAGACCGTTTTGTTTTTCTAGAAAAAGCAAACAGTTTTCCACTGAAAACTGCCAAACGAAGCAGTGATTGGAGCTTTAACCTGGAGAGCGAAACCACATTCATCATCATCAGGAGATGCAGAATCATCCCAATGGCAAAATTTCTCTAAAGTGATATGTAAAGAAGATCATAACAACCCAAATCCCACTGGGTGTTTTGTAGAAATTGGTAATAAAACGTATAAGGAAATACAAAGAAACTCCAAAAAGCGAAACAAATTGAAAAGAAAAGAGCAAACATCAAGCGCTTTCCTTGCCTGCATCTGTGACTTTTTAAGTAGTTTAGTGGGAGGGCAGTAGAGACCTAGGTCACACAGAGATGGGCAGGTCACCTGGATAAGGGTGGTGTGGAAATTTAGCAATAAGCTAAGCCTTAATTCATCACCTACAAGAATCCTGGGGCAATACAGCTGTTGTTTTAATACAGGGGTTAGCTGGTTATGGGGTAGGGGACACTTACTACAGACAGTTTCTTAAATATTAACTGTGCACCTACCATACGATATGGCCATTCTGTTCTCGGTGTTTGCTCAGATGCGCGCAAAGTCACACCCACGGCAGCTTTATTTGTTCTGGTCCCACGCTGGAAACAGCTCAAACACCAATCAGCAGGTGAATTGATAAATAAAATGTATACACTTTATATGATGACATGATGTAGAATGTAAAAGGAATGAAACCCTGAGATGTGGAACATGAGTGGATCTCAGAATGCTTACACTGGGTCAAAGAAGGTTCAGCCATAAACAACACATGACTCCATTTGTATAAATTTTAGAAAATGTAAACCAATATATAGTAATAGCATCATATATTGATTATAAGTATATACACACATTAAGTTTATTAAATTTTCCAGAGTAGTGAGAAGTGGTGTTTGAATCCCTGTAGAAGGAACGGCAGGGCTGCGTCCCACCACCTGGCTAGCTTTACACCCGAAATAATTACATGGAAACTGTATTCTTTTAAACACTGCCTGGCCCATTAGTTTCAGCATCTTATTGGCTAATTAACCCATATTTAGTAATCCGTGTAGCACCACAAGGTGGTTGCTTACCAGGCAAGATCTTAACCTGCATCTGTCTTGGAGAGGAGAAGCATGGCGACTGCCTATGGCGACTGCCTGAAGCATCTGCCTTCTCTCTCCCAGAATTCTGTTATGTCTACTCCACCTACCTAATTTTCTGTCCTATTAAAGGGCCAAGGCAGTTTCTTTATTAACCAATGAAAGTAACACATAGACACTCCTCCATCAAATCCGCTGTATCCCAAGTAGCAGGACACCCTTGACAACCGAAATAATCCTGAACAATTAACCACTGCTGGAGGCATCACGATACCCAGTTCCAAGTTATACTGCAGAGCCAGAGTAGTGAAAACAGTGGAACACTAGCACAAAAACAGACCTTTAGATCAGTGAGTTAGAATCAAGGGTCCAGGTTAAGTCTACAAACCTTTAGCCATCTGATTTTTGACAACGACGTCCAAAACACACATGGTAGAAAAGACAGCATTTAACAAATGGTGTTGGGAAAACCCGATAGCTACATGTAATAAGCATGAAACTTTGTCATTGTCCTTATCCTGTACAGAAATCAATTCCAAATGAGCCAAAAATCTCAGTGTTAGGGGCTATGCTATAAGAGTGGCTCAGCAGTTAAGAGCACTTATTTATTTATTTATTTATTTATTTATTTATTTATTTATTTATTTATTTATTTATTTATTCGTTCATTCATTCATTCATTTGCTTACTTACTTATGGCTTTTTTCCCCCACAGGGTTTCTCTGTGTAGCACTGGCTGTCCCAGAACTCACACTGTAGACCAGGCTGCCCTTGAACCCAAAGATCTGCCTGCCTCTGCTTGAGTGCTGGGATTAAAGGTGTGCACCACCACCACCCATCAAGTAAGAGTGCTTAAATCAGTATTGACTTAGCTGGAAGTGTATCTCATAGGCTTGAATATTTGAACACTTGGTCCCCATTTGGCAGCACTGGCTGGGAAGGTCTGGTCATGCAGCCTTGCCGGAGGAGGAAGTGTGCTGTGGGAGGTGGGACTGGACAGTTTAATGCTTTGCCCTACTTCCTGTTTGTTATCTCTGCTTCATGCTTCCTGTTCCTTCTTGGAACAGCTTGGTATTCTGCCTCCCCACCTGGGTGGTCTCCTAGCTTTCTGGAACCACAACCTCAAATAAACTCTTCCTTTCAGAAGTTACTCTGGTCATTTCATCACTGCAACAGGAAAGTAATTAGTACATTACTCTGGCAGAGGGTCTGACCATCCGGCCTCTGTGGGCCCCAGCACGCATGTGGTGCATATGTTCTCACATATACAGGGACTAAACAAATCTTGCTTTGTTTTGTTTTGTTTTAGATCTCAATGTTAGACCTGACACTTTAGGAATAAAGAGTAGGAAGCAGAACACTTCAACTATAGGTTCAGATAAGGAACGTTTGAGTAAGATTCTGGTTGCCCAGAAAGAAATAAGATCAACGATGAACAGGTAGGACTGCATGAAAATGAAAACACTTCTGTCCTACAAAGGAAACTCTTCATTGCCCGAAGGGGCAGCCTAAAGAGTAAGAAAAAAATCTTTGACAGCTGTACACCTAAATAGGGTTAGTATTTAATATACACACAAAGGAACACCAAGAAAGCAACCCAAGTAAAAAGTGGGCTATGGAACTGGGTAGAGGAGCCTAAGAAAGACTGTAAAATGCTCAGAATCTTTGCCCATCACGGGAAAGGAAGCTAAAAGTACCTTGAGATTTTCTTTCTCTAATCACAATGTCTAAAATTAAGACTATGAACAATGGGGATGGAGAACTGGCCAGGCAGTTAAGAGCATTTGCTGCTCTTTCAGAGGATCCAAGTCAGTTCCCAGCACGCATGTGATGACTTACAACATCCACAACTCCAGTTCTGGGGGTCTCACGTACCTTCTAACCTCCATAGCATTAGACATGCATGGGATGCACATACATATAGGCAAAACATTCATACACATGAGATAAAATAAAAGAAATAAATCTGAAAATATTTTTATTAAAAAAATAGCACTCAGGAGGCAGAGGCAGGTGGATCTCTGTGAGTTTGAGGACAGTCTGGTCTACAGAGTGAGTTCCAGGACAGGCTCCAGAAGTTACACGGAGAAACCCTGTCTCTAAAAAAGCAATATATAGATATATTAACAAATGTTGGCAGGAAGGTGAAGTAGAGGAACACCTCATATACTGTTGGCAGGAGTGCAAACTGGTGTACCCACTGTGGAATTCAGTGTGGCAGCTCCTCATAAAACTAGAAATAGACCTGTTATATGACCCAATGATACCATTCCTGGGTATGTACCCAGAAGACTCTTTCCTACTATAGACACATGGTCATCCATATTCATAGCTGCTCTGTTCACAATAACTAACACATGAAGCCACCCAGATTTCCATTCATTGATTAATAGATAATGAAAATGTGATACCTATATACCATGGGGTTTATTCACCTGTAAAGAGAAAGGAAATTTGAAGGCAAATGGGTTGAGCTGGAAAAGTATACTGAGTGAGGTGATCCTGATTCAGAACGGCAACAACAACAAAATCACACATTCTCATTCTGAAATGGATTCCAGGAAACTAGAAAGGGACCATTGTTCATGAGGGAGAAGGAAGAAGATCTTAAAGAAGAGGTGTGATAGCTAGTTCTTTGTCAACTTGACACAAACTACAGTCATCTGAGAAGATAAAATCTTAATCGAAAAATTGTCCCACCAGACTAGCCTGAAGGCATGGGTCATTGCTTGATTAATTATTGTGGGCAGTACCAATCCCAGGCAGGTGGTCCTAGGTGCTGTAAGAAAGTAACCTGAGCCAGCCATGGGAAACAAGCTAATGAAGCACTCCTCCAAGGCTTCTGCTTCCGTTCTTGACTCCAGGCTCCTGCCTCAAGTTCACGCCCTGACTTCCCTTCATGATGGACAGAGACTATAAACCCTTTCCTTTCCAAGTAAGTCACTTTTGGTCATGGTGTTTAATTACAGCAATAGAAAGCTAACTAGAAGAAAAAGGCCCAGTAAAACACAAGTGGTGTAAGTTGAACAAGGGAAACAATGAGGAGAGAGGCTGAAGTGGAAAGAGGTGTGGGAGACTAGGGCGGAAGAAGGGTGGAGGAAGGGATCAGTAATACTAAGGATGTTTGAAAGCAGCATGGGAACTCACTATTCTGTAAGCTTCCAAAACACACACACACACACACACACACACACACACACACACACACAAAGAGTTTAGTTGGAGTTACTTTATACAGGGAATTATGCTCATTCCAGAAGCCACAGGATGCCAAATAAAGAGCCCAAGGCAAGGGTGTGGGATACTTCCTCTTGAGTCATTGGTCAGTGGTATCCTGGGGAACCACCCCCTAAACAGTTTAGGCTATTGTCCTTGTTCTGTATTGCTTGCCAGAACTTGACTGTAAGATCCATTGCTTGAGACACCATGTACGCTGATCATGGGACATGGAAAAATCTAGTTGTATTAACCAGAAAGCTGACTAGTTCTCATAGTACTAGAAGGTGACATGCAGTATCAATAGTCTTACCCAGCTATGAGCCTGGGCACCACAGCAATCACTGATATCACAGGCAATAGTAGAATGAATGTTATGGAAGTAACCAACTGCTTTTTTTTTATTAGAAGGCCTGCTCCACAAAAATAGATGCATGCCTGATGTGTTAAGTCTCAACAAGAACCCATGACTGGGGAGATCTCAGGCCCCAGGGATAAACGTAATAGTATGTTGCTAAATGGATATGATATTACCTGCCATCTAAATCTGTATCTCTCTACCTGTAGATTGGTGCAGCTCTCAGACCTTATCAGAGAAATTTCTTTGTGTAGGAGATGATGGTTAATGCAGAAACTCACAACTGGTCGAGGTGCAGAGAATAAGAGTCAATGAAATGTTCAGCCATGGCATATCTGTTTTTTTTAAGATTTATTATATATATGTATATATATAAAATTCTGCTGGCATGTACACCTGCAGGCCAGAAGAGGGCACCAGGTCTCATTACAGATGGTTGTGAGCAAGCATGTGGGTGCTGGGAATTGAACTCAGGACCTCTGGAAGAGCAGCCTATGCACTTTACCACTGAGCCATCTCTCCAGCCCTGGCATATCTGTTTTACACACACACACACCACACACACACACACACACACACACACACACACACGGCTCAGGGCCATCTTGGAAGAGAGGGTAGAGCCAGAAGTCAGGGCGACTGGAGCAAAACCACACCTCTGGACATGGCAGGGCTGCTGCACTCACATCACAGCAGCTGTGGTTGCCTGCATGTGACCGGCAGGGTATCAATCCATCAACTTTCTATCCTCTCAGGGGAAGGGGTTCGTGAGCCCCAACATCTAACTGAGGAGCTAGGGACAGGTGGGAAAGGGAAGGAAAGGAAAGTCGGTTTTCTTTATGGGTTTAGCTTCTGGGAGGTTGATCATGATCCAGTAGGTAGTCCCATAGCCAGGAGTATGTAGACAACAGAAATTAGGGTTGATGGGTTATTTTAAAGACAAAAATAAACATGAAACTGAGGAGGAATGAGTTGGGGTGGGTCTGGAGTAACCTGAGGGTGAAGATGATGGAAGTACATTCTATAAAGTCCCCCCCGCCCCATGATGAATTAAATGTTTTAAAACTTGGTAAACTGTAAACTTTAAGTGAATGATTATATATTTATTTTGCCTCAATAGGCAGAAAGAGAATTTTTGTTGTAGAAAGGGACATTTTGAAGGCCAAGTTGGTTTTGGAATGTAAAAGCATGCGAGCAGAAAACAGGTAGACATTCAGAAAAGTAGAGGCAATCTCCCAATAATTACAGCAATCACGACCAGAAGAAGGAAACCAGAAGCCATGAAGTTGTGAAGCCGAGCCGGCAGCTTGAGGGAGGTCCGTTTAAATGAGGGGGAAGGTCATGGGAAGATGCAACTTCCAAAGCAAAGATTGGAGACCATTTCCTGGATGCTGAAGTTCTCTGGCCCAGGGCACTCTCCAAGTGTTCAGCACAGCGAGTGAAAGCCACCAAGCACTCCTGGGAGTGTCACAACAGTGGGACAAAGAGCGGTCACTGCACTTCTGAGAGATGGGACTGCAAACATTGCTCGACGGCACCACTGGATGCTACACGAGGAGAAGCCAGGCCTTTGCCACCTGTGGAACTTCCATCTCTGAATTCCAAGTCCCCAGCTATTCAGGCAGAACAAGGACGACAGAGCTCTTTCCGACATCACTGAAGAGAAGCCAGAGCTTTCTTTCACACGCTCATCTCCACAGGCTTCAGAACTTCTCGGGGAAGAGCCTCTCTCTTCTGTTGGAGAAGGAGGGGATGGTTTGTGGCAGGTACACAGAAAACAAATGCATGGCAAGAAATTGACCCTACTGGAAACACAAACTGTCTAAGAGAAATGGTAAGGGTGGCTGTGCCGGGCCACAGGCTCAGATACTGTTTACATAGTCATAGCAATATCAATGTCAAATATAGATTTATCTCGAAGTTGACACTGTTCTATTTGAAGAATGGGAGGGGAAAGAAATGTTTTTGAGACCATAGGAATGCAATAACAAAACCTTATTTGTGCACTGACTGAATTAAATATGCTGTCCCCACTCTCCCTCAACACCCATGCTTTAATATATGTTAAACTGCTTCTGTTTTAAAATTTGAATTGCGTTTGTGCATGTTTTGTTTGTTTATTTATTTGTTGGGGCAGGTAAGCACATGCATGCCACACACATGCGGGTCAGAGGACAGCCTGTGGGAGTCAGCTTTTGCCTTCTACCATGTGGGTCCCCGGAGCAAACTCAAGCCGCAGGGCTCGTCATCAAGCACCTTTATCCACTGGGTTACCTCAGCAGCCCCAAAACATTTCTGAATAAACTACAGCTTGCCGCATACTGAGGAGTCCTGAAATTCTTTTCTGTGCATTGGTCAAGAAACCAGCTTGGCTTGAGCGGAGGTCTCTAAAAGCAGGTCCCGGGCCTTGACAGTTGGCAGTGGTGCTGTGGCTCCTGCCGCCACTGACATCTTTTGCGGGGACCTTGTCCAGCAGGATTCTAAAAGCGTTGCCTCAAGAGTTCCTTGGGGACAAAGTGTGCTCCACCTGTAGGGGCTGGCTCGCTGGCTCGCTGGTTAAGAGCACTCACTGCTCTTCCAAAGGTCCTGAGTTCAATTCCCAGAACCCACATGGCAGGGCACAACTATCTGATACCCTCTTCCGGTATGCAGATGTACATGCAGACACATACCCATATACATGAAACATGAATAAATAAATCTTTAAGAAGTGTCAAAGTTCTCTTCAAAGGCAGACATTTTAACTTCTATAAAGCGGATCATCTCCATTCGTATGTCTGTCGGCTCCCTCTGCTATGAACTTTAAACTCTCTTTTGGTAGTGTTGTTATTCTTAGACATTGTTGTTGGCATTATAAACCTCACAACATCTTAACGGATTCCACGGTTGAAGTCCTTTTCTGTAGTTCGCCACATTCTCAGTATATAAACTTCAGCATTTCTGATTTTTTTGATCTTGGCTTTCGGTGTTTCTTTGTCTTATTTTTTTTTTTTTACAGCACAGTGTGGGGAAGAAGGCTCATTTGTAAACTCAGAAATTAAAATGGTGAGGTTAGTGCCTTGCACACTGAATAGCCCTTGCATTCTGAGGGTTGTGGAATATTTGTTTACACTGTGAAGCTGCATCTCTGCCTAAGGCACCTTCTGACCGGTTTACTAAAGAGTTAAATGACCAATAGCTAAGCCGGAGAGATGGGCAGGACTTCTGGGTAGGAAGAGTAAACTAGAGATAACCAAGGAACATAGGGAATGCCAGGAGACACGGAGAGGAAACAGGAGGTGCAAGATGGAAAAAAAAAAGTTAAAATCCACATGATAAAATGTAGATTAATAAAAACGGGTTAAGTTACAAGAGCTAGTGGACAAACCGGGCTTTCATAATTAATAAGAAGTCCCTATGCCATTATTTGGGGCTGGCTAAAGGGACAGAAAGACTTCACTCCATCTGAGAGCACCACAAGAAGAGCCTGTGCAATGTTTAAGGTAAATGCTGTATATACGTATCTGACAATTGGGTGGATGCAGCCTGAGAGCCCTGAAGTTTACAAACCTGAACTAAATCTCTGTCAGATGCTGCCTTAAGGCCAGTGACTTAGCAGCAGCGTGGCTGCCAGGCAGTTCAGGGGAAAATGGCTTTGTTATGTTTGGTGCTAAAGCTGGGATTGAGCATGTCTGTCAGGCTGTTGTATGCTTTCCTGCTTATAAGGTCTGATGCCCTCTTTTTGACATCCTCTTGCCAATTCTCATCAAATAATGACCCTCTGAGCTCCAGGTGAGGACCTTCTCATTTGTCAGGTACGTCAAGCCTGTCAGTGCCTGGATAGGTGGGATCTGCATCCCTGTTCCGCAGCAAAGAGACCTCAGAAAATGAATTTTTGGCCATCATCAACTAAGGGATCAATGTCATGGAGGGGAAACTGAGGCAGGATACAAAGACAGAAATATTAATGGGAAGCAGGAAGGGAAAGGAGCCCCTACCCTTGAAGTCTTTTGTCAGCTGAGAATCAAGAATTTCACCACCGCTAACAAAATGTCATGAAGTTCACCTGTGTAGAAACTGTGCTCTTTTTATAAAGACATTTCAAATAAGAATGTTAAAATAACAATTGAGCCATGCTTAAGGCTAAAGTGCATATGATCTTTGAGTTTAATATCACACCTCCTTTTCAGCTGTAAATTCACCTTGTCTTTTCATTGAAAAAAAGCTTTCATACAACATATTCTGGTCATACTTTCCCCAACTCCACCCAGATGCTCCCCACCTCTCCAACGATCAAACTCAAAACCAAGATCATGAACACTCTGTTGCAGTCAAAACATATATCTAAACTCTCCTGCAACCTTGTATAGTGAGGATTCCTTTGGCCCTTATGGCCAATGGGTGCTGTGGGATAATGCTCTTGTGCACTGTAAAGATTTGTCACTTGTATTGGTTTAATAAAATGTTAATTGGCCAGGAGCCAGGCAGGAAGTATAGGTGGGGCGATCAGACTAGGAGAATTCTGGGAAAAGGAAAGGCAGAGATACAGTCACAAGCCAGATGCAGAGGAAGGAAGAAGAGAATGCCTTTCTAACGAAAGGTACCAAGCCACGTGGCTAAACATAGATAAGAATTATGGGTTAATTTAAGTTGCAAGAGTTATTAGTAAGCCTGAGCAATAGGCCAAACAGTTTAAATCAATATGTGTTTATTTGGGACTGAATGGCTGTGTGGCTGGGCAGGATAGAAACTTCCATCTACAAATGGGTTGATCTTATCCTCCTATCCAGTGCACCTCAAGAAACACCCTAGCATCTCATTTACCAAGGAAAAAAGGAGGGTGAAGTTTCTAAAATGCTAAATACTAAATATATACTTCAAAATACTAAAATCTACCTTCAAAAGCCGCCCAAGTAACGCCTGGCTGTCACGAAGACACTCAGATGTGTCTCCATCTCTTGAGAATTCCTCACCCACCTCTTGGGTATGTGTTCTTTTCCTAAGCACACAGCCCCCGTCTCTCCTTTAAGGCCTAGGCCTCACCCTATCCTATAACTACTTCTTTTTCTTTCTTTCTTTTTCTTTTTTTCCAAGACAAGGTTTCTCTATAGCTTTGGTGCTTGCCCTGGAACTGGCTCTTGTAGACCAGGCTGGCCTTGAACTCACAGAGATCCACCTGCCTCTGCCTCCTGAGTGCTGGGATTAAAGGTGTGCACCATCACCACCCAGCCCTACAACTACTTCTTAATAAACTTCAACTTTGCCTAAAAATACAGTAAGAGGAAAGGCCAGGCAGAAGAAAGTTTCCTTGAACTAAAGCAAGCACATCAGGAGACTTAGGTCTTAGTTCTCTCAGTTAAAAGACCCTCTAAGATCCAAGGGGCGGAGAATAAAGACCCATGCCTTGATACAGACTCAAGGTATTTTATCACATTAGACACAAAG
Source organism: Arvicola amphibius (assembly GCF_903992535.2). Classification (NCBI taxonomy): domain Eukaryota; kingdom Metazoa; phylum Chordata; class Mammalia; order Rodentia; family Cricetidae; genus Arvicola; species Arvicola amphibius. The sequence continues at coordinate 138,053,419 of NC_052058.2, forward strand.
AGGAGTTCCCAAAAACTTTGAGGAATAAAAGGAAAAGCTCTCAAAGGCAAAAAAAAAAAAAAAAAAAAAAAAAAGAATACCAGCCCCAGATATCTTATCAGGAATGTTAGATAGTCAAAGAGAAAATTTTGAAATCTCAGAATCCTGAACTCAGAGACATCTTAAAGATGTGAACAAAATGATTTTTGATTCAAAAGCTCACCCTTTCTACAGAGTTTAGAAATTCAAGAAACAGAATAATTAAGAAGTTTGAGAATTGTGAGGATCCCAATAATTAGGGAGAGCCAGCCAATGGAAGTTGCTTTATTAACAAGGAACAAGTGAAGCAATTAAGATTTTAAAGAAAAACACAAAGTCATATGAGGGACTCAGGTTTGTATCTAAAAAAAAAGTAATACAAAAATGTGTCATGAATTCAACAACCAGCCCACTCTGTTGCTTATAATGGAACTATAGGAAAAGAAAAAAAATTCTAAAATACTGTTTGAAATGTGTGTTTACATACAAGTGCGTGTGTGAGTGTGTGTGTGTGTGTGTGTGTGTGTATGTGTGACAGTCAACCTTTGGTGTTGTTCTTCAGGAGATAGACACTTTGATTTTGGGGCAGGGCCTCTCATTGGGACCTAGGACTTACCATTGTGGTTGCTGGGCTGGTCAGTGAGTCCAGGGATCTTCCTAGCTCTGCACCTTGTTTTGTGGGGACGGGATCCAACTTAGGTTCTTGACCTTGACGTAAGAACTTTACTGATGGAGCTACCTCACTGGCCCCTGTGATTAAATTTTAAGTAATAATATCTACAAAGTTATAGTAATGTTCACCATTTACTTGTTTTTCGGGTTGTTTTCTAAATCAAGCTGTACACAACATATAATTGTGTTTACAAAATGATTACAAAATTATCAACTCTGATGAGGTAAAAGTTAGGAAGGCCTGAGAGGAATCAACACATTGTCGAAAATAATAGAACAAGAAATGATATTAATGTGTAATACTAAGTAGCCAGCTTTTTTTAAAAAAAAACTAAAAATAACAAAATCATAAAGATTTTGGAGAAGATGGCTGTGTAAATCTGCTAATACCTGTGCTTCATGTCAGGAATTCCATAGACAGCACCTAAACTGTGATGGAGACAAAGATAGAATTAACTTGTTATGTCCCAGAGAAACCAAACACAAAAATGGTTCAACATGGTGGCCTCTGGGAATGAAGGTGGGAAAAGGGGTAGACTGGGTGGGTTTGACTGTTCATTATATGTTCTTTTCTATGGTGTATATTCTGCAAAAACAATTTGAAGTGCTTCAAATTAATAAAACAAAATTTAGAGCCACAAATTCTCCCATGTTCTGAAGACTCAATATTCAAACCCATCTACTCTGGACAGCAGTTTCTTAGTCAGTCAGGGCCTGAGAGCCTTCGATGCTCATCATCCATTTGTCATGAGCTTCCAGGGTGGTCACTGGTGGGGTAGAAGCGGTACCTTCCTCCTCAGTGCTGCACCCAGACTCAGGACGAATGTTCAAGGGGCGTGAGGTAAGTGTGGCGGAGGGTGATGCTCTGAGGTTTTAATCCAAATTGATAAGCTATTTTTGAAAAATGTGATTCGGAAGACCCAGAAAACAGTGAGCATAAAGGGATTTCCTTTTTAAAACAAGGTTTATTTTTGTGCACATGAATGTGCCCATGTGGGTTTATAGGCAGCACAAACATGTAGGTGGTGTTGTTTCTTTGTTCAGCTACTAACTGTGGTCTTGCTATTGGAAACCAACAAAGGCTGCTGTGTTCATACCTGCTCTGACCCTCAAGCTGGGAATTCCCCAGAACCTAGTCTCCTAGGGAGGAGGTGGAGACAGAATGGACATCCGAATTGGTCCGTCTTGAGATCTCATGGTCTAGCCACAGGAGACAAATGTCTTCCTGGCCATCAAAAAAGTGGGGAGGGGAGTAAGTCACAAGAACATGGAGAAAAGACTGGTTTGAAAACTCAAAAAAGAAAACAAAGATGGTAAAGAAGATGACATAGAAGGAACAAGAAAAGTCGGGAAAGGCGTGGCCCCAAGCTTGGGTAACTGTCCATTCTGGAGGAGTGTCAGGTGGGCAGGGAGAGCTGGGAAGCACTACCCACGGTGTTGCGCCCCTCTCGGGCCCTGGGCAACGGGCCCTTCTTTCCTCTGCTCCCCTTTCCTGTCACAGAGCCCTAAGAGAACAGGATCAGGGAGATGAGCAGTCAAAGGGGCTCTACTAGCCCAACCTTTCCTGAAATACCAGCTGACAGAACTTCCCTAATGTTAGTATTCAGGCATCAGTTCTGGCCATACCCAAGGGGTCCGTACAAGATATGTCCTCAGCTGCAGCCCCTAAGGGCACCCCTGTGCACATTTGCTATGTTCCCTTTTAAAAGGTGGGCCTGTCCACCTCCTTCCCCCCTCCCTCTCTCTCTTTCTCTCTCCCCCTCCCCCTCCCTCCCTCCCTTCCTCCCTCTCTCCCTCCCTCCGTCTCCTTCTACCTCTCCCCTTCCCTCCCTCCCGCTATCCCTCCCTCCCGCTCTCCCTCCCTCCCGCTCTCCCTCCCTCCCTCCCACCACTCTTGTCCCCAGGGACCCCTCTCTGCCCCCTATCTGTCCCTTCTCTTCCCCTCTTCCAATAAACATCCTATGTGAGCCTTGTTGCATGGCATGACTTCTCTTAATAGTGTTTTTAAATTACAACACCTGGGAACACAATGAGTCTTACAGATGCCTCATTTTATTTTCTTCTTGAGAAACTTGAGGACTTTTCGTCTCTCTTTATTTTTATTCAGTTTTACAATGTTTTGATATGTCTGGATTCCTAATAGATAGAATCTGTGCTAAGCAAGATACTTAAACTAATTTGAATTGCTACCATTCATGGTCCCAACAGAAAATATTCCATAGTTATATATTTTTGAAAAATGATTTTTTTTGTGTGTGTGTGTGAGCATGTTTGCCTGTGTAAATTTATGTGCACCAAGTTGTGTAGGTGCCCTCAGAAGCCAGAAGAGGGCACTGGATCCCCTCATACTAAATTTATAGGTGTTTGGGAGCTGCTGGTGGTAGGTTCTGGGAAGGGAACCATAGCTCTCTGCAAGAGAGCTAAGCACTCTGAATTTCTGAGCCATCTCTCCAGCTCTGCGTTCTGTAGTTTTAGCCAAGACTTTAATTTGTGGTTTATTTTTTAAATAATGGCAAACATTTCCCTACCCAATTCCATCCTGAGCATTTGACACCCCCATCTGGTGTCACCCATTTAGTTAAAAAAAAAAACAAGCAAAAACAAACAAAACAAAACAAAAAAAAATCAACTTCAGAACAAGGTGGAAACACAGACTCATGTCTGTATCCATCTACTGTGGTGGGGCTGAAGCAAGGAGAAAGAAAACTCAAGTTCAGTTTAAACTACGCGTACAAATCTGTCTCAAAACAAACAAACAAAAATAAGTAAACAAACCAAAAAACTTACCCAGGTAAGTTTGAACTTGAAGTTAAAAAGAAGTCTATATAATTTTATTGGTGTTAACATACCCCAAATATCTTGTGGAATACTGTGGTGGTTTGAAGACTGCCTGCCCTGCCCCCATAGTCTCATGTATTTGAATGATTAGTCACCAGGGAGTGGAACTGTTTGAGAAGGATTAGGAGGTGTGGCCTTGTCATGATGATCATTGACTAACCTTCTAAATCTGTAAGCAAGCTCCCATTAAATGTTTTCTTTTGGGGTGGGGAGTTCAGACAGGGTTTCTCTGTGTAACAGCTCTGGTTGTCCTAGAACTCACTTTGTAGACCAGGTTGGCCTCGAATTCAACAGAGATCAGCCTGCCTCTGCCTCCTGGGTGTTGGGAATAAAGCCATGCACCATCACCGCCCAACTAAATGCTTTCTTTTTTTTTTAAGTATTGCCTCAGTCATCTGTTCACAGCAATTAAAACATCCACTAAGACAGAAGTTAGTACCCAGGAACTAGGGTATTGCTGTGACAGGCCTGGCTGTGTGGTTTGTTAGAGGACTATGGGAGACTTTGAGACTTTGAACTAGAAAAGCAGATGAATGAACCATCCTAGTAGGAGTGTGGAAGACAGTGCTGCTGCTGATGTTTTATATCTATCTACCTGTCCGTCCATCTGTCCGTCCATCCAACTATCCATCCATCCATCTATCATCTATCCATCCATCCATCTATCTATCCATCCATCCATCTATCTATCCATCCATCCATTTATTTTTTGAAACAAGGTTTCTGTACAAAGCCCCAACTGCCCTAGAACTCCCTACCTAGACCAGACTTACCTTGAACTCACAGAATCCTCCTCTGTCCCCTGAGTGCTGTGATTAAAGGCATGTGCCACCATGCCTGGTTCAGAGGGGCAGAACATTATTAGCGGCCTAGAGTCCTTTCTTGAAATATTTTGGCAAAGAATGTGGCTGTTTTTTTTACCCTGTTATAAAAGTCTGCTTGAGGCTAAAGTGAAGAGTTTTTGGACTACGGTTGGCAGACTGGCCGAGGAGATTTCAGTACAACCTAGTGTGGACCATGTCACATGGTTGTTAGTGAGCTCTCTTGTGCAGATCCACAATGAAAAGGAGCAAGAAGGGAAAGGAGAAACACAAAATCTACAGGGTGGGGAGAAAAGAAAAACAGGAAGGTGAAGTTGGAGCCAAGACCTGTGCTCAAGAAGACAAAAGTTAAAAAAAGGCCTGATTAATAAATAGAGTGGTAACCTCGGGGCAAAACACCATCAGCTAATCTTGCAGCCTGTGAAAGGTAAATATCTGAGAGGCTTCCTTGGTCTTGAAGTCATCAACAAATCAAAGTCTATGCCAGGTTCCAGCCCCAGCAAGCAGAAGCCTTTGGCAGCTTCAGTCATCTGGTTCTGGTTTTAGAGTCAGGGATATAAGAAATGGGTTGTGGAATCTTCCCCCATGGTTAAGGAAAGACACTGAGGCCAGTCAGTCTCTGGATGGAAGCCTGGAACACCATTTCATGAAGCTGCAAAGGTGAAGCCTTGGATTGTGTTTGAGACACCAAGATGCTGGAGATGCCAGACACCTCCCAAGGAATGCGGCTGCAGAGTGTGGAAGCGCCCAAGAGAGAGAGAGATGGGTTACAATCAACACAGCTGGAACAGCTGGAGTCTGAAGAACCCTTTGACATCAGACACGGAGATGCAGAATTTGGAGTTTGCCCTGCTAACATTTGGTCTTGTTTTGGTCCAGTATTTCCACACTGTTCCTTTTCCTCCCTTTTGGAATGGTGAGATATATTCTGTGCCATTGTATATTGGAAGGATGTGACAGGCTTTTGATTTTGATTTTATAAGGGATACAGTTAAGAGATTGCTTCAGGTCTCAGAAGAGATTTTAGACTTTTAAAGAGTGTTGAGACTTTGAAAGACTATGGGGATTTAAAAGTTGGACTGAACACATTTTTCATTATGATATGGCTACGAGACTATTGGGGGGGCACAGTGAAATGTAGTGGTTTGAATGAGAACAGCCCCCATAAGCTCATATGTTTGAATGCACAATCACCAGCGAGTGGAACTGTTTGAGAAGGATTAGAAAGATTAGGAAGTGTAGCTTTATTGGAGGAAGTGTTAACGAGGGTGGGCTTTGGGGTTTCAAAAGCCATAATGGGGAAACTCTCAGAATCAGCTGATCTGAGCTAGTGGGAATCTGAACTGACAACTGGGAAACATGCATAGCACTGAACTAGGCTCCCTGAATGCAAGTAACAATGGTGTGGCTTGGGCAGTATATGGGCCATTGGTAGTGGGACAGGATCTAACTCTAGTGCATGAACTGACTTTGTGGAGCCCGTTCTCTATGGAGAGAGACCTTGCTCAGCCTAGGCACTGGGGTGGGGGCAGGGCTTGATCCTGCCTCAATGAGGTGATGGGACAGACTTAGTGGACTTCCCAGAGGAGGCCTTACCCTCTCTGAGGATGGGGTCTGGGGTGGGGAAAGGGTGGGGGGAGTAGGAGAAGAAGAGGGAGGGGAAATGGGATTGTTGTGTAAAAAGAAATTTAAAAAACCCTTGTCTCTCTCTCTCTCCTTCTCTCTCCCTCTCTCCTTTCTCTTTTTCTCTCCTCTCTCTCCTTTCTCTTTCTCTCTCTCCTCTCTCTCTTTTTCTCACTCCTCTCTCTCTCCTTTTTCTCTCCCCCTCCTCTCTCTCCTTTTTCTCTCTCCACTGTCTCTCCTCTCTCCTTTTTCTCTCCTCTCTCTCATCTTTCTTCTTTCTCTCTCCTCTCTGTCTCTCTGTCTCTCTGTCTCTGTCTCTGTCTGTCTCTCTCTGTCTCTCTGTCTCTGTCTCTCTCTGTCTCTCTGTCTCTATCTCTCTCTGTCTCTCTGTCTCTCTCTCATCTCTGTCTCTCTCTCTCTCTCTCTCTCTCTCTCTCTCTCTCTCTCTCTCCCTCTCTGCTTGAAGATCAGGGTGTAAACACAGCTCTCAGCTATTGCTCCAGTATCATTCCTGTCTGCTTCCTGCCATGATGAGTCTCTGAAGCTATAAGCAAACCACAATTTAAATGCTTTCTTTTATAAGAGTTGCCTTGGTCATCCCGTCTCTTTACAGCAATAGAACAATACCTAAGAGAGATACCTACTCTCACTAAAAGGTTTTCAAGGTTATCTGACATTCAGATTTAACTGCACATCCAGTATCTACCTGGCAACCCTACTGAGTTTCCCTCAGCCTTCCATGAAAGCATTTAATCCCACAGGCATGTAATGGACATATCACACTGTATTTGCTGTGGGTAATTGCTCATGCTGTGTATTCCTGGTGTTCTTGTGTTTGGTTACAGATTTAGACAGCAAGTGCCAATGGGAACCCTCCTCAGAGTGAACTGAAGAAGCTGGACTAGTGTGGCTAGATGGGTGCCTGGGTGGTACAGCCTGGACACAGACATCATGGTCAAAGGCAGGTGGTCAGCATCAAGTGGGCATGGGGTATGTTACTGTTTTTTATTGAGTTTGGGACCTGTGAATGTCCCTGAGATCTGCGTTTGGCTTCCTGGAGCATGGAGAAGGCTATTGGGGCAACATCCAGATCAGATTGGATGCCTCAGCATCTGAGGTCCCTCAGCAGGGGAAACCTATCACCTCAGATGCAGCAAGTACCTTGGGGGTGGTTCTGTAACTCAGCGCCCCCTCTTAGCGCAATGTTCCCTTTATCTGGTGAAGAGAAAGTACTCAGGGAGGTAAGGGGTGCTTCTTTCAAGTCAGGGCACCCCAACAAGAGTGTTTATCTGGAATCCTCTCCTTTCCTGCTGAACTCTGCTTCCTCAGCCTGTTGGAAGCCCACCAACACTGGCTGCTCACTCATGTCAGAAAGGGCACGCGTCCCGAGGGGTGAGGTGTCTGTGAGAGCAGGCATCTGAGCCCAGCCAGGCAGCATGGCTGAATGGCTCCCAGGTAATGGATGTGTTGTTCCAGCTGTGCCCTCCCCTGGCTGTGTGCTACCTGTCAAGGAGGAACGCGATGAGTGACAAGAGAATTTATTTCTTCCAGAGAGAGAATGGCTTGTAATTCACAGCCCGCGGAGCCAGCTTCCGGCGCATCATTGGGGCCTTCTTTTTGTAGGCAGTAGTAAATTGTCTTAGCACCGGTGCTGACACAACACGCTCCTTTTTAAGGGCACTATAATTTTTATTTTTAAGAGAATATTCATATCTGACAGTGGGGCTTCTGGGTGTCGGAAAGCTGCTCTGAAAAGACTGTTTTTAAGATGTTGTCCAACTCCCAAATGCCACTGTTAGAAGTAGACTTGACTTCTAAACACGTCCTGGGGATGCTCCGGAGTGCTGATAGGCAGCATGACTTGTCCCTCAGTGGAGAGGCACGATAGGGATGCAGGGAGCATCTAGAGAGTGCAGTAGCACAAGGTCCAGCATGTGCTACCTTTGGTGTATCCTGAACTCCACCCAGAGGACTGTGTTCCCAGCACCCAGGGACTCTACCTGGATCACCATTAGAGCCAGGTCCGGGTGTGTGACAATCGAAGACCTGCAGCCACCTGCAGTTATCCAAGCTTCCCTAGATTGTGCTGGAAGAACCTGATCCCTGCCCTCCTGTGTCATCCAGGGAGTTTTAGCTAGAGCAGCCTACTGAGTCCCAGTGAGCACCCTGGGAGCATAGTTTTAGATGACATCTCTGTAGATGATGATAGTCACCCACATTCGATGACATCTCTGTAGTTTGATAGACACCCACATTAGATGACATCTCTGTAGATGATAGTCACCCACAGCCAGGTATGCACTGACACTCCCGACAGACCAGATGGAGAGTTCTGCTTCCCCTTGAGCAAAGCCCGAGTCTTCATCTAAGAGCTATTCTGGCTGTTTGGCACAAAGAGACAAGACCCCTGTGTTTGGGGCCTCTCCCTCTCCCCCATATATGTAACTAACTTCATGGCCACCTCACCGGCTACTCACCACAGAATCTTAACAATTCCCTTAACAAGCTAGGGATGGCGTGGTCTTTAGGAATGTCTTAGCTACCTGTCTATTGCTGTGAAGAGACCCATGACTAAGGTAACTTGTAGAAGAAAGAGGTTATTGGTTGGGACTTACAGTTTCAGAGGGTTTGTTAGAATCCATGGCCATCATGGCGAAGAGCATGGCAGCAGACAGGCAGGCATGGAGCAGTAGCTGAGAGTTTATATCTTTTCCCACAAGCCGGAAGCAGAGAGAGGAGGAGGAGGGAGGGAGAAAGAAAGGGAGAGGAAGAAGGAGAGAGAGCTAAGTAGCAATGATCTGGGCTTTTGAAACCTCAAGTCCATCCCCAGTGACACACCTCCTCCAACAAGGCCACACCTCCTAATCCAACACAAATGTTTCCACCAGCTGGGGACCAAGCACTCAAACAGATGAACCCATTGGGACTGTTCTCACTCAGGCATCAGTGGTAAGGTTCTTCTTCCTTTGTGCTCAAGATTTTCCATCAGAGAGAAGGGGTGAATGAAGCTAGTTCACAAATAAGGAGCTGCGCCTTCCATCAGCCACACGTGGGAGAGCCCAGCACTTCCAGATGTTGTGGGATGCCGAGGAGGAAGGGGAAGGTGGACCGCGAGCCACTTACAGGAGAGCTGCAAAGCTCTAGTGAGGCTGGACAGCCCAGCTGCATCCTAACACAACCGCACTCCCGCAGATACTTCTAGAACCCTCCGTATTACTAATAGCAACTAGATGCTGTAAAACGTCTGCCTTTTTGATAAGCCCTCTTACACACTGCTGTCAAGAGCCAGGCTTCACACTAATTCATTAGCAGTGAACACAAATATTGCATGCATTTTATACTCAGTTGAGAAAACTGAGGTTCAAAGAGGTTTAGCTGACTCTTCCAAGGTCACCCAGTGATGAAGCGGCAGACTAGTCAACTATAGCATTTCCACCATAATCACATTTTGGCTCTGACCCCTCCTTTTGTGATTGGACCGCCCTGTAGCTCTTGAACCATTAGTATTACATCCTGTCATGTGGTCTTACACCCCGAGAGGTGCTCCCCCTAGTCTTCAGTGAGCTGTCTGTGAATTAGAAGGCTCTAAACTTCCCTGCCATCTTTCATAGGTGGGAACCAAATCTGGCTTTCTTCTTGGCGATGGTGACCACCTGTGACTGGCTGTGCTCAGGGGGAGCACACCGGTGTGTATGGCTGGTTTCTGATACAAAATCACATGTGTTGGATGGGGGAAGAAGGGAGGAGGAAAGGGAGTAGGAGGCTCCATATACGGGCCATGGGAACCTTTGACCACCAAAATTTCAGCCTTTGGAAGATGACATTGTAGAATGAGAGGAAGCATCAACCATGCAGGGGGTCCTCTACGGCAGGGAGTAGGCATAGTGACAGGTGATCTGAAGCTCTCTCTGTGGCAGAGGTGCAAGGGGTAGAAGACATCCGGGTCTCCCTCCTGAAGAACCAAGTGAAGTCCTTGCTGGGGCCCCAGACCTCTGTACTGTTAGTGAGCTTGACAGAAGTGACTGGGGCTGGGCTGGGGAGTCGGGGAGACAGACAATAAATAGTGAGCCTCTGGGGCAATGATTCTCAACCTGTGGGTCGCAACCCCTTTGGGAGAGTCACCTAAGACTATAGGAAAATGCAGATATTTACATCATGATTCATAACAGTAACAAAATTAGGTATGAAGTAGCAACAAAAATAATTTTATATCTGGGCAGTAGTGGCATACACCTTTAATCCCAGCACTCAGGAGGCAGAAACAGGTGGATCTCTGTGAGTTCTAGGCCAGCCTGGTCTTATACAGTGAATTCTACGACAGGCTCCAAGGCTACATAGAAACCCTGTCTCAAGAAACCAAGTTATTATTATTATTATTATTATTATTATTATTATTTTATGGTTGGGGTCACCACACGGGAGGAAGCACACTTCCTGATATCAGGAAGCACTTAGGGCTTAGTGAAGCCTCAAAGGAACCAGACAGTGCTCCCCCTTCACTGTACCCCCCCTCCACATCCCCAGCAGTCACACAGCAAATGCTAGTCACGTGACAGCTTCGTCAGTTTTGGTAGGAACTTGGGCTTGATCAGAAGAATAGAAAGCCAAGGGAGGCTGTGCTCCAACTGGCCTCGCCTCAGAGGCTCCCACACCTGTTCGTATACACTCATTGTGACTTTGGAGGCCATGCCTGCCTCTGTCACAGCCTGGCCTGTATCAGTCCTCATCCCTCTCCCAATACTCTCCTTTCACTATCAGTGCTCCCGCTCGCCCCTCATCTCTAGCTTCTAGACTACTAAGCTGCCTCCTGCTCCAGGGCCTTTGCACTCCACTTTGGAGTCCTCTTCTTGGACACTGTCGGGGCCGGAGAGAGTAGGCTGTCCCTAGATTGCTCCTCTATTACCCAAGTCACTGGGTTCTCCCATCAGAAATATTTAATGTGATGTTTTTTTCCTTGCTGAGACCTGACTGATGGACCACTCATCTGCATAGTTCCTGTCAATATCTTCAAGCTCAGCTTAAAAATCATTCTATCCGAGAAGTCTTGACCCATCCAGTTCAGTGCTCTTCTGTGGCCCCACTCTGATTGGATGGTGGACATGTGGACCCTCTGGGGACCAGATTTCTCTCTACATGAGACTGAAAGCTATGGGAGATGCCTTGAGACAAGGGGAGAGTGACCCGATTTCTGTCACACGAGGTTCTCACATTGAGGAAGGCAAGATAGGAGAGCCACTGGGAGGCTACCAGGGGTGGGGTGACTTGACCAAAGGGATAACAAAGGGCATGGTTAAGACTCAGTCAGATCCTGAGTGAATTATCCAGTGTGGAAACAACCAGCTTTACTGGAGACATGGGAATTAGGAGCCGGGAGATTTAAGTCAACCTCAGCCTTAGGTCTGAGCAAAAGGAGAGAGCTGGCATTTGCTGTAACTGGAGCAGAGGTGTGAACGAGCTATGTTTCTTTACTGTAGTGAAATACCTGATGCTGGGAAGCCTTATAAAGGAAAAAGGTCTCTCTCTGAAAAACTCCCAAGGTGGTACAAGGTATCACATGGCAAGGGAAGGTACATGTATTATGGGCCCATGTCGTTCCTGGTTTTTTTTTTCTCCCCCTCTTATAAAACCACCAGATTCAATCAAAGACCCCACCCTGATACCTTTATCTAATCCTCACCACCTCCCAGAGGACGCACCTCTGAACACCTGGAGCTTCCGCCCTTCTGATCTGATGCCCCATGGTGGGGATTATATTTCAACACATGGTTCACACAATGCGACGCACAATCAAACACATCCAGGCTGAAGTGGAGTGTAGAGGGGGAAGTCTGTGACAAACCTCCAACATCCAAAGGGAGACAGCATGGGTCACCTGGAGTCACTTGTATGTAATAGATATTTAGAGTCACCAGAATGAGAGATCGCTGGGAGAGTGACAATAGAGAAAGACCACCAGGGCTCGGGGTCATCCTGTGCCAGTCTCGGAGTTCCTAAGGTAGGAGGAGAAGGAGATTGGGCTGGGCAGATGAAAGCGCCATGAGTCCTATGAAGATCGGGCATCGAAGGTGAGGGGTGGGGCCAGTGAGGTGGCAAAGCCGGCCACCAAGCCTGATGACATGAGTTCAGTGCCTAGAAACCACAGAGTAGAGGAAGAAAAAGAAGGGAAGGAGAAGAAAGAAGAAAGAGCCGGGCGATGGTGGCACACACCTTTAGTTTCAGCGCTCAGGAGGCAGTAGCAGGTGGGTCTCTGTGAGTTCGAGGCCAGCCTGGTCTACAGAACAAGTTCCAGGACAGGCTCCAAAGCTACACAGAGAAACCCTGTCTCGAAAGGGAGAGGAGGAGGAAGAAGAAACCTTCAGTAATTTGTCTTTTGACCTTCACACATGTACTATAGTGGGAGTGTACATGTTACACACACACATACACACACACACACACCACACGATTTATTGCCACAGAGGCCACTGGTGATGAGTGTTGGAGGCTCTGAGGGTGGGGCTTCATACAGGTGGGTTTAAGTCAGAGCAGGGAAGAAACTGACCAGGCGGCAAGGCAACTTCTTCAGGATTTTACATAAAGGGAAGAGAGAACAGGAAGTAAGTGAAAGAGAAGTTTTCAATAGAGGTCTGCCAGTGCACGGGATAATCTAGAAGTTTTGACAATAAAGATAAAGAAGGCATGTTCTTGACAGGGCTGGGATTGGAATCCAGAGCAGCACTGACAGGAGGCAAAGACCCAGGAGGCCCTACAACAACGTCTCCTGAGAACGCAGGAAGCAAGGTGTTGAGCTGGAGCAGGGGCGTGGTGCTTCAGGGACTGAATCAGTGGGAGAGGCAGACTTAGGTGTCATTGTAGGGCCTGTGAGGTGCGGCCGACCAGTCGGGGTGGTTCTGCTTCTTCCCCACCTGCCTTCAGAGCACAGGAACAGCTCCTGGGTGGATGCAAGGCTGACAGAGGAGGACAAACTGGCGCTTGTTTGTCCAGAAGCCTGGCAGCTACAGCAGAAGAAACAGAAGGGATACTTGAAGGGGCTGTAGGGCAGGAACGGTCGTCATCTTTTTTAGGGTGGGGCTCTTCTGCTGAGGGGAAGAGTCTGGGGAAGGGACAAAGAATCCGGGACAGGAGAGTAAGAGCTGCATCAGCCTACATCACGTGAGGTTCTCTGGGGATCAGGACAGTTTGGGGGGAAAGGGGACAAAGGTGTTTTCTGGCTTGTGATTTCCTGAGGGAAGATAGAGGCCATGGAATCTGTTAAGACCCCACTGAATACTAATTTCTATTGTATCCCTACAGGCCTGTACCAAGCAGCTCGCTGGCAGCTACGGACACATCAGACTTCTCTTTGTAGACAGAACTAAACCTTCAGTTCTAGTGACTGCAGGCCCATCATCTCCACTCAGTCTTCTGCTTGGCTCATTTGCCAGGCCTTGAAAGCGAGCCCAGGTGCTGAAGTTACCTGGAAAAACACATGGGCATTGACCGGGAATCCAGTCTGGAATCAAGGCCGTCTCTACAGAGAAACAGGGTATATCTGCAGTTGGACTTACATAAATACAGCTAGATCCCCACTTCACCATCATAGGGTTGGACATTTGGAGGAGGTTAAAGCTGCTTAAGGCGGTTCTGCAGTGCTGTTTAGGCGGTATTTTATTTAATAATATGTGAGTTCTCTTTCTAATCCCCTCCTTCTATCACCCTCTTTGTTCTCTTCCTACCCAGTTTTCCTTCTTTCCCTTTCTTCCTTTCAACAAACATTTGATGGAGACTGCTGTTAGCTGAGCAGAATCTAGAAGAAAAAAAACGCAATAAAAACAGAGGGGAGATGGGAGACAGGCTGGGTCTCCAGCCGCCTTTAGTCCGCTGCCACCTCTTGCTGACTTAATTTTTCTTTTGCTCAATGTAGGGCAGCAGCATGCTGCAGGGTGTAGAAGGCCACTTCATGAGAAAACCCAAGATGATCAATCACAGGAACCTGGGAACTGGGCTGCAGGAGGAGAGCCTGTGACCAGGCCTGCCCAGGGATGCCCAAGGGGAAATAGGCTGCGGTGGGGGAGGCAGAGTCTGCTCCACAAGGGGATGAGGGGCCTTGAAGAGGCAGAAGGCTGTGAGAGGAAAGGAGGCTCCAGTCAGTGGCAGTCACTTAGGAACCAAAGGACAAAGTATAGAAAAGCCATCCTCAGTCCCATTTCACCAATGCTCTAAGTGGCCTGTGAGTGAGAGAGTGTGCTGACTTCATTGTTTGTGCTTCCTTTGATGGTCATTCAAATGTTCTGTAACCAGAGGCTTCCTAACAGCTATAGAAGGGGGAAATCAACATTGTGATTCTCTGTCACGCCTAGCTCTGAGCCTAGAAAATTCTACAAGGCAAAAAGGGAACACACTGAAGATACTCTTTTAAGAAGAGCAGCTTTAGACTTAGAGTTGTTTTTGTTTATTGTTTAGTTTTTCAATATAGAGTCTCTCTGTGTAACGGCTCTTGCTGTCCTGAAACTCACTCTGTAGACCGGGCTAGCCTCACACTCACAGAAATCCACTTGCCTCTGCCTCCTGAGTGCTGGGATCAAAGGTGTGTGCCACCACTGCCCCACAGCTTCGAGGTTTTTTGACACTCTACTTCTACATGGGATCATGAAAGGAGCCCCAGGATACTAGTTGTAGGGTCTAGGATAACCGTGTATGCAGGGAAAGCCATTTTCAGGGGGCTCTTTCTCAAGAACTCTAGGGTTCAGATAGATACAAAGGGAGAATCAGAAGGTGGGGCAGACCTGTCTGTGTCTGCTGTTCCAGGACAGTTCTATGGATGAGGGAAACAGAGCCTGGGGGCTGGGAGGTAGGGCTGGGAGGAAAAGAACTTTCTCCCATCCAGCAGGGGAGAGCTGTGGTAGGATTCCCAAAGATTGAAAAGGAAAGAGGAGAAATGGGAGCTTGTAGAGAAGTGTGTGTGGCTAGAGGAACCCTTGCGCAACTGTTTTGGGGACTTGGGTAGGGGTGGGGGAAGACCAAAGCCTTACTCTTGCATCTCAGGTCCCTTCCTGTAGTCACATCAGTGTTTCCTAGTGGAGACCTTTGATGTTCATCTAGTCTCAAGGAAGCATGGTTTGTTGGCAAGTGTCTAAGTCCCAGCAGGCTTCTCACCTTTGAACACAGAGCAGCCTGAAGCAGCCATGTGATCAGTTAGAAACACATTAGGTAGCATTTGACAATTAAAACCAGTTCAGAAGGAGCCTTCACTTTGCAGAATAATCACAATCAATTTTGACGGAAAAGAAAATAAGCAAGAATAAAGATCAAATCTCTGCGGATGTCAATAGAAGCCACAAGGAGGAGGGAGAAGCAAGGGCATTTGTGGCAGCCCCATGGGTCTCTTTACCAAGCTGTGTCTTAAAGGCACTGGACACAATATGTCATCAATACACATGTGTCCAAGTGTTCATGCATAGTTGAACACATATGTGTAGAGGCCAGAGGTTGACATTGTGCTTCCCACAACTGCTCTCTACCTTAGGTTGTGAGACGGGGTCTCTGACTGAACCAGGAGCTCATCAAGTCAGCTAGACTGGCCAGATTGCAAGCTAGAGAATCCTCCAGCCTGCCTCCCACTGCTGGGATACCGGGTGAGTGCTGCTGGACCCAGTATTTTTATTTTTAACACATGGATGCCGAAGATACAAACTCAGGCCTCCAGGCTTGCATAGCAAGCTCTTCACTCTTTAAACTACTTTCCCCAGCTCTAAGGTATTATGAAGGAAAACGGCCGGGGCTGGAGAGGTGGCTCAACGGTTAGGAGAACTTGCTGGTCTTATAATGGACAGGAGGTTGATTCCTAGCACTCATGTTGGATGGCTCACAACCACCTGTAACTCCAGCCCAGGGAACCCACTGTTCTTTTCTGGCCTCCACAAAGCACCCTCGAGTATGGGTGCACACACCCACATGTATCTGCAACATAATTTAAATGAAATAGTCTTTAAAAAAAATGAGAAAGGAAATGTCCAAGGCGGGAAGTGTTACAGGAGACAATGCAAAGGCTACCTTGTTGGTGTGGAAGAAAATGGGGGGAGGGATATCCACTATGTGGACTATACAAAGAGGGATAATAATGAACCCTGAATCCTCTGCCTTGGCCCTGATAGAGGAAAAAAATAGGGAGATGTGCCCTGGTTAACCCTAGCTGGCTCTCAGTCTGAGATCACACTGCAAAGCAGGTCTTCTGGGGTCCTCAGGAGTTAGAGGTCCCAGGTCAACACAGATCTCCTCTGGAACAACTCAGTTTCAGCCCACAGTGACAGCAAAGAATCAATCATGAGCTGTTTTCCTGGTTCCGAATGTTACAAACCTGAAGATCTGCAAACTGGGCCTTGATCCAGATGGTGCACCTCTATCCCCTGAGCCCAGCACAGGGCAACAGGGCAACCCCAGCCACTGTGCCCCACTGTGGAGCATCTGACACCCAGCAGAGCAGGGTCAAGCATGGGTGCCAGGTGCTAGACAGCTCCACGCCAACCAGCTCCTCAGTGTCCTCCACAGGGACAGCAGCGCCGCTGCCACTTACAGCAGAGGAAACTAAAGCAACCTGTCTGAGGTCACACACTGAGTGAGTGGTGCGGTGACCCAGGCACTGAGAGCTCACTCTTCTCTGAACCCCTACAGGTGCTGCCTGCATGCTGCAGAGCTCTCATCCTGGCCTGCAGAACCTAGCATACTCCCCATGCACAATCTGGCAGTCGAGGTTCTATCACTGAAATGGATATAATTCTGAATCCCAAGAGGCTGTGTGGTGGCCTTGACTCAGGGGTGCTCATGGGTCCAACTAGGCAGCCCTGCTCTTGCTGTACCAGACATAGGCATAAGAATATAATTCCATAACACCTCCTAATGGCTCGTCTTCTGTTGGGGAAGATGTTCGTGGAAGCATTCTCTCTGTGTAGGGGTATTTCCTAACTTCTGAGACACGCCCATCTCCAATCACCTTTCCAGTCTGTGTCCTGTCCTTGCCCAGTCTGGCTGACCTCAATCTAAAGGAGCAGCACATGCACCCCCTAGCCCCCCCCCCACCCAATCACAGCCTGGGAGTTGTGTGCACCTCAGGGCCATCTGGAGAGCAGAGCTGAGTGAGTAATGAAATCCCCTCCCTGCAGGAAGAGGAGGCAAGTTTTATTACAGATCCTATCTCAACTCAGAGGGCTGGGACTCCAGTGATTGAGTTAATCCTGTCACCGTGTGAATCAGTGGGAAACTCACAGGAGGCGATTTGATTTAGGATGTTCATTTTGGCAAGCTGGTCTTCCTACAGCCAAGCTGTGGCCCAGGGACTTCTACAACAAGCAGGAAGTTCAGTCCCAATGGACCAGTCCTGTTAATAAAGTAATTCTGACCCCTTTAAATACAAAATTCAGATGCATTTTAGTCTCCTCTCAGTTTAGTGTGTTATATCACTGGATCTACCAAATTAATTTAGAAAACCTACGTCTCTGCCTGTCATGATGTCTGCTGAGACAGGGGTACCCTCCTGGGAGGTGTCAGGTACTCCATATCATCTAGAGTATGTGCGGTGTGCAGGGCCTTCAAGCGGGCCATGAGGCAGACAGGCTGGCCCACGAACGGGGACTCTGGCTGTCCAGGTGGATGGCTGGAAAGGAATCGCATGGGTGCCCAGACTCCACCCTCCTCCATCCAGTGACTTCTCTAGGGCCACTTGGCTGGACAGAGGCAGGCTGAAGGCTCTAGGTGCTGTTTTTGTCCAACAGGTGTGGAGTGTTCTCCTCTAGGGCCGGCCACTTTGTATGACAGCCTCACATCTTGCAGGGGACCAGGAGCACTCAGCTCTTGACCCAGGGCCTTTTTTTTCTGCAACACAGGGTGGATCTGGCTAGGGACAGCAGGGTCAGTCATGATCTGAGGAAGAAGAGCGAAGGCCCCAGGTGCTAAAAGGGGCCCTTGGCATAAATCTGGCTTGTCCTGGCTGGGCCTTCCGCCATACTTCCTTCCCTTCTCCCACCTTCATTAGGGCGACACGTGCTTGTACGATCATGTGGAATATAAAACCCACGGACTCCTGAAAGGGAGGTTGGAAAGGACTTCAGGTGGCCCTCCGTAGATCCTGCTTTCTTTCTCTCCCCTATTCCCTCTCACTTCTGCCCTATCAACCCTGCTGTAGACTCACTCTGGCAAGCTAACGCCAAACAGCGCCAGAACAGGAACCAGCTGTTCTTGGAACCTGAGCATCCGAGAAGCGGCTTTCTCTGTCTTGTTTCGTTGTTTTGTTTCCCCTCCTGCACTAATCAGGCTGAAGGTTTTCTTTCAGCGTGGGGGCATTTGGGACCAGTGGGTCCTCCGAGGCTGGCAGCTATCCTAGCCTCTCATTGCTTGTTCATAGTGTGAAAGCACCCACAGTTCTCTCAGGCTGCTGCAGGAGGAAGGGTGAAGAGAAGTCAACTCACTTTCCTATTGACTGGTCCTAGATTACTGAGTACTTTTAAGAGTGTACACAATCTAATACCAGCCACGCGGCAGTTCCTGGGCTCATCAAAACAAACATTATTGTCAGCTGATTGCAAGGGAAGAAATGACATCCTCAAACCAGCCAGATGGGTAGATGCTATTGTTACCCCCATCTTACAGGCCCAGCGAGGACAGAAAGGTGCCAAAGATCGCACAGATACTGAGCAGTTAGCTATGGGGTTCACCTGCATAGCCTTCCTAGTTATGCAGCAACCTCAGCCCCGTGTGGACGCTGCGTCCCCAGTTCTCTCGCGGACTCCAGCTAAGTTCTTCACATTCCCTTTTCCCCATTCATTGTGGTCTTCAGGTTAGGCCAGGTGCTGGGACACCCCAGTGTTTCTTTCCCTGGAATCCTACCCCCCTAAGATCCGGACACATTTCCAAGTTCACTGTCACAGCTAAGTTGAGCAAGGCTGTCTAGCTTTAGGGACCCCAGCAGGTGAGTTCAGCCTCCAGGGGCGCAACCGGTAGAAATGTGCCGACCTAAGTCAACTCCTCGGGGATATGAGGAACTCACGTGGGATGCCCAGGGCCCTCCCGGTTCCTAGCAGTACGTGCGGGGCCGAGGCTGGCACTCGGAACAGCGCCGTGTCCGGAGAGCCCCAAAGTCTCGGGCCTCCCCTGCGCCGGCCCCCGAACTGCGGGCGGGCCGGGAGACTGCCGCACGAGCGCGGGCCCAGGGGCGCCACCGGGCCGCGCGGGCGGGAACGCGCCGCGGCGGCCTCCTCCTCCCCGGCTCCCGCCCGCGGCGGCGGCGGCGCTTCCCCGGCGCGGAGCGGCTTTAAAAGGCGGCTCCCCACCCCCCGGCGCACTCGCCGCTCGGGCGCCGCGCGAGCCTGCCGCTGCCATGCCTCCGCGCGCGCCGCCAGCGCCCGGGTCCCGGCCGCCGCCCCGGGCCACCGATGTCGCGCGAGGCGCCGGGCACGCCGGCCGGCACGGGCTCCCGCCGCTCGCACTGCGCCCCTGGCGTTGGCTGCTTCTGCTCGCGCTGCCCGCCGCCTGCTCCGCGCCACCGCCGCCGCGCCCCGTCTACACCAACCACTGGGCAGTGCAAGTGCTGGGCGGCCCCGGCGCGGCGGACCGCGTGGCTGCGGCGCACGGCTACCTCAACTTGGGCCAGGTGAGTACCGCCGGCCCCGTGCGCCCCAAACTTTCCCGGCCGCCGGCGGCCACGCGCGAGGGGGCGCCTTGCCAGCTCGGCCGCCGGCGGCGCCGCGTGGGAAGGCGGCCCGCACCGCTGGGGACGGCGGGGGTGCCCTGCGGGGATTCGCGGGGAGTGCCGTGGGACACTCGGCGGGGAGGACGTGGTGGCTTGCGTGGACCGTCCCGCGGGAGGGTCCGAGGCCGTGGGTCCCCAGGCGGTGTCGCCGGGCACTCGCACTCGGAAGTATGGCCTCGGAAGCCCTGATCGGGCGCCGACACCTGCCCAACCGCTCTGGAGTGGACGCCTAAGGGGTCGCTGCGTTCTGCCAACCCGCGCCATCCTCAGCGTCCACTCAATTCCCGGTGGCCTCCCGAGCCCAAGCTCCGCCTCTCAGGCTACTCTGCCCTCGACGGGTGGCTCTGGGCTAGGTGCGCGCGCCAAGGCAGTCAGGCGCTGGTTGGGCGACTTGAGCGTGGCCGGCAACTCAGGGACTGGCTTTCCCTTGGCGTGGCGCGCTGGTGCCTGTGCCCAGAAGTCAGGTTTGGGTCAGGGAGAAAGTAGCACCCAGAAGCTGCCGGATGGTTGGAAGCTGGACTCTGCACTTAAAACCTCTCTAGGCAAAGAGTATGATTGCTTTGCTTTGGGCTCCAGCTGTAGCTAGAACGGCAGCTCTCTGCACACTACTGCTTGACCTTGGACATGTCACTTCTTGACTTGTTCAGCCGTAGAGGTAGTAACTTTGTACTGCCTGAGGTTGATGAGATGACCCCGTGGATGTTCAGAAGCAAGGCGTTAGTCATGGGATGCCCTAGTATGGAATGCCCTTTCTCCCACCCCTGGAGGTATAGACTTGCTGTCATTTATCCCGAGAAGCCAAGTTTGGGCAGTAAGTCAGTGCAGCTCCCAAAGACTGCCAACATAGGGCACTTTTTCCTGATGCAGCCCTGCAGAGGGGCAGGCAACCAGGAGGGTTGATCTCGATTTATGGCCTGTGTTGGGCCTCAACAGGCTCAAGTGTGCAGTCCCACCAGGAGATCTCCCAGCACCGTTACAGATCGACAAACTACACCCTCCCTCAGGAGAACCAAGTGAAATGAAGGGAGTGTGGCCTCATAACTCAAACTGCAGGACCAGGCAGTGTTAAATCTAGTTTCATCATTATCTGTGACAGAAGCCAGCAAAGTGTGCTGTGGTCCTGATCAAAATGACATTTCTTTGGCTCATGTTGTGAGGTGGAAGACCTCCTGGAAGGGGAAATTCTGCTATGTGTAGTTAGTTCCTGGGGGCAGGTCAGGGTTTATCCAAAAGAAGTAATTAACTTTTTGTGTCTTCAGACATCCTAAGAGTTAAGATTTTTGCCTATCGGTGGCTCTGGCTTCATTGCTTTCTGTAGCTGTCAAATCTCCGGGGCTAACTGGGTTGAAGACAGCTCTCCCGTTGGCTGCTGACTCCTACTGCGCGCGCGTTGATCTGCCCAGGTGGCCTAGCAATTTGTCTCGGCTGAAAGTGATTCTTAAACTGGATGCTAAATTACAAAGTACCTGGGATTTGGGTTCCTATAATTAAATGAGCAGAGAGGAGGCGAAGTTGAGAAGTTGAACTCTGAGCTCTACATTGCAAGAGGCAGAGAGGCACAGTTAACTTTCCCTTGGGCATTCTTGTCACATACACACACACACCCGGACCCCCACCCCATAATAACCTGTCCACCCCTTGGCCATGCAGGCTTTGAATCTTCTGTGTCTGGCTGAGTTGCATATGAACAAGGTTTGTGTTCCTGATTTTGCCTGTGGGCAAGAAGTTTCTTGAGGCATGCATCTCATCACCCCAAGAGGTTATTGGGTGGCCCTTGAGGTCTCTCTGGACAGTGAGTGCAGCCACAGACCCCACAGGGCCTGTCACTCAGCTTGGTGGGCCTGGTTCTGGTAGGGACACCATAGGGGACATTTTCGAACTGAAAGATGACTGGGTTGGGGGGTTGGCACTGTCTTTTGTAATTCCTCAAAGAAAGCCCTGTTACTCTTTCTTCCCAAGCCTGCTTTTCTTTCCCCACCTTTAAGTGCACAGCTAATGTGGAAAAGGCCCAGATCTTTCCAACCTCTGTCTACTTACTAAGAGCTCCTAAAAAAAAAAAAAAAACCTTATTGCCATTTTCAACCAGGAGAACTTGTGACTCACGAATAAGACGTCGATGTTCTTAGTTTTGCTTTATAGATGAGTCAATGGGGTGGGAGTCGTGAGAGGGGGCTGTTTGTGTTCACACGGTAACCTCTGCCGTTATGATGACCGCCGTTGCCTCTTGCTGCATCCCCTCCTCGGAGAACACCTTTGTGTGATTCTCTCTCCCAAACCCTTAATGGGCAATTAGTGTTCTGTTCTCTACCTGCCTGAGTCACAGCCTTGCTTTTCTTGTCCATCCGTCGGACTGTTCTCTGACATTCTGTTTTACTGTCAATCAATTGATAACCTGATTTGATTTATTTAACATGACCCACAGGTAACTGAGGCCAACAATTAGTCACCTTCCTCATACTACGCATCTCGTTCGGTCTCATACTGGTTCCGTCCCTTTCCATTAACAAATATGAATCCAATAAAGATAGGCTAGCCACTGTTTTCCTCTCTAGGCATCATTCCAGATAATGCAACAAGTTTGTTTTTAATATGAAATCCAAGTTACGGGCCAGCGAGTCGGCTCAGCGAGTAGTAAGTGCTTTACTGCCAAGTCTGGTGACCTGAACCCAATCCATGGGACTCACGTGGTGGAAAGAGAGGACCGACTCTCAAAGTTGTTCTCTGATCTCCACATGTGAACTGTGGAGTGCACACGCGTGTGTTCGTCTGACGTAACTATATGGGTAATGGGCAGGAACCTAGAGATGTGAGAACTCATTAGGGAGCCGAATGGGCTCCAAGAACACTGACTACCTGTACCTCGGCACATAGAAGACGAGAGAGATTGTAGTGCATCCCAGCATAAAAGCTGCGAGATACTTCGAGATGAGTCAATTAGAGGGGAGAATTTATGGACCGGATGATAAAGTGTTTTTGGTTTTTGAGGTCTTGCAGATGGAGCATGTTAGGCTAATGCCGCCAAACCACACCCCTAGCCCCTGAAAAATTATTTGCCCCCCCCAATTCATTAATCCACTGTAATCCCATAAATCCCTGTGGGATTGAACTGTATGTAGAATTCACAAATGAAGTAGAGAATCCATGTGGTGTAGTACGGTCCGAGATGTCCCTCAGA
This sequence comes from Arvicola amphibius, assembly GCF_903992535.2. Classification (NCBI taxonomy): domain Eukaryota; kingdom Metazoa; phylum Chordata; class Mammalia; order Rodentia; family Cricetidae; genus Arvicola; species Arvicola amphibius. The sequence goes on from NC_052058.2 coordinate 138,076,286, forward strand.
CAAGTCTGGGAAGGAAGAGCGAGGAGGAGCACTGGCCCAGTGATGGTTCTGCCCATCCGTGGAATGGACTCTAAGCCAAGTGTGCGTGGGAGCCTGTGCATGCCACCAGAAGAGTTACAGATGGACTAGGAGCGGTGGACCATTTAGTTAATAAGTAGTTCTGGAAGAACTGACTGTCCACATGGAGAAACAATAAGATTCTTAGCCCACACTCTACAATGTTAAATTCTAGATGGGATTAAAGACCTGAGCGTGCATATAAGACTTTTAGAGAATTATAATGTCCTACCCTTATGACACTAGGAAAGGAAGCAAGGTCTTAAACCAAATATATTTGAATTTAGGATTTAAAAATGGGCAAATAGTCACTACTTTAATATTCTCCATCTTGAAGTCTAAAGGAGCAACCAGTAGCCTGCGCTTCAGAACCTTGGCACTCAAGGCCCTCGTACTCCCGCCCACAGACATTGCTTCTTCTCCTGCTAGTTCGAGGTTTCTCTTAGTCTGCGTTTTTATTTCTGATTAAAATTTTTTTTTTTTTTTTTGGTTTTTCGAGTCAGGGTTTCCCTGTAGTTTCTAGAGCCTGTCCTGGAACTAGCTCTTGTAGACCAGGCTGGCCTCGAACTCAGAGATCCGCCTGCCTCTGCCTCCCGAGTGCTGGGATTAAAGGCGTGCGCCACCACCGCCTGGCTGATTAAAATTTTTTTAATAAATATCAGAGTTAATAAGCCAAAGGAAGAGATGGATATGCCAAAATAAAAATTCTGTGCAAAGAAACGCCCTCTGAGAGTTTTCAGAAAGCGGCATGTGGAAAGGAAATGTGGTTAGAGAAGAGAACAGAAAATTAGAACACAGATTACTTTTAAAACTACAAATTAATGAGGAAAACAATAGATGCTCGGTAGAAGAGCAGAGAAGTGGGTGAGCAGAGGAAATGAATGGCCGTTGAAGAGGGGATGCTTAGGCTGCCTGGGAGCTGCCGGAGGGCCACGGTGACATTATTTCGCACCTATCAGGTTGGCAAACCCTGCACAGTGTCAAGTGTTGGCAAGGATGCGGAGCCCCGAGACCTCTTGCTGCGACTGGTGGAAACTGGCGCGTACTGCAGAGAGCATTTTGGCACCGTGGTGAGACATGTTGCACGAGCTACTCTGGGTCAAGGCTCATAACGGGAAACTTGCCGTGTGGACAGGGAGACTAGGAGAAGATGGCCCGTTGAGACTTTCTGTCCTTTACACAAATGAGGGGAAATCAGCCTAAATATCCACCAGAAGAAGAGGAAGGAATGACTCAAAATAGTCACACCGCGCAATAAGTAGACAGGGCTACAGATTCATAGCTGAGATACATATGTCAACCAGTCGATCAGCATCGAGTCCTAAAGGCAGTTTTGGGTATGCAGTATTTATGTGAACTTTTAAAAACAAAACATACCGTATTATTGGTAGATGAGTATAAGGATAGCAAAAGTTCAGAAGTCTAGGCAGCAAGGATTCTCCTTCAAATTCCAGTTTATAATGGCTTCTAAGAAGGGGAAGACTTGTAGCTTTCTCAATCCTTTTTAAATCTTTTTGTTTCCCTTATTGTTTTTTAGAGACAAGGTTTCTCTGTGTAACCCTAGCTGGTACTCGCTCTGTAAACCAGGCTGTTCTTGAACTCACAGAGATTCACCTCTCTACCAAGTACTGGGATTAAAGGCGCGCACAGCCACCACCACCCAGCCTTTTTTTTTAATTTTTAAAGACTTACTTGTTTTACTTTATTATGGGAGTGTTTGGCACACTTGCATATATGTGTGCATGGTACCCATGGAGGTCAGAGGGTGGGAGTCAGAGCCCCAGGGACTGGAGTTACAGTCAGTTGTGAGCCACCTTGTGGGTGCTGGGACCAGAACTTGGGTCCTCTAGAAAAACTAATGAGTACTCTTAGTCAAATTCTCAGGTGCACATAAATGTTCTCTGTGACTTCAGGTTTCTCATTCTTGGTCTTAGTCTACACTGGGTTAAACTACTCAGGAGACAATGCTTGTGTGTGACATGGACAGACTAGACCTTTTGTTCCTCCCTGAGCACTACAGAGCAGCTCTGTGCACAAGCCCACATGGGATCAGGTGTCATAAGTAATCTAGCGATGATATAAAGCAAGTGGGAGGATGCTCTTTACAAATACCCTGTTGTTTGCATAGGGAGATGAGCATCCTTGTTTGTGGTATCTGTGGGTACCAGAGAATGCCTGCACTGAGAGAAATGTATCTGGCTTATGTACACATTATATTCAGGCACGTTACATGTTTTTTTCAAGTCAGAATACACTACATATGATCTGCCTCTGCTTGCTTACAGCATGCATACATACATGTCCACATATACATCTACACATAAAATGTGAAAGGGGGGGAAAAAGGAAAAGTGTATTTTAGACCCACATGCTACAGTGATCTTGGACTGCCTGAAGCACATCCCCACCCGAGGTGCCTTTGGGCCTGGGTTAAGAAGCCCCTGCCTTGAGCTGGGCAGTGGTGGTGCACACCTTTTATCCCGGCAGATCTCTGAGTTCGAGGCTGGTCTACAGAGCAAGTTCCAGGACAGCCAGGGCTACACCGACAAACCCTGTTTCAGAAAAAAAAAAAAAAAGGCCCTGCCTTAAGACCTCCCAGGCTGGGCTCATCCTCTTGTCAAGGAAATAGTGACTCAGTGAACATAGGCCTGGCTGCAGATCACAGAGTATTTGGACAGAGCAGCACCAAGCACCAAGCACCAAGCACTCTGGCTTCCAGCCGTTACCCATCCCCTCTGCCATACTCCTTTCTTTTCCCCTCTGTCCCTTGGCAGAAGGCCCCTCATTCCAGCCTGTGTACATGGTTATCTTTAACACTGACGACTCCTAGACAAGGCCAGTTGTTTATGGGCTGGGCATGCAGCACGGTGTTCTCCGCGCTTGCAACAGCAGCGAGGCATCCACAGCTCCTGGATGCTCGTGAGTGATGTTCAGCTGACGGGTCGCGTTCTGACACCGTACTTCCCCTTGTGCTGTTGCTTTGCCTGGGGTATTGAGCTAATTTGTTAGTTCTGAGTTTGAACTTAAAAAGAGCAGGCTGGCTGCCAAGGCCCTAAAAGATCTAAGAGCCTTAAATGATGTTGAACTTGCCCTAAATAGTGTTCCTTAAAATAGCTAGTGAGCAGGCCATCCCTGGCCCAGAATTTCAGGTAAGCCTGTGGAACTCATTTGTCAGCAGAGAGGAGCACTCTTGTGCCATGGACAACTTGTTCTCACGATGAACCAACTGAAGCCTTAACCAGGTGTTAGAATAGCGGCCAGAACTGGTGCCAGCCGAAGCCCACAGTCCCAGTCATGTGACCTAGTTCTTGTGCTGCTTTTTGGTCACAGGCTGTCTTGGTGTTAGAGGTTCTAGATATGCACTGGGGGCCCAGACAAGGTTGGGATTTTTGAAGCTTGTGTCGTCCCATCTCATTTGGCATCCCTACTTAGTGGACAAGGCTTTCATGGATTAGTCCGCCCTCCTGAATCACTGGGGCTGGGTGGATAGCAGTGACCAGAGCTGATCTGTCTGGTATATGGAGCTGCCAGGAGGGCCCCAAGTGGCTATTTCCAAAGGCAGACATGGAATGGGGCCTGAGCACCTGGCTAGCTGACCAGCCCACTAGAAGTGTTCAAGTGTTTCCCAGGCTGACGCCAGGGAGCACATCAGAAACACAGCAGTAGATACAGGGCGAGGGAACCTGCAGACACTGGGAGCTCAGTTTGCCTTGCATTTTGGGTGGCCAGAGGGCCACACACGGACTGGCCAGACACTGTTTTCCAACGTCTGGCAATTCCCTGATGTCCTGGGAGCATCCCCAGGCTTCTTTGGATCGCTCGCATCTGCAAAGATGGTAACTTTTTGAGCTCTCCTCAGCCTAGCCCATGCTGAACAGGAGCCGCCTCTCCTCCCAGGACCTGCATAGAGTAGTCCTCTGCACCTGCTCCCCAGTGACCTCGGGGCTGACCAGAAGCCCTGCCTCACGCTGAGTGATGTTTCTTGTGTGGGTGTCCTTGCTTGGGGAACCTCATGTCAGCCCTGTAGGGAGATGTTATCTACCGACCATGAGGCATTCGGTCCAATTAGAGTTTGACAAACCCATGATTGACCAACCGCACTCAGTGGCTCATTCTCCACTCTCATCACCTCTGGCAGGTGGAGCCCGGCTCTTCTTCTCAGTCAAGGGCAGCCACCCTCTCACTGGAAGTCTTACGATTCCTGGTGAAGTAAACCGAGTGAGTTGCCAATGAAGCTACAGTCAGCGTTTCTCCTCCTGTTCACCTGGTCCTCCTGTGTGTATACACATGTGCGCCGTGTTGTAAGTTACCTGTGTGTATACACATATGTGCCATGCTGCGTGTTACCTGTGTGTATACACATATGCGCCATGCTGCGTGTTACCTGTGTGTATACACATATGCGCCATGCTGTGTGTTACCTATGTGTATACACACATGCGCCATGCTGCGTGTTACCTGTGTGTATACACATATGTGCCATGCTGCGTGTTACCTGCGTGTATACACATATGCGCCATGCTGCGTGTTACCTGTGTGCATACACATATACACTGTGCTGCGTGTTACCTATGTGTATACACATGTGCTGTGCTGCATGTTGCTGTGTGTATATACATGTACCATGCTGCATGTTACCTGTGTGTATATGCATATACGCTGTGCTGTGTGTCACATTGTTCTGTATAGGGACAGTGGGGCTTCTTGGCATTGACGCTTACATCTCTCTATGGATTTAAAACACTAAACTTTGTCCCTCCATCCCCAGGATGCTGCACTTAGTCACTCTAACTGTACATTATCAGCTGGGCACACTTAGCTGTAAAACTCACCTTCTTGTGTCTGGTGCCTGAACTAGAGGCCTGGGAGCTGCCTCTGGCTTCAGTTGCTCACATCTGTTTTCTTCCTTTTCTTTTCTTTTCTTTCTTTCTTTTTTTTTTTTTTTTTGGTTTCTCAAGACAGAGTTGTTTCTCTGTTGCTTTGGAGCCTGTCCTGGTACTCGCTCTGTAGACCAGGCTGGTCTCGAACTCACAGAGATCCACCTGCCTCTGCCTCCCGAGTGCTGGGATTAAAGGCTTGCGTCACCACTGCTGGGCGCTCACATCTGTTTGTTTTCTAATTGATCCCTTCTCAGCACAGACTGACAGGCTCCGAGAGCCCCGGCTGCCCCTGCCACTGTCTCATAGGCCAGCCCCCACCCCCGGTCCACTTGCCGGTGTACCAGAACCTTTGCCTCACCACAGCCTTCCACCCCAGTTCCAACCGCACTCCTTAGAAACCACTTTCTTCACTCCCAGACTTCCTTTAGGCTTCCTCGCGCTACCCTGTCTGCCTCGGATGGGCCTCGCCCTCCTAGCCATCCCTCATCTTTCGAAGCTCCGCTGTTGATTCTGTCAGCAGCCCTCCCCTGAGTGCCCCAGCCCCAAGGACGCATTTGTCTTCTGGGCTCATTGTCACCGTCATCATCCCTGATGATTGTGGCCAGCTGGTTTGTCTGCCACTTAGACTCTGGGCTTTCTGGTGAGTCTGAAGTTGGTCTCCCGGCTGTTCTTTCTCTGAGGTCAGTTCTGCTTCTACCAGCATCTCTAGTGACTGAAAAGTAGCCCACAGTTGGGATGCGTGAGTCCTTGTAGAGACTGTGAGTCTTCATGGGGGGGGCAGGGGCAGGGGCAGGGGGGGCAGGGGCAGGGGCAGGGGCAGGGCCCAGTCCTTATTTTATTGAACATCTCTCCCACTGCTTTTTTATTTTAATCTCTTGCTTTTCAGATTCACTCACCCCTGTGTGTGCATATGCATGAGGACACCCTCCTGCGACACTGCCCTTAGCTTCTGGGTCAGGTCAGCTCCACACTGAGCTGAGAGCCCGTGTCCCCTAGCAGTGCCCCGGGTCCTGCCATGCATGCCTCCCACCCCACAGGTCCTATCGATCCTCGAATCCTGCATCTTCCCGGTGTCCTCGTGCCTCTGATGTGAGGACTCTGAAGACAGTGATGGGCGCAAGGCCTCTGTCTGGTCCTGCAGGGAACCGGGATGAATAGCCATCAGCTGTTGGGAGCCTCACACTTCGTGGGATGGGATCAGCAGCCTTGGGTTCCCATAGTAACCAGCCCATCAATGCCCTCAGTGTCGAGATGGTGGCACCGCAGAGGGGAAGAAATAGTCTCATTGTCTCTCCTTTGGCCGCTTGGGCACAAACAAGCCGCACCCCGCAGGGCCCTGCACGGCCCTGAGGTCCAGCCAGATTCGCTACTCTGCAGTGGTGCGCTGCACATGTCCCCCGCTGAACCGGACCAGGAAGGGGCTGTCACTGTCAGCTCTTGGACCCTCATGGGGACTCTTGAATTTCTGCCAGTGGCCATCATCAGTAGTCATAGAGCCCTGTTGATTAGGGCCAAGTTTTCAATGGCCAGCCAGGCCACTCCAGCCGCGGGGTAAACAAATCCCTTGTGTTTCTGAAGGAACCTGGATTTCCACACTTCCCCCTTTGGTTTCCAGTCATGGTGGTGACAGTCTCAGCAATGATCACAGAGCATCCTACTTGCTCAGGAGAGGCCTTGGTTACCTGTGTGATCTATCTGATCACCAGGAGAGAGAGAAAGAGAAAGAGAGAGAGAGAGAGAGACAGAGACAGAGACAGACAGAGAGAGAGAGAGAGAGAGAGAGAGAGAGAGAGAGAGAGAGAGAGAGAGAGAGAGAGAGAGAGAGAGAGAGAGAGAGAGAGAGAGAGAGACTAATTCAGGACCCTCTCCAGAACTCCTTGAGGTACCCTATACCCCCAAAACCTGCCCTTCTGTTCACCTTGTCTCTTCCCCTGTTCTCCAGGCCAGAAACCAGGGTATTTCCTTGGATTTTTCCTTTCCCTGGTATTGGCAACCCCTAGGTACAGTCCCTGCCAGCCTGCCTCCATGGCCTCTCATCCCTTACCCCTCAAGCCAGCAGCCACAGCCCAGGCCAGCCCATGTTTACACTCTGCTAACACCTGAATTGCTGCCCTGCTTCCCTGACTCCCTTCTCAGCCTGGACACCCCCTCCACCCCCCAACCGGAAGGGTCTTTAGAACCACAAGCCTCATATTGTCCCTTCCCTGATTTCAAGCCATCAGAGGCTCCTGTGTAGGGCCGTACACACAGCCCCAGTGAGGTGCCCGCCTGCCCCCTGCATAACCTTGAGCCTAACTTCTTCCTGTTCGCTTCTGTAGGGGCAGAACTTTGATGTTTTGGAAGCCTTACCCGGCTCTTTCTTTACATCTGCTGTTTGCTATTGCTCACATTCTCTATCTATCTGATCTCCCCAGAGAACCGCATCATCCTTCAGGACTGGCTAAAATGGCCTTTTCTCACCTGTCTCCTGCTGACAGGGTTGAACTGTCCACCCAGAGGTCCGTGAAGGGCTTGGCTACAGTGTGTGAGCGAGCGTGTCTGACTTCTCCCTGGACTGCAGCACTGTGTGTGTAGTAGTAGCTTAGATTCTCATGACGCAGCCTGCTTCCTGGCACACAGGCTCAGTCCACCTGAAACCTTCACAGCGTTTTTATTCCAGGATTTGTGGTTTCTTGATTCCACTCCCTGACTTTATTGTCACAGGTTCTGTTGAGTTCTAGGTTTGTAACTGCCAAGGACATATATGGGTTCTATCCCATGACATCTCTTGGTACCTTGCTGTTGGGTGGCATGTTCTCCATCACTAGGTCTTGCTCCATGATTTCATCGCCACCTGCAGAGACTTAAAAATCAAGGCTGAGGAATAACCTCAGCCCTCCCTGCCATGTGGCTACTACAGGGATGAGCTGACACATTTGGCAGTACCCAGGGATTCAGACTGGTGTCTCAAAGTAAGGGTGACCAAGGACAGGAAGAAAGCGGCAGGGCCAGGAACTCGAGGTGGAAGAAATAATGACGGGCAGGGAGGATGGCATAGAGAGTCTGGTCTACCCCAAGCCTCAGTGGGAGTCTTTTGTGAAGGTTTTAGTTTTGGAGTGGCAGTCCAGATCCTGACTACACTGTACCTCTGCTGTGACTGTATTTAGATGGCAGCTTAGTCAGTGGACGCCACTCCCAGCGTGACTGTCACCATGCAGCTTTTAGCTGGTCCTTACTAGCCACCAAATGCTGCTGGTAATCTCTAGAGTCCTGGTATTAACTTCACTACACAGCTGAGCAAATTGGCCCCCAAAGAGGTTGAGTAATTTACTACAGTTAGGGGATATCTACCCAATTGCTTGGCAGCCTGACTTGTGGGCCCTACTCTGGCCGTGCCAGCCCTGTTAGGAGAGGTACTGAGAGGAGATGATAAATGAGCCAGTGGGTGCTTGAGTCAGGTTTTCCAGCAGCAAAGAGCAGAGGGTTGCAGTCCAGTCAGGAAGGTAGGGGAGGAAGGGCGGTGCCCTGGGAAGGTGCCTTTGTGGCCCTGCTAAGTGAGGGTGCCTTGTACTTGGGATCCTCCCTTCTTATCAAGCCTCTGGCCCAGAACTTACATCAAAGGCTTATCTATGCAGGAATGAAGGCAGACCAGCATTGCCTAGGATCAAACCCCTGGGCCTTGCACATGCTAGGCAAGCACTCTACCACTGAGCCACACCCCAGCCCTAGACCAGCATTTTTCATAATGGATCCAAGAATTTCAAGTGCAGGGAAGTTTTCTTGTTTACACTCTCCAGCCTAGGGTATATCCTCCCAGCTTAGTGTATAACCCCCATCCTAGTATATACTCTCCAACCTAGTGTGTACCTCCCCATTATAGTGTATATATCCACCCTGTGTATACCCTCCCCATCCTGTTGTATACTCTCCCCCATGCTGTTGTATACTCTCCCCATTCTGGTGTATACCCTCCCCATCATAGTGTATATATCCACCCTGGTGTATACCCTCTCCATCCTGTTGTATACTCTCCCCATCCTGGTGTATACCCTCCCATCCTAGTATATATCCTCCCCATCATAGTGTATATATCCACCCTGGTGTATACCCTCCCCATCCTGTTGTATACTCTCCCCATCCTGGTGTATACCCTCCCATCCTAGTATATACCCTCCACATTATAGTGTATATATCAACCCTGATGCATACCCTCCCCATTCTGGTGTATACCCTCCCCATCCTGGTGTATATCTCCCCGTTCTAGTGTATACCTCCCTGTTCTAGTGTATACCCCATCCTAGTGTATACCCCCATCCTAGTGTATACCCCATCCTAGTATATACCCCCCATCCTAGTATATACCCCCCATCCTAGTGTATACCCTCCATCCTAGTGTATACCCTCCATCCTAGGTACCCCATCCTAGTGTATACCCCCATCGTAGTGTATACCCCATCGTAGTGTATACCCCATCGTAGTGTATACCCCATCCTAGTGTATACCCCCATCCTAGTGTATACCCCATCCTAGTGTATACCCCATCCTAGTGTATACCCCCATCCTAGTGTATACCCCATCCTAGTGTATACCCCCATCCTAGTGTATACCCCATCCTAGTATATACCCCATCCTAGTGTATACCCCCATCCTAGTGTATACCCCATCCTAGTGTATACCCCATCCTAGTGTATACCCCCATCCTAGTGTATACCCCCATCCTAGTGTATACCCCCATCCTAGTATATACCCTCCATCCTAGTGTATACCCTCCATCCTAGTGTATACCCTCCATCCTAGTGTATACCCCCATCCTAGTATATACCCTCCATCCTAGTGTGTACCCTCCATCCTAGTATATACCCTCCTGGCCTGGTGTATACATACCCCCCCAGCTTAGTGTATACCACCCAGCCTAGCAGCCTATCCACTATAATGGTACTAAGCATTAGAGTCAGAAAGTAGAACCTAGAGGGGAGAAAAATCAGGTGGGGACCCAGGGCTGCACTGAGGATGGCACAGCCGGGCTATAAAGCTTTACAGACTTCATCTATTGCGGCAATGCCGTGCAGTCAGTGTAATAAAACATTTAAATGTAGGAAAGCTTGAAGACAGATAACTATAGGAATCAGCCATAATTCTAATACCCAAAGATGATTACGGTTAAAATTTGGACCACGTCCTTTTGCTTTGCTTTTTAATCTTAATGTGTGGGAATGTGTGTGGGTTTGGATGTGTACATACCATGGTTCATGTGGTGCACAGAGGATGTCTTCAGGCCTTGGTTTTCAACTTCCACCTTGTTTGAGACTGGATCTCTTGTTCGCAGTTATGAATGTTAGATTAGCTGGCCCAAGACTATCTGAGATGCTCCTATCACCAACTCCTGTCTTGCTGTAGGGGTGTTGAGATTACAGATGGGCCCAGCCTTATGTGGGTTCTGAGGATCCAAACTCATGTCCTCACGTTCACACAGCAAGTGCTTCCCCCACTGAGCCATCTTCCCAGCCTTTTTGTTATTTTTGTAACTGTGTGTCCATATGCACGCATACTTGTGCTAATATACGTGCATACACACACTCCTATATACATAAATAACTTATACAAATAGACACTATATAGTTTTGAAAATTACTCCTCCTAAGTTAGTAACTACTCTGTTGTAATTTTTAATGGGTGGTATGCCATTGTGTGGCTGGCAGATAATTTCCTTAGCATTTCCTTGACATTCAGGTCAAGGGATTCTTTGTGTTGGGAGCTTGGTCTGAAATGCCAGGACCTTGTAGGGAGGTGGCTCCACTGCTTCTCTGTCCCCACTGACCAGCTCACACCTCTATTGACAGGTGGCTTGTCCCACTTTTCTGCCCTTGTGGAACTTAGAAATATTTGTTTAATTTAACTCATGGTATTACTGAGAATTTTTTTTTTATTGTAAAAAATCACTGGGCACTGTAGAGATGGCTCAGTGCTTAAAAGCACTGGATGCGCCGGGTGGTGGTGGCGCACGCCTTTAATCCCAGCACTCGGGAGGCAGAGGCAGGCGGATCTCTGTGAGTTCGAGACCAGCCTGGTCTACAAGAGCTAGTTCCAGGACAAGCTCCAAAGCCACAGAGAAACCCTGTCTCGAAAAACCAAAAAAGGAAAAAAAAAAAAAGCACTGGATGCTCTTCCAAAGGACTCAGGTTCATTCCACCTCCATGGCAGGTGACAACCGTCTGTAACTCTAGTCCCAGATCTGAAGCTCTCTTCTGATTTTGCAGGCACCAGACACACAGGCAGACACAACACTCATATGTATGAAATAAAAATAAACGAACATATAGATTTTTTTTAAAACATTACAGGATTGGAGGTAGCTCAATGGTAGAGTATTTGTCTAAAATGCACTGGGCACTGGGTTTAATCTCTAACACTGAGAAAAAAACTTAGTGCATACGTATAAAGAAGAAAAAAAATCCAAAATGCCCTTGCTGTGCTCATCCCAGTTGTTCCTTCCTCCTGAGATCAGCACTGCGCACATCTCAGTGTATGTGTCTCTCTTAAATATGAACATGGCATATACAGGACATTGGACTTGGATCCAAAGCAGCATCCTTTTAATACCCAGCTGTCTTAACCATCCTGGAAGTGGCGAGCTGCCTGCTTTCTAGATACTATAAGTAGCTCTGTCATTTTTGTGGCTGCAATGGATACCTTGTTGCACTGTTTACCTTCAGATCTTCGTTTGCCTTAACTCCATGCTGCCAGGATCCTTCTTATTCATTCCTCTCTGGACACGTGCATGAGAATTTCTCATGGGATACATAATAGCAAGAACAAATAGCATAGTCACAGACACCTGTCTGGCCCTGGTTCCCTGGCAGGTGATTTTCCACCTGCTCTTCCTTGTCCTGACTCATTTCTCTTCTTAGGAGCCCTGTGAGGTAGGTGCCGTCACCCACATCTTACAGAAGAGGAAACCAAGACAGGGAGAAGTAAGGTTGTAAATACCAGAGCCAAGATCGGACCAAGGTGGCCTGGTTCCAGAGATTGAGGAGATGTGTCAGTGTATATGCATGTCAGCTTGCCCGGGGCATTGGCTGTGGTTCCCAGGCAGGTGGATGACGACTAGTACTGACTCCACTGTGAGAAGGTGGATATTACCGATTTGGGCGAAGATGGTCTCTCGCCATACTTACCAGCCATGCCGCACGAGATTACTTTCATTGGCTTTCTTTGTAACTGCAACTAAAGTCACATACCTCTTCTCATGTCTGTTCCCTACTTCCATTCTTCTCTGAATTGCTCCTTTATATCCTTTGCCCAGTTTTTCAGTTGAGTTGTCTGCTTTTGATCTGAATAATTTGTAGGTAAACTCTGTGTATTTTGAGAATCAGTACCCTCCTCCTCTTTTTTTTTTTTTTTTTTAAAGAACATTGCAGCAATTTCTTTGAACCTGATTCAGTGAGTTTGTTTATTCGCCTGTTGTGTTTTGAAACAGAGCCTGGAATGCCACAGTGTGCAAGGCCTTGGGCCCGCCCCTTGCGTATTTCAGGGACGAGCCGGACTAGATAGATCCCTGTCCACAGCCAACAGGAACTTAAGTAACCACTGGAGAGGAATGTGCAGAGCTGGTTTGCGCAACAGCAGGGAACAGGAACTTTCACCTGGGGTTCAGGGAAGGCTTTGTGGCCAGTACCATCTGAGGGTCCCACAGGATGTTTTTTTGTTTTTTTGGGTTTTTTTTTGGACAGAGGAGCAGGACAGGGGGTGGTGTTTGGACAGTATCCCACTCAGCATCCCATTCAGAAGCTAAGCGATCCATTCAGAAGCATCCCATTCAGAAGGAGAGACTCTCAGGGATGGTCTCCAGAGGGAGTAGGGAAGAGAGGTGGGTGAACCTGTTAGCAGAGCCTCTCACTATGAAGAATGCAGCCTCCTTCTGGTGCCTCCAGTGTCCCGCTGGTGCTGCCTGGAATCCCACTGACAGAGCAGAACAGGTGGGGAATGGGCCTTTGGGGATAGAAGGAAAAAAAAATCAGCTAGGTAAGAGCAAAGTTGGAGAAAGAAAAGTTCTGGATGGGGAAAGGGATTTAGTGGAGGTTAGAGAGATGGCTCAGAAGTTAAGAGCACCGGCTGCTTTTCCAGAGGAACTGGGTTCCATTCCTATACCCACATGGCAGCTCACAATTATCTTAACTCCAGTGCATGGGATCCAGTGACCTCTTCTGGCCTCCATGAGCCCAGGGGCACAAATGGTGTGCACAGACATCCATGCAGACAAAACATTCATGCACGTGAAGTAATTTGCACTTACTATACAAATCAGGAGGACCAGAGTTCAGATGCCGGTACTGTTGTAAACCATCCAGTTTCCCTGCAAACACCTGTAACTAACTCTGAAGGATCCAAAACCCTCTTTCGGCCTCCATGCGAACACTCTCTCTGTCTCTGTCTCTGTCTCTGTCTCTGTGTCTCTGTCTCTGTCTCTGTCTCTCTCTCTCTCTCTCTCTCACACACACACACACACACTATAACTTTTTTTAAGTTCTGACAGCTGGTACTCAGAAGGCAGAGGCAGTGAGTTTGAGGCCAGCCTTGCCTACCTAGTGAATTCCAGACTAGCCAGCCTGTCTCGAAAGAAAGAAAGAAAGAAAGAAAGAAAGAAAGAAAGAAAGAAAGAGAGGAAAAAGAAAGGAAGAAAGGGAGGAGGAGGGAAGAAGGAAGGAAGACAGGAAAGATGGGTAGCTCTGTGGAGACTTTGCCACATACATATCTGATGGCATTCAGTGGCAGGGGTATTTATCAGCTGCTGGCTTTATTCAGTGAAGGTGTGTAGTGTCTCCAAGCTTGGCAGGATGCCTAGCAAGTCCTGAGCTACAAAGATGGGCTGGGGCAGGCAGGCTGTGCCCCGAGTAGTCCCCTCCTATGCCAGTTTTAGCTTTATGCATGTCCTCTCTGAGGGTCAAGAAGCCTGCGGTTTAGTGTCTGTCAGACCCCATGTGCCTGGATCCCTGCCTGTGTCTCAGTTGGAGTTTATTTAGGTGTGTCTGTCTGAGAACAGATTTTAACAGAAAAGTAAGTCCATTCTTAGCCGTCTCTGACCTCAGTCTCCATACAGCTCCATCTTATGCTATTGGTTTTTTATAGCTAGACAAAACCCTCACTTTATATTCCTCATGATAAGGCCCCGTTTTTCCTGAATTGAAAAGAAACCACTCCTGACTCTGTCAAGAGCTCATTAACACCTTTCTTTACAGCCTCTACCGTGTCGTTTGCAGGAATGTGATACTATTAGCCCAAACAAGAAAGCTGGGTTCCTTTCAGTGGCTTCAACCAACTTCTGTCCAGTGACTCAGTGCAAGATCCTCTCAGCCCTTCATTTAAATAGATTGTTTGACTTTGGCATGCTGTGGATGAAGTCTAGGACATCATACAAGCTAGGCCATACCCAGGCTCACTTGGGGAATGGCTGCGGTCTCTTTCCATAGAGGTTTGTGTCCTTGTACAAAATATTGTGATTATAATTTTCTAATCCCCCACTCCCACCTACTCACCTCAGAAACATCAGGAAGCCAAACTGATTCTGTCTCCTGTTAAATCAACTTCAGACCCTGTTAAATCAACTTCGAACCCAGATGAATCCTCAGAGTAGATATGGACATATTGACATCACTCTGTTGTAGATGTAGACATACTGATGTCATTAAGTTGCTTGTGCTGGGCAACTAGGAGTCACAAAACCACACAATTGTTTATGTCCTGTTGGTCTTAATAGTGGTCCCCTAACTCCTGAGCATGGCCCTGTCTTCATGGTAAGGCATGGGTGCGTTTTCTGTTTTCTTCTTGTGTCAGGAGTTCAGCTATGGAGAGCTGAAACAAACAAAAACAAAACAAAGCCTTTGAAAGCCAGTGTGTTTTTCTGACCTGAGACTGGGTTTGCTTTCCAGCCGCTGGTTCCTGAAGTTAGTCACTTTTGTGCCTTTGTACTTGATCTGTGCCAGTGGCTGCGACAGCCCTGGCTTGTCACCATGCCAGACAGTCGCACATCATCCTTGAGGGCCGTCCTGAACACAGATCACTTTGTGGAGATTTTAGTGGCGGGTGCTGCCATTGGGAGATCTTTTCCCCAAGGCGGAGGAACCTTGCCTGTATGCTTGTTGCTGCCACGCTCCCTGCTGTCTTGTTTGTTTTATTTGAATCACGCTGTCAGGCTGCATGAATTAGGTTGCAAGTCTTGGGGCTGGGCCATGTTCCTGCATGCATCATAGGCATGAAACTGATGCCACATGGGTCATTAGGGACAATGGACAAGGCCAGCAAGAGTGTGGTGTTCTGCCAAACCTACCTAGTTCATTTTAAATGCCCCTGTGTGTGCTAGCCTTGATTCCAGTGTGATTTCTATGTCAGCCTGTCATAGCAACAGAGGGTATGTCAGCAGTATAAAGGACACGACCAGTCCTTCCCAGTGACTATGAGAACTAGTGCCATGTTTTTCCCACTTGAGAGACTCAGACCAGCAAACATCTCTGGTCAGAGTGGATCGCCAATCTGCCTGTGTCAATGGTAGGGTCTCAGCATATTGGGGTACTGTTTTTTTTTACCCCCATCAGATGATTATGAGGTCTCCTGGACCTTTTATCACAATTTTAAGTTTGCTGGCACCATCCATAGACAAGCAGACAGAAAAACAGAACACAAAACAAGTAGTAAAAAGGAACAGATAGGCTGGATGGTGGTGGCACACACCTTGAATCCAAGAGGCAGGTCGGTCTCTGAGTTGGAGGCCATCCTGGTCTCCAGAGCTAGATCCAGGACAGCCAAGGTTACACAAAAACACAACAACAGGAAGGCAACAGACAACAGGTCACACCGCGTGAAAGCCTTGTACCACAACTCAGTGATTCCATATGCCGAAAGCAGTAGAAGAGACAACACTAATGGTGTGGAGGGACTCAGCCTGGGGTGGGGGTTGATGGGAAGGCTCGCAGACACTCAGGGTGATGTCTTGGTAGGTGGGGTGAAATTGTGAAAGCCTGAAGAACATATATCATGTATCCCAGCTCAGCCAATGTGGTGTGAACATATGCTCAATTCTTCACAGGTAAATTTTGTCTCAAAAGAAGAAAAACCCCCAAGTAAATATTGGGCTCTTGATAGGGACGCGGCTGTGGAAAAGTGTTCCTCGGGGAGTGTGCTGACGTGGCCGTTTACTCTGTAGTGAGCACACCAAGAATAAATGTGCTGATGGTGAGGTGGATTTAGGGAGAGAACCCCGAGGGGATGGCAGTGACTTCTGGTGGAATAGCATGGTGGGGGTGGGGCCGTTTGCTGCACATGGTTCTCTTTCAACTTAGCCCTGTGTTTGAAAATTTCCATAATAAGATGTTAGGAGAAAAGATAGTGAGGGCGTGGTGGATGGGGCTCCCTGAGGAGGAAGCCGGGATTGTCCTAATCATGAAGTTATATTTCCAGATGAAGATTCGAAGACTTCTAGAGATTTAATAGAGCCAGCGACTCGTCGTCGTCAGGGCAGTAGCAGTGAAGTCTGACTTTGGGACGCTTACTTCTAGGGTGTAGGCCACCTTGGCACCTGAAGAGACAAATGTGGCTCCTGGCAGCCCTCTCTTGCTAGTTCTGTGCTGGCAGAGTTGCAGAAATGTAAATGAGCCCAATCGCGGAGTTATAGGAACTTCCTGTGCAGGAGCGATAAGCCCGCCGCAGATACCCTGGCAGAGTTGGTTTGGCTTGTTTTCTCCTAATTATCTTCTCCGTCTGCTAGGCCATGGTTCCCTTAGTTTCAGGATCAGACTTAGTGACTTTCTGAAGACTTCTCAGCCTCTCTTGATTCTTTTGAAACTAAGGGGCAGGACCCAGCTGCCGCAGTGCAAAGTCCTGAATGGGAGCCCTAATTTGGACCCCTGCCTGTTTCCCCAGGGGCGGGGCGCCCCAGACCAGATGCGGCAAAGACAACTCTAGTCCTCTTGGGCAGAGGCTCTGCCCCAGAGGGTCTGCCGGTAAATTCCGAAGCTGGGGCGGGGGCAGAGGGAAAGAATGAAAGCATTATTCTAAGAAGCCACTTTTATTTATAGATTCTCCTAATTCTATTAGAACGAACGCCAGAGGGATATAAAAGTTGGGACACATAACACATAATAGAAATGAGAGGACGTTAAGCTAAGCCAGGGAACGTGGTAAAATGAGGAGACTCTGTACCAAGGGGAAGATGCGACATTTTTCTGAAATGAAATCGTCTTAGAGCGCATTGTACCAGGAAAGCAAATTAAAATAAGGGTTCGGTGAGGAGAAAGCTTGGACAGAAGCATGAAATATTTCATCATGAAAAGGAGAAAGTGTTGAGCTGACTCAAGGGGAAAACAAATACGGAGTTTGCACTAATTACATTATAGAGACAAATAAAATGTTGAAAAGGAAATAAAGCAATTAACTACTTAATGTGCTTTAAGAGTCACTGACAAAATAAAATGCACCAAATATAATAAAATATGCAAATAGCTATCATTTGCTCCCCCCCCCCCCAACAGCCGTGGCAGTGCCTCCTGTTCTGCATACACAACTAGGGAGTTTTGACCACTGACCAAAGGCGTTGGTGGCCTCTAATACAAAGTTAACAGCCTCTTGTGTTAGGCAAGCCAAAATCTGACACCACTTTTCAGCGAATGAGGTAGAGTTTGAAGAACATGTACTTATGGGGAAAAACTCAGATTAAAGTCTAAAGCATAGGGGCCAGCCAGATGGCTTAGTAGGCACAGCCAGTGACCACCAAGCCTGAGGACCAGAGTTCGATTCCTAGGACCCACGCAGTGGAAGGAGCGAAGCAACTCCTGCAAGTCATTCATTCTCTGACCTCCGTGCATAGGTGCATGTCGGGCACAAAAAAATGTAATTTTACTTTACTTTATTTTGTTTTGTGAAACAGGGTCTCACTAGGTAGTCTTGGCTAGCCTTGAGCTCTATGTAGACCAGGCTGGCTTCAAACCCATAGTGCTCCACCTGCCTCTGCCCCTGAGTGCTGGGATTAAACACATGTGCAAACATGTAGTAAAATTAAAAGTAAAAATCTAATGAATTAGGCCTGGATTATAAGAATCTCTCTCCTGACACTGACTGTCCGATCCTGTACCCCAGCTCTTTCTTCTGAAAAATGGAAGTTAGCAGCACGTCCAACAAGAACGTGCTTGGAATAGTGCCTGTCCTCAGGTGACCATTGTGCTGCTAAGAGCATCCTCACAGTGATGGTTATCTCTGCCGGTGCAGCTAGACTTACCAGTCCACCCAGTGCGGACGGACCAGTCTGCCCAGTGTTAGGCGGATTGGAGTCACCCTAGGAAAGCTGCATTTAAAGCCGGAATTCGAAGCAGGTGAGGCTGGGACTGAGGCTAGAGAGGCAGAGCGCCTGTCTGACATGTCCAAGGCCATGGCTTCCAGCTCCTGCACCGTGAAGGTAGTGGAGCGGATGAATATTGTGTGGCCGTCTGTCTTCCTGAGGAAGATCGTGGCTGTTAACACTTGGACAGCGCAGACAGAAGCTGTGCTAGACTAAACTCGGGAGCTATGACTTACGCAGCGAGGACTCTGCGCCATGACCACAGCGCTGATCACAGTGACCTGCCTCCCATTCAGCAGCAGGTGGGAGCAGCAGGTGGGGCCTCCCTGCCCTGCCTAGCGTGCTTTGGAGGGTTCCTCCCTACCAACATGGATGCAAGAGAGGCCCCTGCTGCTCAGGACTAAAAACAAATTCTCTCTTAAAAATCAGAGACAAACAACATAGTAGGACCTGTCAGTTGGCCTGTGTTAACCCCTTGGAGTCAACAGGAAAGCTCACCAAAGGTGGCTGTGGCTGGAAACAGGTATCCTCTCTCTGTACTGACGTACTCCAGATTCTCACCTTCATTCACCCCCCCCAACCCCCCCACCCCCAGAGATACCAGCATTCCTGGTAGTGCTAGATTTTTATCTTCCTCCCAAATGTTTCTTGCTCTGGGCACCACGTATGAGGACGTTACAGAATACTGACGTCATCGGAAATGAAGAAAAGTTCTAAGGAGACCATAGAAATGTAAAGGCAAAGGTGCCTTTCCATCCTGCTCTCCTCATGGTAGCTAGGTTCCCCCCATGACACATGAAGCCAGCTTTTCGTTTTCCGGGACTAACCTTGATGGACCAGCTCTTGCAAGCAGAGCCATTAGGCAAACACAAACAGAAGGTTTAGATATGATCTGAACACTTTTGCCTACACATTGATCAACAATTGGCGGGCCACTTAACATCCTTGGATGTCAGATCACTCATCTGTGATGTATGATTGCAGTCATCCTTGCAAAACAGAATTCTGCAGCTGGCTGTTGGAGATTGCAGTGTGAGTGTTCTCCTCTGGGAGAGGAGCGCTGGCCTTGTTATTAGTGTGAATACAAACGTGGTCCTCCTACCTGACAGCCTCACTCTGCCCTGACCTCAGGAAGAGTGGTATTGTCCCTAGTGGATACCTAGCCAGTCCCCACTGTGACCAGTGGCTTAGGACCAGGAGGGTGGACGCCACCTGCCAGTTGTTAGTACTGCCCCTCCTTTGGCTGCTCCGTCACAGATTTCCTGGGTTGGTTCCATATTTGATTTTGAAAGAGCATAGAATTCGGGGTGTTGGAGACCTGGAGTCACCACCTGTCTCTTGACAGTAAGTCTAGAACGTGAACTGAGGAATTTGCTACAGTTTAATTTCACCAGTCTGAAAGCTGCTTCCACGGCCACTCGTGTTCAGTTCACGTTCCATTGGGAAGTACTATACCGTGTGAATTGGCATGGGTCGTCAATTTCAGAGACTCGTTACAGTGTAGCTAGGAATGTGTTCCGAGGCTGAAAGCAGAGGCAATAACTGCAACACCGTGGAGGTTACTTTGTTTTGTTTGTGTCAAGTAGCACGTCCATTTTCCATTCTACCACTCTTGGCCCCAAGGTCTCTTCTTGTGGGCAGTCTCCGAGGCAGTATGGGGTTAATACTACACACACACACACACACACACACACACACACACACACACTTTGATAATATCCAGATACTAGGCAGGTTGCCGAGTTGGGGGATGAACAAATAGAATAATCCAAATTCCGTTTCAGTCGAAAAGGGTCACCCTCCCCAGGGACTGGTGCTGTATCTATCTCAACCGTTACAGCTATGTTACATGGCCATGTTGGCTTCAGGGGAGTCTGAGAAATCAAGGGTTTTAGATTCTACAGACTTTACACAGGAGGGAGGTAAAGAAAGGGCTAGAAATGCAAGTAGGATTTTGTATCTATGGTGTTTCCTCCACACCACAGGTAGTGTCTCTCCACTGTCTTGTCAATGATTGAAGACAGGGGGTGGTGGCGCACGCCTTTAATCCCACCACTCAGGAGGCAGAGGTAGGCATCTGTGAGTTCGAAGCCAGCCTGGTCTATAGAACAGGTTCTAGGACAGGCGCCAAAGCTGCACAGAGAAACTCTGTCTCAAAACCAAACCAAACTAAACCAAAACAGGAAAAAAAGGGGGGGGGCAGGAGGGGGCAGTTTGTGTTGTAGATGCCCACATAGCAGTGTCAGCAGCCCACACCACTGGAGTGGGCAAATTCCTTAGGAAAGGTGTGAGTGATCCCCAGAGGGAGGAGAGGGAGGAGAGGGCAGTCGCCTCCTACAAAAGGGGATAAAGTCGTCATGAAGATGAACACGGCAGCTGGCAAGGGTGACTGACTCTTACTGGGTAAGAAATGGCCCTCAGGGCTTGACCTTATTTACTCTGAACAGATAGGCCCCCGATGTAAACACTTACTTCTCATGTATTAGATAAGGAAAATGAGGCATGGAGTCTGTACCAAGTAGCATCTAACTGAACTGCCTGCCAGCCCCTTTCATCCCCGAGCCTCACCCAGGTTCTGCAAATCAGGGGGCATCCTGTGTACAGGACAATCATTCAGGTCTGCTTGCCACTGGCCTCTGGCACTCAGCGTTCCACGGTACCCATGGAATGTGGGGGATCTAGTGTTGTTGGAGCACCCGTTGGCTATCTGCTGTCTCTTACCAGGGCATTTTCCCAAGTCTGTGGAGAGGGGAGCAGCCTCCCACCCTGTCCTGGGAGCGGAGGGCCCGATATCTTAGTAGGTGTCTCACGATGAATCCCTCCACTATTCCCATTTCCCCAAGTTCCCACCAGGCCATCACCAGCAGCATTGGGGACCTTTCTAGAAATAAAACTTCTCAGGCCCTGCTGCTCCTTCAGAGACTGGGTGCTGGCCCAGCTCTCTGGCTTTGGAACATAGGGTGTACAGTGGCTGGGCACTCACAGCATCGTGGCGAGTCTGAGCTTCCAGCACACTTGGCCTCAGCTGCTGGTTCATATTCATCCTGGGTTTGGCTCTGCACACCTCCATGTGACGAAGACAGCCACATCTGCCTGCTGACTGCCATAGCGTCAGGCCTATTTATGTAGTATCTCAGTCTCCCACACTTCCCATATATGCTAACCAAGACAGCTCCTGTGCCTGGGGACCTAAAGACCCAGACTGTAATATGGACTTAGTCAGGTTCAGGGGTGGGCAAATCCGGGAAGAGGAGCCCCAGCCTTGTGAGGCAGCCACAGTAGCTGTGGGAAGGCACGTGTGGAGAAGGCTCTTTTCTTATCCATGGGTAGTGGAAGGTCATCCGACAAACATAGAGTTCCTTGTCACAGCAGTGTCTGCTATGTGTCCCCATCCTCTTCCTCACCTTCCTAACTGAGACACCTATGAAGACTGACCATTTCAGTGTTTCCTTGACTCTGGAAGTACGCGTCACACCCTGGATCTACCATGGAGCTCTCTGAATCTCCTTGCTTGTTCTAGCTTTGAACTCCTTTACCTGGTAGGTGTTCTCGAGCGTCACAAGGAGAGTCTACCTGCCCTTTCAGCCATGACCAGCACTGTTATTGCTATACTGTGTCTTGGAGCTGGGCATTGCATTCCATGTGAACACCTGTATCATCATGTGATGGAGGAGTGTCTATGTGTTACTTTTATTGGCTAATAAAAAAACTGCCTTGGCCCTTTAAGAGAACAGAAAATTAGGTAGGCGGAGTAGACAGAACAGAATTGTGGGAGAAAGGAAGCAGAGTTGGGGAGACGCTTCAGGCAGTCGCCATATGCAGTCGCCATGCTTCTCCTCTCTGAGATGGACGCAGGTTAAGATCTCTCCTGGTACGCGACCACCTCGTGGTGCTATACAGATTACTAAATATGAGTTAAAGCAAGATATGATAATTAGCCAATAAGAGGCTGAAACTAATGGGCCAGGCAGTATTCAAAAGAATACAGTTTCCGTGTAATTATTTCGGGTGTAAAGCTAGTCGGATGGCGGGACGCAGCCCCACCGCTCCATCAACAGTCATGTATGATCAAGAATACTGTGGGTTTACATGCAATCCAAAATGCTTCAGATGGCCTGGCGGTTACCTCAGAGCTCCTGGAGTATATGGAGCCCACTGTGAGAGCCTGTTTATCTTCCGTGTACTTGCAGCAACAATGATGTCATCCGTCCATAGCTCAATTGGAAAGATGGGGTGCATTCAGCTGGAGTACTTTTGAGGAAGTCTAATAGACCTTGTTCCAAAGGTAGAAGCAGAGCTTGGAAGAGTGCAGCGACTGTTAGCACTGGGTTGTGTCCATTCCTTGGCCCCAAAGGAAGTGAAGAGAGGCTGTTGATGGGAGCCCGAAGGGAGGATTGGGTGGACGAGCACCTTGGGGCAAGCAGGGGTTTGGGAGAGAAACGATGCTGAAGCAAGTCTGTGGGCAGAACATAGGGGAGTGGACAAGCCAGCCTCATCTTCCTCCTCACTTGCCCTTGGGTTCACGGAGCCATTCTAAAACTAGAGGGCAGAGAAGCTGCCAAGGGCGTTCCCATACCTGGGCTAAAGCGTGTCCTACTTCAGTTCCCTATTGCTGTGAGAAACACCATGACAAACACAGCGTTGGGGACGGAAAGGGTCTTGTTTGTTTGTTTTTCCCATTTTACAGCCCATCATAAAGGGAAGTCAGGGCACAGATGGAAGTGCCAGGAGGAACATTGCTTGCTTGCTTGCTCTCCGTGGCTTACTCAGCTTGCTTTTAAAATATAACTTAGGGGCACCTCGCCAGGCATGGCATCACCCACCTGGACCCTCTCATCAATCATTAATCAAGAGAATGCCCCACAGATACAGCCACAGGCCAGTCTGTTGAAGGCAATTACTCAATTGACTTTCCCTCTTCCCAGATGACTGTAGCCTGTGTCAAATTGATTTTTTTAAAAAATTAACCAGCAGCACAGTTAACCTCTTGTCAACTTGACTGTTGGATCATGGCCTTTCCTTTCTTGTTTATCCCTACAATCTCATGTTATTATCACAAAAGAAGACATAGTTTAGCTTTAAAACTCCCAGAGTCTTTAGAAAATTCAACCATTTTTTTTAAGTTCAAAGTCTCTTTATAATATCCAAAATCTCTTTGAAATCTAAGGTCTGTCAACTATGGGCTCCTCTAAAATAAAAAGCAAGTTATATTTTATTCCAGAAGGGAAGAACTGGGACACAGTTACTGTCATTGTCCAACATCTGGGACTCACAGGCTTCTGGTCCCAAAGAGCTTGCTTGGGTAGTTCTGTATCTTCAGCTCTGCTCTGGTCAGAATGCACAACTGTGCACAGACCAGCTCCACATCACACCTCCCCTTGCCCCTGGTAGTCAGCCCACAGCCGTGGCTTCTATCCTATGCAGGGGTCTCCGACGAAACCGAAACTGCCCCCATTCTAAGCCCTCAACGGCTTTTCCAGGATAAATTGCTCCCACAGTGTTCCCCAAAACAACATGGTCGGTTTTGTCACAGCAATACCCCACTCTCTGGCACCAGATTCTGTCCAGTTTGGCTCTCCATTGCTGAGAAGCACCACGACCCAAGAGAAGAAAGGTGTATTTCATCTTACAGCTACAGCCCAGGAAGGGAGGTTGGGGCAGCAGCTCAAGGTGTGAACCAGGAGGCAGAGACGGAAGCATGAGCTGTGGAGAAGCCAACGCTCACTGTTTTGTTCGTCATGACTTTCTCAGCCTGCTTGCTTATATAGCCCAGGACCACCTGCCTAGGGTGGACCCATCCATAGTGGCCTGGGTCCTCCCACATCAATCAGTAATCAAGGAAATGCCACTCAGACTCGTCCGCAGGCCAGTCTGAGGGACGCAATTCCTTACCTGCTGCTGTCTTTCCAGATGACTCTGCCTAATGTCAAGTGGACAGCAACCACAACAAAACACACAAGTCAACTAGTGCAGAGCGAGGGGCAGGAAATTGGAGAGTGCATTTAGGGTGAGTCAGAGAGATCCAGGGGGCATCCGCAGGCTTTACTTTCGTGTGCCTAGGTCTCAGTTCGCTCAGGTTTGTGTCTGTGTTTCCTGTGAAACAGGACTTGAATTTTCCCCATAGGGGCATCTATTTCTCCTAGGATTATCACTTGAGTAGTTTCTCCTGTCACCAATGATGTTCTGTGTTTTGGTGACTTTGCTCTCTCTTTTGAGGCAGAGTCTCCTCTCAGGGTGGCCTTGACATTCTACCTCAGGTTCAGGGGCTGGGTTAACAGGCGTGCGTGCTATATCCCCCTCCCCTACCTGAGGCTCAGGGCCTGGGTTAACAGGCATGCACACTATATCCCCACCTCAGGCTCAGGGCCTGGGTTAACAGGCATGCGCACTATATCCCCCCACCTGAGGCTCAGGGCCTGGGTTAACAGGCGTGTGTACTATAACAAGTTTGCCAGTAAAGTTCTGCTGAAAACCCAGCTCTGCGCTTGCATGGGCCTCCTCCTCTGTTCCATGTGTTGTTTGTTCCTGACTCAGTGCCTCAGAGATTCCAGTGTGCTCGCTTTAGAACACATCTTGACATCTGGCAGGACAAGCCTTACACGTTATTACGGGTTTCTAGGCTGTTCTTGCCTTCTTGTCTTTGCCTTTCCACTTTGAATGTGACAATTTCTGCGAAACAAACATCAACAAAAATCCCTTTAGAATTTTGACTGAAATGTTACATAATATATGAATGTATTTGATGCATTTGATCAAGTGAATCACAATGATACAGGGCCTTCTATCTATGAACATGGTGTTTTTACTTTTTAAGTATTTCTTAATGATTGGCAATGTGTTGCCATTTGCTATCTGAGACTTAAACACGTTTTGTCAAATATATAGGTACTGTGAGTTTTCTGACGGTTGTTGCCAGTTTATAGAAAGAAGTTGTTTTTGTATCAGTCTCTTCTACACACTCAATACTACAAAGCCTTGATTTTTTTCCCCATAAGCCATATATGGTTTTCTCCTGCAACCATAGGAAATCATAGATTTGTTAAGATTCCTGTGTAGACATCTTCTGTGGATAATTTTATTTTCCACGGTCATTCTGGAAGTTGCTGATTTGTTTATTGGAAAGCTAGCTGGATTTTCACTATAATAATGAATATAAGTATTGATTGTGAGAGTTCTTTGTTCTTCATTTTAAAGGGGATATTTCAGATACATCCCCATGAAGGTTAATGTTTCCTGTTCGTCGTTTATTGTGATTGTTTTATCTTCATTTGAGACTGAGTCTGAAGTAGCCCAGTCTTCCCTGGAACTCAGGTAGCTCGGGGTTCCTTGACCTCCTGACCTTCCTGCCCTCTTCTCCCATGTGTTAGGATTACATGCATGCTTTGAAGATCACTTCACAATGGGCTAAGAAGTCTCTTACCTAATTTAAGAGTCATAGGAGTTTTGAATTTTAACAATATTTTCAGTTTGCTGCACAAAGAGTTGAGTGTGTTGGCTTTCTGCTGTTCAAATGCTCTCATGTTTATGGACCAAATCCACCTTCTTATACTGACTCATCACTGAATCTGGTGTTCTGAGCTGGTTGGGAATTCAGATTCTATACTCATGGCCATAGCGGACCCGTAATTTCCCCTTCCGACACAACCCTTGTCCGGCCTCATAAATTTTATTCTTTTTCTGTTTCCTGGACCAGTTTGTGCAAGACTAAGATGGTCTATTCCTTAACATTCCTTAGCGCTCACTCTTAAATCTGGGCACACATGTTCTGTGTGAGAGAGATGGATGCCTCCCCCTGCTTCATTCCCTCTAATGGAAGAGCCAAGTGGTCCTTCTTTTTAGATAGTTTCATAAATCATAATTTTCTAGTCATTTGCTCTTGTTGTCTTAAGTTTTCAAATGTATTAGCTTAATGTCCCAGTGAGTGTGTCCTTATTATCCTTTAATCCTTGGCTTTATCTGCGGCAGCACCTCTTTTCCCTGTATTCCACTTCTCTGAGCATTTCCCCTTGTCTGTACTGAGGTAGATTTCTCTCTCCTGCTGGGTTCTTAAAGAAGTGTTTCCAGCTGCTTAACGTTTCTCTATTACTAATTTATCTTCTTTTTACAGAGTTCTCCTAACCTTAACGCTCTACCTCTCTGTTTTCTTGAACTTAAAAAATATCTTTTTAAACCAGATGTGGCGGTACATACTTTTAATCCCAGCACTCAGGAGGCAGAGCCAGGTG
Source organism: Arvicola amphibius (assembly GCF_903992535.2). NCBI lineage: Eukaryota > Metazoa > Chordata > Mammalia > Rodentia > Cricetidae > Arvicola > Arvicola amphibius. Next base: position 138,102,751 of record NC_052058.2, read on the forward strand.
GATCTCTGTGAGTTTAAGACCAACCTGCTCTACAGAGTGAGTTCCAGGACAGCCAGAGCTATTACACAGAGAAATCCTGTCTCCAAAAACAAATAAACGAACAAACAAACAAACAAAAACCACACACACACACACACACACACACACACAAAATCTTTAGATGGTAACTTGATACAGGAGAGAGGGCCCTTTGTTCCAGCCGCCCTGATAGCTTACACCCGAAATAATCACACAGAAATTGTATTAATTAAATCACTGCCTGGCCCATTATCTCTAACTTCTTATTGACTAACTCTCACATATTAGTTTAACCCATCTCCATTAATGTGTATCACCACGTGACTGTGGCTTACCGGCAAGAGACTAACCAGCATCCACTTTAGGCAGGAGAACCATGGCGTCTCCCATTCTGTCCTTCTTCCCAGCATTCAATTCTGTCTACTCCACCTACCTAAGTTCTGCCCTATCAAAAGGCCAAAGCAGTTTCTTTATTCAACCAATGAAAGCAACACATAAACAGAAGGACCTCCTACATCAATACCATGAGTGTCATCACCTCTGCTTCTACTAGTATGGGAGAGGATGTGGTGTCCCTTCTGATGTTATATTCAGTGATGCTCATACATTCTCCCCTCAGTACTTCGACTGGCATTACATTGTTCATATCTAAAGTCCGCATTATGATGTTTTTTTTTTTTTTTTTCGAGACAGGGTTTCTCTGCAGCTTTTTCAGAGCCTGTCCTGGAACTAGCTCTTGTAGACCAGGCTGGCCTCGAACTCACAGAGATCCGCCTGCCTCTGCCTCCCGAGTGCTGGGATTAAAGGCGTGCGCCACCACCGCCCAGCTCCGCATTATGATGTTTGATCCATGAATTAACCTAAGCATGTATGCTAATTTCTATGTGTGGGGGACTTTTCATCTCTTCATGTTATCAATATCTAACTTAATTGTTTTCAGATCAGATATTGTCTTGGAAATTTGTTCCTTGATGCTGGAGAGATTTATTTTAGGTTCTGGAACCTCATCAGTCTCTGGAGAAGAATGTCCTCCACTGTTGTTGATGAGGTTTAACAACATAATGTGGACTTCAGGCTCAAACCTTCTCCATGTCAGTATTGCATGTCTCTATGACCTGGCTTGAGATACGGCCGTGTGGCTTCCGATGTCAGCATATTAGTCCAGTTCCCTAGAGTCACAGAACTTATAGAATGAACCTCTCTCCCTCTTTCCCTCTCCCTCTCCCTCTCCCTCTCCCTCTCCCTCTCCCTCTCCCTCTCTCTCTCTCTCTCTCTCTCTCTCTCTCTCTCTCTCTCTGAGAGAATTCATTGGAATGACTTATAGACTGCAGTCCGACAATGGCTAATTGTGAATGGAAAGTCTAAGAATCCAGTAGTTGCTTAGACCCACGAAGTTGGTCTTCTGTGTCTCAGCTGGTCTCCTGTGTCTCAGCTGGTCTCCTGTGTCTCGGCTGGTCTTCTGTGTCTTGGCTGGTCTTCTGTGTCTCCGCTGGTCTTCTGTATATGCTAGAATCCCTAAGAAGTGGGCTCCCATGCCAGGGAAGGAATGGACGTGCTGACAAGGGGAGGGCAAGCAGGTGAAGAACAAATGAATCCTTCATTTTTCCTTTATCCTTACAGGGTTCCAGCAGGTGTGTCCCAGGTTAGAGGTGTGCCTTCCCACCTCAAGATCTGGATTAAAGGTGTCTGTCATCCTGCCTCAAGATCCAGATCACAAGTGTGCCCTCCATATCTGGATTGTGGTTCATTCCAGATATAGTCAAGTTGACAACCAAGAATAGCCATCACAGAGGAGACCTGGTGGGCGGGTAGCATTTAAGTCGGTGGAGGCTGAGAGGGTCTGAGCAAAGAGAGTAACATGAATACTGCTGAGGGAAATCCAGGGCATGGTTTAACTTCTGCAGAGAGAACCAGAGAGGAGAGGAGCATTGGGTCAGGCCAGAGGTCCAGGGAAAGGACCCCACTTCTTAGTCAGGAGGGAGTTATCTCCCAGGGTTTTGGGGGAAGCACCTGGAGGGCAAATGCCCAGAGCTTAGATTTGTGTGGAGCTGGGTTGCAGGGCAGGGTCATACTGGCCACTTTATGGTGACCTCAGCATTGCACAGAACGTTTCTGAGAGTACAAGGGGGACCAGAGTAGCGTAAACCAGGGCAACAGGGCTGAGAAAACAGGATACACACTATTTACTGGGGAGGGCAGGGATGTCAAGCAGCCAAGGGTACAAGGGGGTGGTAAGGGCTCAATGAGTGTTTTGTTTGAGGACTTTTTTTTCTTCTTTAGTTATGATTCCCAAGGTCTCTGTAGGAGGAGGACCTGCAGGACTCAGGAAGGAGAAGTCATCTGAAGAGGTCTGATACACAGAATGGGGAGGCAGGAACAGTCGGCAATGATGTCGGGGACACATTGCAGGTGCTGGGTAGTAGGGAGGCTGACTGTCACACTGAAGGACAGCCAGAGCTGTCTGCAGCAGGGAGTGTAAGAAGCTGACCAATGTGGAAGTCCCAGTCTCTGTTTTGTGACTTCCTGGCCACTCCAGCCTGTGATTTCCAGATGTGTTCAGGCTGGGATTAGCCTCTTGGATCAACTGTGTCTCCGTTTCCTCATCTGATCCTGGTCTCTGCGAAGGCCTCCCCATCAACTGAGAGGAGCCTCAGGCAGCTGTCCCCAGATCTACAGAATGGTGTACCACTCCGCATCAACCTCCAGGCACATTCCACTCTGGTGGGGGAGATGAGCGGGCTGTGCCCGGTGGTCAAATGCCGCGGGGGTGGGGGCAGTTTGTTTTCTTTCATGGGAGGCGGATAGGAAGACTTAGGTAGAAGCTGGCAGAGATGGACCAAAAGCTGCTAAATTTAGCCCGCATTCAGGAGGGAGGTTAGAGAGTGGTGGAACAAGTAATTAGGCCTGCTCCTCAGAACCAGTGATGTTTCTCAAAGTCTGTCTCTTTCACCGGCATTAGAGAAAAGCATAAGGAAACGTGTCTTTGAAAGGATCCTGTCTGTCCCACTCTGCAGAGAGCTCCAGAGACTTCAGTATTGCCAGGCATGTTCTGTGGTGCTGCAGTCCATCTAAGGTGCCCCTGCAGGGGGATGCACTTCGTGGCAGGCAGGGCATGGGCAGTCCTTGGAAGTAGATGTCTGTGGATAGGTACACAAACCCAGTCAGGACCCAGCTTGAGTCTGTGCTGAGGGCCTGCCTGGGAAGCCGGGCTACAGAGTGGGCCAGGGACTGTAAAACCTATGCTGCACCACCTCCCTGGCTTCTTTAGGGCATTTGAGCTTGTGCCTTAGGTCAAAGCTATGTAGAAAACTCATTAAACACACTGCTGCCTGCTGCAGCATCTCCAATCCACACGAGGGATAAAGTGACCACACACCACTGGAGTTGGTGTTGAAAGCAGCCACCCCCAGTTGTCACAACCTGTTCCCATCCTGGGATAACTGGGTGAATTTGCCTGTCATTCTGTGAGGGAAGGCACCTGGCAGCCACATCAGTCCCTCACTGTGTGATCAATGTCTGATCACATGAAGGGGGTATCTGTGGGCTCTTGGAAAGCAAGGCATGTAAGGCTACCACATCAGGAGTCCCTGAAAGCCTTGACAGAGCCAGCCACATCTCTGGAGAGACATGTCACCAGCATAGGGTGATGAGGGTATCAGAGACGCCAGCTGTCAGCTCCAGCAGGCAGCACACATCCATCAGGCAGGATTCCACAGGCCCAGATGAGCAGTTCCCAAGCTCAAAGTGGAATTTGTCTTTGCAGACTCGCGAACATAAGAGATGACATGCAGCATGAATTTGTTTTGCAGAATCGGAACTCCGGGACTTAAAAAATGTTTCAGCCTGGAAGCAGCCATCTATCGCAAACTCAGATGAGTGTGTAAGAGTAAATGGATAAGAAATGTTAGCTTCAGGGAACTGGAAAAATACAGCGGGCTGCTAGACGGGGGTGCTGTCACATGCCTGGCTGTTAGGAGTCTGGAGCGCCTGTGTCCGGCTCTCACACCGTCCTCCACTCCCGCTGCCCCTCGGGTGGAGGCCTAGCCAGCCAGGTGCTATTTTGCTCATCTTCACCTTTTAGGACTCTTTCAAAGTGGGATTATTTTCCCTATAGAACCACGAATAGAGTCTTTCTTTCCTTGATATTAATAAAACATTGGTCTGGAGATCCCCATGGATACCCAGGTCTGTGGGTGCTCAGTTTCCTTATATAAGATAGTGTAGTGTGTATGGAGAGCCTGCGCACATCCCCCTTGTGCACTTTAAATCACCTTTGGATGACTGACCATTCTTAATACAGAGGAAGCATGATGTAAATTGGTGTATTGTGTTGTCTAGGGAATAAAGTCCCAGGGGAAAGTCTGTATGGGGTCTATACATTGTCAGTATAGATGTACCAGCTAGCCTCAGAGGCCTAACGTGGAATTGGCTCACGTGAGTAATAACAACCTTTTTTTTTTTTTTAAAAAAAAAAAAATGTTTTCAAAAAGGCTAGTTGAATCCAGGGATGCAGAACTTACAGATGCAGAGGGCTGCCTATATACTTGAAAAATAAAAGAAGCTGAAAGGCATTTGTTATCTAACCTCCCAACCAATTTCATTTGGCCCATTTGTCCTCCTAAAGTGAGGTGCACCTTTGTTCCTTTCTTTAAGACATGATGTACAAGAAGCTACCAGTCGCCTCTAGAGCATTCCTGCGCCGCATGACACCACTTCCCTCCCCGCAGCCTTGGTAGGGGAATACTAGTGTTGTTCTTCCATGGAAAGGGAAAAGAAGGAGCTGTGCCCAAAGTCCCTTTTCAGTTAGGCAGAGCTAGCATGAACAGCTCTGCTCCGAAGCCGAGACCTCGCTCAGCTGCTGAGTTGGGTCCCAGCAGAATTCCTCTGTAGTCCGTGCAAGGTGATAACTGCAGGTGAATTCCTTGTCGCCTTTGTACCTCACCTCCACCCCTTCTGTCACTGGAGGAAAAGCAGCTACGCTCTTTCTGCTGAGCCTCTAAGAACGCAGGTTCGTGTGTGTATCTTAGGGTACATTTGGGTGGGTGGCCTTGTTTTGTGATGCCCTTTGGGCCCAGGTGGGCCCAAATGTGTATCCTCCATTCATCCTTATCCCCCCCCTCCTCTGAAGCAGGTCCAGGCTGCCATGGGTCCTGCTGGGTCTCCCATATTGAGGATCGTGCCCTGCTCAAGTGGCTGCGCACATCCATGTTGGGGGAATCCACAAAGGACTAGCTGGATGCCCGTGGAGACCTGTAGTGGCTAGGTAAGATGAAAGCAGTAGTCGGAGGAAGAAGAGCGAGGAGGGGAGAGAGGTACCCGGGGTGCTGTCAGTAAACACACGAAGAGATACAGAGGGCTGGGTGGGAAATACTCTAGAAACCACAGGTGTTGGCATGAAGTTGCAGGAGAGTACGTCGATGCTTCTCCTCCTTTGAGAGAGGAGAAACTGAGGCTGGGAAGAATCAGGGGACCCCAGTTCCAGGGGATTCACTGCCCTCCTCTGACATCCTGTGGTTATCAGGCATATATGGGATACATAGACGTGAACACAGGCAAAAACATTCATGCATGTAAAACAAGAAAATCTAAAAAACAGTGTAAAGTCCCCATATGGGGCTAGAGAGATGACTTCACGATTAAGAGCTGTGTGCTTTTCTGGAAGACTCCATGTTGGCTCATAATGGTCTATGACTTCACTCCAAGAGAATCCAACACTCTCTCTGGTCTGCACAGACACAAGGTGTGTGCACATGGTTTCGGCAGCATGTCTCACTCTGGGGGCAGATCCATGGTGTCTCCCTGGCTCCACCCTTCCTTCTGCCAGCATTCAGTCCAGTCCCTCTACCTACCTAAGTTCTGCCCTATCAACAGGCCAAGGCAGTTTCTTTATTCATTATCGTTAATCACAGCACACAGAGGGGACTCCCACATCAGGAGACAAGTTCTTTATGTGGACAGGACCATAGAAGATATTTATTTTAATGGGAATAAAATGTGTGTAACAGAGTATACCATAAGAACCATTTATTTGCTCACAGTTGAGTGTCATTAAGTCCATGCATGCTGATGTGTAGCAGTCACTACCAACCACCTCCAAACTGAAATCTATACATATTAAGAACTCATTTCCTATCCTTCCTCTTCCTGGCCCCGACCACCTACATCCCACTTCCTGTTCGTGTGAATTTGATGGTTGACATGCTCATAGCAATAGAATCTCCCTGTCTGTGTGAGTTTGACTGCTCACACACTCATAGCAATAGAATCTCCTATTCATGCTAGCTTGTTTCACTTAGCTTGCTGTCCTCCAGGTTCATCCATGTTGTATCCCGCAACTCTGTCTCCTTCCTTTCCAAGGCTAAACAAGATGCACACTGGTACATCCCTCATCATCTCCTCTGCCACTGATGGACACTTGGGATGCTCCCCTGCTTGGCTGTTGTGAATGGTGTCTCTGTGGGCTTGGGTGCTCACCTCTTTCTGACAGCTCCTTCTTTTGCTTCTGTTGGATATAGGAGAGTTTGAGTTTTCAAGTGAAAAGTTTGAAGATTAATTTCTCTAAATGCCTTTTAGTTTCCCTTTGGATAACTACTCTCCAGTGAGGGTTTTAAACATTAAAGTTTAAAACAGTTCTCTCAGATAAATCTCCCATCTCCCCCTCTCACCTCTTTTGTAACCTGACAATCTCCTCCAACATGATCCTCCTCCAGGAAGTAGACCAAACAACATCCCAGCTCTGATGCTTCCTATTTGTAGCAGGCCTGCATGCTTGCTTGGTGTGAGCTTGTTCTAAACCAGATGATATAGACACCCCCATGACCCCTGCTGTGTGCTGTGCACAGCCATTTGTGCCCAAGGTCACAGATGAACTTCACTATATTAACAGTTGAGATACTCATCTCTATGAGCAGATCTGGGCTTCTTCCAGGGTTTCTTTTCCCTGGTGGAGTTTTCAAGAATGACCTTTTTGAAGATAAGGTCATTTCTCTGCTTCTTCTACACTCAGGGAAACAAACGGAAAGTTTGTTTGTTTTTGTTTTTGTTTTTAGAGACCTTTTAGAAGCAGGAAAAGTCTGAACCAGGGTCTAAATTCTAGCTGCTTGGGTTGGAGATTGCCAACATCCTGCAGCCATGTTTGGGGCAGACTCTCCAGTACTAGTGGCATTTAAGATGAGGCACTAATGGCAAAGGCTTAGGACATAATTCATGTACAGTCCGAATGTTGGCTTCTTGGGAAAGGTTCAGGAACCTACTTCCAACCATAGGGTCTCTAAATGGGTCCTTCAGGTTTTGGGTTGCCTCTCCCAACTATAGAGACTAGATGTAGACCAATATAGTTAGCAGGCAGCAGGGACACACGGCATGATCCCATCCTTAGTAATGGGTCGGCTATGGGGTAGATGTCCTGTGGGGGATCATGAGTCCTGACAGAGTAAGGTGCCCACACCTGACGACATTATGAACCTGGCCCCCTACAGCCGCCGTGCCCCTAAAGTCACCTTCTCCTTTTCTTGCTGTTTCTTCTACAAGGCTCCAGGCCCTTCCTGCTCTGCTTTTGTTAGAGGAGGGTACAGAGCAGAGACAAAACTCAGATAACCTATCGTCATTTACAGCAGTTATAGAGAGAGAGAGCCTCAGGGCTACGTTACAGGAGGTGAAGCATTTCAACCCTTATTTTCCAAACCATTCATTTGTTTTGTTCGAGACAGGGTGTTACATAACTCAGGCTGGCTCTAACCTCGCTACGTGACCAAAAGGTGGCCTTCAACTCTTGATCCTCCTGGCCTCTCTTCTCTGGTATTGAGGTTGCAATACCAATGTGTCTGGCTAGACCACAATTTCTTTGTTTGTCTTAGTCAGGGTTTTATTGCTATAAAGAGACCCTATGACCATGGCAACTCTTACAGAAGAAAACATTTAATTAGGACTGGTTTATGGCTCAGAGGTTTGGTCCATGATCAGCATGGTAGGAAGCATGGGAGCATTCAGTCAGACATGGTGCGGGAGAGGTAGCTGAGAGTTCTGCATCTGGATCAGTAGGCAGCAGGAGGAGAGAGACACTGGGTCTGGCTTGAGCTTCTGAAACCTCAGAGCCCACTCCCAGTGACATACTTCCTCCAACAAGGCCACGCCCCCTAATGGTACCACTTCCTATGAGCTTATGAGGGTTATTTTCATTCAAACCATCACAGTGTTTATTGAGAAAGGATACTGGGATGTTAGGTGCCTCGTTTTATTGCAATTAAAAAAAATGTAGAAACAAAATCAACAAGTCACAAGCTCCCAGGAAAGTTTAAAGCATATATAACACGCGCTCTCAGTAAGAATGTTGCTAGCTCGGTCCCATCAGTCCCAACAATCTAGTGCATCTGTCACATAAATGGGCAGTCTCTACAGAACTGTGGCAGATCCCTGCAAGTCTGCCACCACCGGTGAGCCTCACTTTCCTCGGTGCCCAGCAGTGGTCCTCACTTGACTCGAATGCCTCCATGTGTTGAAGACTTTGTTCATTCCCAACGTGATATGGTTGGAAAGTGATGGTACCTTTTAAAGGGGGGTCTAGACATGGGTGCACATCCTCTAAGGATATTGTGAAAGGACATCCCTTCCTCTCTGTGTTTGTGCTTTCTGGCCCTAGATGTGTGGTTTTGCTCTGCCAGATGTCTCTACCACTGCTGGGGACTGCAGACCCTCAGACCCTGAATTTCCTGTGACCCCTTGCCTGCCAGAGTAAACAACTTGTTTTCCTATGCTTGTAGCTGATCTGAGCACAAGACCCTCATTAGTTCCTGATAGCAGGGACTGGTTTCTGGTGGGCTTGCAGCTGAAAAGTCCCGAGAGCTAGGACATGGTCATTAGTCAAGGAGAGCCTTATATAAGCTGCCCTGGAACACAATATAAGGGGGCATTCTTGTTTCAAGGATGACCCGTGTGTCTCTCTCTCTCTCTCTCTCTCTCTCTCTCTCTCTCTCTCTCTCTCTCTCTCTCTCTCTCTCTCTCTCTCTCTCTCTCTCTGTGTGTGTGTGTGTGTGTGTTTCAATCTCCATCCCCTTGCCTGACTGGCAAACCGTCCCATGGTAGACAGGCGGTACTGTACAGGTGGCCTGCACTCACCACAGGCAGCCAGGACCATTTAATTGTGGATTCTGACCTCCAAAATGGTCATGCAGAACCAACATTTTCTCTTCACAAATTGTCTGGAGCATTTTGCTATAGTGGCAGAAGCCAACTTATACTGTTCGGAATCGGGGTTACAGAGGGTGAGCAGGTCTCATTAGCAGGCTGGGCAGTAGGGCAGGATGAGGTTGGCATGTGGTTGCAGGTCTCAGTCTAAAGGGGTACCAAAAGATTCCATCATTAAGATAAGCAACAATTACTGCGGTAATGCATGAAAATCCATCAGCAAAGCATCAGAATTTGTAACACAGTGCAGTCTTGCAGATTTTCCCTTTGCCTCGGGTTCCAGTGTGACCTCCAGGGAGGCCATGACATTGCTGTTGGATTTCTTCCACTCTCCAGCATTTGTTAGTGTTTTCTTGACTTTTATGACCTAAACCTTTTTTGCATATTAGGGGACCATCTTTCCAGTTGGGTTTGTCAGGTCTTGATGGGATTGTTACAGAACAATTTGACAGTGCGACACCAGTTGCTGTGGTACCTGGCCACATCTTAGCCTGTTTTCTGTTGCTGATGACAATAACATGGGAACGGGTAAGTTAGAAAGAAAACGTTGTTTATTTTGGCTCATGTTTCTGCAAGTCCAAAGTCAAGGGCCCATCCTGGCTGGCAGGGTCCAGGCTGGCTCCGGGTGTCACAACATGGAATCAGGAAGAATATGTTCATATGTTGAAGTATCCCTCCCTGTTCTTTTTTTTTCCTCATTTTTTTATTAAAGATTTCCATCTCCTTCCCTCCTCCTCCCCCTTCCCTCCCCTCCCTTCCACCCATACCCCCACTCCACCCCTCTCCAAGACAAAGAGCCATCAGGGTTCCCTTCACTATGTTAAGTCCAAGGTCCTCCCAGCTCCCCCTAAGTCCAGGAAGGTGAGCAACCAAACTGACAAGGCTCACAGTGAGCCCGTCCATGCTGTAGAGTTCACGTTCATTGCCGTTGTCCTTGGTTTCTCAGTCCTCCTCCACTGTCAGCCACATTCAGAGAGTCTGGTTTGGTCCCCTGTTCCATCAGTCCCATTCCAACTGGACTTGGTGGTCTCCCGTTAGATCTGTCCCACCGTCTCAATGGGTAAACGCACTCCTCACGGTCCTGATTTCCTTGCTCATGATCTCCCTCCTTTTGCTCCTCATCGGGACCTTGGGAGCTCAGTCCGGTGCTCCTATGTGGGGCTCTGTCATTTTCTCCATCCAATGCCAGGTGAAGGTTCTATGGTGATATGCAAGATATTCATGAGTATGGCAATAGGATCTGGACATTTCTGGCACCCTCTCCTCAGCTGCCCAAGGACCTAGCTGGGGGCGTCTTCCTGGCCACCTGGGAACCCCTCTAGAGTCAAGTCTCTGCCAACCCTAGAATGGCTCCCTTAAGTAAGATATATAATTCCTTGTTCCCATATCCACCCTTCCTATATCCCAACCATCCTATTCCCCCAAGCTCTTCCCATCCTCCACTTCACACTTTTCTCGCCCCATCCCCCCTCCCCCATCCCACCCCACCCCTCTGTTCAACTATGTTTATAGCAGCATTATTTGTAATAGCCAGAACCTGGAAACAACCTAGATGCCCTTCAGTGGAAGAATGGATGAAGAAAGTGTGGAATATATACATATTAGAGTACTACTTGGTGGTAAAAAACAATGACATCTTGAATTTTGCATGCAAATGGAGGGAAATAGAAAACACCATCCTGAGTGAGGTAACCCAGGCCCAAAAAGATGAACATGGGATGTACTCACTCATAATTGGGTTCTAGCCATAAATAAAGGACATCGAGCCTATAATTCGTAAAAAATCCTAGAGAAGCTATATAAGAGGGTGAACCCAAAGAAAAACATATAGTTATCCTCCTGGATACTGGAAGTAGACAAGATTCCCTCCCTATTCTTATAAAGCTACCAAGACTCACGTTATGGGGACTCCCCCCTTGAGATTATCTAACCGTAGTCTCTCCCGAAAGATCTCATCTCTAACCCTCAGGTTTAGGTTTCTACCATTTTGAAGTCTCACGGTGGGATTTGGAGGAGGCAAACCATTCTGAAGCAGCCACAGCCCCCCAGTTAGTGGTTCAGGGCTTCACCAGTAAAGCTTATGTAGGTCACTTGACTCAGGTAGTTTTTGATCAAAATTTACACGTAAAAGCTCTCTCCTTTTGCCTTTATAATTGTAAGGAGGTTGTATAGTACTACTTTGAAACCATACAAAACCAAAGCAGATATTCCTTTGAAACCTTGAGTTTACTCGTGCCTGTGGGGACTCACGGTTTCCTGGTTTAGTCAAAGGTCACAGCCCATTAGAATGTCTGTTAGTCTCGTGCCTTGCGTAGTCAGTGGGTTCCCTTCCATCCAACCTCTGTATCCTTTCTTTTGGGCTTTTGCTTGCTTTCTGCCAACCTATAATACTGCACATTCTTCTACCGCCACCGTCCCAGGGCTAGAAGCAGCCATGGCCAGAGTCCTGCTGCTTCCAGTAGGAAAAAGGTGTGTATGAGCATCAAGAGCTGCATTCGTGATGTGCTCATTGCTTCGGGTATTGTCGTTCTCGGGCTGTGGGCTCAGGTTGGGACTCTGCTTCTGTATATACGTATACCTCATTAAACCATGTTCAGACCCTGTGACAAAAGGAGAAAAATCTTGTTTTGTCTCACAGTTCGGAGAGGTTTCAGCCCGTAGTCCCATTGCTTCTGGACCTATAGCCAAGCAATAGGTCCTGGTGACAGTATACAAGGGAACAAAACCACCAGCCTCATGTCAGCCAAAAAACGAGATATCTGTATCTATATATCTATATATCTCTCTATATACATATATGTATGTATATCTATCTCTATATCTCTATCTATCTATATATCTATATCTATATCTATCTATCTATATATATATCTATATATATATAGATATGTATATATATATATATATATATAGAGAGAGAGAGAGAGAGAGAGAGAGAGAGCGCCCTGGGTCCTACTATTCCCCTCATTGGCCTGTTCTCAGTGATTTCATTTCCTCCCATGAGGCTCTTTATAATGGTCCTAACTCCTCCCGAAGGCTGATGACCAAGGTTTTGGCACATGGACTTTTGGATGACACATATCCAAACCACAGCACACACACTTACTGCATGTGTTTACTTCTCTGTCTGTACTGAAAACTGAATTTACAGGGATGTCTTATTCCAGTCTTTCCCCCAGGTCGTGTGGATGACCTTCTCCAGTGGTGGGAAATCTGGCTTCTGTTGGTCTTGATGTATTGATCTGTTAATGCCCCTGCGGCTAACCCATCTGACGTGTTCATTGATTTCTATCCCCAACTGGGCACCTGCTAATAATCTGGATGTCCAGAATGGGTCACTCTGCCCTCCCTCAGATGCCCTCAGGATCTCCATCACTGAGGGGGAAGCCTTCCTCACCTGCTGAGCTCCAGTGGTAGTGCCTTGCCCTGGGTGTCCCCAGGCCCTCCCCTTGTCCCTTCCCCACACAAATCATGCCCTCTCCTTAGGACGGAAACCTCCTGGAGAAAGAGTCATGCACATCACTTTTTAAATCAAATCAGAACGGAAGTGAATACTTGGGATAGTGAACAATAACCAACTAAAATTCCTTAACTAGTAAGCTCTTTAGAATGGAAGTCTTCAGAGTACAGTTTCAGAAAGGTTGCAGCTATGTGCAGGACAGCGCCAGGCCAAGTGGGTATAAATCAAGCTTCCTCGTCAGAAACTGGGCTGTTTTGCTTCAGCAACTCAAGGGAAGAAAACATGAAGTCTCCAAAATCAAAATTAATGTTATTTTTTTTTCAGGGATTTGCAGGAGGTTGACCAGCCTAATTGCACCATTTGGGTGTGTACGTGCTGGAGAACATAATTTTTAAAAAGGACTGAGAAATTGTACGGTATCTTAACTCGGGTGGGATTGTAATTATTGCAGTAACTGAATGTGACTGTGTGTATATGTGACTGAAATGGGAAGCTGTTTGAAAAAAAAAACAACAAAATGTCCATTCTATCCCTCTGGACTTCCTTAATTATAAATACCAGGTAGCCTAGCACAGGCTAAATATAGGCCTGGTGGCCATCTCTATTTATAACATTTTTAGTAGGAAGTCACCAGAGCAATTCAGAATTAATTTGGTGTGTAGGTTTTTACGGGTTCTAATTAGTTGTGTTTTTCTTAAGCCGGCCAACTGGGATCAATAGTGTTATATAACTGAGCCCAGGGGACCATGACCTAGACGTGGACTCTTCCAGAAAGCCAAAGCCTTTGGAAGATGTCAACCCAAAGAAAGACCGGCAGCTCCAGAAGCCGCTAGCTGCAGCTGCAGGGAAGAGGGGCTAGAGACGGCTGTGTCCAGCCAAGGGCAGGCTCCAGGAGTGATAAAGGGATGGGTTTTTATTTTTTATTTTTTATTTATTTTTTCAGTTGGAAGCTGCAAAAATCGTCTACCCATTCATTTGGAGACCTTGAAGGGTGACATTCCCAGGTCTGCTTATCAGCTGTTCCCTTGAGGCGAGATTTAGTTGCTCTAGCCTGGGGAGGTGGGATGATGTTTTCCTGGACTGTAGGCAACTCCCTACAAAGCCAGCTTTCTGGCCCTGGGGCTGGTGGACTTTTGGAAGACTCTGAATGTCATCTGGGGTGGAAGTTTTCAGTAGTGGCTCTGCTGCACATCAGACACTGTTGATTAGGTTGGGACTCCTCCTCCATTCCTTCAAGTAAGGCTGTCTTGAAGAACACAGGGTGAACTCCAGCTGGCAGCACTACGGGGCTCACCCCCCAAGGGTGAGAATAAGTGCTTGTGCTTAAAATAAAATCTCAAAAGACTCGGCTCAGACACAGCTCTCACACTCCCCTCCTGTGGCTCTGCAGGTTCTTTGCGCTCCTCACATCTGTGGGTGTGCTCCCCATGAATGAACTCCAGGCGCCTGAGTAGATGAGCTACGCCTTCTAGATAGCTCAGAGGCTGTGTCCGCCTCAGCCTCCAGCCGTGAGTTGGTGTCCTGCCTGACTCCACCGCACAATGCTTTCCAGTTTCACAGCTGTCCTGGAAGGGGGACTGGTTGGGAGAGAGTACAAAGGAAGACAGGAGGGAAGGGACTGGGGACGGTCCGTCCTGCCTCTGTACTCAAACTTTCCCTGAGCTACTTTATATCGGTGGAATGACATCTATGTGATGTCTATTGGGTCTGGAATTCTGGAGATTTGCTTGGCTTTGCAATGTCTTCCATACACCAGAGACCCTGGCAGGTGCTGTGATTCCTGCTGTTGGGATTTCGGCAAAGTGGGGGGGAGGGGGAATGGTGAGAGCCGTGAAGGCTACAGGTGGGCCAGCTGAGTCTGGGACATCTGGGAAGGCTTCCTGGAGGCAGGGATGACGTTAGGATAAGATTACCAATAGCAGGAGCTAGTGGAGCCAGGGTCAGAGATCCAGCACAAGCAACACGGGGGGATGAAGCAGCAAGAGAAGGGCTCTCACACTTGGCAGCATCTCTGAAGGACAAGCCTGTGGCAAGAGAGGTGGCCTGGCTTGGTGGCGATCGGGATGTACTCTGTGAGGGACTTATGCTGTCCTCTGTGTCAGGGAGGAGCTGGGTAGGGCTGGAGTGTAGAGCCGTTGAAGAGATGAGTGGGCCGGCTCAGCACCCTGAGGCTTGCCCCCGTGAAATGGGGCAGTGGACCATTTAAGGGACTGCTTTGAGAAGGTTTAGGGTGAGGGTGATGGCGATGGCTGCTCTAGTTGTGGTGGGAGTTGTCCCAAGCCTGAGGACAGAGACGAGACGCTGAGAGTACGCCCCAGTCTCCCAACGCCCTGACCTTGACCATGCAGGGTACTCAGGATCCATCTGGATGAAGGGAGGGGAAGCTCCAGAGAGGCCAGTGGCCCCAAGATGAGTCCCAGGGTTGGGGGAGGGAGTGGGACGTGGGAGTCAACTGGCTGGTGGAGAGAAGGATCAGCCTCCTAGGAAGGGCTCAGCTGCTCTGTTGCTCCAGGACCCACAAGCCCTGTCAGCACCCAGACTGCCATCTGGGGTCAGGCCCAACTTGCAGTAGATTTGTTGGAGCTATTTGCCGGGTTCTGAAGTATACCACAATGGGGAGCCAGAGACCTGGGGCTTCTGAATCAGGGCAGTCAGCACCGGCTCCAGCAGCCCACTTGGGTATGATGGTTATGAGAAAATCGCGGATTTGCCTGTCTTTGGTCATATGTATCCATACACCTGAATGCTATGTATTTGTAAATACAAACTCCTATATGTCCATATACATATGTAAAATACATTCAAATATTATAGAAACATAGTAAAAAACACACATGTATATCTCTCTCTGTGTGTATGTATGTATGTATATATATATATATATTTATGAATATATTTCAATACTTGGGTATTTCACACACAGCAGACCAAAACAAATCTTCATACAACACTGAGCCATCCATCCATCCACATACACACAGAGGCACAATGGAAAAGGTATTGAACTTAATGTGTGACACTGATAATTTCCCTTAGAAATGGAAACGAGTAGGCACTTGCTGAGCTATGTGGCCCAGTGTGCGTAACCTCCTACCGAGGACAGACATCAGGTTTTTGGGATGTCCATGGCAGCTATTGGCCTTTAATTATTCAAAAAGATAGAGGTTTGATGATGAAGAACCCTAGCTGTATTGTTAACAAGATATGTGATCTTGAAGAAACGACTTCACAGTTCCACAGCATAGTTCCTCTGTCTGCAAGATGAGGTTAGACCTAACAGCTAGCTCCCTGAGTTGTGAATCCATCTTAACTGGGATGGGCGTGCTATCTGACGCTTGCCTTCTGAGCTCCGGGCACTCAGAGCAAGTTGGAGACAGCTAGGGACAGAATGGGGCATTTGCTCCTAACTCCAGTCTCTCTTTGTACCTTCCTTGAATGCACTGGGTGTCTAATTATCTAGTGCTTTTGAAATGTCTAATAGAGCCTCCTGTTAGGGAGAATTAAACTATGTTTGACTCTGTTCTCGGTGAGTTCTTTGATCTCATTTCTTCCTATGTTCTGGTTGAGAACATTTAGCAAGGCCTTTAATGATGTTTTAATGATATTGCCAGTTTTACCAACTAATGTATATAGTTACATATTGATATTGAGTAGCGAGACGTGAGCATTTGATATTCGGCAAACTTTTATTGGATAGTGCTCTCAGAGACAGATTCCGATGAAGACATTGTGAAAATACCGTGGGCAAGAAAGGAAAACAGAACATATTGAAGTTTTATGTTAGGATTTAGGAAACAGTGCCTTACACTGCAGCAGGCAGCGTTGCTGATAAAGAACAGACAGAGGCTTGGGAAAGGTAGAATGGGATCAGACAGGAAGGCCGTAAGTCTGATGGGGCTAGCTCCTCCTGTCCCCCCAAAGGGAAGGGGAGTGAAGCTGCCCCCGGCTTGTGCATGGAAGTATTTGTGGCACCCTGTGTATCTATCTCTGTAACAAGGGGCTATTCGGAGACAAGCTTGAAAAATGGGTGTGCAGGGTTGTGGACACTGACCGTAGGAGCAGAGCCAGTGTCTGGCATAGACTATCCCAGGCCGTGGCCCAGCGACTGCAGCCCAGGATGGACAGCCAGACAGCCAAGCATCTGTGTTAATATGAATGAGTGTCAAATCAGGATAAGGACATTTCTAGACTGGGCGTGAAGCTCTATGGTACATGCTTAGCATGTATGAGACTCTGTTCTGTCCCCAGCACCGATTTTCTTCCAGAAAAGGATTTTTGCTGCCTTCTTCTGCCTTTTCTGTCCATAGGAGTCCCTCATTATCTGAGGGCTCACATCTGATAGTTGTAGTTAAGCACAGTCAACCTCAGCCTAAAAACATTAAATAAAAGATTCTCAAGTACTTTATACTTTATAGCTTACATTACTTTAGAATCATAGATATATTTATATTTATTGTGTTTGTTCTAGTTTGTTATTAAATGCTATGCCTAATTTTATTAATGCATTGTGAGCATGTATATATAGGGGAAAATCATAATATCTATGGGGTTTGGTACTATTGGTAGCTTCAAGTTTCCACCGAGGCTCTTAGATAGGAGACTCTTCTATATTATTACAAGTCTTGTGTCTGCCAGTTTAACCGTGAAGTTAAACCAAGGGAATAGCAGTCATCTCAAGTCTTACTTGTGAATTCATATGTCAATTAGTGTCAGTTATCTTTGCTGGTCTTTGGACAGAATGGAGGTATTGCTAATTCAGAAATTTGGAGCTCCCCTCCCCCCACCGTGTGACACTGGAGCCTCAGTCTCCCCATATGATGACCTCCTCTTACAAATGGCACAACTGAGGTGGAGAGAGTCAGAGTCACAGGAGTCAGGGGCAGAGCACTCTCAGGTACCATTTGGTTGAAGTCAGAGAGTGGACCCATCCCCGAGAGACTCTGTCCAAGCCTGGGGCCTGCCACCCTGGTATCCTGTCATCTGTCTTCATGACCACAGCCTGAGGAGGGAAAAAGCAGTTTCCAGGCCTCGTAAGTGCTGCTGAGGCAGGGCCAGGTGAGAACTCAAGAGCTGAAACAGCAAAGGAGGAGCAGCAGGAAATGGCCACATAAGCAAACAAGTGGGTGTGACCAGTCCGGTCATTCTAGAAGTAGGACCTGAGGAATGTACCCAAAGGAAGTGAAAGCAGGACTCGGGCAAATATTGGCACACCCCGTCCATAACGGTAGCATTCACAGTAGCCAAATGAGGAAGTAACCTGTGTCTGTCATCGTGGGAATGGATATATCCAATGCAATGTTCATTGGCCTTAAAATGGAAGAAAATTCTGACACGTAATACAGCATGGATAACCTTGAAGTCGTGATGCCAATCAGGAGGAGCCAGGCACCAAAGGCCAGATGCTGCCTGGCTTTGCTGAAGTAGCTCACTGTGTTAGCAGCTAGCTTTGCAAGGGCAGGAGGATTCCTTGGCTGATGGCCCCTTCTCTTCTGCAGTGGAACTCAACCCTCCTGCTGACTTGGACATATGTACAAACAGGTGCAGTGCTGGCCACGGCTGACCCCAGAGACCATTTGCCTAATTAGTATTGTGAGGGTCATTTGTTCTTTTCCGTCTTCCAAGACCTGGTGGGCCATTTCTAAAGATGATCTCAGGTGGCCCAGAGACAAGGGGACCAGGTGGCCTTGGAACTTTTAAGGGAAGGCATGGCTCCCCTGGCGTGTCTCAGCTACCCAGAGGCCAGTACTGCCCCGAATGACCTCCAGGACCAGCCCAGATGGCAGGTGGCTCTGCATGGAGTCATTTATTTACCATCAAATTTCATTCCCCTGTCACCATTTCTCTACAAGGGAACTGACTTGAATGCTCAGACTTAAAAGACCAACAGTTGTGTACCCTGCCCCCTCACACACACAGGGATAATGATGGTTCATGGGCGTACTTATTTACTAATTCCTGCTGGACAGTGAGGCTCCATGATCGCCTTTGGTTCATATAGGTCTGGTACACTTTAGCAGTTTTGGGTCACTTGTTTAGAGAGTGAGCAATAGGAATCACCTGTAGGAAAAGAGAAAAGTGCCTGTGTATAAGATAGGGCAGAAACAGTTGTTGACTGTGGTTTCTTGCCCTGCCCCATTCCCACAATCATTAAGTCCCAAAGAAACCACACAGAGGTCTACATTAATCATAAACTGATTGGCCTGTTAGCTCAGGCTTCTTATTAACTCTTATAACTTACATTAGCCCATTATTCTTTTTTTTAATATTTATTTATTCATTATGTATACAATATTCTGTGTGTATGTCTGCAGGCCAGAAGAGGGCACCAGACCCCATTACAGATGGTTGTGAGCCACCATGTGGTTGCGGGAATTGAACTCAGGACCTTTGGAAGAGCAGGCAATGCTCTTAACCTCTGAGCCATCTCTCCAGCCCCTAGCCCATTATTCTTATCTGTATTAGCCACATGACTCAGTACCTTTTTCAGCGGTGTAATCACATCTTGCATCTTCTGTGTCTGGACAAGACTGCAGAGGTAGCTTCCCTCTTTCCAGAATTCTCCTGTTCTCATTGACCTGCCTCTACTTCCTGTCTGGTTGTCCCGCCTATACTTCCTGCCTGGCTATTGGCCAATCTGTGTTTATTTAAAATATGATTGACAGAATACAGACCATGGTCCCACACCAAATAGTAACGTTTGTGATGGCAGAAAAAGATGTAGAAAATGAACAGAAAATAGGAATTACAGGTAACCTGCATGTAACCGTGCATGGGGTACTAACTACCTACCCGGAACCCTGCTTGTCCCCTCATATACATATAGGTCTCTCATTCAGATCTGGAAACGATCAACTTGCAAAATGGTACTTAACGTCTCATGAGGAATGAAAGCCCAGAGAGGGTCAGTCCAGGATTTCCAACAGAAAGAGTCAGGCAGCCTGCTTTATCCCAAATCCACAGCATCTGAGACCTTAAGAGAGGAATGGAGGGGCCTCAAAAAGGAGCCTGAGAGCTAATCCCAGCCCCCAGTAAGCGCTGTCATTGGTTAGCACCGCCCTAAGCTCTCGGCTCTGATAGGTTGACACTTGACTGTCTCAGTACTTGATGTTTTCTGTGTGTGAGAACAGAACATGCCAGAACAAGCCTGAGTAGAGGGGCTTTATATTTTTAATAAAAAAGGGCTGTCTCAATGTAAGAACAGGAAGCAGCCGGGCTGCCAGACTGGCTGGCAAGGAAAGATGAGGGTGGCAGAGAACCCAGCAGAGCCTCTTTTTATACTCACTCTGTCTTCTTGTGCAAAGATGTGAAAATGGTCGCTCACAGTGTCTCAATCCTGTGGTCTGTCCTAAGGACTGTCACTTCATCTCTATTGGGCATCCACAAGTTAGAGCAGACAGAATGGCTGTGATGTTGGGACAGCTGATGGTGTTCTCCTGGGTAAACTTTAGTCCTGGTGAAAGTCAAGGGGAATCAGTAACACAAGATAGCATAAGGGTAAGTAATCTTTTTCCCATTTTACTCAGAAGGGATTGAGATAAACAGGGATTGAATGTCCTTGCTCAAAACCACATGGCTAATGGTAGGAAGAGTTTGAATGAAGCTTATGTGACTGAAAAATCTATATGTAAAATCATCACATCTAAATTGCTCTAGAGGCCAATTACAGTAGTATATACATATACATGATATGTACAAATGGATATCATGTACATATGGATATATACTTATCATGTATATATGACATGGACACACATATAGGACATATATACATGTATATATGTGATATGTATAGATGGGTAATACTACAGCATACATTATATAGTTATAAATCATATGTATGCATATAAATAGATACACCTACTTACCTCTTCCTACATATACATATATAGATAAAGTGTAGTTTGAAGAATAGGCACAGTAAGATATGAACAACGGTAATGAGTAGAACAATGATAGTAATGTGTCCATAAGATGCAAATTACTTATTGCTGGAATTTTCCATTAAGTGTTTGCGGATCACAATTGACTACAGATTACTCTGTAAGTGAAATCGTGGGTGCGTGGGTGCAGAGGTGGCTTCCTTAATCTTCAGTCCTTCCTTGTGTCAGCAGCCCAGCTGGCTGAGAGGGGCCACAGAACAGTACAGGTGTGGGTCCAGACCATCTGCATTTTCAGACGCCGCTTCTGAGGATGGTGGCTAACCAGTGATTTAATACAGCCAGTGAAAGCTAGGATGAGCAGGTCTCTGAAAGCGATGTTCTCGTGCTCAGGAGTCTTCAGACACTGGGCAAGTCGACATGACGGGAGGGGGCGAGCATCAGCCTTTCTTGAAGACGGCATCAGACCACACGGCTTTTCTTAGTTCCACCTAGTCTCAGGCTGAAATCTGTCCTGAAAAACTGCCCATAACAGAAAATTGGGACACCCCAGGGGTCTGGATGTTCTCATCTGACCTCTTAAAACCCGGAGCAGATGGACCAGTGTGTTTTCTTTGGCTTCCACCAAGCACTTGAGAGTGAGTGTCCATTCTTAGAGATTTTGGTTTACCCATGGGGTGGAGAGGAAGGAGAGTGTTTACAATGGATATTTTGGAGTAGGACCTGACTTGACACTAACTTAGCTACCTCAGGGATACTTGACCCAAAATAAACACTAATTCATGTCTAAAAATCTTGGCCACAATAGTATAAACTTAGACAATATTAACCGGTAAGTGCTGATGGAGTTTGTGCTTCCTCAGAAACATTATCTAGGGTTGTTTATCTAAAAAGAACTTCCGGTTCATAAACATTGAGTGTGTGCCAGAGACACAGGTGGGGAGCAGGGTGGGAAGGCTGTTTGCACTGGAAGCCTTGGGCAATGGGAAGCAGTTGTGGGAAGGAGAACTTTGAAGCTGTCTGCAAGGTGGTATTGGAGAAAAGTAACCCCCGCCTCTTGTTTTGCAGATCGGAAACCTGGACAATTACTACCATTTTTACCACAGCAAGACCTTCAAGCGATCAACCCTAAGTAGCAGAGGCCCCCACACCTTCCTCAGAATGGACCCACAGGTATGAGCAGGGCAGGAGCCTAGAGTACCTGGCACTGCCCTCTTGAAAGTGGACCGTAATGCGACTCTATTCTAAAATTTTAACTTCAGTATCTACTTTGAAGAAAATGTAGCAGAGATATAGAAACATGTCAGAGCCACTAAATGCCCTTGATGTTTGTGTCTTGGTCAGAGAAAAATACTTGACTTTAGTTAAAATGTTGAAATCTACCAATATTTTAAAAGTCAATGCGGCTTGGAAGATATCTCATTGGTAGACTTCTTCTCCAGTACTCACGAGACCCTAGGCTCCACTCCCAGTGCTGCAAAATGTTAATTAAGAAATGCAATAATTATTACAAAAGATACAGATATGATTCATACCCATAAATCAAAACCCTTAAAACAAGTATTTAATAATGATATAGTGATCAGGCAGAGAGAAACTCTTTCCTGGCTGTTATGACACTTATCTTACTGGTTGCCATGGGCTTAAATACCAGGGCATTAAATATGGCTCTTTCCTTAAAAATTTATGTGGTCTCTTTCAGATTTAATTAAATTCATTTGAAAAGTATTTGTGTAACCCTTACTGACTGGGTCAGTAAATTATGCTTCCTTCCTACCTATATTTGAAATTAACATTGGCAAATATCAGTCAGAAGATGCCTTTGGTAAGATCGGGAATGCACAACAGTCTGGTGGGCCTCTCACAAGTTCGTTTATTCAGTAGGTACTTACAAATACCTGCTGTGTGGCTCATTCTGCCTACAGCAATGAGGCTGATAGCTGGGCTGACCAAAAATGAAGCAATAAATGTGATCTGTCATAGGGAGATCTGTGAGGAGAAAGGGTGCTCATGTGAGGAGCAGCACTAACCACAAAGGAGTGTGGTCCCTGATAGGCCAGCCTTTTAAACATAGTAGTCATCTCCCCTTCAAAGCAATGTGCTAAATGCCACTCTGAACCCACTGTCTGGTGCACACAATTAGCCCGGCAGTTCCCAGAGAACATCTACAATAAAGTTTCCATGAAAGAGGAGTTTTTCAATGTTGCCACAAGTCGCTCCACTGGCAATCATGGCTTCACTGTTGACAAAGCTGAGGGATGGGGAAGCCGGTTCATCCCTGATCACAGTGATGAATTACTTCGTGCTGGGGCATCACTCTGCAGCACTCTGGTTTGAAGTACAGGGAAGGTAGCCCCATTCATGGAAGTGGACTGTGAAAGACAGAACTATCCCGAAGGTATATGTGAATCCATTTTATAGACTAGTGGATGAGAAGATGGATGGATGGATGGATGGATGGATGGATGGATGGATGGACAGACTGATGCAAGGTGGACAGTGGATGGATATATGGATGAATGGGTTTATGGGTGGGTGTATGGATAAATGGAGGGATGGATGAATGGATGGACACATGGATGAGGGATGGATGGATGGACACATGGATGATGGATGGATGGATGGACACATGGATGAGGGTTGGATGGATGGACACATGGATGAGGGACGCATGGGTGAATAGATAGGTGGACTAGTGGGCGAATGGATGATTAGATGGATAAACACAAGAATGGATGTTAGTCTTTCAACAAGGAAAAGAATTTAATGTTTATTAGTGCACACCATCTCACCTAATTACATGGGTTATGATTATATCTACTGTGCTCACAATAAGGAACATGGAGAAACGTTTTCCGAAGGAGCAAGGGCACTCCCTTTCCTTAGGAAGCAAAGCCATACCATAGCTGCTCAGCCTTCCAGAGTGAGAGAAAGTAGGAAAGAGTGGGCCACATAGTCCTCAGGGCTGTATAGAGAAGGGCAACAGGGCACTCCATTCCAGGGCACCCCGTTCCAGGGCACAGGCTGAACACGCAGAGGTTTGACAGGTCCTGTGATGCTGACAGTGACCCCTCCATCACCTGTCATCTTAGTGGAACATCTAAGCTAACAAGGGAGTCACCACCACATGACCCCACCACGGTTTCACTCCGAGCAAGTAGTTGACGTGTCTGGTAAAGGCAGCTTTTCCTTCATCTGAAGTCCTACCTCTCAGGGAGTTAAAATTTGGGACAAAGTATTTGTATAGGGAATGTTCTGACATGGATGCTCTTTGCCAAGAGACTTGGCTCCTGGCCCTCTTTCAAGGGGGCTTCCAAGAATTAAAACTGCTTCTTGGTGTTCAGACAAATAGCAGTCAATATAGGAGACAGAGAATACATTGTCTCCTTCCTGTTTTAAACCTTTGTGGTATTTTGTTTGGGTTAGGGGTGCTGGGGGTTGAACCCAGGACCTCCCATATGCTAAGTGAGTGCTCTTCTACTGAGTGACATTTTAAGCCCCCTTTTGCATTTTTTTTAAAATTTAGAAACAGAGTTTATATAACTTGCTTTGGCAGAACTTTTGATCCTCCTGACTCAGCCTCTTGAGTAGCTGAGATTACAAATGAGACCCACCAGCCCTGGCAATGTTAAACCTTCCTTAGCTCTCTCCCTGGGCATTCTTTCTTTTCCAAAAACATTAACTATATAATTGTGGAATTCAGAGCTGCTCAAAAGGTCCCATAATCGTGAGGCCACAGTGATGCTGAGACAGAAGGTTTATGCATGGGCCATGCAGGCAGGGAGGCGGGGACATATTCCAAGGGGTTCCCATGGCTGGATGCCTTTAGTCCTACCTGTATGCAACAGCTGAGATGTTCCGCTGATTTATTTTGGGTGTGTTGAAAGGACTGTGTTCAGTTTGGTTCTGGGGACAAAGTGTTCCCGGGGATCAGTTGTTTTATTTTATGTGATACAGGTGTTCATTCTGTATCACGTGTGGACCCAGACCCTACTGTGGAACCCATGGTAGCATAGGATTTATGGCAGTCCTCCTGCCTCAGTTTCCCAAATGCTGTCATTACAGTTGTAAGCCTCTGGACCCTGCAGTTGTATCCTTGAAGGAAGCAGAAGGAAGGACAGACTTCCTAGGGCAAGACTCTGCCTTTGTTAATTTTTCCAAATAAAAGTCCCTTTTACCCAGTTTCGTAGCTCCTGGCAGGGCTGCCATCCAAGCATCCTGCCAGTAAAAAAAATGAAGAGAAAAAAGGTGAAAAGCCAGACCATCCCAGCCCTGCCTACAACCTGCCCGTGATTGGCGGATGGTCACCCTCCGTTCTAATTAAAGCTTCAACCCCAGAGAAAGCATAGAAACCAATTAGGAATTCAGAACCACAAATGAAATACCCCTGTTTACACGGTCTAGTTTTAAGGCAAGCCAAATGAGTCAACTGTCCGTCTAATGAATATTTACTTTCCCGAGTCATTTCCAATTAACTGTTTGATTAAATCAGCTGTTTCATAGGATTATGTAGTTTTGTCTCTTCTCTGAACCATTTTCCTACATTAGCAAAGCCTTCTTATGCTACCTTTACATCTGGAATATTCTGTAATTAATATTATGAACAAAAGGAAAAGATGATATAATACTATTCAGAGACATTGGAACGTAGTTGCCCATGTGCAGGAATGATCAAACTGGAAATGAATGTTATAGGGCCTCGGAGGAAAGTCCAATCGAATACAGATGGTATTTTATTTTAGTCATTCCAGTCTCTGTTGTATCAAAGTGCTTTGATGAGTGGTAGAATTTACAGTCCACCCCAACATCACATAAAACCGATGGGGTGTGCATTTGTTTAAAGAAAATACAGGAGGGAGGCAGTGAAGTGGGGGTGCTCGTCTTTAGACGCACAGATACGTATGTGCTATGACACCTGCTAGGCGTCTTTGGACACTGATCCTATGCTGGCATATATCGTCACTTTCCATACATTCTTTTTTAAAAAATACACATATGTATTTACTTTTATTTTTTGCGGATGGGTGTTTTGCCTGCATGTATAACTGTGCATCATATGCATGCAGTTCCCGTGGAAGTGTGGAAGACTGTGTTAGATCCCCTGAAACTGGAGTTATAGACAATTGTGAGCTGACATGTGGGTGCTAGGAATTGAACTCGGGTCCTCTGGAAGAGTAGTCAGTGCTTTTAACTGCTAAGCCATTGTTTATACTCTTAATTATCCTTTATATGACTTACCCTGTCTTTGAAAGAGCCATCTTGCTTTGCCTTGTTGATCAGCCCTATCACAGGGAGAAAAACCCACATATTCCCAGTGTGCAGTATCAGTCCCTGGGCTTTCCTAAGGGCTGTCATTTAAGCAAGCTGAGAGTGTTTGCTTTAACTTGTTCTTTTGCTAAACGTCTGGAGAAGGAAGGGCAGATGTTACAGAAGCCTCGGCCAATAGCTGAAAGGGCTCACAAATTTTTTAAAAATTACTCGTTCTGATTCTGTTCCAAGCTGGCTTATAGTGTAGACGCTGCTGCCTGTCTTCCAAACCCTGCATTTTAGCTCGATGACTCTGGTTCAGCCCTTTCTCTTCCTTTGGTGCTCAGCCAGTTGGATGACGGAAGTGGAGAGATGGAGCTGTTATTGGAGGGGGCCTCAGTGGCTGCTTCCGGGCAGTGGGGGCCTTCCAGCCGGTGCCTCCAGTCAGTAATTCCATGTTTCACAGCCGCAGCCTGATTTCAGGGCTGCGACAGGCATGCTGCTGTAGGATGGGACTTTGCCCCAGAGTTTAATCAAAGCTCGGGTTTCTTTCCAGCGCTGAAGCAACGTTGAAGCAGATCTTTCCATTAACCACAGATGGAGTTTTATCTGACAGTTTGTGTGTGGGAGCTGTTCAGATGGCAAACAAACAGAAAGTTCCTGGCAAATAGGAACACACAGACAGCGAGTGACCACAGTGGTCTTGGGGATCAATGGATTATGTAATAGGCAGGCTGCTTCTGCCCAGGGTGGATCTGCCCACGGGGGTAGGGAGAACTCTCTAGGCACCCTGACTGGAGGTCTCCTAGACTGTCATTCTCTTCCCAAGGAGTACAGAAGACAGCCACGAGTTGCCTCTCTTCATCAGAACTGATTCTAGGACATGACTACTGGCAGTTGGCAAAGGATTTGGATTTTAAAATGCACCTTAAGATGATGTTTCGTAATATTACCTGCATACTGGCACTTCTGCTTAGGTGCCTCGGTGACATCCCTAAGGCCTCACAGTCTCAAAGAGAAGTATCCCTTTGTGTTCTCTGGCTTGAGCTGGCGATCTTGCCCTCCCCTACCTGCTTCTTTGGTGGGGGCCAGCCCCCTTCCTGCAGAGTCCTGTCCATATCCTGATTGCTGTCCCTTGCATCACAACACCACCCTCCCTGATGTCCTCCTGAGAGCTCCCTAGTCACTTCTGGCCCACAGCTAACCTCTTCACACTCCCAAGGGATCCTATGAAACTCCCTATTGCCACTGTGTCGAGTGGACACTACCCCTGTGGTTCCCCTGAGCCCAACCTCGCCAGGCTTTAGAGTCCCCTTTGGAGGACTTCTCTCTTCACCCCATTCAGCCTTTGCTCATCTTTGTTCATCTTTCCTCTTCCCAGACTCTGGTCTCAAATAGCCCTGCTACCAGGAAGCCAAGCATTCAATCAAAATTCTCAGACATGGTCTGCTCCTTCTACAGTTGTATATTTGTGGTCTAGATGTAGCCTGAATGGATGCATACCATAGTATTTGATAGGAATGACAACCACGACTAGTAGTTTGCTTGGGATATGGGCAGTGACAGACACAGAGTTGGCAGGAATCTGCATATGGTGTCACTGAGATCTAGAATGATCATCCAGTAGCGTCATCCAGTAGGCTACCACCAATAGAACCAATGGAGAGGTAACGGGAAGGCAAACCAACCAGCTTCATAGATGCTCTTGGGAAGAGGAGCTTGGACATAGAAATACAAAAGCCCATTTCTTGCCAACATAATACAAACTTGCTGGGAGCCAAGGCCGTATCTCGTTTGTTTTTATTCTCCCTACAAGCCCAGCAGTTGCCCAGTAAAAGCTAACAGATGCTAAATAAATGTTTATTGAAATGCCCCTCAATTTTCACTTGTGTATACAGCATCTACCTGTCTTCATTTGCATACCAGCTTCTTTCTTTCTAAATGTCTGGGATAGAAATTGTGGCTCACCCTAACTCACTTAAAACGAAGCCCACAAGAAAGCCTGAATTCTGAAAGCCTTACCATGTTGCCAAAACCATCATGTTAGACACCAGCAGTGTGGATCGGTGTCTGCTAGGGTTGCTGTGATAAAGGGCCACAGACTGGGTGGCTTAAATAACAGATGGTTCTGTCTCACAGTCATGGAGGCCAGGAGGAGAAGATGAGGGTTTCTGCTGGGTGGATTCTGCTGAAGTCTGCTGCACATTGCTGTGCTCCTGCTGTGTCCTCACATGGTCTCCCTCAGTGCACATCTGTGCCCTAATCTCACATGAGGACATCAGTAATAATGGATGAAGGCCTCCCCTAATGACCTCACTTTAACTCAATCTGTCTCTTTAAAGACTGTCTCCAGAGGTTGGGGTGTGGCTAGTGGCAGAACACTTGCCTAACATGTGTGAGGCCATGGGTTTGAGCATCACAGTCTCATTCTGAGATACTGGGGCTTAGGACTTCAGCATAAGAATCTAGGGGGAGACACAATTCAGCCCTAAGGACTGACCAAACTGGGCTGTGACCACAGCTCTGTCTTCAGTAACTGGAAGCCGGTGACGGTTGATGAGAGATTGGCACTTTCTAGCACCTTCTATGTCCTTCAGCAAAGTGAGAAATAACTTACGGATGAATGAACAGTTTTAATTTCCAAAGCACCCACTGACATATTGCTCACATTTTTAGCATGAATTCTAATTGGTCTTAATAATAAAAACCCGGAGTCAAATATTAGGGTGTAAAAGCTGAAAGATCAGAGAAACAAAGCAGCCAGCCACTAGTTCTTACCCCTGTGGAATCCTCAGAACCAAGGGGGCAAGATCCTGTCTATATGAATCCTTAGACTGAATTCCCGAAACTCATGTCTCCCTTCCCCCTGCTTTATATTCCTCTCTCTGCTCAGCCATCTCCTGTCTCCACTTCCCTAGTGCTGGGATTAAAGGCATGTGACTCCCGTGTACTGGGATTAAAGGTATGAGTCACAACTGCCTGGCTCTGTTTCTGTTTTAAACTGGATCGATCTAGTGTAGCCCAGGGTAGCCTTGAACTCACAGAGACTGCCCTCTGACTCCCCAGTGCTGGGATTAAAGGTGTGTGCCACCACTGCCTGGCCTCTATGGCTAACTAGTAGCTTAGGTCCACACTCTGATCTTCAGGCAAGCTTTATTTGTTAGATCACACACAAAATATCATCACACTAAATAGAATTCAAGAAATGGCTTCTACAGTGTTTTTCTGTGGCTGCAGGTGAAGAGGGGAGGGGAGGGGTTGCTTCCCTGTTGCCTTGGTGACACGAGAGGGTAATACTGGTGGGATTCTAGGCTGAGTTAGAGTATGTTTTATTTCCTGGGTTTCTTAACTTTTTCCCATTGTCTACTGCCCTGGCTTATGTATACAATTGGCATAGCAACCGGGTGTCTACTCGATGCCAACCCCAAGCAGAAGTGCAGCACTCCAAGTGGGCTCAGGCATCCTACTAAGACCAGCTCAGATGAAGCCAGAAGCCTAGATAGTTCTCCTGGTCTCCAAGGAGGTGATCGCTGTCACATCCACAAGTGCAGAAAAAACCCTTTCATTTCCATGAACCTAGTTTAACCCTATGGTTTTTTGTTTTGTTTTGTTTTTTGAGGCAGGGTTTCTTTGGGTAGCCCTGGCTGTCTTGGCACTCACTCTGTAGACCAGGCTGGCCTCGAACTCAGAGATCCACCTGCCTCTGCTTCTCAAGTGCTGGGATTAATGGCGTGCTCCACCACTGCCCTGTGATCTTTTCGTCATTGCTGCCACTGTTGCATTTTAATCCATGAGTTTTATTTCCTTGCTCTAACACAGTACATTGTTCTTAGTTTAAACTTTCAAAGTGGCCAATCAACAACTTTTCATCAGAGACCAAAGGAGAAAAGCGCAAGGGAGAAAGAGTCAGGAGGTCAGGAAAGTCTAGAGGCAGCAGCACATCTTTGTCCTCTGCTTAGTCCAACACAGTGGGCAACAGTAGGGCATGTAGATGGGAATGACACGCAGGGACCATCGAAGCCATAACTACAGACATAGAGCCATCGAACTCCAAATAAGAGGGCCATTGCCTGCCCTTTCTGAACAGAGACCAGGAGGAGTGGATGGGGGGTGGTAAGTGGGGGGAGGTGGTGGAAGGGAAAGAGAGGGGAAACTGTGGTTGGTATGTAAAATAAATGAAAAATATTAATAATAAAAGAGCAGGAGGGCCTTTAGTCTACTCAGAAATGTGGGTAGCATCAGGACATCCAGCGTGGAGGCACGAGCCAAGGACATTTTCTTAATGTTTAAAATTTTTGCCCTTCAGTAAAAATATATGCTTTTCCTTTTATGTTCTCGTGATGTAGGTGGTCGAAGAGGAGGGCAAGGGGTGGCCAGACGTCTGGCTTTTTAGATTTACTCCGTGTTCCTAATCACAGTGAGACCGAGGCCCTTTTGACAAACAGATCAAGGTTATGGTAGAACAAAAACCCCATGCCCATTCCTGTAGCGTTTCCACACAGTTCCCAGAAGTCCCAGGACTCCAGCTTGTTCTTCCACTCCTTTAGGGCTATGGGTCCAACTTAACTTCCTCTCACGTCTGTACACCTCTTGTGCACACGCAAGCTGTATGGGGTTGTGTAATCATTGGCGAACATTCTCTTCCTCACCTAACTCGCCATGTTGAGCTTTTCAGCAGGCTGGAAGTTGGCCCAGCAAGGTCTTTAAATCAGTCAGCATAAACTAACTGTGATCACCTCGTTGAGTGCAAGGACTTAGAGATGGGCTGGCCAAGCCCACACACTTCTGTGGTTTGGAAACTGAGGCCCTGGCAGGATATCTGACTGTCTACACAGGCCTGTTTCCCCAGCTGCTCCCTTCTGCGGGATTCAATGGTTCCTGGGCTCCGGGAACAGGGCCTCTGATTCCTCTACTGATCTGCAGGGTGGGTACTCAGGCTGCCTTACCATACAGAAGTCCCTCTTGTTCTTTTACATTTACGGAATAAAGTCCACTTCTCTAATGAAGCCAAAAGGCACAGGGGAGAGAGAGAGTTGCCAGGAGCTGTCCCCTTTGCTCTGGGGACCACTGTGCATGGAGCACAGAATCCATTCAAGGCCCAGTAGGAGAGACCCACTGCTGAGTGCCTAAAGAGTGGTTTGGTTCTCATATGTGCTTTCCCCTGCCATCCTGTGTAGGAGCTTTCAGTACAGAGGCCTCTGTGAATGTCCTTTATTGTCTTACCTCTATCCATCCACACTGTGAACCCTAAGCTCGCATATAGAAAGGGGCCTCCCTGGGGAAGCTTGCTGGGGTTTCTGAGACTGTAGCAAACCCTTCTTGGGCAGGAAAGGGTTTGACATCATACATGACTTTGGGTAGGGCACAAGTAAGAGTCTTATGCTCTCTGTGTCAGGACTGTCACATGCAAGGACTTTTCAAAACAGCCCTTTGTTGTTAGTGATACCCAGGACCAATGTGTCAACCGGGCTCTCCTCTCAGAGGAAGAGGAAGCAGCTAAGGATGCCACTGGAACTAGATGAACAATGAGGTCACACTAATGGCCCATGACACCTGCAGGCTGTTTCCTGCAGCCCTGTCAGGCTCTCCCCACACTCCCCAGCCCTGCCCTCTGCCACTAGGCCTCTGCTTCTTCGTGTGGGATCCTATGGCTGTCTGTAAATGGTATCTCATCTTGTACACATTCCAGAGAGGCTGGATTTTCACTTGACTTCTAGAACGAAGTTGGACATTTGCTGGAAAATAAAATATAGGGTTGGGGCGAGGCGGTGTGTGGGCTGCAGTTACTGCCAAAGTGCCGCTCTGCGTGGAATCCTGGGAAGACTTTCCTGGAGCAAAGAACTTTGTAGGGTAATTCTGGTGTCAGCTTAGCAGGAAACAAACAGAAGTGGAGAGGAGAAAAAAAGGGGTCAGAATAAAGTTTAAAGAAATCAAAATGAAGACGTTTTGCAACAGTTGGCCATGGGCAGGGTTTGTGCATGGTAGGAGTGTGTTTAGTAGCCTTGCTCCCAGCCCAAATCACTTATTGTTGATGTTCCACAAAAACTAAACAAACATACAGTAGTCAGTACCCAAGCTGGCTGTGGGCATGCCAGTACATGCCTGTATTCCAGCTTTATTAGTCTGCAGCAGAGGGTTGTAAGTTCAAGACCAGCCTGAGCTACAGAGTGAGTCCCAGACTCGCAGAAGCAACATAGTGAGACCCTGTCTCAAAAAAGAAAAAGAGATCAATCTAAATTATTTTTTCAACTCAGAAGTATGTTCCTAAAAGTCTGTTTATGGTCATATCTTATACACGACCCGAAGCATATTCATATTTAAAATCTGAGTCACGGCTTCATTTCTTCATCCAGGAAGCATTAATGAACTCCATCTGAGTGTCATGCACTGCCGAGCATGGTGAAATACAACAGCAACAGGACTTAGACCCTGCCTACGTGGCTGTAGGGCAGCATAGGATAAGTGGACCACCGTTTTAAATTCACTTTTGTGTCACATGCCAAATACCTGAGATAAATCAACTTGGGACAAGGGTGGGGGGTGAACTAGAACAAAGTATAATGGTATAGGTATAAAAATGCCACAATGCATTACTCAGTTTAATAATTTAAAGTTTGATTTAAAAATAGGATATTTTTTTCTTTTTGCCTCAATTTCGGAGCTTTGAGTTCATAGTTATCTGATCCTACTGCCATGGT
This sequence comes from Arvicola amphibius, assembly GCF_903992535.2. Classification (NCBI taxonomy): domain Eukaryota; kingdom Metazoa; phylum Chordata; class Mammalia; order Rodentia; family Cricetidae; genus Arvicola; species Arvicola amphibius. Next base: position 138,135,234 of record NC_052058.2, read on the forward strand.
TCTCAACCTTCCTAACACTACGACCCTCATGATGTGGTGACCCCAACCATAAAATTATTATCATTACTACTTCATAACTGTGAGTCATAATGTACATATCTGTGTTTTCTGGCGCTCTTAGGTCAAGCCCTGTGAAAGAGTCATTCAACCCCCAAAAGGGCCACGACCTACGGGTTGAGAACCACCATCCTATTTTTTTGTTCCTGTGACAACATACCACATCATAAAGGGAGCACATGACAGGGAAGGTAGATTCGCCCCACAGCAGCTGGGGAGCAAAGAGCAAGGAAGGTCCAGGACAATATCCCTCAAAAGTGTACCCCAGTGACATAGCTCCCCCAGTCCCCTGCTGGGGATGAAGCCCAGTACCTTGTACATGCCACTAGGCAAGCATTCTACTGCTGGCCCACAGCGCCAGTCGGGACCTCACTTCTTCAAGGTTAGGCTCGCACCACGCTTGCCAACCGTAGCAGCTCTAAAGCCGTGCAGTCAGAAACGGAGGCCAGGGCCACTCAGACATGAGCTTACTTGAGTTTAGACCTTGTTTTTCCAAGTTTCATACTGTGAACTCGAAAGCCGAATCAATATGTACTGTTGTCTCTTGCTGTATGTACATTTCTCACAGGGAGAAAGTCTGACCACCTCACACAGTGTACGGCGTCTGGTGCAAAGGGCGTGAATGAAGCTTTAGTGGGAAGAGATAGTCAGGCCTGCTGCCAGAGAAGCACGAAGACTTCCTATGTACACTAACTCTCTTAGGAGAGGGGCTTATTAAGACCCATTGCCTTAACATAATGCAAAATTCATTTTGTTCATCTTTTAAAGTCCCCGTAGGGTTTCTCAGTCTCAACACTGTCTCAAAGTCCAAAGTTTCTGAGATTCAAGGCAGTTTCTGAACTACAGCGCCCTGTAAAATCAACAATCAAATCACATACTTCCAACATATAACAGCACAGATTATACATTACCAACCTGGAAGGGAGGAATGGGAGCGTGGTGAGGAGATCCTGGACTACAGCAAAACCGGATTCCAGCAAAGCAAACACAGCTCTGTGGATCTCCTGGTTCCAGTGGCTTAAAAGTCTCCACCGTTCGTTCCAGTGTTGCAGTCACTGACACGCATCTCGAGACTGGTCCCCCTCCCCCCGTCTGTCGCTCCCCTTGGCAGCTAACAGCTGAGGCATCGCTGATGTCTGTGATCTCCTCTGCAGCCCAGGTTTCCCTTTCACAGCTTTGTAAAACAGGACCCCCCTGCCACAGTGCCTGGCCGTCATGGCTCTCTGACACTACAGAGGAAGAAGAACCATGATCTTTCCCCTCTTGTGTCTTTCATACTCTGGAGCCAGCAGCAAACGGGCAACACTGCCAGGTTTGGCTACAGCTTGGGATGGCCCCTGCCCTCTTGAATCACATTGGCTTTGGGATCAAGTTGTTTCCTAGAAGCAGAAGCACTACGGGTTCTCTTTCACAAGTTGGGAGCTTGGTGGTGAGGGTTAGGAGATAGGGGGTCTCCCCTTGAACACCCTTCCCTTTGTTCCAGTATAGTTGGCTTTCTCCTTAATGCTGCTGATCTGAGCAGTTATAGCCCCTCTTCCTGTAAAAGGAGCGGCAGGCCGTGTCCTGCCACCCAGCTCCCGCATGGCTAGCTTTACACCCAAATAACAACACACAAATTGTATTCATTTAAACACTGCTTGGCCCATTAGCTCTAGCTTCTTATTGGCTAGCTCTCACATCTTGATTAACCCATTTCTAATAATCTGTGTAGCACCACGAGGTGGTGGCTTACTGGGAGGAAAGATTAAGCATGTCTGACCAGGCGCCTGGCTCCATGGCGTCTGTCTCACTGCCTTCTTCCTCCCAGAATTCTGTCTTCCCCGCCTACCTATTTTTCTGTCCTATCAAAGGGCCAAGGCAGTTTCTTTATTAACCAATGAAAGTAGCACATACACAGATGCCCCTCCTCCACCATCTTCCAGTACAGGCTTTGGGTGTAACATTAAAGCTTTTTAGTGCTTTTCTTCCTCTCTAAACTTTACGTCTTGTATTTTTTTTCTACCCTGCCTATTCCTTTTAACTGTAGACCTGCATAAGAGTTGTTAATAGTAACCAAGCCACAGGTTCAATGCTATGCTTTGAAATCCTCTCAGCCAAAGAAATTAGTTCATTGATTTTTTTTTATTTAGCCTCAGGCAAGTTCTTAGGACTAGGGTGGAAAGTGACCAGATTCTTTGCCAAGTATCGTAGGGATTGGCCTCTAGCCCAGTTCCCACTGTCATTTCCCTCTGGAACCTCTTCAGCCACAGTCCCTGTTTCTTGCAGCACTCCTGCCTTCCAGGCTGCTTATGGAATGGCCCATCAAGCCCCGCTTACCGCCTTTAACCTCTTTTCTAGTCCCAAGTTGCAAAGTCTTCTTCCGTATTCCTTCAGAACAGCAGCATGACCATGTTCTTGACAGCAACAGCCTGCTCGCTGGTTCCAAGGTCTGGACTGGTTCCTTTTCCCTTGCTAAGATAAGAATACCAAAACTAACACAGCTTACAGAAGGAAGGCCTTATTTAGGCTGTAAGCTTCAGAGGGTTGGGAGCCCCAAATGCGGCAGGAATGGGGACTGGATCAGGAAGCTGAAAGCGCACATCTTTTCTACAAACAGGAAGCAAATAGAGCTAACTAGAAATGCAGAAGCCTCCATCCCCCCACCACTAAAAAAATAAAAAAGTCTGAGCCCATGGTGGACATTCACACTCATTCAAACCACGGTAATGGGCAATACTTAACCCAAAGAGATTCTCATGTTGCTTTTTCTAATATAGATAACTACATACTCAGGGTAAAATAGTCCAAAAGACACGTTATCAGCCCTCAGCTCCTCAACATTTGCTTTCAATTTCTACAGAAGCATCAGTCCCAAGAGGGATCTGTTAGAGACCTTAGTAATATGGTCTTTTGCTGTAAATCATGTTAGTCATGGACATAATGAGAGTCTTGGACACGCCTAGGCAAAGGACCCTTCTGTGTGCATGGGTGGTTTTTGTCTGATGGGGGAGGTGAAGCTTCAGCCATTTGGTTTTGGGATACATGCATATTTCTGGCCTTCTTAGAGTAGCTAGGTGGCTCTAATCTGAGAGCACCCACACAGAGCCTCACATCCAGCTGGGGTGGGGGACTGGCATGTTGGCCTTGGTCAAGAACCAAGTATGTTTACCCTCGTCTCCTCAGAACTTAGCACTGGGCCCATGGAATTCTCCTGCACATCTCTGTTGAGTGAGCAGGTGACTATGTGATCCCAGGATGACCAACCACTATGTAGAGAAGTCAGGATGGAAATTTAGCTTATTCTTTATGACAATCCAGAAGTGAGCTTGGGAGTCCTGTTGCCCTTTCCCAGAGACAGGTGAGGAGTTAGGCAGTGGCCAGAGCCTGAGAAAAAGATTGGGTGCCAGCTAGCCAGGTTAGCCATTGTGCTTATGCTGACCCGGGTCCCTGTTCACAGCGTTGACCCTAGACAGCCCACACTGGGTACATAATCCATGCTGTTTGGTTTCATTGCTCTGAGACTGTCGTGGTCACTTTCACCTGTCACTGGGAGAGATTTATAACGAGGAGAGAGAGCATACTGTTGGGAACTCCAAATCGTATTGTACATCCAGTGCTGTCACAGCTCCCTCCCACCCCCGCAGAACCGTGTCAGCATGGGGCCCTTCCCCAGAGCCCAGCCATGACCAGGAGCTGGGATGCGCAACTCATTCAGCTGGCAACTCCATCCTGCAAACTTGTTTCCCCATACCATCTACCCAGGCTCAGAAAGCATAGCTACCTTCTCGAGCGGAAATGAGGCCTGGTAGCACCAGGGCTCTAGGTGTTTAAGGTGACAGTAAGTCAAGAGCTCTCAGCATGGCTGGAGGGATGGCATCATCTCAGAGAGGACAGAACCAGAGACGTCCACTCTGTTTTGTAACGAGGTGTTTAGCAGCTGTGGAAACAGTGCCTTACATCTCTCATACCAGGTAGTGCTTTCTGTTCCGGTAGCAGCGTATGTGGGGATGCTGTAAAATGCCGTGAGTGGCTGTGATGAGCAAAACCCCTGTCCGTGGCACTTAAGAACTGCCCCGGACCTGGGGCCAGAGCTTTTAAACTGCCTAACCCCAAACTGATTTTGAGCCCTTTGTAGGATTTCTCTGTTGTTATATTTGAGACAGTGTCTTGCTATGTAGCTCTGGCTGGCCTAGAATTTGAATTGAACCTCTTGCCTCCCAAGTACTAGGATTGATGGGGTGTGCACCCATTCCCAGCTCTCTTGCAGGGTTGCTAATAAACCTAGTATACAGATGATTTGTAGATAGATCCTATCAGGGGTGGGTCAGCCTATGCTTCCTCCTACAGGTTTTGCCCTGCATACCAGGGAGCTTTGACATCCATGGTCCACCTGTCAGACTCCCAATCGGGGTTCAGTGTTCCCTCCTTCAAGAAATGGAGAAGCTGAGGCTTACAGAAGAGAGGGGAATCTTACCTTTGACCCCAGAATACCTCACTCCTTGTTGAATCTGTGATAGCCATTCTAATGTCTAGGACAAGCCTAGAGTCCCCAGCCTTGGCCCAGAAACCTTGAAGTGACCTTGAGTTCCTTTGTCCCTTGTTCTTTCCTCTTGTCTGTGCCAACTCCTATAGGCAGTCTGTCTTATGTAGAGTGACATCACTCCACTGTCTTCGGGTTGGAAGCCCCAGAATGGGGTCCAGCCTCCTTGAGAACAAGGACTGGATGCACGATTGCAATCTCCTCTTTCCAGTCTCGGCACCCGCCTGAACCCCAGCTGCAAGCTGGGCCAGCAAGGCCAAAGAAAACACTTCCACTACCTTGGGGTCTTGACTAGGCTCCTGCAGTCGGAAAAGAATGTGTCATACAATAAGCATAATGCTGCATGCTGGGCACTGGTGTGAGTGTTTTGTATGCCCTGTGTACGCAGCAGCCATCGGAATGCATGATGATAGGCCCATTCTTTAGACAGACAGACTGAGGCTTGGGAGGCTCGGGAGGCACCGCGAGGTGTGGGGCTGAGTTTATCCCAGTCATTCTGGGTCCTGGATCTCTGGTCTTCTGTCTCATTTATTTCACCTTTCAAACTCTTGCTCGATCATGAAGGCAAAGTAATACCATGTGAAAGAAATTTCTAAAATCTCGATTATGAATTAGCAGTGATGTCACTAGCTAGGAATTGCTGACGTCAGTCCTCTGCTGTTTTCCTTTCTGGATCGTCTCTGTGCATGTTTGGGGGCCGCGTTTCTAGTCGCTGCCCAGATTTCTGGTACATTAATTATGGTTATTTACTTCCTCGTGTCCTCTGGTACCAGCTGATGGAACAGTTTCTTCATTCCCTTCCATTTGTGTTTCCTTTTTTTGGAGCAGCTGTCAATCAACTTTTTGGCACCTTCACAGTCTATTGTTTCTGGGAGAAGAAGGTCAAAGGCTGTCTGTTATGTCACCAGCACCAGCAGCATCCCCATTCATAGTAAGCCAGCAAGCTTTCAAATGGGGTCAAAAGCGTCCCTCGGTGCATGCCATCTAGATCACCTACCGTGACCCAGATCTTACCAAAGGAAACCCAGTGTCTAGAAGAGACTGAAGTTGGGAGACCACTTTTTTGTTTTTGTTTGTTTGTTTGTTTGTTTGTTTGTTTTTGAGAAAGGATTTCTCTGTGTAACAGTCCTGGCTGTGCTGGAACTCACTCTGTAGACCAGACTGGCTTTACACCCACAGAGATCCACCTGCCTCTGCCTCCCTAGTGCTAGGATTAAAGGCGTGTGCCACACCCCCTGGGGAGGTCACTTTTTAAAAAAAAATAAATGCTCTGTCTACTTATCAGCTATCTGTCTATCATAGATGTACCTATCTATCAGATATACCTATCTGTCAGATAATATCTACCTGTGGTTAGCTTATTCACACACACACACACAAATGTCACACACAGCATGTGTGTGGAGACTACAGGCTAAGTATGGAGTTGTTTTTCCCCTTCCACAAAGTTATGGGTTTCTCAGTTTTGTGTGCTGAGTGTTTTACCCACTCAGCAACCTTGCCACCCTTTTTTAAGTGTTTGTGTGTGAACACACACACATGCACACCACAGTGTGCATATGGAGGTTAGAGGAAGGCTTCCCGAAGCTGGTTCTCTTCCACATCACTTCTGAGATAGGGCCTCTGTTGTTGCTGCTACACTGTAGTCTCCAGAGTAGCTGACCTTGGAACTTCTGGGCAATTCTCCTGTCTCTGCTCCTCCACCTCGCTGTTGGGGTGCTGGGTTAGAGATATGAGCCATTGCATCATGTTTGGTTCCTTACACTCAGGTTGTCAGGCTCACACAGCAAGTATTTTACCTGTGCAAACATCACACCTTTGAAGTAAATAATATCTACGTTGCTTTCCGGTAGGTAAAATGGCTCCAACAACAAGAAGTGAAGCGCAGGGTCAAGAGGCAGGCGCGAAGCGACTCTCTCTATTTCAATGATCCCATTTGGTCCAACATGTGGTACATGGTGAGTAGGGGATGGGATCTCTGTCTTCTCTAGGACATTAGCATGCTCCTCTGAAGTGGGTTGACTTTTCCCTTGCGATCCCAGGACAGCTCCGGACAGACCCCCTTCATCTTGAGTGTGAACCCTCTGTGTCACTGGTCTCAACATAGTTCCTTGTGTTGCACTGACCCCCCCCATAAAATTAGGCTGTTGCTAATCCATAACGGTAATGGTGCTGCTGTAATGAATCCTGATATAAATAGATGACTCGCAGGGTATCTGATAGGTGACCCCTGTGGAGCTCGCAACCCACAGGTTGAGAACCACTGCTCTACATGAAAGCACAAACAAGCCTGTGTGAGAGTCCAGAGAGTCCTCTGTACAGAGGGAAGGGCTTTGATGCTGGCTGCAGCATGGACTAAGGAGAGAGGACCTGTCCCTGGGCAGTGTCCCCAGCAGGAGACAGTGACATAGGGTAGCACACTGTCAGATGCTGAGAAGCTAGGGAGTCTCCACATGTAAGAAAATCTTTGCTAAGGTGGAGCCCTCTGCTTTTCATTGCTTCCTAATATAGTCGCCCCTATATGGGTTTCCATGCTGTGCCCTGTGGGCATCAGGGGTGTTTGGGTTTCTGTGCTATGCCCTGTGGGCATCAGGAGTGTCTGGGTTGACATGCTGTGCCCCGTGGGCATCAGAAGTGTCTGGTTTTCCATGCTGTGCCCTGTGAGCATCAGGAGTGTCTGGGTTGACATGCTGTGCCCTGTGGGTATCAGGAGTGTCTGGGTTTCCGTGCTGTGCCCTGTGGGCATCAGGAGTGTTTGGGTTTCTATGCTGTGCCCTATGGGCATCAGGACTGTCTGGGTTTCCATGCTGTGCTCTGTGGGCATCAGGAGTGTCTGGGTTTCCATGCTGTGCCCTGTGGGCATCAGGAGTATTTGGGTTTCCATACTGTGCCCTGTGGGCATCAGGAGTGTCTGGGTTTCCATGCTGTGCCCTGTGGGCATCAGGAGTGTCTGGGTTTCCATGCTGTGCCCTGTGGGTATCAGGAGTGTTTGGGTTTCTATGCTGTGCCCTATGGGCATCAGGAGTGTCTGGGTTGACATTCTGTGGCCACTCAGCGTCAGAGGTGTCACCCTGGGCTTCACATCTTCTGTGTTTGCAGCATTGTGCTGATAAGAACAGTCGCTGTCGGTCAGAGATGAACGTGCAGGCGGCATGGAAGCGAGGCTACACGGGAAAGAACGTGGTGGTCACCATCCTTGATGATGGCATAGAAAGGAATCACCCAGACCTGGCCCCCAACTATGTAAGTCCAACCTCAGACTTGACACACATGGTATTCAACCACACCAGTTATAACATACAGACAAATTGTCTTTCCTTTTCCCCAAACACATTAAATCAGGGAACGATGAAAATCATCCTGGGAAGGCTCAGGGATGCGTTCTCCTTCACACCAGGGAAGGCTTTGCAGAGGGATACGCCCACGCGTTTGAGTCACTCGCTTCCAGAATGTAGCCTAGAGAATAGAAACTCGCGTGCAGAGGTGCTTATCACATGTACATTAGCTTGTGGGTCACTGCAGGGTTAAAACACAGGGTCTAGGTTGAGGGAATCCAAGTTCCTCTCCTGGCTCTGTCACTTGCTTGACCCCAGGCAAGCTGCCTGAGTTCTCTGTTCCTCGGAGTTACCGTCTGTAAAATAGGGCGACTGAGAGGACTGCTTCTTACAGGGTTATTGTAAGGACTGTATGAGTTCGTAAGTATAAAGGGGAGAACCTGGCATGTAGTCAATATGGGAAATGCACTAAGCCTCTAAGATACCTGGGGTCAAGAGTGGTGAAGTAAACCCCACAAAATCCGCTTTTGCGGTAACTATGTAGCCCTTAGAGATGAAGACTGCATTAACACTGGAGAACGTAGTGATGTGTCTTCCAAGAAGGATGAAATTTGTGTGAGTGCCATTATTACAAATATGTAAAGGGAAGTATGCATGTTAAAATATGAAATCAAGGAGGTTCTGGGGCCTGAAGACTTTATGCTGAGAGGAATGAGCTGCCCCAGAAAGCCAAGGCTGAGTGGCTCCTGTGGAACATCGGGAGTCACAGAGAGACAAAGGTCCATGGTCGCCAGGGCGTGGGGAGGGAGGGAGTGGGCAGTTCCTGATTCATCAGTACACGCTTTTCATTTTGCACAGAGAAAAAGTCCTAGTGACAAATGGTCGTGATAACTGCATTAAAAAAAAAATGTGTGTGAATTTAGCAGCACTGAACCATACATTTGAAAGCAGTTGAGATAAGATTTTATGTACCATATATTTCACCACAGTGAAAGGTGTGTAGGATGGTGGTGACCCTCACAGTAACCCCGGTTATGATTTTCTTCATTTTCTAAGCGTGGTGTAGGGAAAGTTTAAATTGGGGCTGTCGTACATTGTGTCTCTAATCTTTGCTAACCATGATTTAACTCCTAGGATTCCTACGCAAGCTATGATGTCAACGGAAATGATTATGACCCATCTCCACGATATGATGCCAGCAATGAGAATAAGTATGTCCCTTTGCGGCCTCCTTCCTGGCTTATCTTCCTTTCCTTGTGTGCAAAGAGGAGGCCTGCAGAAGTGCTGGCTCTGCACTCTTCTCCTGCCTGGGTGTTGTTCAGGGCATGTCTAGGTCTCAAAGGTCGCTTTACCACAGCTCCTTGGGCACAGGTGACTTCTTTGGAGTTAACCTCCTCTTTTAGGAGTTACCTCTGCTGGCCAGACAGAGATGGTGTGAAACACTGTCCCTGTTTCTAGCCTTGTGGGATATTTAAAGGAATCACCTTTGTTTTGGATTCTCCGTGACTAATGGTATTCAAACATCAGCTTGGTCTGTTAGCCACACAGGTCATGTTTGAGCTTTTGACCTTATGACCAAGACAGAAAGGCATGAACGACACTGAACAAATAAAGAGTTCAAATCCCTGCTCTCCACCCCACTGCTTGTGTGATGTTTGTGCACATTTGAGAAGCCTTGCTGAGACAGTCCTTGTGTCCTGGAGGCTGTTCCATGCAGATGGTGTCCCTAGCTCAAGGGTTACTGAGATGGGTAAGTGAGGTGACCTGTGGGCATTGTTTACACTGGTGTTAGTTGCCACTCAGGTGACCTCAAGAGGTCACGTGACCTGGGGTTGCTCCTGGGATTTCCGTCATGGGGCCCTACTTGTCTTTTCTCTGTCAGCTTGCCTGATTTGCTTAATTTTATCATTCTTCCAGAAAAAAAAATACTCAGGAAAGTAACGAAAGCCCTTTCTCCCTTCCCCATGTTGACAAAGCACCGGCCTGTGTATCGTCCCAATGTGCTTATTTTAGCCAACTTTCTGTCGACGTAAGGAAATGCTGGATTCAGTTGACTTAGAATAGGCAAAGCTACATGCAGTGCCATGTGCTCTGGTCCTAGCTACTCAAGAGGAGGGCAGGAGGTGCTGCCGAACCTAGGAGATAGAGGTTATCCTGGACAATATAGCAAGGTGTATCTCTGAAAGGAGGGGAGAGAGAGAAGTAGGGAGAGCGGAAAAAGAAAAAAAAAAAACAGACATGGAGAGATTTATTTTGGCACACAACTTTGCCTCATCCATGGTCTATTGCCTGCATCATGGTGGGAACATAACAGTAGACCCACAGGAGGTCAGAACAGCGCGTGAGGTCACCCAGAAACTCAAAAGAAAAGCAGAAAATGTCCCACAGTATCCCTCAGGGCATGACCTGGGCTCTACCTGCTAAAGATACAGCCCCTCGCAGTAATGTCACTGTAGACAGATTATTCTTTGGGTTGCCCGCTCATGAATAATAACATGGAGACTGAATATTTATTATGAAAGTTCAACTTTAGCTTGGGCTTGTCCCACTAGCTCATATAACGTAAATTAACCCGCTTCTATTAATCTATGTTCCGCTGTGGCATTTTTTTTTTTACCTCTTCTCCATTTCTGTCTGCCAAACTTGTTACATGTCTCCTGGAGTCTCTTGTGTGCTAGATTCTTCTTCCCAGTCTTTCTCTCTCTCTGCCCAGAAGTCCCGCCTATACCGCCTACCTTGCTATTGGCCATTCTTCCTTTTATTACATCAATCACAGCGATGTATCTTCACAGAGTATACAAATATCCCACAACATGTCACCTTGGGACTAAGCTTTTAACACATGAGACTGGGGATGGGGTATTCAACATCCAGAATCCAGCAGTATGCTATTATGCCATGGATTCCAGGAGATGCTGTACAGGGCCACTTGGGTGCTGGGTGCCACCTGCCAGATGCTGACCTCCCAGAGCTCCTGGACTCCCTGCTTTCTGACTCACGTCCCAAGGTGCCCTTCTGCTCAGCAGTGGGGAGGCCTCGGGCAAAGGACCTGCTTCCTGGTCACACATCAAAGGGTGGGGAAGCATGATCTATATTCCATGCAGTGACCCTTGAAGGGCAGAATCAAATCCCAGTGTGTGACCTGAGAGCAGGCCTGGCCTTGGGGCTGTGACAGTTCCAGAGAATGACAGATGACGCCCTTCCAAAGGGCTAGCAAGCAGACCCGGGGCCATTTTTAAATTTTGCTACAAATCTGATCAATGATTCCAATTCCCCCGTGGTCTCTCCGCACAGCTGTACCATGTACACTGGCCCATGTTTTGGCCTCCGCGAGAGGAAATGACCCAGTGTGGCACATCAGAAGATGGGGGTCATTCCTGGGGAAAGCAATTTGTTTCTCTGCTGACTTCCACATTGTCCCTCGCCTCTGCTGAGTATTTGACAAAACTGTCCTTTCTCAGCTCCTGTTACACCCCTATGGAAATGGCAGAGGCCTGTGTAGGGAAGCAGGGTGCTTGTCAGGACACAGGGAACAAACAAAAGTGAGGTGGGTTTTTTTTCCTTTAGTTGTACCGGTCAGGCGAGCATGGATACCGCCACACATGCAAGTGTCAAGTGGCATGTTTTAGTCACAGGAGACAGACCTGAGGCAGGACTGTGAACAGCCCTGGCAGTGAGTGAGCTATAGGAAGCGAGGAGATGCCCAGGGCCATGGACACTGGCACCAGGTCTTACCAGGAATCTATCGGAGGCATCCTGGAAGGGACAGCCTGAGAACCATTGTTTCCCACCTCCAGATGGCAAAGAAGGCCGGGCAAAGCCTGCTTGAATACATATGTCAGAAGGGCTGCCAAAAAAGGGGGTGGGGCTTGGCTGACATCTCAGGCATAGGGATAGCGGAAATAATGAGCATTTTACAGTGTTCTTTAATAATTGCTGGTCCAGGACCTCTCTTTTATTGTTTCTTTTTTTTTTTTTTCTTTGCTTCAGACATGGCACCCGCTGTGCAGGAGAAGTCGCTGCTTCAGCCAACAACTCCTACTGCATCGTGGGCATAGCATATAACGCAAAGATAGGAGGTAAGGCAAAACGAGGTGGGAGCAAAGGGACCAAGGACTGGATAGAGAGCAGCCTTTCTGTGGCGTTCAGTAGCTTCACGTCCTATGGCCTGAGCACAGGCTTGGCCCAAAGCAGCAATGGCCGCTTTGTTACAGCCCTGGCAGCCAGCCTAGTAGGCAGGCCTCAAACTAGGAATTGCTTGCCATTTTCCTGCCATCGAGGGTCCCATTGGAAGGGGATCCTCTTGTCCTGGCCACCCTGAGCACTGACCCGCCTCTGCCATCACATGGACTCTTCTGACAGGCTTCTGAGGCTCCCTGTCTCTTCCCAGACACGTTTGCTGCTCTCTTGGCCCAATTTCCTGTTACTGTGCAACCACTTCCTGCTTCCGTATTTGATGGAGTGCTCCCCACCAGTCATCCCCCTGCCTCAATCCTTTTTCTGGTGGAGTTGGTGTGTCCAGGGCTTGACCCCAGCTGTATCTGGCTTTCTCATGCAGTTTCTCACATTGATAAGTCAAGCTGCCCTTGCTAGCATGGGGGTGCCATGTCTACCTGTGCCCCACCGGAGCCTGGCAGTGTGATAGCTCAGTTGCCGGGTTTTCTGAAGTGCCCCTAAGTGCACAACGCTGAGCAGGTGGGGCAGAAGAAACAGTGTCAGCCAGTCTCAAGGACTGCTTGGGGGCTTACCCATGTCTCTGTTGGCCTCCTTAGGGGTGAGGGTTGCAGCTTCATCAGCATCACCTACAAAGAACATGAGGTGGGGAGGTTGGGTCAGGGGTTTCCTGCATCACCCAGTCCTTGAAGAATTTCTCGAGTTTTGAGGAAGCGAGTTCCAAGTGTTTACTAAATTAGGAACTCACCTGCCTCTCCTTGGACTTCTTGAAGTGGTTGGGATTTGGCATCAGCTCTCAGGCCTAAGCATACTCACAAACTCCACTGCCTGTGTAGTTACAACTTGTATATTCTCTGTGAGCCCATGTATGGCAGGCAGTGATTGCCTCTCAGGTTTGATATGGCAATAAAATCAGATACCACATTTGCAGGCTTTGCCTCAGAGCTAATCTCCAGGGAGCTGCTGAGTCGTCCCCCGCCCCCCCCCCCTTTGCAATCCTCACATAATCAAAACAATTCATCTCACTTTGAGTGAGCAGATAGAACCACTGTTCGGGTTGTTCAAGACCTGCTCCAACTCCCTAGAAGGGCAGCATCAGTGACTCTAATATCTCCTAGAGATGCAGATTCCTTGCTTCACCCCAGATCTGCAGAGTCCCACGGAGTTTGTCTGGACCAGGTAGTTTGCTAACACTGGCCTCGAGGACTCTTGGGGGCCATGCAGAAGGGGAAAGTATAAGAACGACTCATTGGAAGCTCATAAAGCCCCCCCCCCACAGGGGAGCTGCGCGAGGGTGGTGTGCTGTCCTCGGATGGCCCTACCCTATCCTCCCTGCAAAGCTGTGTCTCTGAGCTTCGCAGAGTCTGCAGTCTGGACAGAGAGTACCTCCTGTGTTGGGCAGTGTGCTGTCCTCGGGTGGTCCTACCCTATCCTCCACGTAAAACTGTGTATCTGAGCTTCTCAGAGTCTGCAGTCTGGACAGAGAATACCTCCTGTGTAGGGCTGGGAACAAGAATGTCTTAAAAATTAATTTATTGAACATCTTCAAGCACGTACCGCATGTATAACTCTGGGCAGCCACTGATGGGGAATAGATGATGCCAGACATAATTAGGAGCCTCCAGGAACTCAGCATGGCTTCGGGATGAATAGTACTGCCTAGAAGTCAATACAGGATCAAGTCCTGAAGTGAGATAGGCAGGCGGAGCACAGAAAGGCAGAAACAAGAGGCACAGCTGGATCCTGACCTGGAGGCTTGGCTGCAAACAGAGGAAGTTCCAAGGAAGCAGTGAAATCAGCAGCATGGAGCTAGGTGGGGCCAGATACCTAGGGACAGACAAGGAGCAGATTTTAGGAAGACGAGTGTGTGTGAGAGAGAGCTGTCCGTAAACAAGGACACAGGGTAGCCAGTATCCCCAAAGCCGTCACGCACAATTCGGCTTCCACACAGATGGCCACCTCTTCTGCCTGGCCCACCCCTGTCACCCACCCCTAGGCAGGGCAATTTTTGAAGTACTCCAGACACAAGGTGGCCACCCTCTGTGAGTTTTAATGCACACAGTACGGGGATTTCTCTGCAGTGGTTCTGGGTCGACCGTGGGGCTAAACCTTTTCAGTTTTTGCTTTGTGTTTCAGTTGCTGCTCAGGAGAGTAAAGTGTATATCCTAGCTTGCCTCAGTCCATCTGGAATAAGTCACATACAAATCATGTGTGATATAATGAAACAATCGAAAACAGATGATTTCAGTTCACGCTGTCACGTTTTGTGTGTGAGCAGTTTATGAGTGTGATATGTGCCTATTGATTTTCAGCTCTTAGTTTGACACATAGTCTTGCTATGTAGCCCTAGCTTGCCTGTAAGTCTCTGTGTAGCCCAGGTTGACCTCACAGCAGTCAGCCCCCATGATGCTGATGTGTGCAACCCGACTCAGCATCCGCTGTTTCTTGCTTTAAATATTCAAGTCAGCTAACAGAAAGATATACTTGCTTATATATGTAATGTTTCTTTCTTTAAAAAAAAAGATTTATTTATTTATTATATATACAGTATTCTGCTTGCAGGTCGGAAGAGGGCACCAGATCTCATTATGGACGGTTGTGAACACCATGTGGTTGCTGGGAATTGAACTCAGGACCTCTGGAAGAGCAGTCAGTGCTCTTAACCTCTGAGCCATCTCTCCAGCCCTAGATGTAGTGTTCCTTAAATTTTCAACCTGAAAATTCATTCTTTGAAATAGGTTCTCAGTCAGTAGCCTAATTTGGCCTAAAGCTCGGTATGTAGCCAGGGCTGGCTTCAAACTCATGGCATTATCCTAGCTCAGCCCCCCAAGTATTGAGAGTAAAGGATTTAGTCACTGTACTTAAGATTTTTTTTTTTAAATTTTCAAGTATTCTGGTGAGAAATTCTCCTTGAATGTATTTGGAAGTGTCTTCTAAAAAGCTACTTAATAAATTTAGTTTGTGGGTATATGCCCATGGATACAGAGGTCAGAGGTCAGAGGAAAACCTGGAGGAGTCAGTTCTTTCCTTCCATCATGTATGTCCCAGGGTTCGAACTCCTGGCCCTGAAAGTGGTCTTTGTCTTCATGTTGGAAAGAAGTTGTAGGAACCGGATTCTGGTGTGATGCTTAGAGTGATCTAAAGATACTGTTCTCTGCTCTTCTGCCACCACTGTTTCTCGGTGAGGCAGGCACCGTCCCTGCTGCTGCCTCTGCTATGGTGTGATCTGTTCCTGCGGAGGCCTGAGGATGCTCTTCCCAGTTCTTAGTTCCCTGCCACTATAATGACCTTTGGTGTAATTTTCTTTCTATTATTCCAGCGTGGAGTTTGCTGTGTTTCTCAGTAAGTTCATGTGTTCTCTCTGTCTCTCTGTCTGTGTGTGTGTGTGTGTGTGTGTGGTGTATGCATATGTATGTATGTATATATGTAGCTTAAAGAAAGCAGTTCGTGTGTAAGTGTTTCTAAGTTATAGTTGCCAGGCAGCTCCACACACCTCATAGGTCACTGAGGCTCTGTTTGGGAAAATCTTTGTTTCTCCATTTGTTTCTAATTAGATGGTTGGCATGATACTGTCTCTGGGTGTGCCTTCTTTTTATTGTAGCCAGTCTATTCTTAATTCCACCTAATTACAAAGTTTTAGTTATTGTAATTTCTGTCTTATGTTTTCAGTTTGCTTTATTGTTTTTAACCATCTCTAAATCTCCCCCGAGACTCCCCACATCTTGACTCTGAGGATTTTTTTTATCTGACACTCTCTGGTACAGCAGTAGGGATTACTACTGAGTCTTTTGTATTAGCTCTACTATTCCAGCCACTTTTATGCTCCTAATGATTAGTTCTCCTCTTTACAATGGTTCGCATATTCTTTTATTTGCATGTTTAGTTACTTTTATTGTATCATTATGTGATAAAAATTTATTATACAATAAAAATAATCTATATTGTAGACGTTAGAGCCTGTGGGTGTTTTTTTTCTGAATACTGTAAAATTCGTTATAGCAGTGATTTAAGTTTGAATTTTGAGAGACTCATTCATCATTTCACAGACTTCTCTACCAGGAACACAGGTTTTGCTCTTTTACCATGACTTTGTGGTATGTCAGAAACCTGCAGTCCTGGGGTGCATAGTACTTGGAACGTCTGCACAGCTTGCCCGGGCTTGTGCGCGTTGTCTCCCTCTTCGGGTTTTGTTTCTTTGTTAAAGAACATTGCCTAGACACATATTTCAGGGATCTGCCGAAGGATTGAGTGAACGTATGTCTTTCCCCAAAGCTGGGTTCTTTCTGAGGTTCCTGCTCTCAATTTCTCAAAATCCCTGTCCTGTCACTATTGACTTCTGGCTTTGGAAGAGCAAGGGAGAGCCCCTGCTGAGGAAATCCAGCTAAACGTGGACACCCAAAATAGTTCCCTCTGTTCAGCCACTGGATCCCTATCTATTTCTGCCCTCTTCTGGTTGCTTTCTGATGCCTTTAGAAATGCACTTGTGTTTCCCAGGGTCTGGGATGATTACCTGTGAAGAGGTGGTCTGCTACAGTCTCCTCTACCCTTACTGAAACTAAAACTTGGAGCTCATATGCTCTTTATTTTGATCTAGTGGAGTACACATTTGTTAGCCTTTGCCCCGTGACAATCATCTTAAAGCATAATTCCTTGCACAGTAAACACCTGTCGTATAGCAGATCCTGTCTACGCCAAATGGTGGTTCAGGCTCACGGTCGCTCTTCACGGTGTAGCAGATTGTTGGATGTCTGTGATCTGAATGCTGTACGGGGATCCACTCTCAAGACAGACTGCATGTGGCTGTTGCTGAGAGGCCTTTCTTTACTCCTTGGCAGCTGTGGGCTGGGGTGCGGGCTGCTCCATACACGCACCTCTCCTCGGGGTGGCTTTAGTGTCCCTGTGGCATGGGAGCTAGCTCCCCTCACCGCCGTTGATTGTTTTATGACCAAGTCCCAGGAATCACACATGTCAGCCATTCTCTTCCTGAGGAGTATGTCACTTACACCCCAGAGTGGCAGGAAGCTGGTTGCACCTTTGAGGACAAAAGTGGCAAAGTATTTTTAGACTTGAACTAAAATCACCACAATGGGCTCTTAGGCAAAAACTGCCTATTTATTCAAATGGAGTAGATTTTACCAGCTTTCTTCGTAAAAATTGTATGTTTCTTGTAAGTTTTATCCATAAATATAACCAAAAAAACAGTGTATCCATCCAAATTATATCTTATGAAACGAATTTCCCCAGCCAGCAGCACCCCAAGCCATATTGTCATTAGGTGTGCCATCTATGTTCAGGAGAGATTAATTTCTCGGGGACCAATAGAGACATATCATTTTTAGAGCTGGGAAACCCTAGTGTGTTTAACCAATAGCCTCTAATGTATTTGGCTTTCGAAGATTTAAATTTTTTATTAAGTTCTTGAGCTACACACGGATGACTTATGTTCTTTTTCTATGTGTAACATTCCAATAAAAACCTGATGAAATTTTTATAATGTCAAATTTGTTTATCTTTCTTTTATGACTCTGGAGTTGGGGGATCTAGCTTAAGAAAAGCCCACAAAAAATAAAATTGGTTCTCCTGCGCTTCCTCTGAAAATGTAGTTTTTAGGACAATAATTTATCTGGAGCTTTAATGGAGTTACCTTTTATTTTTACCTCCGTATGTGTTTTCCTGTGTGTGTTTTTTTTCTAAGAATCGTGAATATGAGGAACCACTGACATCATTCCCTCGCTGATTGCTCTTCAGCCTAGGCATGCACGTAGTCTGTGCCATCCTGCATGCCCCGTGTACACAGGCTGGCCCCTGGTGGTTCCTTCCTCCATCTCTAAGTTCTGTCAGTGGCATCGTTATTATTTGGAGAGTTTTGAGTTTTTCTGGTAGTTAACAGGGTGAATTTTCTCTTACAGTCCTTTCCAAAAAATATGTCCCTGCTTTTCTCGCACGCTTTCTCTTTCAAGTGAACTTGAGAGTCTTCTTGTCAAGTTCCATGAAAATTTCTGTTGGGGTTTTGATTGGTATTGCATGGAACATATAGAATAATTTGGGGGAGAGTTGACATCCTTACAATAATGAATCTTCCCACCTAGGCAGCATCATGGTATGTTTCTGTATTTTTAGGCTTTTTTAAAAAAAAGTTTAACTTAAAAAAAATTTATCACTTTCTCCATATAGAGCTTTCATACTTAATTAGGTTTATGTTGAGTTTGATACTTAGTATATATTTATATTAATCATCACTGACACGGATATAGGAAGGGCAGTGTTTTTCCTGCCTGCCCTGTTTGAATGCTCTTGGTGCTATGAGGCTTTATGGCTTTTCTGTATGTAAATAGCAGGCACCTGTGGCCATAGTGGCAGACGGTCTCTAACAACGGTGACTCATTTCTTTTTCACGTCTTATAGAGAATCCTGATAATAATTGCTGAGTGGTCATGGCTTATGGGTTCTGTGGTCATAGTCAATGTATACAGGAATAGTATTAAACCATTTATGACTATCTTCTGTAAGTTTCCAGTTGTTGGCCTTTGTCAAATTGAGGCAACTATATTTTATTCCTGGATTTCTGAAAGTTTTGATTAAGAGTGGATATTAAATTTCACTAGATGTTCCTTTAAAAGACATCTACAGAAATGATTATTTTCTTTCTTACATGTACTATTGAGTCTGTGTACTGTAATAAAGTACATTAATATATGTACCTTTCCTTCTTGGAATGAATTCTGTTTGATCACAAATATTGTTCTTCTAATACACTACTGCTAGGGTGTCACTTAGGGTGATCTCGTGGGGTGAGTTAGGGAACTCTTTCCCCTGCTCTGAAGTGGTTGCCTTATCAGGGGCATGGCCTGGTTTGGGGACAGCAGTAGATCTGACAGTCATTCTGCATGGTTACAGTCACTGTGTTGGTTTGGGGACAGTGGTAGATCTGACAGTCATTCCACATGGTTACACTGTGTGTGTTGGTTTGGGGACAGTGGTAGATCTGACAGTCATTCTGCATGGTTACAGTCACTGTGTTGGTTTGGGGACAGCGGTAGATCTGACAGTCATTCTGCATGGTTACAGTCACTGTGTGTGTTGGTTTGGGGACAGCGGTAGATCTGACAGTCATTCTGCATGGTTACAGTCACTGTGTGTGTTGGTTTGGGGACAGCGGTAGATCTGACAGTCATTCTGCATGGTTACAGTCACTGTGTGTGTGGGCTTTTTAGTTCCCTTGAGGAAAATTTGGTAATTAGATCTTTCTATAAAAGCCACTCATTTCTCCAGAGGTTCAAGTCTGACAAGAGCATAACCTATTCTCATAATTTAAAGGTATTTCTATATTCATAGTTGTTGTTCCCAAATTTATTTATGGTATTTATTTTACCCGTGATCAGTGAAAGATTGTTCTTTCCTATAAAGAGGATTTCATTAACAACTAGGTTTTTTAATTGAATTTTTAATTGTATTTTTTATAATTTTTTAATGTTTCATGAATTTCTACTTTTTCTTGTGTGTTAATTCCTTTACCTTTATTATTATTTGTTCCTAGCTCCTTGAGGAACATTTGTTAGTGTTTTTTAAGTTTAGGCTTTTCTGTGTCCCAATGAATGAATGAATGAATGAATGAACCTCATCTCCATGTTCTCCCTGCCCTCCCGTCACTGGTTTCATTATACTGCACTGTTACTGCTATTTATTTCTGAATACCTTTGAATTATTATTCTTATTTGTTATTACTCTGTGTGCATGTGTGATGTGTGGGGGCATGGAGTGCTAGGGCACATGTATGGAGGCCAGGCGATGATCTTTCTGTTGTGAATTCCTGGGGATGAACTCAGGTCTTTGGGCTTGGCAGCAGGCGCTTCCACTGAGCTAGCTTGCCACTCCGTTTTGGCAAACTTTTAAATTTCGGCTTTGGTTTTTCTCTTTAATCCTGAAGTTATTTAGAAGAGACTTCTAAAGCTTTCTAACTGGATCCATCCCTTTGGTTCTCGGTTGCTGCTGTTTAGCTGTTGCTGTGGGGGTCAAAGCTTCTCACACTCGCAGGTGTAGCTGCCCACCAGCTCCTAGGAAACATGGGTTTGATCTGTGCCTCGTGGTATTTTGTTTTGAACTTGCATTCACAAGCCAAAAGATTTTTACATAAATTAGAATATGCAACAGTTGGGTTTACTCTTGCAAAACCAGAAGTTTTGACTTCACAGGGCCTTGCCTCTCAAGGCAACAGCTACTAGCAGCCGCATGGTAGCCATTCCTAACTCAAGGGGAAGGTCCCCCACCATGTCATGGTCTTGTAAATAAAACTGGATACTTTGTCCCTTGATCTTGCCTTCTGGGAGCATTTGTCACCAGAGTATTTGATCAACCTAATGAAACATTTCTAGAGGCTTTCTTAATTAATTTTCTTTGATAGCTTCACACACACATACATATATATATACACTAATATATGTATTAATGTATTAATATATGGTGTGTGTGAAGCTGTCAAAGAAATTTAATTAATTAAGAAGGCCTCTAGAGATGTTTCATTAGATTTATATTTACATATATACATACTTGCATGTTATATAATTATATAATATATATAATATCTGTTACATATAATGCATTCTGATCAATCTCACTCCCCCATCTCCCTCACACTTCTCCCTATAAATCCCTTTCCCTCATTCATGTCTTTTGGTTTTTGTTCTGTGACCCATTGAAAATAACCCGGGACATTTATGTTATCGTGGGTTTGGACCTGTCCACTGAAAACAACGACTCCCCTTCTCCAGAATGTTTCAGTAGCCAGTAGCTCGGCAGTGAGGGACAGCATCCCATGAGCTCTTCCCATATCTGTGACAGATTGTTGACCAGGCCACGCTCATGCAGGCCCAGTGGTGGTAACAGGATCCACTATGAGTTTGTGATCGTGATACCTGCGTGAAGCCAAGAAGATGGCATTTAACAAGCCTTCCCCATCTTTTGGCTCTTACATCTGTTCCACCCCCTCTCCCAGAATGGTCTTTGAGCTTCAGAGAGGGTGGCATGAATGTCCTATTCACAGGCAAGCACTCAGCCATCACTTGTTCGTGACAACCAATGTGTCTGTGCATTCACTGCCATTCACTGCCCTTCACTGCAAAGGGGCTTCGCTGATTAAGGCTGAGGGTAGCATTTGCCTATGGGCATAATTATAGGTTTTTAGAAGGCAGCTTGGCACTGTATTAGTTTAACTAACAACAGTAGGAAGTTCCTCCTAGAGCCTGTGACTTCCCCGGTATATAAGTATCAGGCAAGAGTTCCCATAGTCTAATGCTGAAGGCCATGCATCTCGGTGATAAGATATAAACAAATGAAGCAGAAACTGAGCTGGAAACTGCTTCCCCACTAGCTAGATTTCACAATGCTGAAATGGGCCATGCAGCATACTGAGGAAGGAAAAGCGTCAAGGATCCTACCTAGAAGTGAGTCCTATAAATTCCAGTTCAACCTGCCAGTCAAGCCCTGCGTGCTCGTGCTGTAGTGGCATGACTGTAACGTAGGTAACCAACCACTCTCTGCTTAGCTCCAAGGTTCACTCCACAGCAAGGAATGCAGGCCTGGTATTATGGCTTATTTTTTATCTCTCTGATCTGTTTCTCAGAAGGGCACTGGTTCTCCTTGATGGTTACAGACTTGTCAATTTCCTTATGCTTTAGCCGTGTATGTTTTATAGTTATGTTACAAGTTACCTAAAAGATATGTCTTCCTAGTGTACTGGATCTTCAGTTGGTATAAAAATTAATGTCTTTATATTTTGGCTAATAATATTTACAGATTTGCTAGATTATTTTATTGCAACCTTTATTGTACATTTTTTCATCTTATTTTTATCCTTGATTTTGGAAGCAGAATATATCTGGTTTTATTTTTTAAGTTTTTATTTTACTTTTTTAAAAAAAGAGCTTTTTATTTTATAGACCAATACCAGTTTCCTCTCTCTCCCCTCACCCCACGCCCCATCCACTACTCAGAGAGGGTGAGGCCTCCCATGGAGAGTCAACCAAGTCTGTTGTAGCACTTGAGGCAGTATGAAAGCCTTCCTCCCTGTATCTAGGCTGAGCAAAGTATGCCTCCATAGGGAATGGTCTCCAAAGTGCCAGTTCATACACTAGGAATAAATGCTGGTTCCACTGTCAGTGACCCCACAAACTGCCCAAGCCACACAGCTGTCACTCATATTCAGAGGGCTTAGTATAGTCCTATGCAGGTTCCCCAGCTGTCAGTCCAGAGTCAGTGAGTTTCCACTAGCTCAGGTCATCTGTTTCTGCAACAGCAGTATTTGCTCTTAATATCCAATCAAGCCATGCTTGACATTTTGTATTGGTTTCCTGCTATTTTATTTGTCCTTTTTCTTTGCCTCCCTGAAGGGTGATTTAAGTATTGTTTATATTCCAATTTGATTTATCCATAATATGCTTTAATGTATAAACTCCATATAATTAATCAGACTATGGATAGTTAGTTTACAGTTTGAATGAGGTATAGACCTCACTAGTCTCCTCCCTGTAAGGTATTTATAACTGTCTTAATATACACATTAGAACCATATCAGATATTTTTTGCCTCAGCTGTCAAGTATGACACAGAAAACTCAGGAGGAGAAGCAGTGCCCAGTGAGTCTCTAAATTTGTATCGCTTAAAAAATGTGGGTAGACTTTAGCCTTTGCTTCTTTGAATACCTTGCCAGCCCTCCCTTTTATGGACTCTGGTGACATTAGATCTTTGTTGTAGTTCATTGTCTTTCCTCCTGTTGTTCTGGTTGGGATTCCTCTGTGTCTGTCTTATGTTCCAGGCATCCCCCTTGTGCCTGGCCCTTACTGGGCTGTCGTTTCGATGCTAGTGCCTTCCGGTCTAATACTCCAATTGACTTTTTCCCTTATGGCTTCTGATTCTCTGTGGATAATTTCCATTTCTTTGTTACTGTCCTCTCATTTGGGTCAAGCATGTTTGGAGTTCTTGCTGAAACATTCTTGCTACGTCAAAATCTATGACTCCACTCTAGCGTTCCTCTGCATCACTGCCCTTGCAAACCTGTGCTTCATGTGATATGTGGTTTTCTGAAGGTTTTTTTTTTTTTTTAGGGGGGATTGGATTTTTTTTTTCAAGACAGGATTTCTCTGTGTTACAGAGTCCAAGCTGCCCTGAAACTTACTCTGTAAACCAGGCTGACCTTGAATCCCCAGAAGTCTGCCTGCCTCTGCCACCAGGTGCTGGGATTGAAGCATGTACCACCACACCATGATATGTGGTTTTCATTAGAAAGTTGTGCATTTTGTGAGAAGATCTAGTCTTGCTTAAGCCTCCCATTTTTGCTCTCTCTGAGATGGCTCCAGCAGGGGAGGACCAGCTGCTTCATTTTGGCAGGTGTGTGTGAGCATCCATGCTCCTCTTCATTCATCCTGGGCATGCTGGGAACTCTAATCTCCATGTGTCTTCAGTGATGTCACTGTGTGGGGTATCTCATTACTGTGGCCAATCCCCACCAGATCTCCTAATGCAACTTTAGGGAAGACCAGGAAAACACCTGGATGCTGCCTGGGTGGAGGTCAAGAATGGGCTTTTCATGACTGTGTGTCTTCATGAGAAGGGCCTGTGTGTGTGTGTGTGTGTGTGTGTGTGTGTGTGTGTGTGTGTGAGAGAGAGAGAGAGAGAGAGAGAGAGAGAGAGAGAGAGAGAGAGAGAGAGCAGAATGATAGCCCTGCTTTCTTCTTGCCAATTTCTGACAGCACTTGGCTTAGGGTGGTGTGGGGGTTTGTTACTTCTTTACAGGGAAGGAGGTCCAGGCATGCCACCCAACTATGTAGGCTGGTCCTATGGTTTCTCTGTGCTGTTTGGCTGGGGTAGACCAGTTGTCCAGTAAAAGTTTCCTGTTGGATTACTAGGCTTTCCTTTTCCTGGTGCTTAAACTAGAGAAATAAAGTTTTTGTTCCTTTTTTCCCCTTTTTGTCTGTTTCTAGTGCTATTTCTGGGTTACCATCTTCATCTCTAATTCTGGTTTAAATGAGATTAAAAAAAGAAGATGGTTAACTGAGTGTAGTGGTGTGTGCCTGTAATCCTAGCTCTTGAGAAGCTGGGGAAGGAGGGTGGAGAGTTCAAGGCCAGCCTGGTTGCATAGCATAGGGGAGGGAGGTGAGGGTGGTAGACTCTACTCCACACTGTCATCCAAACAGGCAGAGAAGTCCTTTTTCAGAGTTTTCTACTATGCCAAAACTGGATCCGTGGCCATGCTGAAGAAAGGATTTTCAGGACAAACTAATATGAAAAGAGTTCGAGTTTATTAAAAATAGAAAGAACGGCTCTTGGGGAAAGAATAGGCAATCCTGAGAGCAGATGTGGGCTTCTCAGGGAAGGGTTGTCCTGTGCCAGCCTGGTTGTCACTTCTCAAGGGAGAGTGGCCCTGGTGTGGCTGGACAGCAGTTGTGAATTATTTTGGTAGCTCCCACGTTACATCTTGCAGGGTTGTTAAGATTTTTTTTTTCCCACTCTTTTTGGAAAAATAGGATTATAGGGCAGCTCTGGAGATACCTCAGTTGGGATTCCAATCTAATAAAATAAAACCAGAAGCCACTACTAGGGTTAGGACACGTCATTTTACTCTAAGTGGGTTTCTTGTGTGATTCCTAGAAAATTGTGGGTTTACAGTTGGGAAGGGAGAAGGCCTTAAAGCAAATGCTGTTAACTGTGTTGGAATTCTTGAATCTCAGCTGGCGAAAACTTCAGCCACATTTTTGGATGAGAGAAGTATTAGAATCCAGACCACAGCTACTGTAGGGACATCCCAAGCCCCGCCCCTCCTTGCTCTTGCATGTGTCCATAAGTTTCCATCTTTCTATCCTGTCTCAGCAAGACTCTGCCACAAAACAACAAAACAAAGCACACACACAAAGAAGATACAACGGAGCTGGAGAGATGGCTCAATGGTTAAGAGCACTGGCTGCTCCTCAGAGGACCTGGGTTTGATACCCAGCACCCACATGGTAGCTCACAACTCCAATCCCATGGGGATATGGTGTCCTCTTCTTACTTGTGGGGGTACCACATACACATAGTACACAAGACGTACATGCAGGCAAAACACCCATACACACAAATTAAAATTGAAGGAGAAGACGACACAAGATCCCACTACCATGTCATTCTTAACAGAACAAGATCCAGGACCAGTCTGCCTGTCAAAGTTCCCCTTTGTTTCATATACCATCTCCAGGATTGGGCTCAGTGAAGCAGGAAGAAGGAAGTGAATAATGTCTCTCTCATGTTCTTGAAAACAGGAGAGCTCTAACTGATTTTAGCAGATGCTGAGACTATTGTGCATCGTTTTGTGCATACTGATACCCATTTTGGAGGCCCCCTGCCTGTATGGACTCTCTTATCCCTGTCTTTGGGGGAATCATCTGGCTTGTAGAGTTTCTTTGGAGACAGCATCCTGCTGTGTTGCCCATGCTGGCTCCAGACTCTGCCTCCTTCTTCCTTGGGCTCTGCAATACTTGGATTATGGGCATGAGCCATGGCCTCTAGCCATGTTACTTTCCAATTTGGTGTTTGGTTTTCTTCAGATATTTTCTGGGTTTGGTTGCATGTCCACAATTGTACTCGCAAATCTCCTTGGCTGTGAGTGATTATCAGTCTCCTGGCAGAGGTCTACCTGTGATGGGGAGAACAGGGACCTGGTGCTGGAGGGCCCTGTCCTTTCGGAAGGTGGTGGGCGGGCTTCCTAGCTTCAGGACATCATCCCCTCCCTCTGGCCTTCCCACCGTCTCTCCCTTGATTCATCTCTGAACAATCCTGTGCTGCTCTCCGCTCAGCCTGCAGGGATGCAGCTGTCCTGCAGGGGTGCTTGCACAGGATCCCAGCTGACCTAGCAGCCCAGGCCTCAGGGGTTTGTGCCTTTGTGGAATTGCTCTCCTTCAAACAGACTTGAAGCAGGGTGTTTTCTTCTGCCTCCTGCATCTCCTCTGTGCTGTCTCAGTTCCTCTGAACACCTCTCATGCCTATTCCAGAGCTGTTCTTTCCCTTCTCTTCTGTGTTTTTAGTTCTGGGGATTTGGACCCTGAGGAGGGTTTATTATTGTTGTTGTTGTTGTTGTTATCAGCACAAGAGTAGCAGCCATTGCTGATTGCTTTTAGTTGGGAATGCTGCACCAAACCCTTCAGCATCCGTCTCTACTTCTGGTCCTCAGGAGGAATCTGTGATTTGTTGTTATTGTGACCTTGTCTCGCCACTGGAAACTAAACTGAGCTGGGAGGTGAACTGTCACCTGCAGTGTCCTGCTGCTGCTGAGAGGCAGAGGGAACAGGTGAGCACTGGCCTGATGACCTGAGGGCTGGGAGTTGCTATCCTAGCTCTTTGATGCCAGGGCATAGTAGTGACACTTTGAGGTCAGCTGCCGCTGAGCCCAATGGCTAGAAACAGAAGGGAAGTCCTTATGCTGTGGGCAAGTACATTGGTGACTGCATTCCTTCCCAGCATAACTTGACTTCCTTCTTCCTCCCATGCTGAGAAAGGATATGGGACAGCACAGAAGGAAGCAGGAAGGGCAGCTGTCCTCCTCCTTGGCTTCTGTGCTCGCTCAACATTTCTCCTCTCTCACTTGTCTTTCCGTTTGTTTTTTTTAATTCTCTTTTTACAAATTGTTCATTTTATTTTAAAATAATCTGGCATATCCAGAGATCTTCTCGTCTTATTTGTTTGTTTTTGTCGTTGTGATGTTTTTGCTTTTGCAATGCTTCTTCCCTCTTGTTGCGCCTGTTATCAGTTGGCATTGGTGTGGGGGGGCTGGCTGCACCTTCCAGCAGCAGTGTACCTCCCAGTCTGGATCCCCCTCCCTACCCGAGCATGGCCCATCCTGCAGGTGTGGGCAGAATGCAAAGGTCCCACTCAGACCATAGCTCTGGGAATGTGAGTCTACACGATATCAGATCTTCCTGGCCACAGACTGCATTCAGCATCCTCTGACCTACAGGCTGCATTCAACATCCTCTGGCATAAGCTCTCTGAGGACACAGATGCAGCTTGGGCGTAAGCTGACATTGCAGTCAGAAATGCTCCTTACTGTGGGGCAGGCTTTGGTCAGCACCTTGCGTGTGCGCTTACTCAATAAGACTCAGATTTCCAGAGGAAAGAGAGTTACCATGAGGCACACAATTTAGGGTCCCCCTGCTTCTGAGAATCATCACTAGCTGGAGGGACTGGATCCCCCAGACTGCTCAGGAGCTGGTGGCTCAAAGGTACAGAGCAGGAGAGGACCTGAGGACCCCAGAGTTTGACTGGCACTTTGAAGCAGTATCCCTTGCTCAGTCTCCCAGTTCCTGCTGTGTTCACTTGTCTTCTGGGAAGGAAACGGAAACAGATTTTTGTTGGTGTTTTTGCTCTATATTTTGATTGAGGAACTAAATCATGATTTTTTTTCCTTTCATAAACATGAAATGTTAAGTACATAACAACTAAATCAATCTGTGCCATAAATTGGTTGATTATGTTCATTTTGAGTCACAGAATTCAGTCTCATTAGTGCTTCCATTAAGCAGTTTAGGCTTGTGAACATTTTAAGGGAGCCGTTTAAGCTCCAGATTAATCTTCAAAGCAGAAGGATTTAAAATGCGCAGGAGGCTTGGGAGATTTGGGGAATGTGGAGCCAGTGCTGTCCAGGAAGAGGGGTCCCCACTTCCCTGTCCCTCACCACACACATTCTTGTCTAAAATGCCTGCCCGCTGGGCCTGAAATTCCCAGGCACAGCAAGAGGCTCCTGGGAAGGAGGAGGTAGATAAACCCTGGTAGTCACAGCCTCCCCAGACAGCAATAGTACACACACCTCTTTGTAGGACAGGGGAAGCTGGCTCCCAGATACCCTGTGCTGACCTGGCCAGAGTTCCTGAGGTAATTCCCCAAAGACTGAGGAGACGCTTCATTCCTGGTGACCCTGAGAAGGACAGACTCCAGTGGAGCCCCAGGCTTGGTGACCAGTTCTAGGGTTCACAGGCTCCCGGATGTTCAACATTGTATTTCCACTGTCCCCTGGCCTCCTTCAGAGGCTAGCCTTTCCCTGTCTCAGTCACACACTCTGTTGGGGTTCCTCGCTGTCCTTACCTGTGGTGCAGATATGTGGGTGTCCTGTGTAGCTCTGGAGCTTGCTGTCTGCCCTGTGCCTTGAGCTTCCAGTTCTTGGTGAATTCCTAGGTCTCTAGAAAATTCACTTCTGATCCTAACCCTTGTTCCATGAAAAAAGTGCAGACATCAGCTCTCCGGGCCAGTGTTTCTCAACCTGTGGGCCTCAACTCCTTTGTGAGATGCATATCAGATATTTACATTATGGTTCATAACATTAGCAAAATTACGGCTGTGAAGTAGCAATGAAAATAATTTTATGGCTGGGGGTCACCACAGCATGAAGAACAGTATTAAAGGGGTACAGCATTAGGAAGGCTGAGAACCGCTGCTTTAGACAACAGCTATGGCTTTTCTAGGCTTCTGTTATTCTTTGAGACATCAACAGGACCCACTTATGAGAAGGGAGTGTGGTTTGCATTATGACTTAGGTTTGACAAGTCTATCTGATGAGCGATGGCTGCCATTGATTGAAAAGGCAGCTTGTGACCCATAGCTCCCAAAAGGACAGGCCACATCACACCAGAACAGTCTCCTGGGGACGCTCCAAGGTTGGCCAGGAGTCAGAGGAGCAAGGAGAAGGAGAAGATTCATTGCAGTTTCCATGGGGAAGGCAAGGAGAGTAGCTGGGACTGGCTACTTCAGATGACTTCAGCAGGATAGCGGATGTCCCTAGTCATCTGTTAACTGTCACAGGATACTGCTCAGATTGCAAGGGCTCAGTAAAGGAAGCTGCAGGTGGAGACTGGATTGTTTGGTTTCCATGTGAAAGCCATACCTTTTTCTTTTCTTTTCTTTTTATTGAGTTATATATTTTTCTCCACTCCCTTCCCTTCCTCCCCTCTCCCCTTTTACCTTCTCCCATGATCCTCACGCTCCCAATTTACTCAGGAGATCTTGTCTTTTTCTACTTCCCATGTAGATTAGATTCATGTATGTCTTCTTTGTTGTCTGGGTTCTCTGGGGTTGTGAACTGTAGGCTGGTTTTTCTTTGCTTTATGTCTAAAAGCCACTTATCAGTGAGTACATATGATATTTGTCTTTCTGGGTCTGGGTTACCTCACTCAATATGATGTTTTCTAGATCCATCCATTTGCCTGCCAATCTCAAGATGTCATTATTCTTCCCACTGTGTAGTACTCCACTGTGTAAATGTACCATATCTTCATTCATTCTTTGGTAGAGGGGCATTTAGGTTGTTTCCAGGTTCTGGCTATGGCAAACAATGCTGCTATGAACATAGTTGAGCACATGTCCTTGTGGTCTGATTGAGCATCCTTAGGGTACATACTCAAAAGTGGTATTTTATTACTGGGTCTTGAGGAAGGTTGTTTCCTAATTTTCTGAGAAATCGCCATACTGATTTCCAAAATGGCTGTACCAGTTTGCACTCCCACAAGCAATGCAGGAGTGTTCTCTTTATTCCACATCCTCTCCAGCATAAGTTGTCATCAGTGTTTATGATCTTGGCCATTCTTACAGGTGTAAGATGGAATCTCAGAGTTGTTTTGGTTTGCATTTCTCCGATGACTAAGGACATTGAGCATTTCCTTAAGTGTCTCAGCCATTTTAGATTCCTCTGTTGAGAGTTCTCTGTTTAGGTCTGTACCCCATTTTTTATTGGATTATTTGTTCTTTTGATGACCATTTTCTTGAGTTGAAAGACATACTTTTCTATGGGAGTCATTTACCATGTCTAGAAGATAGTCAAGGCAGAAGAGGAAAGTCTCTTCGGGGTTAGCAAGACCCCCAAGTGTCAATGCATCAGAAGACAGTTAACATAAGAACCTACTTGGAGATGAGCCTCATCTTGTTGGTGCAGGTGTGAAGCCCATGGGTGTATGCCCATGTTATGCAGGTCAAACCATGGGTGCATGTACTTGGTATGCAGGTAAGCCCATGGGTGCATGCATATATGTGGTATGCAGGTAAAACCATGGGTGTATGCATGTGGTATGCAGCCGTGGTATGCAGGTACTTTGTTGGCTGCAGCTGCCTCTGTCTCTGGGAAGAGAGATGGTTGGTGTGTTGCAAGATCAGGAATAGTATGGGAGGCTGAGAGAGACCTGGCTTTCTGATGCTCTATCACACTGTCATGTACTTCCTGGGACAATGGCAGATTGTAGGTGTGTCTTGATAGCTCTGTAGACCTCAGCTTCCTGGGTCCTTGGAAAAAGGCTGTCACTTAGGGTGTGTTTAGAGACTAAAAGACTCTAAGGAAATTATGAGACTTGACAGTTCTGTGGATTTGTGGACATTAAGAAATGATTTTTATTTTACGTGTGTGACTGTTTTGCCTGCATGGATGTATGCACACCATGTGTGTGCCTAGTACTCTCAGAGGCTGGAAGAGGGCATTAGATCCTCTGTAAACAGAATTACAGGCAGTTGTGGCCTAACAAGTGACTACTGGCGACCAGATCCAGGCTGTCTGAGAGAGCAGCCAGTGCTCTTAACTGCTGAGCCATCTCTCCAGCCCCGTTTGTGGCCTTTTGAACAACTGTTGAAACTCACCCTGCATGGCTACTCATGGGATAGAATGAACTATGGTTTTGCTGGAAAACAGACAAACAAACAAACATTTCTCTGTGGATTTACTGAAACAAACCCAGGATTAATGAGTTGGATTTGTGGAGGAGGGCCATTTGTCACACTCGGGAAGTTACAATCTCATTTTCCTTGCTGCTGTTCATCGCTCCTGCGTTGCCGCTCATTAGCTAAAGGCAAAATACATTACTGCTCAATAAACAAAAGTGGCCCCAGCATGGCAGCCCCCCTGCCTTCCTCCAGACATTAACAGGCAGGCAGGCAATATGGCTGACTTTTCCTATGAGACCAGAGCCTAGGTGTGTGCATGCGACCAGAGCCTGTGTGTGTGCGTGTGCATGTGTGTATGTGTTCTTTTTCTTCCTTCTCATGCTGAGCTCCCTCAGAAAGTAGTTTTCAGCTACATCGCATGTTCTTCACAGGGTCAGCTGCATGTGGCCATGTTTGCCTTGCTTTGCACAAGCCTGTAGTCCAGAAAATCACGACATAAATCAGAAACAGGGAGGAAGGATGGATCTCTATGAGAAAACTGGTGTTTTCTTTTAACTTGTACGAAGAGACTTCTAAAGAGCATTGGTTTCAGCCAGGTTCTCCCAGGGCATTTAAACAATGGGACTGGGTGCGGTACTAAAAGGAGGCGAGCCTGCCCAGTGCTCCCCAGGATGGAGTGAGCCTGCCCAGTGCTCCCCAGGATGGGGCGAGCCTGCCCAGTGCTCCCCAGGATGGGGCGAGCCTGCCCAGTGCTCCCCAGGATGGATTTCTAGGGGTGCCTGGAATCACCTTGTGGAGATTGACTCCCGTTAGCAGTCTCCTGTTCCACTCGCACGCGAAGTCACCAGGCTCAACCACCTTATCTGTCTACTCCTCTACCTGGAACCCACAGACTCCGCAGTCAGGGTGGAGGGGTCAGCCGTCTTTATGTGTCGTCTTGTGTTCTGACCTCACCCACAGGAAAGCAGCCCAGCACAAGCTAACAACAGGAGTTAGTTTTGCCATCCAAATGATCTGTCCAGATTATTTTTATCTCCAGCAATTTATAGTAAATGGGCCTTTCTTTTTTTTCATTAGAGAAATGATGAGTGTTTTTTTTTCCTCCTCTCCTTGGCATTTGCAGGGAGCCATTCACATTTGAAGCTAATGTTGGAACAGCAGGTTTCTGCTGAAAATATTTACCTTTCTCTGTTGGCAACTGTCAGTGCCAGGGAAAATAGATGCGCTGTTAAAATCTCAGCGCGCAACACTTAACTTCTCACATGCCAGTCAGCCCCCTTCGGGATGGAGAGCGTTGTGAGAGCTGGTGGGACTCGCTCTGCCTGTGTGTTTGTGTATATTTTTGGATGTCTCTTGGTATTCCATTCTTCTCGTTTAGAAATCGGCATCTCAGCATCTATAACCGGCATGGAAAACCTTAGAATAGCAGGCTCCATTTTAAGCACTAGAACCACAGAACTGGCTTTGGCCACCCACATGACCAGCTAACTCTCTTGCCCTTGGAGTCTGCTGCTGAACCCTAAAGGCAGAAGGAATACTCTCCTATCCTGTAGCCCCACTGAGAAGCAGGACATACCGGTCTACTTTCTGTTGCTATAACAAAATAGCTGAGGCTAAGTAGCTCACACACGGGTCTTCTCCAGCTCCCGGTTTTGGAGGCTTGCAGTTGAGCCAGCATAGCGCCAACCCTGGTGGGGTTTCCCTAGGCTACATCAATAACAAGGCTGGTGGCAGAGGAATCCCTCCCCGCCCCCAGAGCATCTGCAAGAGAAAGAGACCGCAGGATGACATAGAAGGCAGAGAACAATTCAATGTTTGTCCCCTCTCCTGAGAACTAAGCAGGGTTCCATGAGATCTTCTTCAATCCCCACTGAAGGCAGTGCCCTCGGGAACCTCCCCACCTCCCAGCAGGTGCCACAGCTTCTCTGTGTGGTCACGACACTGGGACTGAGCTTCCAGCACATGAACTCTTCAAGGATGCTCTGGTACCAAAGTCAAGGACTTCAGTTTGTGTCATCGTTAGTCCTCTCAGTGGTAAACACTGTAGAAAATGGGGATTCAGAGAGTCTGAGTCCATGCCCAAGGCCACACAGATCTAAGATGACCATGGCTGTCGCCCCACTGTGAACTGTTCTGCCTTTGTCAATGGCTAACTCCAGCACTGGCTGAAGGAGCTGACTCCCTGGGCCCAGCATCTCTGAAACAGCCATGGAGCTAAGCAGTGCTGGGCATGCAGACTAGTGCCTAAGGAAGGATGGTATCTTGTAGCCATCTCAATTCTTCTACCCAGAACCCCAAAAGGAGAAAATACAATGAGCCAATGTCATAGTGCATGTGTGCCCTGGCTGGGGTGGCTGGTGAGAGGGACTGATAAAAGGAACTTTACAATAGATGCCCACAAGCCCAGAGGAGACTCGGGCTTCCTTATGACTAAGAATTGCAAAAGGAAATAAGCATTTAGCATTATTTAAATCAAGAACCTGTGTAGTTAGGGGTGTGACTATTAGTGATAGAATGTTCTTCACACACAAGGCGTCCTAGGTTCAATCTCTGGAAATAAATATATACAGAAATATATATGGGGGAGAGAGAAGGCAATATGGGAAACTTTATGATCTATGTATTCAGCAAGAAATTAATTCCCAGGACAGGCAAAAGTAAGTACTATGCTATTTAAATGTATACACAAGCATAAAACCATAATGTTTAAAAGACAGGGGAATGAGTGACCCAAAATTTTAAGCAATCTCAGTCAAGTAGCAGGGTGAGAAGAAGTAAATGGGTGTAGGGCCCGCCCCCCTTGAGTCTCACCCTCTTGTTTGCATTGCGTAGGATCCATCATTCCCTTAGGCTTTAGAGCTAGCAGGCATGCAAATGTCCCTCTTCATAGATACCATATGCTATATCTTCAGAAAATAGGGAAGGAAGTAATTAGATACTGAAATTATATCCATTTTCACAGTTAGGAAAACTGAGATCCAGTGGAGTCAAGCACATTCAATGTCCCAGGTACTTTTCCCTTCATTTGGCAGCCCATAGTGCAGATGATTTCCTATATGGCCTTAGACAGAAAATCAAGTACCATGAGAGAACCTCCAGGGTCCCTGTCTGGTCACAGTTGGAAGCCAGAGCAGGGCTCCCACCCATGACGCATCCTTGTGTCTGCTGGCCAGAGGGGGGCCTGCTGCAGTGAGGGTCTCCCCTATCAGAAGCAGGTAACCTGGGGTGGTAGTGTCTAAGTCCCTATGCATGACTAGCCATGGTGTTTCAGGTGGCAGAGCGACAGGAAGTGGATGGAGAGCCAGAGAAGACAGGTACCGCTAAGCTGACATCCATCCCTGCTGCCTTTTGTGGGGGGGCATCAAACCTTAATGGACAGGCTCTTCCTCTGAGTCCATCCTGATTTTCCACTGTGGTCTGTGCACCCCAGCTGACTCCTCACATGGCTCTGGGCATCACCCTTGGACTTCTGAGATTATTATTATTATTATTATTATTATTATATTTTCAGTAAATCTCTCTGACACTGATTTTGCAGAGAAATCCCACACCTTCAGAGCAGGTGTTTCCAGTTAAGCCTTATACTTAAATATAAGGCCGGGCTACTGTACCCCAGAGCAGCCCTCCTGCCCTACCGCGTTGCTAATTACATTATAGAGCCTCCCAAGATTCCTCCATAGCGATGCCTGCATTGATCTCTTGCTTATGGCATGGAACTTTGGGGCAGATGGTATAGAGAAAACCGTAGAGGAACCTGAGCCTTAAAAACTGGTTAAAGAGAAGGATTGTGAATCTTCCGATTCTACACAGGGAAGAAAGTCACACTTTGCTGAATGATAAAGTATATCTACTTATTTGTAACTCGAGTGTTACTAAGCAAGAAGATACAAGGCAAAAAAAAATTGGAGGCATATATTAAGGTTGTGAGCTCAGCAGCTAGTCGGAAGCAGGGTTACATGATGATCTCCATGTGTACAGTGAAGTGGGACCCTGGGGTTTAATTCACATGAGGTGCTTGTCTCTGGGACCTCTGTTTCTGCAACTGCTCCTGCTTGTGTTGGGAACCATCTCCTGATCCCAGGGTGAAGTACTACAGTAGACCCACAGGGACTAGGTCCAGAGCCCATAGAGATGCCAAAGTGCTTGGGCTAAAGTCCTTTATATGAAATGGCGTGGCATTTGCATAGAGCCTGCTCACATCCTCCTGTATATGTGAAATCACTAGATTATGCATAATATATGATACAGTATTAATACTGTGTATAGTTGTTTATTATTGAGGAAATAGTGACAAGAAAAGTCAGCTGCAGAGGAAGGGCTTCCTGGGCCTGACGTGGGTAAGGGCAGAGTGCAAGGCCGTTCATAGCCCTGCTTTGAAAATACCCGTAACCACACAGGGGAGCGCTTCGCTTGAAGTTCAGTTTCTTAAAAAGGAAAAGATTTGGGATGAAAGTGTGTTTCAAGTGAAGATAAACATTAGAAGAAAGTGAGCAAAGCGCCATCCTTGGTTATTTCTGTATTTATTAAGCTTCCATCAGAGAGTGTAAGCTGTGCTTTCCTATTACGTCTTAAGTAGCTCTAAGATGGAGGACGTTTCCGTGAAAGGCTGGGCAGTCGCAACCATAGAGCCGGGCCCAGGAGGCTCTGGAGATGCTCAGAGAGGTGTTACTGGTGGCTGGAATCTGGACCAGCGGTTTCTCGGCTTCTCCTTCAAGAATGAACTAAAAGGCCGGGCGGTGGTGGCGCACGCCTTTAATCCCAACACTCGGGAGGCAGAGGCAGGCAGATCTCTGAGTTCGAGGCCAGCCTGGTCTACAAGAGCTAGTTCCAGGACAGGCTCTAGAAACTACAGGGAAACCCTGTCTCGAAAAACCAAAAAAAAAAAAAAAAGAATGAACTAAAAGCCCGTGCAGGCTGCACAGTTTCAAGGAAACTTTGTTCCAAAGGAAAGCTATAGTACATACAGATTAGAAAGAAATACGGTATGGAGACTGACAGTGGGCCACATGAGTCGGGGTAGTCAGGGGTCCTGATTATTGTTCGGGGCTGCCTTTTATGGGGTTCAAGAGAAGGAAGAGTTGGTAACTGAGGGTATAGTGGGGGGTTCTCTGGCTTGACAGGCTTACTTTACCCAGGCCTTTTCTCTCTGTGCACTAATCATATGCACCCTTGATTAAGCATATGTATAGGGTGGTGAATAGAAAAATTCTCCCTTACAGTTCACTTAAGGAATAGTTTTGTCTGACTGCATAGGTACCCCAAACCAGTTCAGACCAGATGGGTCCTTCTAGCCTCAGACCAGAATGTACCGGGACTAGTTTTAATAGAAACTGTCCAAGTATGATGGTCATCAAAATACCATAACCAAAAGCGTGACGGGGAGGAAAGGGTTTATTTCTCAGGTGTACCCATCACTGAGGGAATTAGGGAAGGAACTCAAGCAGGGCAGGAACCTGGAGGGAGGAACTTATGCAGAGTCTGCAGAGGGGCGCTGCTTACTGGCTTGCTCATCAATGGCTTGTTGAACCTGCTTTCTTGTACCTCCTAGGGTCACCTGCCCAGGGGTGGCATCCCTAGCAGTGGGCTGGGCCCTCCCATATCAATCATCAAGCAAGAAAATGTCCCACATAGGCCAGTCTGGTGGGGGCATTTTCTCAGTTGAGGTTTCCTCTTCCTAAATGACTATAGCTTGTTTCAAAGGGGCATAAAACTAGCGACTGCAAGTGCCTCCTGGGAACCTAGTGGCATGGTGTCCTGGGTTAAGCTTCCTGGGGCTCCCAGCCCTTGCGGGCTTCCTGGTCCCCAGGGTTCTTCACTGGTCCCTTGCTCAGACTCCCCAGCGCTGACAGTGAGCCTCCCCTTCTGCTTGCAGGCATCCGGATGCTGGACGGCGATGTGACCGATGTGGTTGAGGCCAAGTCCCTGGGCATCAGACCCAACTACATTGATATTTACAGCGCCAGCTGGGGGCCAGATGACGATGGGAAGACGGTGGACGGGCCCGGCCGTCTGGCTAAACAGGCTTTCGAGTACGGCATTAAAAAGGTGTGAGTAACCTAGGGCTACAGGGGAGCACCCAGGGTGGGGAGCACCCAGGGTGGGGGGGACTGAACATCTTCACCGTTTCAATATCAGAGTGACATCAGCCGTGGCCTGAAACAAGACTGGCAGGAAAGCCCTGCAGTGCCAGAATGAAGGGCTCTGGGCTGCCACCGCTGGTCCAGAGAGAGCCAGCTCTAACACTCCCCATCCATGGCTGCTCCGTTGGAGCCAGAAGAGACGTGTGTAGGTGGTGGGAGGCAGCACAATCAGATCTCCCGGTCCTGCTCCTTGAACTACGGAGGTGAAATAATGAGTGGAACTTTCCATCTACCGTGGGGTGTGGCTAATCCAAAGCCTCATGGTAGCAGAGAGTTGTCACCTAGACGCCCACACCCTTAGTACCACACAGCCCAACACAGTTATAGTTTGTTTCAGAGGCAAACATGGGGACCATCTAAGAGACTGACTACCTCCTCAACTGGGAAGGTGGTAGGCTCTTCCCAGGAGGCCTACCCTCTGGGCTGGGCGTTGTCACCCATTGTCAGTGTCGAGAGCTGGCAGGATAGGGGACTCAGGAGAATTGAGTTTAGGAAAACTAGCAGGAGATTAACCAGGTTTTACAAGCCAGGCGGTGAGACAGATTTCCAGGTGAGGGCAGTTTCTTGGAATGGTCAGATGCAGTTATAGTCAGCATCCAGGAGGCCCTGGGTGGCCCTATAATCCCTAGCCCACCACATAGGTGTGGCCAGATGAGTGCAGGCAGGGCTGGGATGTGACGCAGGGTCTGTGAAGAAACCCAGGCGTTTCTGATTCCTGTGGAAAACAGGAGAGCAAGGGTGCAGGATTGAGCCTATTTCACTATTTATATTTATATGACTTAAAACATTTTTAAAAGCTTTTTATTATATTGTAACCCGTACACGGTAATTCAGATGCAGTGAATAGTTAAAAAAAAAAAATCAAAAAGAGCCAGTGGTGGTGTATGCCTTTAATCCCAGCACTTAGGAGGTAGAGGCGAGTGGATCTCTGTGAGTCCAAGGCCAGCCTAGTCTACAGAGTGAGTTCCAGGATAGCTGGAGCTACACAGAGAAACCCTGTCTCAAACAAAACAAAAACAAAACAAAAAACCAGAAACACTCAAAAGTTTACGCTGCAGACAGCTTTTCTGTCTCTGTCTGTCTACCCTCTCCCCTGCAGTCTTGCCCCAGAGAGGAACAGTCCCCCACCCTCTGTGTGTGTGAGTGTGTGTACACATGTGTGCCAGAGGTCAACATCAAATTTCTTCTTCAAGTGCTCTTCACTTTTTATTTCTTGTGTTTAAAAATTTTATTTTTTATTTTAAGTGTGTTTTTTGCCTGCAAATATGTGTGTATATATGTGTGTGTGTAATTATATATATATATATACGCACACACATACATATATATACATATATACATATAGATGTATATATATATATATGTACCATGTGTATGCCTAGTACCACAGAGGCCAGAAGAAGGCATTGGATCCCATGGATCTGGATTTATAGACAGTTAGAAGCCTCGGTGTGGGTGCTGGAAACTGAACCTGGGTCCTCCACAAGAACAGAAAGTGTCTTAACTGCTGAGCCATCTCTCTAGCCCCTATTTCTTTATCAGGGTCTTACCATGTCACCCTTGATTGACTGGGATCTCATGCTGACCAAGCTGCCCTCAAACTCACAGAGGGCTGTGCTATGCCTCCCAAGGGCTGGGCTTAAAGACAGGTGCCATCACCTTATTTTTTGAGATACAGTTTCTCATTAGGCGCACTGAACTTGGAGCTTGCTGATTGGCTAGTCTGGCTGGCCAGCAAGCCTGTCTCTATCTCCCAGCATTGGGGTTGTGTGGGTCATTCACCAGCTTTTTCTTTCTTCTTTCTTTATTTTCTCAAGTGGTTTCCGGCCATCAAACTTGGGTCCTCTTGCTTGAGTGGCAGGTTTTTTTACTGACTAGACCGGTTTCCCAGCCCTCTTCTTTAAACTCTGCACAGGGCTCTCTTTCTGATTGCCACTTGATTCCTTTCTTGGGTGTATTGAGATGGTCACTGTGCGTTATCTTTTCTATGGCAACAAGAGTTTTGCCAGAGGACATCCTGCCTTGCCACCTCCGGCCATGCTGAATCCCCGGAGCACCTTCACTTCTCAACACTTCTCAGTTAAAGGGTGTGCTATGTCTTCACCTCCTGCCAGACACACCTAGTGTGCACACCCCCACAGCACGAGGGACGCCATCCTTATTCAGTGCCCTTGCACCATGCCACCCAGGGCCACAGGGACTGAGAAATCAGCCATCAGGAACAGGGTGGTGTTCAACAGTTAGAGGAAGAAAAGTAAAAGAGGCAGCAGGCAGACAGACAGACAGACAGACAGACAGACAGACTGTGTAAGACCCATGCTCAGGCTCGGAACATGGACCATTCCATGCTGCTATTCCAGCAGGATGCAGGGGCAGCTTCCATTATTCTGCTGAGCCGAGCCATGTGCTGGGCTGTGTGCTGGGCCACGTGCTGAGCTAGGGGAGTACTGGAAGACTCAGGCATGACCGAGTGAGCCGCCGCCCTGCCAGGGATTGCTGAATAAATACATCACTTGTTTCCATGACTCAATCCCCTCCCACCATTAGGTCACTCAGATCTCAGACGCAATGACAAGTGAGACATCCTAATAGCTAAGCTGAGCTGCAGCTCCGGAGAGGCTGACTGCAGTCGGAGGTCGCATTCCCTGCACCAGAGGCATCAGTAGGAATGGTGCTAATACCAAACAGCTGGCATTTCCACCAGACGCTTTCTAAAGATGTGGCTTGGAGCTCTGCGTCCGGGAGAGGAGGTGCCGGTTTTCACGGGGTCACGTGCAGTGTGCTTGGGTTTGTGTATGGAGCTTACACTCAAGCTGGAGCTGCAAGGAAGAGATTTACATTCTGAACCCCGAGCGGCAGCTGCTCCATCAGGTTGTCGGGGTAACAGGATGCGTAGAGGGTTATGCAGAACCCCCCCATTCTTGTCATGTTTTCTTAAAATACAGACACCATTTAAATTTTAGTCATCTGAAGTAAAGTATGTTAGACAGGCCCCTTAAATCACAGCTGCCGGAGATGCCAGGAAGAATCCTCCGGAAATGTGATAGCGTCCAACCAAAGCCAATCTCCCCATGCGCTACTCCTCCGTGTCACCTCATTTGTGATCTGTTACCTTTTTCTGCAAAATGGTGGCTTCGTCTTCAGTAGATGACGTGGCAGGGTGTCAGGGGCCTTTAGAAGCCATTATTGGGCATCGGGATCTCTTTAATGCCACAGTCCTCGCTCGAGTGTTCACTCAGAAAAGGGGATTAAACACTGAGATAAAGAACAGCTGGCCTCGTCCAGATGACTGGGGTTCTCCTGCCCTCGGGAGGGTGTTCCTAACAGCCCGCCCCCAGGGAGGATACCTGTGCAGTTTGGAAATCAAGTTGTAGCTTTCCCAAATGGAAATGCAAGTTCATGGCTGGAGTTAGAACATCCACACACCCCACCAGCCCACCCCGGTCTCAGCTCCTGTCCAGATACGAAATGTGGGAAGTGAACCTAAAACCTCCAGGGACAGCCAAGGTCTTTCTTCACAGCCTGAACCTAGCGGTGTTCTCTGCCCCGCCCCCTGAGCTCTGTCTCTCTAGAAACCCACAGTAAGACATGAAGGAGGTCGCTGATGCTGCGGTGCCTATGGGAAGTAGTGAGGCAGTGAGTGCCCGGTGTCGGGGGAAGGGCTGGGATTGGCAGCAAGGTGTGGCTGAGAATTCTTAGGCATGCAGAATTGCAATCCCATGAGCATGGTACTCCCGGGAGGGTGGGGGAAACTAGAAGAGGCGCCGGGTCTAGCGGGAGATCGGCTGGTCATTGCTAGCACACCTTGAAGGAGATTGTGGGGCTCCGCTCCCCTACCACC
This sequence comes from Arvicola amphibius, assembly GCF_903992535.2. NCBI lineage: Eukaryota > Metazoa > Chordata > Mammalia > Rodentia > Cricetidae > Arvicola > Arvicola amphibius. The sequence goes on from NC_052058.2 coordinate 138,175,899, forward strand.
ATCCCCACCATGTGGCAAATAGACTTCCTCTGCCATGGTCTCTATGGTGGCATTGTCATCAAAGGCTAACGCAATGGGTTCCGCCAGTCATGAGTGGAAACCTACAAAACTGAATCAAATAAACTCTTTTGCAATTGATTTACCTCCCATGTCTATTAGAGTGCTGTACAACTAACTGACAGGCCACCCCAGACTCGCTGGACCCAAAGGTGTTTGCAACGAGATCCCCTTGTGATTCAGTGGGTACACATTCAAGAGTGAGGAGCACTATTTTAAGTTGTTCCCTACACTTCCAGAATAATAAGATTGATGAACTTTACAACATAAGAACATTATAAAATGTTTATAAAATATAAAACATTATAAAATGTTTTGCATTGGGGGCGGAGTTGAAAGTGACGGTATCTCGGAGATGGTTCGTGTCTGGAATAGATAGGCTCTGCTGGGCTAAATGTCTTTTTATTTGGGTCTTAGTCCATTTACGTTGGCTTCTGGTTAATCTTTTCCAACAGGTAATTATAGTCTTACTTTGCTTAACGATGAGGACATCCTCCGAGAAAGCCATTATTAGCGCTTTCATCGCGGTGCGAGGCCTCACGATAGGGTTCTTACTCACACTTCGATGGCACGAAAGCCTTCCACACGCCTAGCTTCTCTGCACCTGTGTGATCCATTGTTGATGGACGCATCCCGGCACGGGGCATGGCCCAGTTCACACAGCCACACCCATTTCCTGAGTTTGTGCCTTTCTTCTAGAAGTTAACCTATTTCTCAGAATGGCTTTTAGGTTTAGTGTGTGTGTGTGTGTGTGTGTGTGTGAATGTCTTTCCTGCATCCGTGTATAGACACCACATGCACGTCTGGTGCCTGCAGAGGTCAGAATTGGGCGTCAGATCCCCTGGAACTGAAGTTACAGATGGTTGTGAGCCATCAGGTGGGTGCTGGGAATAGCTCTGCAAGAGCAACAAGTGCTGACCCATCTCTCCAACTGCAGAAGTTACCCTTTGTTGCTAAGTACAGGTGGCCTCTGTAGAAAGCTCCTGGGTGTTCAGAAAAGCCTGTCTTGAGATGGAAGAAGCAGAGAAAAGGAGCTGCCCTGACATAGCAGGGCCGGGGGCACCAGTAACCTCCCTGTGGGTTTTGTTGGGAGCCTTAGCCTAGAACTGAAGTCTCTTAAGTCTGCAAAATCGAATGTCACAAGTTTCCAGAGCAGGTGGTTCCTCATCCCCAAGGAAAGCGCTGAACTCTGAGGATGGTTTCATGCATTTGGGTTGTAGAATCTGCTTGAAAGCCATCTTTAAATTGACCAGTTGCTCAGACTCGGGGTCGGTCGCCTCCCTACATTTGAAAGGGAGGGTTCTCAATTGTTAAGAGCCTGGGAAGTCCAATTCATGGTGCGCCCTCTGGGTCCAGCTGTTGAGGCTGACTCAATCGAGTCTTCCATGAGCTAATCAGTAACTAGTGTTTGTGGCTGGGATGACATGAAGTTTGGTCAGAAACCATTGATCCCATGGGTGTAGTGTGGACCAGGGCTGCAGGAACCTGCCTGACCCGCCACTGTCATGTGCTTTCTCTCTTTCTCGTTCCCAGGGAACGAGTGAAGTCAGCAGCCTGGGTTGACTTGACTGCTTTAGCACGTATCCTTGTGTCCATGGCAGCCGCCTCTGGGAACTCTCATGGGACATCTGCAGACATAGAGCCGTGTTCTGGAGCATAGCTATGCTTATCTAACAGTTACATACAGAAGCCACAATCTCATCCCCCACCCTCACCCTCTACCCTCACCCCTCACCCTTCACCTCTCACCCTTCACCCCTCTTTGAAGAATTAACTGGACCTCTGAGAAGCTTACCTCTGTGACTGTATTTTCAGGAAAATCCCTGCTCTTCCCTCTCAAAACCAGCTCCTTTGACCCGTAAACCTGAAACAGTTCCAAATTCTGCCATCGTCTGTCTCTAATCGTGGTCTTATGCTGAGTGCCCTTGGTCCTCGGCTACTGGAATGGAAATTAGTGGCGTGGTCTGAACTGGAGCGGCTTGCGTTAGGGTCTGGGGTTTCCTGTGAAGGACAGAGGTGTCCAAGAGGATCTTGAGCGTCTGAGATCTTAATGCTGTCATCACAGGCAAGATGGCGCCACTGAAACCCAAATGGAACCCTTAGGCAGGCCCTCCATGGTTTCGGTGCGCCGTCACTGCCCTGTGGAGGACATGCTGAAGGCGGGATTGCAGACCCTCCCCATGGGGTCCGACCACAGCTGCTGACACTCTCTTCTTCTTGCTTTATGTAGGGCCGCCAAGGTCTGGGCTCCATCTTTGTCTGGGCCTCTGGGAACGGAGGAAGAGAAGGGGACCACTGCTCCTGCGATGGCTACACCAACAGCATCTATACCATCTCTGTGAGCAGCACCACAGAGAACGGCCACAAACCCTGGTACCTGGAGGAATGCGCCTCCACCTTGGCCACCACCTACAGCAGTGGGGCCTTCTATGAACGGAAGATTGTAAGTTCTCTCCTAAGGTTAAAGGGCTCCCTTTTCCCAAGGGCAAGTTTGGCCAGATGTTGTTGGATCTCCGGTCCCAGCCTCATCCCTCTGTGGTCAAGCTGAGCCTAAGATCAACCCCAGGGCTTTGGCAGCCAGCCTCCGGCTTCACTGTTTTGTAAGATGCCTTACTCCTCTATGCCCAGAAATGCCAACGAGCCCCTCTCTGACTTTAGAGACCTAAAAATGTCACTTAAGAATGGGGTTCATCCTTGTCATATCTCCTTTTAGCTCTCTGGAATTCTGTGGTCACACCCCAGAGTCCAGTTGACCAGTCCTGTCCTGATGCATAAAATAGAAAATCTTGGTTTTATGCTGAAACCTTCTGGAAACCAAGCATTCTAGGCTTCTCTGCTGCCAAGGGACGTGCCCCAGACGCTTGGAAGGGAAGCCACAGCTTTTGCCAGCTTTGCTCACTGCAGTGGACAGAAGTGCTGGTTTTCTGTTATTCTTCTTTGTGGTACTCAAACCCATGGTAGGCAGGAACGCCACCGCCGAGCCACATTCCCAGCCCCTGATTTATCTTCAGATGGTAACCGTTTAAGTATATGGCTGGAAATTTATGCTTCTTCCTTCTGTACATACTTTCCTATATTAAAAAAAAAGAGAGAGAGACAGAGAGAAGGGGGAGGTTTCCAGTCTAAATTAATGCAGAATTCAAATGCATAGTCATTAAGTTAGTATGTAGATATTTTGAAAATGAGCCCGTGGAGCTGCCCAGACATGGTTTGATTTTTAACGCTCACCGGCGTCTTTTCATTCCTCTTGCTGCTCAGACACAAATTACTTTCAAATTTATTTTTACCTTTTTTCTGGGGAGCACATAGGCTTCCTGTTCTCCACTTGCTGTGTGCCCATGGGAGGTCAGCCACTGTCTTCCTGCTGCAGGCCTGGTAGTGGCCCAGGCTGGTTCACAGAGGTGTGAAGACTTACTTTCCCATGCTACGGGATCGCCCAGCCCTGGGATGGGCAGCCAAGACTGCACCATGCCCTGCTTATCTCCTCTTCCTCCTCATTTGAGCACAGACTCGTTGAGGCGTTGTTAAACAGATGCTTCGGCTGAAACCAAGCAAAGGCGTACTGGCTAAATAGGTTCAAGTAGAGGTTGGCATTTTCAGATGCATTGTGCTAGGGCTGCATCCTCGGTGATGGCACTCCGCTCTGGAAGGAGGACTCGTGACTTCATTTACTTACTTACTGTGCTTGGATGTGCACACATTGAGCTACAGAACACCTTCATTCCCTACACACACACACACACACACACACACACACACACTTTTTTTTTTCTGAGATGGTCTTATGTAGCCCAGGCTGGGTTTGAACTTACTGTATAGTAGAGGTTCACTGCTGTTCTTCTCGACTTCACCTCACAAATGCTGAGATGACAGGCATGTGCTATCTCTCTTGAGTTACTTCTTTTAAAATAATTTTCCCTCCTCTGAGCAATATTTATGGATAAGAAAGATAAGATTGAGAGAGGAGAAAAGATGAAATTGAGCATCAGAGTTGCTGTCCTGGAACTCTGCTTTGAGCGTGATGAGCATTTTTTGTCCCTTAACGGGAGCCTAATGTTTGCTTGAGGCAAAAATGTCCTGCAAGGGGCTGAGCAAGCTCTCGGGACAGCAGGTGCCTTGAGTTCAGACGAGCTCTAGTGTGTAGGAGGAGGCCCACATCACTGGTGTCAGTCAAAACCCCGCCCCCTGCGTGCTTCCTTCCTGTAGCCTCTACCAGGAGTGAGGAATCCCTCATGGACAGACATGGCGGTTGATCAGAGAACTCAATCCTTTACCTCTCCCCTCGGGGAATAAAGCTGAGGGTCAGTTCATTGAATGTGAGCAGCATTCCAAGCAGGACCCTCAGATGTGGGAGGGCTCTACCCACCTTTGTTCTGCTCCCTCACAGGGTTGTCTCTCTAAATCCCCCATTCTGCCCCTGGAGGGCCAACCCTGGGCCTTGCTTGCTCACAGTTCCCACCCAAAGGCTATTTACCAAGCCAGGGCAGGAGTCTATGCCCTGCTGACCTGTGTGGAGCAACAGAAGGGCTGGGGTCACAGAAGCCCTTCCTGGGCTGGCCCTTCACACTTCCTCAGGGTGCTTTCGTCCTACTGAGTGCAGCAAGGAAGCAGGTTTCTGATGAAATACCTGTCAGATCCTCCCATGAACATATGACCCAGGCTGGATACCCCTCCCCTGGGGGCTGGTGAGACTCACTGACCAGAGGACACCTCTGTGTGGAAAGATCCGACCTTTAGTGCCAGAGAAATTCATCCTCAGGGGTTCCATAAAATGGCTGCATGAGTTTCCCAGGTGAGCTCCTTTCCTGTCGCTGCCCTATGAGTCATCATAAACTTAGCATCCTCAGGCGGGTGCCGACTGGCTTCTCCCCACTTCACAGCTCAGAAGCCCGGCCACCTCTCTGGCTCTCAGCTTCAGATGCACAGGCTGAAGTCGGCATGTCAGAAGGGGCTCTCTGGCCCCCTGACATCTCTGGGGAAGTCTTTGCTTATGTAGCCTAGATGTATTTCAGCTCCCTGGCAGTAGGACTGAGGTCCCCATTGCCTTGTGGGCTGTTAGGTGAAGGACATTCTTGTTTTTAAAGCCCCTCTTTCCCTACACCTTTGGTGTGGGTCTCTCCGGCTCACTCTTCAAAGCCAGCCATGATGGCTGGAGTCCTCTCATGCCTCACCTTTCCAACAGGTTTTTCTGCCTTCCCTCCTACCTCTAAAACCTTCTGATTCCATCAGGCCCAGCTGGATAATCCAGAAGATTCTCTCTGGTTTAAGGTTAGCAGCCTTGATTCCATCTGCAGAGGGCAGAGAATTAAAACAAAGAGCACAAGTCACAGGGGCCATGCTCCTACCCAACACAACCGAAATCAAGTGTTGATCTCACCACCTCTTCCCCTGTGACCTCCTAGGGGGTGTGCATGTCAGGTTGGGCAGTTGTGAGGTTCTGAGTCTGTGTTCCGCCCTCCTGGAGCCATCGCCTCAGGAAAGGACAGGCAAAGCCCCAGCTGGCAGAGCCAGCCTCACCTTCCCTAAAAGACCAGCAGCCTTGTTGTCCTGCTCAGCAAGCCTTCGGATGGCAAGAACACTTGGATTCCCCAGGGAGGGTGTCCAGATCCACCCTCCAGTCCTTGCCTTGCAGCTAAAGGTAGACATACTATCTGGTCTCCTGAGCGTTTCATGACCAGAAGTTTTCTGTTCCCCTCAAGTCCAGAGTCACTGATTTTAGCTCTGCAGGTGGAATCGGGTTTCATGCATTTTAGGGGCAGGAGCATGGGGCCCCCGCAGGAAGATGGGTCAGCGGAGAGCCCTGCAGGAAGATGGGTCAGCAGAGAGCCCATTTTATCTTGCCTTTCCGTTTGTCTGCACTGACTTCTGTGGTGTTCAGGAGCCCGCTGAGCTGATCCCTTGTGAAAGCACACCTGGTGTTTCTAGATGCTTATGTTCCCTGCTGTGACACTCTGGGATTAGCCTGATCTATAGGAACATCTGCAGTTTTGCTCCTGAGCGCAAAGCCAGGAGAGCCACAGGCAGCATGCCTTTTCTGCCGCTGGCACCCAGGGTCACTCTCCACTAGGCAGCCTGCGAGTGCCTCGGTTCTCTTAGAGGGAGCCAGCCTCTGTCCACGGCCCTGCTTCAAGTGCCTCCCTCTCGTGCAGGTCACCACGGATCTGCGTCAGCGCTGCACCGACGGTCACACTGGGACCTCAGTCTCAGCTCCCATGGTGGCTGGCATCATTGCCCTGGCTCTGGAAGCAAAGTAAGTTTCGACCTTCCTTCTTTTCCCTTGAAAAGGTGTTTATATGCTGGCGGGACACACCTAACCTGAGACCTAGCGTCCTGAGGATTTTAAATGACAAGCTCAGCTGTGTGTTCCCATTGCCACTGCCGTGTGTCCATCACTGTCACATGACCAGAATTTTGTCATCTTCCCAAACTGAAGTTTTGTTCCCATTAAACATTAACTCTTGAGGCCAGCCTGGTCTACAAGAGCTAGTTCCAGGACAAGCTCTAGAAACTACAGGGAAACCCTGTCTCGAAAAACCAAAAAAAAAAAAAAAAAAAAAAAATTAACTCTCTGTATTGATCTGCCCAGGCTGCCATCAAAGGTTGCTCATACAATAGAAATGCATGACCTCAAAGTCCCTGCCTGGATTGAGACAACAGCAGGGTTGGCATCTCCTTGGCTGGCAGTTGGCCACCTCCAGCTGGCACATGCTGATAGCCTCATTTACCTGAACTATCTTTCGATCAATGCTGTTTTGAAATACAGTCACATTCTGAGGAGCAGGGCTTAGGACTTTAGCACGTGCCATGGTCCAGTGCATAACACCCCCTCTCTCTCAGTCACTGACAACCACCATGCTGCTTCCTGTCTTTGAACTTGATGGGTCTAAGTACCTCACATAACAGAACCATACAGTTCATACCAAGCACCCCAAATTCATAGTGCTCCAAAATCTGAAAGGTTTATAGTACTGATATCATGTTCAGAGTGTTTAAGGTCTGGAACAGTTTTGGATTTTAGATTTTCAGATTAAAGATGTTAAATTTATTAAGTCTATGCAGATACTCCAAAAAATCAAAATCTGTGATACCCTTTTGTGTTTTGGATAAGGATGGCCTGCCTGTTCTGCCCTTTGGGGTTGATGTATTTTATTTAACGTGATGTTATGGGTAAACACACATGTCTGAGTTGTAGTCCATGTCAGAATTTCCTTCCTTTTTAGGCTATTCTCTGAGTAGTTTCTTCTCTTTGTAAAGCCTACTATCTCTTCTGCTTTGTAGGACCCCAGGAGGCGCATGGGCCAGAGACCTCCACTCATAACCATGAACCCAAACTGTCACAGCTTCTTTCTAACTGACCGTGACAAAGTTCCCCTTTGCCTGGCTAAGTCCCACAAATCCTAGAGTTACAAAATGCGAATGGGTCAGACAGAAGAGGGTTAATTGCATGAATGAGTTCCCTTCTCTTCAGTGTGATAGGAAGTCCACTCTTGGCCTATAGTTTGGAGAGATACCGTCCATCGTGGTGGAAACGGCGTGGAGACTTGGGCTCTGTCCATGGTGGCAACCGCCCATGGCACAGCTTGTTACTTCTTGGCCATGGTAGTTTGAAAGAAAATGGCCCCCAAAGGGAGTGGCACTATTAGGAGGTGTGGCTTTGCTGGAATAGGCGTGGCCTTGTTGGAGGAAGTGTGTCACTGTGGAGGTGGACTTTGGGGTTTCCTTTGCTCAAGCTCCTCCTAGTGAGACAGACCACTTCCTGTTGCCTGTGAGCCAAGATGTAGGGTACTCAGCTACCTCTCCAGCACCATGTCTGCCTGCATGTCACCCTGTCCCACCATGATGATAGGGACTGAAATTCTGAACTTCAGCAAACCACCACAATGAAATGTTTACTTTATAAGAGTTGCTGTCCTTGTGGTGTCTCTTCACAGCAATGAAACCCTAACTGAGACATCCTTACTAACCAAGGCATCCTTAGCAAATCAAGGAAAACTTTTAGACCAGGCCTAAGTTACAACCTTCAAGGTCCACCCCCACAACCTCCAGTCACCCCTTTCTTGCTGGTAGGCTCACCCTATGAGAGGTTCTACAACCTTCCCAACAATCGATGCCATCAGCCAGAGACCAAGTATTCAAACTTAGGAGCCCGTTGGGGACATTCCCCATCCAAACAAAAAACGCTCCATGTACAATTGTGCAGTCAGAAACAGTTTAGACATCAATTGTCACAGAGGAGCCCGGCATTTGCAGTAATTCTTTGTTCTAGATAAGGTTTTAGCTGATTCTGAGAGAATATTTGAGATGTGTCAATCCTTGAAATTGTGCCTGCTTGCATGCTGATTTCTACAGAGCTAAAGACCAAAACACTCAAATGCTACCAATTTAACAAAAGCAGCTAAATATTTTCAAATTTCAGGCCAAAAACAAAATGTTAGCTTCTGTGTCCTGGGGCTCTGCCATCATCAGTTCCTTGTGTGGAAAAGTTGCATTTTCTTACTTAGCAATTCATCACTCTCTATTTTCCTGCATTCCTTATTGGAAACATGCAAGGAATTTTGTTCGTCAGACCTAAATAGAAAACATGCCCTGCTTCATGATCAGTTATCCCAGTAAGCTTGCCTATGGGCCCGAGGGAGCCGATGACAGGCAGAGGGTTACGGGTGCGATTCCAGCAAGCCCACTGAAGGGAGAACCTACTTAGAACTTTCTGGGGCTAGGATTGGTTCAGGAAGGACCACATGGTGTCTAGGGACTCAGGTTGAATTTAGGGCACTTGGAGACTACAGAGACCAGCAAGCTCAGACAGTGGTTCTCAACACGTGAGTCAAAACTCCCGTGGGTCACATGTCAGATCTTTAAATTATGATTCATGACAGTAGCAAAATTATAGTTATGAAGTAGAAGCAAAATAATTTTATATTTGGGGGTCACCACAGCATGAGGAACTGCATTAAAGGGTCACAGCGTTAGGAAGGTTGAGAACCACTGTTGTAGAGAAAGATACTCCCAGTGGGGATAGGAGGACCCATGCACAGCAAGTGGTATGAATGACGCAGGCAGGCGACCTATGAATTCCCCAAGTTTGCTGCAGACTCCAGATGTGCCGCCCACCTCTGTTTCCACCGAAAGCATTTTGGGAATAGGGCTGTAGTTTAGAGGTAGAGTGACTGAGGCCCCAGGTTCAGTCCCTGCACAGGAAAGGAGGGGAGAAAGGTTCGCTTCCTCCTGATGAGACGGTTCCTACCGTCTTCTTGCTGGCAACAGCACGAGTGACCTGTGGACATGGTTTGCAATTCCTGTGATGCGGAAGACCCCAGAGATTCATGGGAGTTGGGGGGCTCACATGAGATAACCAAAGTGCCAGGCTTATAATGATGTCCATCTTTTAGAAGCTCCCTCATATCTGAAAGATGTCACTTCCCAGAAGCGGTGTGTATCCCCATGGTGTTGGTAGTGGAGCTGGTGTCACCTCACAGAAGCGGTGTGTGTCCCCATGCTGTTGGTAGTGGAGTTGGTGTCATCTCACAGAAGCGGTGTGTGTCCCCATGCTGTTGGTAGTGGAGTTGATATCACCTCACAGAAGCTATGTGTGTGCCCATTCTGTTGGTAGAGCAGAGTTGGCAGACGTGACTGGGCTAGCCAGTGGGGCTGGTCACAAGATTGGTGGCCCCAAAAGGAAAGCTGAGGTTTCGCCACACATGTGTAACAATGCATGCAACTTAGAGTTAACGTGCAATTAACGTGCTGAACTTAGAGCCTCAGCTGCATACTCTCCAGGTGAGCCAAGTGCCCAGGATGCTCCGCACACGGCACTCACAGAGTGCAGGGTCGCATCAGCCTCTCTTTGGGCTTCTCTGCCACATGGAAACGATTCTCACCATAAAGAAACAGTGCCTAAGCTGGAAGAAGATACTTAGGGGAAGGTATCCCCAAAGAAATAAAAACTCATGGAAAGAAATTCAGCATAAAACAAATGCAAATAAATGGGATAATGGTTTCTATAGTCTCCCTTTCTGGACAGAGTCTGTTTCCAAATCTGAGGCTCATGGCTCTCTCTCTAGGGTCTTGGTGCTAACTTTCCAGGAAGACTGGCTTCGGCATCCTTGTATTAACCGCACTGACATACCCAGATAGTTTACATCATGAGGTCAGCGAGCTCCTGGACAGTCCTAAGGACTATCCTGGCAACCTTCATTTCAACAAGTCCTGAAAAGACAAAATGGAAAGGAATTATTTTTTGAAGGGAGTAAAAAGGACGCTCAATCATTGGCTGATTGAGAAGTAACTAAGATACAGACCCATTTAATAAAACATTGACAAATATTTCTCAGTGGGACTGTGGGTAGAACCATGAGCGTGTACTTCAAGCTTTTTACTCAGTGGTTAGTTTCACATTGCAAAAATTATATTCCTCAGACTATGGGGCTACTGGCAGTGGCACGAGGATTTATCCCTACTGCTTGTTCTTGCTTTTTTGGAACCTGTTCTCTTTGGATGGATACCTTGCTCAGCCTAGATATAGAAGGAAGGTCCTTGGACCTTCCCCAAAGAATGGATGGGGGTAGAGTGGGGAGCTAGGTAGAGGGAAGGGGAGGAGGGGAGGGAGCATAAACTGGATTGATATGTAAAAATGAAAACAGATCTTTTTTTAAAAAAAGAAATAGATAGATAGATAGATAGATAGATAGATAGATAGATAGATAGATAGATAGATAGATAGATTCCTACTCTCTGGATGAGTCTCATGTAGCTATTGCATGAACTAGGTTTAAAACGTCCCTGTAGAGGGCTTACATATTCAGATATCCACATTCTGTGATAACTAATGCAGACGAGGAGGCAGGAATGGGGGTTTCGTTTTCTGCTTTCTCTACCTGGTAATAGTATGAAAGGCACTGTTTTCACCAAACTCAGGACTCTGCAGAATATAAAGTGCTCCGTGCTGCTAATACTGATGCTTTTCTATTTCTTAGATGTTGTACAACGAGTGTGATGTTCTTTTATCCTAAAAGGTGTTTCAGCTTGAAAGCGACAATAAGAATAGCCAGCACCAAACTCGGCACTCCCGGACACTGTAACACGGGCTTATTGCTGGGGACAGAGCAATTACGACAGACAGAAGTATGATGGGGCCTGGTTTCAGAGGTGTTTAAAATCCAAAATCTAAGAAATAGGGTCTGTGATTGACATTGGGGAAGGGGGGATGTGTTCTTGGATGGCATGTTTCTATGTCCAGTGAAGGGAAATGTAAATTTAGAATTCCTCCAGTCTGCAGCCTGTGGTTCCCTTGGGACAGAGCTCAGCTTAGCACACCCTGTACATCATGACAAAGAGCTTCTCCATCTACTTGATAAACATTTTCAGTGACATTAAAGGTTTTCTTTTCTCCACTTCCAAAAGGCCTGTTACAAACTCAGGTGGATTTGGCAGCCAGGCAGTCTCTTCTGCCTGTAGATTTTTAGATCTTTTGAACTCTTACAGCCTAGGGTTCAGTTGCTGCAAAGTGAACCCTTGTGGAGGTTTGCAAGCTGATCCTTGGGCTGACTGCCCGTACCTCCATGGAGCGGCCTCCCTGGCTAACAGCGCTGACTTCAATGGCCTCTGCTATGTCGTTGCAGCAACCAGTTAACCTGGAGGGATGTGCAGCACCTGCTCGTGAAGACATCACGGCCAGCTCATCTGAAGGCGAATGACTGGAAAGTCAATGGTGCTGGTCATAAAGGTGCGGGCACTCCTGGCGGGCTGGGAGAGACACTCTGGTCACCCAAATAGCATTCACTGTTATCATTGACTATACGCTTCAGAAATTTAAAATACCATGCAGTGATTTAAGGATAGTTTCCCAGAGCACACACTGCCTTGAAAGGACAGCCTCTGTGTCTCAGAGTCCAGATCCCTAAATGCCACAACCTTTGCCACGTCGAGGGTTTGTCTCATAGTCCTGTTTTAGTCTGCTCCTTGATTTTTGTTTCTCACAAAGAAATGCGATGTGCAAGGCCATGTTAGAGCCAGCCATGGAGGCACGTGCTGACAATCCAAGGGCCTGGGAGACCGCAGTGTGAGCACCATGAATTCACCTTCAGTTTTCCCATCTGTGCAAAAGAGACCTTGAGATAGCTCTGTGATTTACTTCTGATCTCTAAACCTGCTGCCAGTCAGCCCCGATGTTCTAGAAGTAACTGATGGCACATGGGTGGTCCTCGGTCCCCAGCACAGACACAGTACCGTAACACGGCACCATGATCAGGACAGTCAGTCCGGGTATTTGGGTCCTCTGAGAAGGAGTTGACAGGAAGTACTTGGAAAACATTCCTGTTGGCCGTGATGTATTAGAGAAAACTTGTCCCCTTTGCTGAAGCTCAGGTCCAACTCCCGTGACTCCAAGCCTGCTGCCACTCTCTGTACGTATAGGTCAAGTCTTGCAACTGTGAGTAACGAGGGCCACTCCTTGAAATAAAGAGGTTATTGACCGAGCCCCTTAGATCTTTGTTTGTAGTTGGTGGTGGTGTCCCGTAACATTGCCTTCCATGTCCATCTTGGTCTAATTAAAAAGAAAAATAGATTGTATCAGGTCTTGACCTTGCCCTGAAACTAAGCATTGAAACTTTCTCTCTTGGCCAAGTCTAATCCTGGATCCAGCCAGCCCAACAGGCACGCCTGACAGTATGCTGTTGTCCTAAGAACCCTGACAGTAGCAAAAGGAAATTATTTTTGAAACAACAGTTGGCCTTGTTTTTATGATATTTGTTGTACATCACGGTCATGTGCCTAGATTTTTAAGGAATGTGTGCTGATGCTCATCCCCAGGGCCTTGTGCAGGCCAGGCAGGTGCCCAATACCAGCACCCTGGACTCTGAGACTTTTGGGTTGGTTTCTCTTGTCTACTCTGAGTTTCCATGTTGGCAGGTCCTCCTAACAGAAAGAAACCTGACCTTGTCCTCTCAAAAGAAAGTTCTGGAGTCTGTCCCAAAGTGGGACACATGTCCCAGCCATCCTTCCTGAGCTGAAAGAGTTCAGTTCAGAAGGTAATGAGGCTGGAGCCCTAACCAGCTATCAGGGGAACATGTCAACACCTTGGTGCAACCTGGAGGTGGCAGAGCTGCTGTGTTCTCCTGAGAGCCATAGAACTGGGAGTAGCTTCCTTGCTGGGGGGAGGAAGAGCTGGCTCTGAAGGCTCTGTTTTTTCAGTTAGCCATCTCTATGGATTCGGCTTGGTGGATGCCGAAGCTCTCGTCCTGGAGGCAAGGAAGTGGACAGCAGTACCATCCCAGCACGTATGCGTGGCCACTGCAGACAAAAGGCCCAGGTGAGGTCTGCTCTGACCCCGGTGATTTCTAAGGTACCCGAGACCTGGCTGTGCAGCACGGGTGGGAGGGAAGTTGTTCAACCCTGCGTCTCCATGCACCCAGGCAGGAAGGATCACATGGGTAGTGCCCATCTCTATATGCCCGAGTTTTCTCTTACGTATTGTACAGCTAGGAGAAGATGCACTTCTAGATGTACTACTGTTTAGAGGCCTCTTGTCCTTTTGTAGCAGATGATGTCAGTGTAGGGGATCTGTTTCTCAGCCTGAATTTCTTGGCCTGATATTGGAAAGTCTCATCCATATGTTTAGCATAGCCAGTGAGACCGGGGATTTATTTTGCCCATGGGAATGAATACAAGAGTAGCAGTCACAGGGTTCCTTCTGTTCCACCTGATAGAGGTTGGCACCATAGTTATATCCCAGCCCCATTGGCCCTAGTGCAGCAGGATCTGCCCCTTCTCAGTAGCAGGCTGGAGTACGGGGACTCATGGACCACATAACATCTCTGCATTGTTTTTATCCATCCCTAGAAACCTTCCTAAGGCTTAAGTACTGGAATGTTTAAACAAGCCCTGAGCAGGCTGTAGGACCCTGGCTTCGTCTCTTTTTCTGTGCTATCTATCCTGTGGAGGAAGTGTTTTTAAACCAGTAACATGTGTTGGTTGTGATTTTTTTTTAAAGAAAACAACAAAAATGAACTGTAACATAAATCAGATGGGAAGAAGCCTGCTCCTTTCGAAAATCAGATTATCCTGAATTTGTGTCATTGCGGCTGTGCTTTCTAAGAATGTGAACACGGTGTTTTGTCACCTTTGGGAAATGTGTGCTTAATGAAGTAATTAGCAGGGCTGGGGATGTGACTCTGGTTGAACACTTGCCTACCATGTGTAAAGCCATTGGGTCCATCCCCAGCACTGAAAAACGAAAACCCAAAAAACGGGCCAGGGACAGCTCAGTCAGTAAAGTGCCTGATGCACAGGCATGCGGACAGAGCCACGTGATCTGGTCGTCGGGAGCACACGCCTGTAACCTCAGCACTGGGAGGTGGAGACAAAGGGATCCTCGGAAATGATTGGCCAGCTAGTTCAGGCAATCAGTGAGCTCTGGGCTTAATGAGAGACCCTGGCTCAAAAGATTAAGAAGAAAGCAATAAGTCATCCTCTCTCTGGCTTCCACGTGTGTGTGTGTGTGTATGTGTGTGTGTGTGTGGTGTGTGTGTGCGTGTGTGTGTGTGTGCGCGCACACACACACACACAACACAGGGGGACAGAGGAGAGGGAGTCGGACACACTGTTTTATCTACAAATACAGACCTCATCTTTGGATTCTCCTCTTTATGAACATGTACACCTCAAAATACTGAGAGCTGTGTATCTTGAGCATGCCTTGGAAACTGTGGGAGTTCAGAAAGTATTTGCAGGATGAATAACCATTGAAGGACCTTCCAAAGCATATTTCCACCCTGTGGTTAATTGTACCCACTGACCACTGGGGCCGTCGCTCTACGACCAGACAGGTCTATCAGCCGGCACGCAGGCCTCACCATTGACTTCTTAAAACCTCATTTCCTCTAGAAAGCTTTTGGGCTAAATCTAAGTAGGAGGGGGCTGCTGTGAGTTAAAGGGGGCCTTTGCCTATGCTGACTTTGTCTGCTGGGAGCTGCCTGCAACACAGGTTAGGCCAGCCCATCTCTTGCTCTGGTCCCTGACCTATGGTGTTGCCACTTCCCTCCCGCCCAGCTTCCCAGCCAGGGCGTCTCCTGAATGAAGCATTCTTTTCCTGCCAGAAATCTGTTTAAGATGATCGAGCGGTGCCTAGGTGGCGAGTGCTTGTTTTTATTTTTATTTTATTTTGTTTTTTTGAGTAAAAGCACACAGAGTCTAGACAGCATAGGTTGAGGGAACCCACGCTAACATACAGTATGACATTGTTCCTATCCTTTGAGGAAAGTAAGGACCCTACCAACTCCAAAAGGGGGCAAGAATCGGACTTCTGTTTCTAAAGGAAAAATCCTCTTCCCCCTTTGCTGTTTCTGACTCTGTCTGGAATTTTCAGCTAACCTCCTGTCTCAGATCGCTTGCCCAGCTTCACCTAAGGACACACGGGCCTTCAGAGGGAACAGATATCCCCTCTCTGTCAGTGTGTCTCACCTCCTGCGAAGATACAGCTCTGCGATCAGGCTACAGGAGGGGTCCAGCCGTCTGCACCCGGCTGCTGACCCCATCTCCCATCTCTCGGCCTCATGCTTCCCATCCTGGCTTTGCTCAGCTGAGGTCACCTGGCTTTACACAGACAGGAAGTTCCCCCTATTTCTGCTTTTCCCTCTCCCTGCCGCTCAGACCCATTGACCACTCTCTGTCTCCTTCTGAGTTCTTTTCTGGGTGGAGCCCTACGTCTTTATGTCTTAAATCTGGGCCTCTGCTGCTTCCCTCGGCTAGACCAAGAGTGAGAGCAAGGTCAGGGAGAAAGAACCTGAGAGGGCGAGAGGGAGGGGTGGGGTGAGAATATTTGTATTATAACTGTATATTGTGTAGGGCATGTTTACCTGCCGTTCCCCTTGATGAAAGGGAATGCTACCCTGCTGTGACCAAAGCTCCCAGCACTATATTTACTAGACTTTCAGTCCAGGATCTGGAAGGCATTGTGGCTGCGTCTGCTATGTCTATGGTGATGTTGTAGGGGGTCCTGGGTCATAGTGGCTAGGGTGTTATTGGAGTACCCATCCCTTTGGTCATATAGGACAGCAACCCCTGAGTGGGATACATCCCTCTCCTGAACAGGGTAGGTCCTGGGACTCAGAGAGACAGAAGCTCACTGACAAGGACTCCCCTTGCTACAGAGCCTTTCTGATCACCCAGCCTTGCTTAGAAACTAGCACCATGTCACTAGGCCCAAAGGACCACATGACACCGGCACTCAGTGGCCCCTGGCATCCCTCTCTTGCTCGGCTTTCTCCTGTGCTGTCCAGCTGGTGTGCCACAGCCCCTGAATGCTTAGTTCATGCTGAAGGGAACAGAAAAGCCAACAGCCAGAGTGGAAAGGACTGTGATGATAGTCACAATACATGACCTCACCTCCCTCTCCAGGAGAAAGCTACTCTTGGTTCTCTGAAATCTGGTGAAAAGACATCCCTGGTGTGGAGAAGGACTGGCCAGCGGGGGCCCAGGGCATTTACAATCCAGACACTGAACATTTAGGGACACTTGACTTTACATAGATGCTCCTTAGGTTAGCACAGGGAACCCATCATGGAAGAGGATAACAGGAAGAATGTCTTAGGTGACAACCAAAGGAGCAGGACCTCTGCCCTTATTGGACCTTGCTGAGTAAGCACTACAGCCTATTGTCCCCGAAGAACCCACAATACACAGGGCTAAAGCCAAGGCCTCCTCTGCAGGACCCGCAGTGCAAGATTGTCATGGACCGTAGTCTGCAAATGCTAACTCTAAATGCCAGAACAAGGGACGATCACTTGAACCTAAGGACAAGTAGAGGCTGCTTACGTGTCCTGTGGGTATTATTGGATGAGAACCTAAGCGAGGCCTGGATAGCAGCTCCTGTGATATCCAAACACAATGTAGGTTCAAGACATCCTTCCCTGTTTTGGGGCACAGGAAATTTTAATTTATTTGGAGCCTTTCTTCCATGAAGGGATGGCAAATAGGATTATAAGCAGTGACTTCTGCCTGTGCAGAATGACTTTTGAATTTCTGTGTAGAGGTGGGTAAAATGAATTCTTTCATAGCTTCTAGTCAAGTGAGAAGAGACAAGCTTCGTATAATTCCTTTGAATTATTAAAATCACAGTTGACCCACTGGGTTTTTCTGGCCAGTACTTCCCTGCATTTTGAAACATCCAGACTTCTGTGGAGCAGTCTGTGACATCCACAGCTCCCAACTCGAGGCGACAGCCACAGGAGTCAGCTAAGCCAGCAGAGAGAATAAGTACCTGTGCGTCTTTCTCCGCTTTTCAAGATTCCCATTCAGAATTTCGCTCCCGTCGACCTATCTTTTATATCAAGCTTCTTTCTTATTTTATTTCAAGCTCCCTCCAACCTCCTTCCTCTCTCCCTCCCTCCTTCTATAGACGTTGGGGATGATCTATACAGAAGATGATCGACTCATAGATGTCTGTCTGGAACTGACTCTAGGTTAATTGCCTGCCACCTTTTCTGTATTTCATTATTTCTGGGACTTCATTAAGCCACACTGCTTATATGTTACTCTCTGTATGTCTGTGAATGACAGATAATGGGTGACAGTTTCATTGTTTGTGTTGCTGTTTAAAGATGCCCTTTTTATTGACTGTTGCTGACTCATTGTCATTGAACTCGGAGCCTCTGGTGCCTTCACTAGTGCCAGAATTGGATGCAGTTCATCTATTTTCCTATAAGACACATCATAGCCTTTGAGGACCCAAAAGCAGCTCACCCTGAGCTTGAGGCGTTTAGGGTCAGGGCTTCAAAGTAGCAAAACCCCAACAAAAGTTTGAACATGGAAAGCCCACTGTTTCAGAAAGTGTGGAATGGGAGCCTGCGTGTAGTGTGATAGCTGAAACAAGAAACCAAGTGGCCCCACTTCAGCTGGGTGACTCGGACTTTGCTGCTCTGTGCATGTCCACAGATGACCACAAAGGTGCCATGAGTCTTAAAACTGAGTATACAAATACCTTCTAGTGAGCAGGCAAAAGGGCAAACTCATAATCTGAACCATAAGAACTGACTGTGGATTCTAATGTCTGTTTTAGCTTCTTATCAGACTGCTGTTAGCACTGGGCATAGAATAAAAGGGTGTGCTACAAATACACATTGTATGCTCTATAGGGTGATGAATTGTGGATAAACTAGTCTAAATTAGTTGTAGAATAGGTTCATTTTTATTGCTAAATTTTATTTCTAGCCTAAATATTATACTATGGTTTAATAATCAAAAGTAATCTCATCTAGTTGGATATATAATCCCAGCATTCAGGAGTTGAAGGCCAGAAGATCAGGAGTTCAGGATCATCCTCCTGTACGTAGTTGGTTCAAGACCAGCCTCAGTTACATATGACCTTGTCTCAACTTTTCCCCAGTCCACAATATACACGCTCATGTGGCATATCATATGTCACTAGAAAAAAAAAAAAAAGATCTTTCCTTGAATGATTCTGTTGGTAGTTTATTCTCGAACACAGATCTAGGAGGTGGCTCACTGAGCTGTTTTCCCATACTCGGATTTAGTATGTAGACTCTAGTGAATACTCCCACCTACCCACTCACGATTCTTGGAAGGTCACTGAAAACAGTCCCTGGGCCAGCTTCTTCTCTATGGGTCCCAGTGGATCAGCTACCCCTTCTTCCCTATGCAGATGCCAAATATAACAGAGGGAAGATCTCTGTCATCTCTTGATGTCCATGGGTATCTTCAGACCAATGCAAGGCTGCAGGGGCTGAGTGAGGACTGGCCTGCCAATGCAAGGTTGTAGGACCTGGAGTGAAGTCTTCAGCGTGAAACTAAAAATCGTGGCTTCTAGTAGCTTCTTGGTCAGAAAGATAAGTAGAGAGTCAGACAGCACCAGTGGGAGAGCTTTCTAACAGGGGTCTGCCTTCCTCTGATTGTCCCTGTTGCTTAGTTACTTGAAGATATTTATCTTTGACCTTGAATATTATTCTGTTACAAGTGCCAGAAAATTAGGAGTTTTTCTACATCTTTACACAGTGGGGAAACCTAGGAAGCCACCATATTCATGGTGTGGGTGGAGGTGGGGGGCTTGTTATGCTGGCTTCCATCTGGTAGCCCTCTGCCTCCTTGGAATGGACTTAAGGATGCAAGGAGGACTTCTGGTGGTGAGTAATCAGTACTAAAGGGAAGTGGCATTTCTGGGATATTAGGGATCTCATTCGAGTCCCCAGTGTCCCTCAGTTAAGCGGAGACTGCTCCTTTAATTCATTGAGTTCCTCCGGGACTCTGGGAAGATGTCTACGCACAAGACAACAACTTCGTAATTTATCTGCTGAAAGCCTTTGCAATCAGGAGCTTTAGGATCTTCCTAAGTCAATTTTTATTATTAAAGAACAGTGTATACGTGACAATCATAGACTCTGTGATTTTAGAACCAAGGTAAAAAATAAAATTTACAGTTAACGTATGTTTTCTGTATTGTCTTTGCAGTGATTGCGGAACAGGGAATAATTCCCATTGTTTTTTAAAGCTCTATCCCTTTTATGAGCTCGCGTAGTTTCTGTCTTAGAGTTAAGTGAACCTTACAAGTAATGGCTTTTGGCACTTGGCTTCATGACTTCTGAAAAATTGTCCTGCAAAAGCCAGGACAATTGCAGCTTGGATGTTTTGACCATTTCCAAAGCCTCCTTTTTGCTTTTCATTAAGACATGTAAAAGCCCCTTATTTGGGGTGTTAGGTTATTTGCTTCAGCAACAACAGCGGAAATAAAAGGCCAGAAAGGACAACATCTTGCCCTTGCAGTGAGGGGTATCCTGGGTACCAACCTTTCCCTAGGACTTGCAGGAATGAGGAGTCCTGGTGGCTGAGTGATTTCACAGTTAAGAGATTTCACATAAAAACTAATTGTTACAATTACTTTTGTGCCCCGGGCAGGCTGGTCCCCAACCCCAGAGGAACTTAATATCTTGGCTGTGAAAACCGAGACAGGAGACGCCATTAATTCCTGCAGGGGCTGAACTGCCCACCGGCCCGCCATCCTGGCTCAGCAGCAGAGTGGCTCCTGTGGGGGAGACCAGCCCAGATTCCTCTCTTAGCGCTCACACTAAAACAAGAGAAGCTGAATGAATGAGTTCCTCCTCTAGATTTGGGTGCATTGAGCCCCGAGCTGTGACTATGGGCATTGGCCAGGGAACGGGTGTTTAGCTCTGTTTTTTTTCCCACTGTGTTCCTGTCCACTTAAATATTGTGTCCTTATCCTTGGGATCCAGGTTTCCTCAGTAGGGTTCCATGTCTATTTCTAGAGGGTGGTGACTATTGTCTGCAACAGTTAGCAAAAGGCTGAGGGAGGGAACAGGGCTTTAATACTGGTCAGAACCTTGTTTGCTTTGATGTTGCTTTCTACTTGGGGAAGTGTTAGAAGGTTAAGAGTAAGGTCATGAGAACCACATTTCAAAGCCCTGGAGGGACACTGATGGCCCCAAGTGCCAAACTTTGCTAAGGAGACTCTTGTTATCAACACATTCAGTTTGCATTTTTAGTACATAGGCCAGGTACTGTAGGTGAACACTAGTTGGTAGGGTACATGGGTCCACTATGTGAGCTCTACAAGGCCTGGGTCTCTCTGGAGCTTCTGCTGTGTTCTACCACAGTGCTGGTGCCCCTGACCAATAAACCCAGACAGTAAAACCCGAAGAAAGCAATGTAAGAAGCCAGCCTCTAAGTCAATTTATAGTACATGCAAAGTGTGTTTTTCAAATTTTTACAGAGTCTCGGGGGCATTACGTCACTCTTCCTAGCTGTTTTGAATGGTTTCTTGTGACTCAGGCCCAGTAGAGCCCAGAGATACCATTCCTAAGAGACTCCAAGCACACATTTGTTCCAGTCCTCTCTAGAGTGAAACCCTGCACAGAGGGAAAAGCCTTCCTATCATAAACCCAGCTCAGGCCAGGTAGCAGGGAATTCCTAATGTGCTAATTGGGTGGCAATCAGGTTTCTACCAAAGAATGCCACCTTTATTCAGTTTACAAATTGTTAGGGAGGGGCCAAATTTTTCGAGACATAAACCGTCAAAGCAGCCTGTGGGTCACAGGTTTGGGTGACTGGAGATGGAGAGGTGTGCTTGCCTTCATCTTCCATCCCATGTGACAGAAGGGCCACTGGGTTGTGAAATGCCATCATTCATTCCCTTCATGGGCCAGTGGGTTGGCAATCTTCCAGCAGGATAGCTGGAAGTAGACCAGCTGCACAAATTCGGTCTCTTGAATGTGAGTCTACCCTAGAAGACATGGCAAAGAGATTGAACCTTTGCCTCCATAGCCGTGTGACACTGAGTACAGTCCTTACTTCTCTGAAGATGTATTTGACCGGTACGCTTAAATAAACAGACCAGCTCAAAACAACAGATATAATTTAATAATTCAAAACCAGGAAACTCACACTCCCGGAGAAGGTCAGAAGTCCAAACGGGCTGGGCAATCACTGCGCGTATGCAGAGAGCGCACACCTGGATCTCCAGGTTTTTCTACCTGGCCCCAGACAGCCACACCCTAGTCAGATGTGATTGGCTGAACTTCCCCATCATCTCCCTCTTTTGTCTAAACAAGATCGAACCAAACCCAATATCTCTCTGAATGGATGATTTAATCCTCATAAGCTTTCCAACCAATGTCTTGTGTTGGTTGGTCATCGTTCATAATGCTATCTCCAAGGTTAAAGCTGTGTAGTTCTTAAAGCTCTTGAGACAGCGAGTTGACTTCATGCTACTTAAAGCAGGGTACCTCCTGGGTGCCAAAGGGAAGGTCTCTAGATACAATGGCTCCAAGTGTACATGAAGACCCATAAACAAATTCTAGAAATATAAAGTTTTCTGAGCAGTGGCCAGAATGGAGCACCCAAGAGTGAGACCTCTGTGACCCATTGGGGACTCCCAGAACTCTGAAGCCATAGCAGGGAAGGAACAGACTAGGGCGCTGGAGCGCATGGCCCTCCTTGTGTGAGACTAAGACTTGGGTGTCCAGCACTGTGCTGTTTTTCCTCCCAGGAGCATCCCCATAGTGCAGGTGCTGCGGACCACAGCCCTGACCAATGCCTGTGCGGAGCACTCGGACCAGCGGGTGATCTACCTGGAACACGTGGTCGTCCGCATCTCTATCTCACACCCACGCCGGGGAGACCTCCAGATCCACCTGATTTCTCCCTCTGGAACCAAGTCTCAACTTTTGGCAAAAAGGTAAGGCCACACTCTCTTAGGATTTGCTCCTCACCAAGGCCCTGCAGGTTCTTGGAATCCCTGCACGATCCCCTGAACAGGGAAGTGGGGATTCTCCCTGGATCTACACAGGCAGGACCTACAACCCTGAAGAGCTAGCCAGGGCCTTTAAAACAGACCTGTGAAACCTTAATCTTCAAGAATTGATAGGAGTTGTTGCCTGTTGGTGGAGTGGGGTGAGGGTAGGATTCACGTTACATCCCCGTTCCTCCGTGAAATGCATTAAAGGTCATGACCATCCTGTTCAGTTGGCACTTAAGTTGAGGTATCCCAAGGTTTGTTTTTCTCTGGGAGCATCCCCACAGTTCTGGAATACTCCCAAGAGCCAGGAGAGACTGCTGAGGTACAGGGAAGGTTCCCAGGCTCTTCTCCACAGCCTCCCCTCTGCAAAGGCTTGAGCTCCAGTTCGGGACTGCTGGAGCTTCCTCGCTTCCTGCAGGGTTGTGGAAGGCTGTGCTGTGCGCAGTCGTGTCTTGAATGTCTTATGTGCACTTATGACATGAAGGCAAGTGCTCGGATGGCTTTAATACTTTCAGGAAAAATAGAGCAGGGGCATTTGTAGGAACCTGGAGGAACTTGGGGAAGGCGAGGGCACATATAATCTCTTTCTAGCTACAGAGTGGGACTTTGTTTGTTTTCCATAGACACACCAGTATTTCTAGAACTTGCATGTGTCCCTCAGCCCTTGAGGAAGTGCCTGTGCCTAGCTGTGTCCTGTCTGTTGTACCCCTTTTCCGGGATATAGGAAGCCTGGGAGATTGAGAAGCAAGTTGTACGGGAAATGCTCACACACAAGTCAGGCAGCATCTACCATTTTCCTTAACCCTGTAACAGCTCTTCTTAAGACAGCTGTAGGAGAGCCATGAAGGGTTTCCCAGAGCACTGTCCCAGGAAGAGAGGTCCGTTCTGTGCCTTCCACCCCTCTATGTGGCTTCCAGTGTCAGCAGTCCATGGATGGGGCAGCAAGCAACGGGTCATGGGCCTGGGATCAGCTTTGTTCTCAGTGCAGTTGAGTCAGTGCCACAGCGACTGTAGTGGATGGGTTCCGGGAGTCCCTAGCGGCTCCCACTTTCCTAGCAGAAGGCCAGCATAGAGGCATCTCCTCTCCTGAAGGCCACCTCAGCCGTGTTCAGCCACACTCATCCTTGTTCAACCTCTGCATGGGGGGAGACCATCAGGGGCACGCAGTTAGAAGGTGCCAGCCAGCAAGTTGAAGCTTGAAGGCATTTGGCTTCCACGTTTTAAACATGTTGTCTAGAGAGCTACATTTCTAGCATTTGCTAGACTAGGAGGCTCGCCCTCTCGGAACCCACTCTAGAACAGTCTAGTGGAGGGCAGGTCTGCCTCGGGGCACCCCATGCTGCCTTTTTCATGCTCCAGCCTGGCTTCCATCTCCTCACAGCTGTGTCTACACTTGGAAGCATCAGAGTTTGCGACCCCTTTGTGACCTACACAGAGGCAAGGCCTGCCTGAGAGACTCTGGTGTGGATATTCAAGGCCACAGGGTGGGGTGGGGGGTTAGTGGCGAGGGGCTGGGTGCAGGTGGTAGGCAGGAGAGATACAGTGGATACATGGCTTGTGCTTTTGGAGCAGGGAGAGGTAGGCTTATGTCCCAGCCTCTGTGCAGCCCAGGAGCCAAGCACTTGGCCTGTCTTTATTGCTCATCTGGATATGCCATCCCACTCATCCATAAACATTAAGCATGTTAAAAGAATCAAAGAATGCTTGGCTACTGTTCATGTGCCACTGAAATCAATCCAGCCCTGTGACCTGACCTGTAAGAACCTTCCAGCACCTAACAGGCCTACTGCCAGCTTGCTTTGCTTCCCCTCTGACCTGTCAATCATCCTTGTGTGTCAGCCCAGGTGTCTGAGCTCCCTGCGACCCGGAGCAGGTCCTGTTGGTTTGTTCGGACCTCCCCAGTTGCTAGGAGTGCCTGAAAGTACTTGAAAGCATCGCCCCGGGGCCACCTGGCTGTCTTGGGAATTTGGGGTTTTGCCAAGAGTCTGTGCATGCTATCAAGATTGTGGTTTGGGAATCCGTTACTCTCTACCTTACTTCACGTCTTACTGGGCTCTGCAGGCATTTCAGCTTGCCAGGTTCCTTTCTTTTTTTTCACATTGAAAGTTGGCATTCCTTTTCGACAAGACAGTTTGTCCTTGTTTTAGCTCCGGTGTGTCAGGTTTCACTTGGCTTTGTATGAAAGTCACCCTTGACATTGGCAGTTTCTTAGAACTATTCCCCCTGAAAAGAATGTTCACTTGAGCGGCATCATGTTGTTTCCAGTGTTCAAGGAGCCCCCAGGCCAGAATGGAATTGAACGTCCTTATTTGATCTGATGGACATTAGGAGACCAGTCCTGCATGCAAACTCTTATCTCCAAAGAGAAATGCCTAGTTTTAGAGGGCTTGCCATGTAGCTCAGTGGTAGACTGCTGGCCTAGCATGATAGGGGTTTGGTTCAATCCCACAGCATCCCGGGCGGGTGGGTCAGCATCTTCCTTGAGCTGCCTGGCTCCCCAGACAGGGCCTTCACTTTCTAACGCAGCGTTTCCTATTGCAGATTGCTGGATTTCTCCAATGAGGGGTTCACCAACTGGGAATTCATGACCGTCCACTGCTGGGGAGAAAAGGCTGAAGGGGAATGGACTTTGGAGATTCAGGATATCCCATCCCAGGTCCGCAACCCGGAGAAACAAGGTCAGTGGCTCTCGGCATTTCATGGCCTCTTTCACGTGTCAGTCTTAATGGCGGTGCTGCTGGCCGGTCTTTGTCATAATCATTTTCAAGTTCAGTAACTTCTGTACATTCCTGATGACTGTTGCACAACCATCCCATTTGATTCCAGAACAGTTCACCCCCTCAGAGGCAAATGCTGTACTGTACAGCAGTGGCTCCCATCCCTTCCCCTGACTACCCGCTGCCTACCTCCAGTTTACTTCTTGTCTCTGAATTCTTCTATTTGGACGTTTCCTGTGAATGAATGTGTACGGTGTGTGGGTTCTTTCTTTCATTGAGCATTATTTTCAAGGTCAGTCTATGGCATAGTATATCTCAGATTTCATTGCTTTCTTGACCAAATAATACTCCTTTGGACGGAATACTGTTTATTGTTGGCTAGTCATTGGCTGATGGAAACATGGATTATTTTCACCATCTAGCCATTGTGAATGGGACTTGCAGGAACATTCGTGGGCATGGACATGGGTTTCCATTTCCCCCAGTTTTAACCCTAGGTGTGGGATCACCGGGCCTGACTCTGCACTGTTTTAGCGTTCGCCAGTGTCAGGGAGTTGAACTCCTCCACATCCTCTCTAGCGCTTGTTATTGACTTCTCTATGCTAATAACCATCTTGTGGGTGTGAAGGGGTAGCTGCCGTTTTGATTTGCAACTCCCTGATGACTAAGGAAGTTAAATATCTTTTCATGTTCTTGTTGTTCATTTGTGTATATTCTTTGGGAAGATGTTTGTTCAAGTTCTCTGCCTGTTTTTAAAATTGGGTTCCTTGTTTTTGTGTTGCAGGAATTTTTATCACGTATATGATTTAAAAATATTTTTCTCATCTCATGGGTTGTGTTTACTTGAGTGATGGGATCTTTTCATGTACAGAACTTCGTAATGAGGCCCAGTTTTCTTGTTTGTCCTTTGGTATCACGTGTGTGTGTGTGTGTGTGTGTGTGTGTGTGTGTGTGTGTGTGTGTGTGTGTGTGTATAGCTTGCTGTCATAGTTTGCTTTCTGTTGCTGTGATAAACATGCATGATCAAAAGCAGTTTGGAGAAGGAAAGGGCTTAGGTTAGAGTCCAGGGAAGCCGGATCAGGAACTCAATGCAGAAACCTAGAGGTAGAAACTAAAGCAGAAGCCATGGAGGAATGTTGCTTACTGGCTTGCTCCCCTTGGCTTCCACTTATACAGCCCAGGCCCACCCACCTAAGAATGGGACTAATCAGGAAAATTCTCTGCATCATGACGAGTAGCTCTACTCTGTGTCAAGCTGAAACCAATGTCCCAAGAATGACCCAATGTCCCAAGAATTTATCCCTATGTTCCCTTCAAGGATTTTGTAATTTGGGCTGTTTAATTTAGGTATTGGGTCCATTTTAGCTAATTGTGATGGTTTGAATGAGAATGTCCCCTCTAAGCTCATATGTTTGAATCTTTAGTCCCCAATTTGTGGAACTGTTTGGGAAGGATTAGGAGGTGTGGCCTTGAGGTTTCAGAAGTTCATGTCTTTCTCAGTTAACTTTCACTTTGCCTCGTGCTTGTGGATCAAGATGTGAGCTCTCAGCTACTGCTCCAGTGCCGTGATGCCATCCTGCTTCCATGTTTGCCACCGTGATGGTCTAATCTTCTAAAACAATAGGCCCCCAAATTAAACACTTCTTTTATAAGCTGCCTTGGTCATGGTGTCTGATAGCAGCATAAGATGCCAGTGCACGTGTTTTGAGGAGAGGCGTCAAATCATCCTTTTGCACAAGGCTATCATTTTCTAAGCACTGTTTATTAAAGAGTCTTCTTTCTCGGCACTGTGGGTTCAGGCACTGTTGTCAATATCCCCTGATACAAAGTTTAGTCTCGACTCCCAATTCCTGTTGCATTGCATTGCTTTATAAATTTGCAGTCTTCCAACTTTGTTATATTTCAAAGTTGTTTTGGATGTTTTGACTCACTTGTAAATGTGTATGACTTTTAGGATGACCCTGTGGATTTCCTTTCTCTGTCTCTCTGTCTATCTCTCTGTCTCTCTCTGTCTCTCTCTGTCTCTGTCTCTCTCTCTCTCTCTCTCTCTCTCACACACACACACACACACACACATTAGCTTTCATAACAGTTAAATCATTTTGGACATGTGGCCATCTTAACAGTAACTCTCACCAGGTGGTGGTGGTGCACACCTTTAACCCTTGGGAGGCTGAGGCAGGTGGATCTCTGTGAGGCCAGCCTGGTCTACAGAGGGAGTTCTAGGACAGCCAGGGCTACACAGAGAAACCCTGTCTTGAAAAAAAAAGTAAAAGAAAAGTAGTAAACTCTCCTCACCCATCACCATGGGTGCTTTCTCTTTCGTTCACTTTATTTCGCAGGCCAGCAATGTTTTGCTTTTAGTTCTCAGTGTGCAGGCCATGGCCCTACTAACTAACTGCTAAGTATTTTGTTCTTTTGGGTGCTACTCCGAGTGAAACAATATTTTCTTTTTTAATTTAAATTTTTATTTTATGTGTATGACTGTGTTTTGCCTGCATGTCTGTCTGTGCCACACTTGCATGCCTGGTGCCAATGGAGGCCAGAAGGTATTAGCTCCCCTGGAACTGGAGTTACAGATGCTTGTTAGCCACTGTATGGGTTGAATCTAGGTCCTCTGGAGCAGCTGGTGATATTAACCACTGAACTCTCTCTCTCCAGACCTAGTTTTGTTGCTGTTGTTGTTGTTGTTTTTGTTGTTGTTAAGATTTACTTTTATGTATACATGTCTATGTGAGTATATGCCATGTGTGTTCAGGTGCCCAGGGGGGGTCAAAAGAGGGCGTCAGATCCTCTGGAGCTGGAGTTTCAGACAGCTGTAAGCACCAAATATGGATGCAGGAGCTGAGCTCTTTGAGAAAGCAGCAAATGCTTTTCATTACTGAACCATCTTTCCAGCCCCTAGAGTTTTTTTGCTTTCTTAGTTTTTGTTTTGGATGGTTTGTATCTCTGATAATTTTCACAACTTTCTGTAACTCCTCCTAATTAATAATCTATTTAACAAATATTTACTGAGTAACTACTAGGAGCCAGGCACTGATCTAGGTGATGGAGTTAGACCAAGAAAGAAAGCTGGGGTAACCATCCCATCCTTAAGTCCCCACAGAGGCCAGTTAACTTTACCCCACAGTTCTCTGTGGATTCATAAATGGGCAAGGCTGGAATCTTAGTGTGGTGTGGAATATTTCCCTAAAGTTAGCTTTGCTCCTGTCCCTTTCCCATGAAGACGCACACCTTCCTCAGTCAGCCTATGAATGTCTAACATCCTCTTGCCTTCACTTCAACTTTTATAAAGAAGAGCTTCAGGGTGTCTTATTGTTGTTTTATGGGGGTGGGGGCAGAGGTACGCTTTATCCAAAAGGTTTGCTTTAAATGAGCAAGTCATCTGTGAGAATTCTCTCAATTTACTTTCTGACTTTAAAGTAACTATTCTAAGAAAATATTGATAAATTCTAAAAATATGAAAGCATAAAATTTTAATGACTTTTTCCATTTTCATAGTAGAGGCTCTTAAATTGTTTTTTTTTATAATCCCCAAAACCTATGGGCCTAGCATTAAAATATGAGGTTGCTTTTCCATGCCAGCCTTCTAGTAAAGCACAGACCACTCTGGGTACCTTAGAGTTCCTGTCCCTGTACCAGCCCATCAGCCTGCTTGCCCACTGGCCTACTTGCCTGTGAGGCTGGTTCTATGGGCAGAGGCACATGGTGGCTGATGGCATGCCTCTTCACCTCTCTGTTTCCTTTGTGGGGGGGTGGTTCAAGACAGATTTTCTCTTTAGCTTTGGAACCTGTCCTGTTGTAGATCAGGCTGGCCTCAAACTCACAGAGATCCGCCGCCTGCTTCTGCCTCCCAAGTGCTGGGATTAAAGGCATGTGTCACTACCACCGGCCTCTTTACCTCTCTGAGCCAGTCATGCTGCCCTTCCAAATTGCTAGACGAAGACAAGAGTCAAGAAATATTGATCAATGTGGGAAACAAACTATAGGCTGACTTGGATAGGTGTGCAAAAATCCCAGCACATTACTGAATGAAGTTCATCTATTTCTTTAAATCCCACACTCCCTCCAGACCACAGCCTTTGTTCACACTCACTGCACATGCAGTAGTAGAAAGTGGGGATCAGAACAGGCCTGGGCTCATTTCCCGGGGCACCGAGCCATTGAGCAAGATCCCCAAGCAGGAGGCTGTTGTCCATTTGATAGTAGAAAGTAAAGAGAAGACAAATAGATGGGAGGGGGGACTTTAGCCACTGTAACGGTGCTGGCATGAGTATTCAGGGGCAGGTTTTTGTATGGGTGTATGTTTGCATGTCTCCTTGTTATAGACCTGGGAGTGGAACTGAGGAGTCCTATGTAACCTGGAATTTAACATGTCAAGGAACAGCCCAGATGTTCGTTACATTGACTGTACCACGTCACACACCACCAGCAGTGCATGAGAGGTTCAGGGCAGAGCAGGGCAGGGTGGCTAGAGAAAGCCTCGTGAAAGAGATGTCTAAATAAATTGAAGAAAATGAGGGCCTGAGCTGCACAAACAATCTAGGGAAAGGACATGACAGGCAAAGGTCAAGTCAGGTGCAGAGGTCTTGGGGCATTTGTCAGGGCATTCGCCCACACAACAGAGAGGCAGCAAAGCCACAGAATATGACACTGTCACTCGCCAAGGGAACATGGAGTCAGTCTGCATGGTTGTGTAAGTCATTACAGACCTTGGTGGGAAGCCACAAGTCATATTAAATCAAAATAGCACAGACCTGAACTCCTCTGTTGATAAGTTGACAGTCAGCTCAGTTTGAATAGCCTGAAATGGGGATGGGCAAGAGGCAAAGGCGGGGAGGCCAGTGAGGAGGTCACTGCAGTAAGAGATGACAGTGACTCAGCCCCAGCTCACATCTTGATCCACAAGCATGAGGCAGAGTGAAAGTTAACTGGGAAAGACATGAACTTTTGAAACCTCAAGGCCACACCTCCTAATCCTTGCCAAACAGTTCCACAAATTGGGGACTAAGGATTCAAACATATGAGCTTAGAGGGGACATTCTCATTCAAACCATCACAATTAGCTAAAATGGACCCAATACCTAAATTAAACAGCCCAAATTACAAATTTGGCTGTAGCAGTGGAGGTCAGCAAAGCAATCCGGTTTGGACAGGCGAGGAACTTGCTGGCTAGGAGAGGGGAAAAGTAGACCAGGGATTTCAGTTTTTGTCCTGCACGGAGGAATGGAGCTGGAGCGTCGTGGAGGACAGGCGACGCAGAGGTCAAGAACTCCTTTGGGAAGGGTCAAGTTGAAGACACTGTGATAAGTCCAGGAGAGGTGTAGACCTAGAGGGCAAGGCAGGCCGGAGGTCGTGCCTTCCCCATGTAGGTTGTCAGCTCTCTAGGGCTTACTGGCAGTGGGCATCTACTGCTTGCATGATGACCGTTAGTATACTTCGGGCCTGCTGTGCTGGTGTGCCGAGTGACTTTAGTGTTTCGATGGCACATAGGTCACACTGATGTGCCCTGCACAGCCACTCAGGTTCCTGCCCAGCCAGGTGCTGCTCATCAACTGCCTGGTTCTGGCTTGCAGGACCAACCATCTCTTGCTTTCTTGTCGATACTGCCTGTGTTTTGACCCCTGCTATGTCACTGACCCTCGTGCTGACTCATGATTGCTGGGTACCTCATAGATGCTGGGAAATTAACAATTCATGTTAGAACTGGCCACAGTCACCACGTGGCCAGATGTCCTACAAACCACAGAGAACACAGTCCTTGGGCGCTAACGGTCCCAAGATTGGGCCCAAGTTATGTCTTGGAATGAGTGGGTCTCAGAGCTCAAGCATGTTTAGCATCTAGGCCTTTGTATATAGATTGCATGGGAGCAGAAAAGCTCACGAGTTCTTCTGACAGTGACCTCCTGTGACTTACTAGAACACGTCAGTTGTCACAGAGAGCCTGGATGGCCCTGTAGCAGCTCTGGGTTGAGCTGGCTCTGCATGGGTTTTCCCAACTATTCCTCAACATAGCCTTCACCAGAGAAGGCAAGGGCTGGTAAGTGTCCTGCCTGGCTGAGGCCCACAAGCACTTCATCTCGGTAGGACGTTCCCTTCTCTGAGTCACACGCCCAGCATCCCTGACACCTGATAGCCCTCCGTACAGCTGTCGGCAGCCTCTAGCCTCTCCTAGTCTCTCCACAGAAGGAGCCCACTGGTTGCAATGGCAGCTGAGCCTCCCCGACACCCCACTGGCCTTGCCTCACTCACCTGCTCCACGGGCCTCTGAACTGGGTGCTATAACCTTCCAGGGTACATGGTGAGTCCAGGGATGAACAGAGGCTACAACTGGAGCAAGGTGACCCTCTCTTTGGCTGGCATGGCTACAAACACATCTGAAGTCCGTCTAGGATAAGTCCCCTTCCGCTGCCAAATGAGGCAGCGTTTTGCTGTGTGTGCTGTTTGCTATTTAGCCCCTCCTCCCATGATTGACTGAGGCAGTCCCCCTACTTGTCAGATGCCGCACAGATGTTCAGGGACCCTGACTTGCCACCCCTGCCTCTGATGAGCAGACTAATCAGGAAGGGCTCAGTTTTGAGCAATACCACATGTGAGGCCCCAAGAGCCACCCCAGAGCCAGAGGAGAGCCTCGCAATTTAGCAGAACAAGCAGCGACTTCTGGCTGAAGGAACAAGGAAGGGCCCACTTTAAAGCTTGCCAGACGTGCCATGAGGCGGCTCATTCCTGTGGTCCCAGCACTACACATATTAGGATGTCAGCATGGGTGCATAATCGCCGCCTAGAAGAACAGAGAGGAAGGTACCTGCTCACATCTGGTACTGTATAAGGAGACAACACTAGAAAATTCAGGTCACTCCAGGGGTGTCTCCTATGACCTTAGCCTGAGAAGGTGACATTGTGATTCTAGGATTTAGAGCCCAGGAGAATCAGCGCCAATAGGCATTGTCAGGGTCTGCCGCCCTGGCGGTAGTATTTCTGTGCAGTGTGAATTGGCCCCAAATGGAAGATCTTTCTCTCCTTGGTGGGGTGGCTTTTAAGTTGAGGTCTGCCCTAGAGTTGAGGGGTGGCTGCTGGCCTCAGGGCATGATTCGCAAACCCAGGAAGAAAAAGTTCTTTCCAGGGACCTGAGAGCCTGCTTTGAGGGCAAGGTGTCTCCTGTCTGTGTTGTTCACTTTGGTCTTCCCCTGGGCTCTGAGTCTCTTCAACATGATGAAGAAAGGAGGGAGGGAGGGAGGGAGGGAGGGAGGGAGGGAGGGAGGGAGGGAGGGAGGGAGGGAGGGAGGGAGGGAATAAAGAGCTCAGTCTTAATGATCTGCTGGGCAAAACGTGCTTGAAAAATCTCAGCTAGGAACAGGTGTTTACCAAGCAATTAAGTCATCTGAACACCCTAGCTGGAGTGCTCAGCTGGCAGATGGAACTTGCTTGGCTTAATGTAGTTTTAAAACTATATTCTAAACCTGAGTAGAAATGAGCCATCCACTTCCACTTCAGCTTCCATGACAAGGAAGGGGCGTGGCCTCTCCCAGGGAGGCTGCCCTGTAGAAGGAAGTCTCAGAATGGAAGCCAGTGCCACCAGTAGCATTCCAGCACCAAGCAGCGCAGCCTTGGTTCATTTTTCATTCAGCAAGCCTTTACTGGACTCAGTGCCCGAGGAAGAACTCTAGGACCACACCCCTCAGGGCGGGGCTTCTACTAGTAGAGGCCTTGCTTCCACACAGAGCCCACCTAGAGGCGGGAGACCCGAAGTTTCAGTAGCATAGCCAGAGCAGGGTGAGCTGCTCCTCGCACGCAAACATTTCTGAGAGCCTTTGGCTTCATTTCCAACTGTTTCTATCCAGAATGATCACAAAGTGAGGGTCAGGCACCAAGTGTAGAGGAGGCTTCAACTCCCTGAGAAGTGCGCACTTCATCCTCCAAGATACAGAAACCTGTGCCTGGGTCCTCCTGCCTCCAGTTTCACGAGCTCTCCAGCTTTGACACTGGGCTTCTCCTGTAGGCTGGCGCTCCACAAGAGGCAGTGGCCTGGCCCAGGCTGCCACCGAGGGGAAGTGCTGTCCTTTCCCGGCCTTCTCACTTCAGAGCTCCAAATGGAAGAAGTCACACCTAGGTCACAAGGTAGCGCCTGCACCTACTTAAAGTCAGGCCAGACTGCCCGCCAAGGTGTGTGTCCCATTCAGCACCCTGTGGCTAAGGAAGGACACCGCACCTCCATAGAACCTGGTACTCCCGAGCTCCTGGTGCAGGTGAAGTGTGGGTCTTCCTATTCAGAGACTGGGCTTGGCTGGGTGCATCTCTTCAGCACACACCCTGATGAGGCACCTGCTGCATTCCAGGGGTAGGTGTGGGGCAGACCTCATTCCTTGCGTCCATCTTCTCTGCAGCATAAAGGCTCTAGCTCAGTGCCTGGCAGACATGTGATTCTCTCTGAGTAAAACTGCCACTATATTGATATCTTCAGCCCTTGCTTGTAACCAATCAGAGTTGAGCACCTTCTAGTATTTCCCTTGCCCTGGGAATTGTGAGCATCAGCATTCAGGAGGAGCAGGTGATGAAGCATGCCTTTCAATGCCTCCCCATAATCGGGCCCATGTATCTCATTCCTTAGCCTGATACTTTGTAGTCACATAGTAATAAGTAGACAGAAGCAATTGGAGACGTTTCTTAAAATTCTAACATTTTCTTATACTGGCAGTTCACGCTTTCTGATTAAAAGTTCTCTTTTCTCTCTCATTTCCTGTTTCCAAAAGAGCTTTGACACATGCATACATACAAGCGTGCGCATGCACACACACACACACACACACATACGTTATTTTCCATGTACCCAACAGCATTATTTCCACCAATCTACAAAAGAGCAAAAGGAGATTAGGATGATAATCCATATGTGTATATTTTTCACTTGCACTTTTGACGTCATTGTTAAAATCTGTGTGGAATCAGAGGGTGTTTGCCTAGCCTGTATGAAGTCCTAGGCACTAGGTTTGGTCACCAGAACCGCAAAAATAAATAAAAAATGTGTTTGTTGCTGGATTGCGTATCCTAAATATTCATAAGTGAAAAATTTATATGTTTAGGACTTTTAAAAATATCTGTCAGGGGCATAGCATGGAAAGGCAGAAAACAAACAGTAAAAGCAGACTTCACACAGTGCAGATGGTTGCCATGACCACGGTAGGGGCTGTTGGGGCCTATTGTACCTTTTCTCCCATTTTGTGTTATTTGAGAATGTCCACGGTGTGAGCATGTCATTGGTTTTTCTGAATCGCTGGAGGCCTTCTCAGAAAAGGCCTCATCTCTGTTCAGTCGTGATGTGGTTTCTATTTCCTTCCAACTGCTGTGGAGTTTCTGGTTTTATCTTGAGCCCATCCCTCCATTGTGAACTGATTTTTACTCGGGGGGGTGAGAGATAGTGATCTAGTTTCATTCCTGTCCCTGTGGCTATCCAGTTACCTGCCGCATATGTTGAAGAGGAAAGTGATTGTGGCCTTGTTTATAGGTTTCCACTGCTGGCCATTGATCAGCCTGTCTGCTCTTAGGTCACAGTGCTGGTTTTTGTTATCAGAGCTTTGTAGAATAACTTGGAGTCAGGTACGGTTGTGCGATGCCTTTGTTCTTTTGGCTCAGGATTGCTCTGGCTACTGCTTTGGAGTTTGTTTTTCCATATGAATTTTAGGAATGTTTCTTCTATTTATGTGAAGAATGGCTCTAAAATTTTGATGAGATTGTATCGAGTCTATAAATTGCTTTTGATAATATAGTCATTTTCACAATAGTCTGTCAATTCATGAGTATGGGGTGTCTTATCTTCTAGAGTTTCTCTGCGTAACCCTGGCTGTCCTGGAACTCACTCTGTAGACCAGGCTGGCCTCAAAATCACAGAGATCCACCTGCCTCTGCCTCTCAAGTGCTGGGATTAAAGAAAGGTGTGCACCACCACTGCCCAGCCCTCTCTGGCTTTTTTAATGGAAGCCCTCATAACTGTAGAATTCTTTTGGAACTGTTTTCATTATGCACCATGGTTCTCGTATGTATGCTGTGTCTCTGTTTCCTTTGACTTAGGGATTTTTAACTTTCTCTCACACTTTCTTTTTTTTTTTTTTGGTTTTTCGAGACAGGGTTTCTCTGCAGCTTTGGAGCCTGTCCTGGAACTAGCTCTTGTAGACCAGGCTGGTCTCGAACCCACAGAGATCCGCCTGCCTCTGCCTCCTGAGTGCTGGGATTAAAGGCATGTGCCACCACCGCCCGGCTCTCTCATACTTTCTTTGGCACATTCACCATCCAGCAGTGTATTGTTCATCCTTCATAACTTTATTTAGTTCTTTAGTTCATCTTCTTGTTGATTTCCAAATTGGTCCATAGGGTATAAGAAATTGTTTCAGTTTTCTTTTATTGTGAGTGTTTGCCTGCATGTATGTCTGTGCACCACACGTGTTCCCCAGCAGTCAAGGACATCAGAAGAGAGCATCGGATTGCCTAGAACTGGAGTCATGGATTTCTACCACCCACCATGTCAGTGCTGGAACCTGAACTCGGGTCCTCTGTAACAGCAACAAGTGCTCTTAACCATCTCTCTGGCCTCATGTTGATTTTAAATGAAGACCATGTTTTGAAAGTCAACAAAGGACTCCATGTAAAGAAATAAGTACATGCCTGTCTCTCTTGAGAGTAATAGCCTGTAAGGCAGTGGTTCTCAACCGATGAGTCTCAACCCTTTGGGGGTTGAATGATCCTTTCTGAAGGGTCGCCTAAGACCATTGGAAAAATACAGATATTTGCATTGCAATTCATAACAGTAGCAAAATTCCAGTTGTTATGAGGTAGCAATGAAAAATAATGTTATGGTTGGGGTCACCACAGCATGAGGAACTGTGTTAAAGGGTCACCGCGTTAGGAGAGTTGAGAGCCTCTTCTGTAAGGGAAAGTGTTTAGTTCTGACCTGGACTCAGACCTTGTCAGCGCTCTGCCACCTGTCAATCAAGTCCTCATTTACTGACTAGAGAGAGACCTTCCAGTTAGCACCTTAGTCTCTTCCTAGGACTGTACCACAACCATGAGAACTCAAGTTACTTGGCTCACTTCTCCCCAAGACCAGCTCTCAGGTCTGTTTACCATTGGCTTAACTGTCTATTATGTAAATCAAACTATTTACCCGAGTAAATCTTGCTAATTAACCATCCTCTGAATTCTTAATATATCAAAACAGTTGTTTGCTTTCAAAGACAAATATTAAAACAACAGTACAAAATCCTCTAATGCAGATTAGAATGATGGGGAAAGGGCAGACACCTTTAATCCCAGCACTCAGGAGGCAGAGGTGGGTGGATCTCTGAGTTTGAGTCCAGCCTGGTTCACAGAGTGAGTTCCAGGATAGCCAGGACTACAAAGAGAAACTCTGTCTTGAAAGAGGGAAAGACACCAAAACAAAAACAGCAAAAAAAAAAAAAAAATCAAATGTCCAATAAAGTGGTAGATATTTTCTTCATTTTTAATATTTCAGAGTTCAGTTGTTTAGATGATTACACATAAAACTTTGTATTTTGTTCTTACTTTCACATATAAAGAGCATTTAGAAATCACTAAGTATGCACAAAACACTTAAGTAGAAGAATAGAAAAAGAGCCTGAGGACTAGAAAGACAGCTCAGTGGTTAAGAGTACTTTCTACCTTCTGATTTCTACAGGCTCTGTATGTATACAGACGAGCAGGTACACATGTGTGTGCACACACAGTTTTAAACAAATTTTAAAAAATAAGAGCCTA
Organism: Arvicola amphibius; assembly: GCF_903992535.2. NCBI lineage: Eukaryota > Metazoa > Chordata > Mammalia > Rodentia > Cricetidae > Arvicola > Arvicola amphibius. The sequence goes on from NC_052058.2 coordinate 138,212,697, forward strand.
CAACCAATCTGCAAAGAAAAATACAAATAACTAACAAACGAAAGACATTCAGCTTTTTATTAGTCACTGAAAAGTATAAATTACAACAGAAGACATGGGTATGACGGCAAGCCCTCAAGCACAGTTCCTGGGATTGCAAAATGCCAGGACGGATATGACTGTCTGCACTCGGGATCCCAGTGTAGACACAACACCAGTTACTGACTGAGAGACCTTGGAGTGGTCACAGCTTCCCTGCTGTCATGCTGCTCGCTCCCAAAAGGAGTCAACTTTCCCAGGGCAACTTCAGTTGGTTGCCATGGAAACCAAGGTCCTCTTTCTCCCTTCTCCCCACACACCAACCACAGGAGTAGGTTTTAGCACAAACATTAGGAACTGGTCCATTTGCTTTCTAGGGCTACCAAGCCCAGGGGTCCCTTTAGACACCTTCCTCCATGCCTGTGAGAAAGACTACACAGCCTGTGTTTCTGGAAACGTCAGAAGTTTAGAGTTAGGATCTAGGCCGCCACACGGAAGGCAAGCTGAATTCAGACTCCATGGAAAGTCCTCTCCAAGCCCCACAGCTTGTTCTTCCTTTCTTGTCCTCAAGCGACAGTTTTCGTCTGTTTTTTGCTTTGTTTTCTAATCAAACGCAAGCAGAAATGTGCTAATCAACAGCTTTGCTTCAGAACTGCTGTGAGCAGACAGTCAGCTGGGACCCGGCTTCTGGTGGCTTCCTGTGTGTTTGGCTGCGTTCCCCAGGGTCAGAGCATTAGAGCAGTTCCCACGCATCTTGGCTTTCTTTGGCGCTCAGCCTGGCACACCTGACCTCTACCTGCATGCTTCCAAGGCGAGGAATCCCATCTTTGGTTCCCTCCTTCCCACAGATGTGGAAAAATTAAGGCTGAGACCGCATCAAAGAGCCCCGGTGAGAATGGGAAATGCTTTTGTCAAAACATTCAGCGTGAGTTCTAGAAGCTCTTCTAAGCTAAGCAGATTGACCCACAGTCCAGCCTCCTGAGAGAAGCACAGGGTGGGGTCAGGACAGCCCCAGTGGTCACTACAGCCCTCCTGGTGTGTGTGTGCACCCACGGCAGCACACCTGACAGTCCCACTCTGAATTCCAACTAGCCACTTGCCGGCCTGGTCAGAGACCCTCTGTTGGTTTCAGCTTCTGCATTCATATGGAAAAATAATTGTGTTTTGGGGGGCCTGCACAGGGCTTTTGAATGCAGGCGGGCCTTATATGAACTCCTCTGTGAGGAGTTTGAAAAGCTTCCAGAATGTAATCTGTCTCTGCCTATAGTGCCTGTGTTCATCCATAAGTATTTCTGTCTTTGAAGTTTTAAAATTGGGCCTGGAGAGATAGCTGAGTGTTAAGAGCTCATTCTGTCCCCAGAGTCTATGTTAGGCAGCTCACAACTGTCTCTTAAGTCCAAGGGCATCTGATGCCTCTGGCCTCTGCAGGCCAGTGCACATACTCCTTCCCCCAACACGCTCATCATATATGATTAAAAATCATAAAAAACAAATCTTAGCCAGGCGTACTGACATATACCTTTAATTCTAGCACTTGGGAGGCTGAGGTAGATCTTTCTAAGTTCAAGACCAGCCGGGTCTATATCATGAGTTTCAGGCCAAATAGGACTATGTAGAGAGACCCTGTCTCAAACACAAAACAAAACAAAAAAATAAAACAAAACCCTAATAGTAAATAAATAACTAAATACAAGAAGAAAGAGCTGTTCTAAGTTGGAGAAATGGAGAGCAGGCAGCCCAGCTAGTGAAGGCGGTTGCCACACGAGCCTGGCATCCTGAGATCGATCCCTGGCACCAGCTCAGAAGTGAAGTAAAGAACAAACTCCGTGGAGTTGTTCTCTGACCTCCACAGGCTCACATCGTCTGCACATGTGCACACATACAGTTTTAGGAAAACTTTTCAAAGTTTTATTTAGTTAGTTAGTTGGCCCAAGGCTGGGGCTTGAACTCAGGACCCTGTGGAGTAATTCTTTGTGCATGAGTATGGACACTTGTGTCTGGGAATGAGGGTAGGGACGTAACGTGGACAACAGGGCAGGTGTCTTCCACAGCCACTTTCCACCTTTTTTTTTTTTTTTTTGAGGCAGGGTCTCACTAAACCTGAATTTACCATGGCTAAGCTGGCTACCCAGCAAGCCCCAGAGATCTACCTGTCTATGGCTCCCAGGGCTGGATTACGGATGCACACTGCTGTACCTGGTTTTTTATGTGGGTTCAGGGATCTGACTTAGGTAGGTGCTCCTGCTTGTGCAGTAAGCACTTAATGTACTGAGCTGTCTCCCCAGCCTACAAGACACTACTTGATCTTAAGCTTACTGGGTATCAACTACACCCGTTTTCTACCTGACTCAGCATTTAAATCGTCTCAGAGAGGTGCTTTGCTTACCAAATGGAAGGCTAAAGAAAGCCTAGGAAGGTGAGACTCTTGCAGGCTTGACTCATGATAGCTCGGGACTTATGACATTTACTCTGCGAATGTCACACTGGACTTCTGATTCACCTCCCCAAAACTGCCCAGTGTGCTGCCCCCAGGCCTCACCTACAGCCTACTTCCTTTCTCTGAGGCTCCCTTGAGGTAGAGACTGGCTTTGGCATGGTTGCCATCGTTTTCCTCATTGGTCTCATGAGCTGTGGTAGCTCTAGCAGGTCAGATCCGTACCAGCAGGACTGTGGCGCTGGCTTTACTTACTTTTCAGATAGATGTGGCATTTGCCCCGCCTTCAACATGCAGCCCCCTGGTGAAGAAGGTGACCCAACCCAGAAGGGCTATGCCACTGATCGAGACCAGTTTGAAAGTCTTTCCCTGGCCAAGCCACCTCCTGTGTACTCTATTCTGTGGTCCAGTTTTGACCATACCATATTACACTGGCTCCCCCTTCCTATCCTCCATACTGTTGGTTGCTTTGGGGTTGCACCATCTACGACAGCTGTAGCCCACAAGCTTCTCTTTAGACCCGTATCTTCCGGAGAACCTGGGCTAAAACACTGGGTACAGCTTCCAGATGGCAGACTGGGTACAAGCTTCCCTGGTCTCTGTGAGACAGTCCACAGGGGCAGATCCCAAAGCCACCGTGCGTAGAACTAAGCCAGCGTGATTGCACCATGGTCTTGGGAGGTTGTGGGTTGAATCTGGTCTCATCTCTCCCCTTCCAGCTCAGCACCGAGAACGTGGCTAATGAGTAGCTGTTGAGTGATAGGATGATGGGTGTGCGTGCATGTGTGAGCCTTATTTAAATCAGAGCTTGTGCGGTTTTAATCAACTCTGTTTTCAGCATGCATGCCCAGCAGGATGTTCAATAATCAGTTAAAGGGGAAAGAATGAGTCTCCTGGGGCTGCTCTTTCCTTTCGTCTTCTTAAGAAGTTCCATGGTTTCTTGATTCCCTCTTCATGGCTCATTCGTATTTTGCCTTTTTTTCCTAACTGCTCTTGTTTTGTTGCTTGTTTTATTGACCTCTGTTTTATTGACATCTGTTTGGGGGCTGATCTTCATTTCCAAAATGAGAGTTGGAATTTTGCAATCTGTGGCCGATGGCTCAATTTATCTTATCCTCTATACTCAGAGGGAGACAGTCTGAATGTGCCCGTCCTCTGTGCTGGCTTTAAACTTTTTAACGCAACTCCTTTCTGCAGAGAGCTACTATGGAGTGTCTCTCCCCCTTCCTTGGAAACAAAAGTGAAGAACTCAGTACCGTTTCTAAACAGTCCCCAGACACATGGTTGCCACTGGTTCGTTTCTGGCACTATTTTGCATGAACGCTGCTGCCAACCGCTTCAGCCCTCTTCCACTTTTCCAGGGATCGATAAGGAAATATTCCCCTCAAACTCTCTTAGTTCAAGCACAAAAGAACTACCTTGCTCGGTAGCTGAGGCGCCTACCCACCCCTGCTGGGCTCCTTCAAGGGGCACAGCGCATTGAAGCAGTTCTTTTTCTCCTGGTGGCAAATGTGAAAACGGGAGGCTTGTCTGTCCCCTCTTTCATTTGCAAATGACATGCTCAGGATGATGATGTGAAAATGGAAGTAGACCCTCCTGGACCTGAAGAGATGATGGTCAGGAGCCCTTGCTGCCCTTCCAGAGGACTCCACTTGACAGCTCCATGGGATGCTCACAACCGCCTATTGCTCCTGCTCCAGGAGCTAGCCTGCCCCTTTCTGGCTTTTGAGGGTATCCATACCCCTACTCACACACACACACACACACACACACACACACACACACACACACACACAAATAAAAATAAAATAAATTTTTAAAAAGAGAAAGAAAAGTAGATTCTCAGAAAAGGAAAGCTCCCCAGAGCCACTATCTTGGATTTGTCCTGCCGGCATTAGCAATGAAGGCTCCCTTAGATCTGCCCACTGCCTGACTGGTCAGTGCTGCAACCACCAAACCCTCCCCAGAATCCATGGGTGCTTTTGGTGTTTAAACAGAAGTAATAAAACTTATTTTGAGAAACATGGCATGTTCAAAAATACATTTCTATTTCCATCCGGTCTTCCCCTCCCCCTGTGAACATTATACAGCCTTCTAACCACGTTACACATGTAACTTGGCATTTCTTTTTGTTACTTGCATATCCAGTGATTTTAATGTCATTGCATAGCCTTTTTCAAAAATAATCTTGGCTGGAAAGATTGTTCGTGGTTAGGAGAACCGACTGCTCTTGCAGGGGACTTGGTTTCAGTTCCCAGCACCCACGTGGCAGCTCCCAACCACTAGTGACTTAGATCCAGGGACTCTGAAGCTGTCCTCTGACCACCGCAGCCACCAGGCATGCACGTGGCGAACTTACATACATTCAAGGAAACACATATGGATAGAAATATAAAAGAATAAATAAACCTTTAAAAACTAATCCCAAATGTCTCCTACAGTCTTGGCAACTATTTCTGTTTTTAAATTCCTACCTTTGCCGGGTGGTGGTGGCGCACACCTTTAATCCCAGCACTCAGGAGGCAGAGGCAAACGTATCTCTATGAGTTCGAGGCCAGCCTGGTCTTTAAGAGCTAGTTTCAGGACAGCTTCAGAGCTACAGAGAAACACTGTCTTGAGAAACCAAAAAAGGAAAAAAAAGTTCCTACCTTTATGATTTTTTTAATAATTTGTTTATATTTTCATTATAAGTTAACCGAGGTTTCTCCCACTAAATTGCTAACAAATTACCGGAAAGCAAAGAATTAAAATGTTATTTAGATTTCCTTCCATTTCTATCCGTAGAAGACCAAGAGTCTGGAGGCCTCTCTGCTACAGAAAAGAATTTTTTTAAGTATTTGTGGAAGGGCAAGCTGGTATCCAAAGGCAGCCCGGAGAGGCAAAGCTGGCTTTTCCTTACGGGCTTCTGCTCACATATGATGCCCCTGTGGGTAGAGAGTTCCCAGCTAACTTTCCAACCCTGGAACCTTGCAGGAACCAAAGGAAAGAAAGAGACACAGAAAATACAGAACCGAGGCCTGGAAAACAAGGTGCTAAGATCCAAACATTACGTGAATGTGGGTATACTCCCAGCTTCAGTGCTTGCCTAGGGTCCCATCCTCAGAACCTCAAGGGGGTGGGGTGTCTGATAATAGTGGTAACTTAACAGAGCTAAATGGAGTAATTATTTAAAGGTCAAACATTGTCAGGCTTGACTTTTAAAATGTGTTTGCTTTTGTGCAAGGGGTGTTTTACTTATGCACAGTGTACCAGTCTGCTTTGGGAAATGGACCTCTCCAGAGATGCCTAATTGAGTTAGTGTAGAGTGGAGAGCAGAGAGATAGGACTCTGGAGGGTAAGTGGAGGAAGAGGAGAGACATTTCTTTATGATATTCATTCCTCTAGTCTCTAGAAAGCAACATCCCTCAAGGTCACAGGCAAACTTCCTCTTGCTTATCAAACACCAGTTCCAAGGGCCAGCATCCTCCCTCTGGCTTCCATAGGCCCAGGGACCAGCCAGCATCCTCCCTCTGGCTTCCATAGGCTCTGCTCATATAATAGTCTCTTTATAATAACCTTGGATTCTCCTAGGTTAACTGTTCTGTCTACTTCCTGCTAGAACTGTTATAACCATACATAAGAAAATTATTCCACCATAAGAAAGTCAAAATACGAAAAATAAAGTGAATGGGAAATAGGTATGTAAGGCAAATAACCAAGTAAAGATGATACAGCTATTTAACAACAGACCAACCAATTACGTGACTCTGTGTATCATCATTATGTCATTATTAGCAAAGGACTTAGTTCATTTAGGAAATTCAAATTCTAGTCTCTTACACAACTCATAACATAGCTTTTATATATATATATATATATATATATACATATATATATATAGCAAAATTTATCAAGACTATAAGAAGGAAGAACAAACTCACATATAAGGGTGGAGATTGTTGAGTGACTCAGATACAGTTGAAAGGTAAAACAGCAGCAATCCATGAAGATGGTAGGAGACTTGAACACCCGTTCCGTTCCGTCTGTACTTGAGAAGCCAGTATGCTCTTGGGTTGTTAGGTACAGTTTCAAAATTGTCCTATTAATGAAATCAGTTCTATAGTTTGGAAGGAAACACAAGGCCAGGTGGAGTCTCTGGCAAATTCTACTAAACAAGCAAATGAAAAATAGTGTCAGTGTTCCATAAACTGTTCCAGACAGCAGCAAAGAGAGGAATCGGATCCAACTAGTTTGATAAAGCCAGTACAATCATGGTAGCAAATCCCAACAACCCATTCTGAAAGTGCAGACTTCTAAGCCAGTTCTCTCAAGAACCAAATACAAAAATACTACAAGTCAGTTTCAACAAATGAAATCCAGTTGCATTTTTAGAGTGATGTACACGGGTCTGCTTTTCTTGCCATATTTTGGATTAATCAAATATTTTTGAAATTGTTTTATTTCCTGTACTGGCTTCTTAGCCACACTCTGAGCAGTTGCTGTAGGATTAAAATGCACTAAATATTTTATAGTTCAGTTAGAACTGACAGAAAACGCCTCCCTCACCCTCTTCCCTCATCTGTGCTCTGGTATGTGTGTGTGTGTGTGTGTGTGCACGTGCTCTGGTGTGTGTGTGTGTGTGCACGTGCTCTGGTGTGTGTGTGTGTGCGCGCGCAGGTGCTCTGGTGTGTGTGTGTGTGTGTACATGTGCTCTGGTGTGTGTGTGTGTGTGTGTGCACGTGCTCTGGTGTGTGTGTGCACGTGCTCTGGTGTGTGTGTGTTGCAGAACTGGAGGAGGGCATCTTGCACCTCTGTGTGTCTTACAAGTTTCCTCTTCCAGTGATGCAGGAAAGGTAGGATTGTTTGGGTTTTTTGTTTTTGTCTTCCCCCTTAAGATGCCCTAAGGAAATAAAGAGGAGGCATTAGGGAGATGGCTCAGTCAGTAAAGTGCCAGCCAAGCAAGCATGGGACCTTAACTTTAGTTCAGATCCCCCAACATTCGTGTTTAAAACAAAAACAAAACAAAAAAATCTAGATATAGTGACACATGCCAGTAATCCTAGCATGGGTGAAGCAGAGCTAGGAGGACCCCTATGGGGCTCACTGGCCAGCTATTCTTGCCAAGTTGGTGAGTTCTAGATTCAGTGAGACCTTGTCTTAAAAATCAAGAGCAACAGGGCACCAGACAGAGACTACTGGTCTACCCACACAGAGTAAGAGAGAGAGAAAAATTGAGAGGGAAACACCGCCCCCATTCTTCAATATTTACCACACATCTGCCATTGCCATTGCTGCTTTTTCTTATTTTCTTTAGATTCAAATTCTTGCCTGGTGTCATTTTCCCTCTACTTAAAGAATTCCCTTTACCCTTTGAAAGACAGATCCCCTATGTAGCTGGTAACTGGCCTGGAACTCACGTTCCTCCCGCCTCAGCCTCCTAAGAGCCAGACTCACAGGTGTGTTCCTTCAACATCACTTAGCATGCTGGTTTGCTGGCGGTAAATTCACTCAGCTTTGCTTGATTTATTTGTAAATGCCTTTGTTTCAACCCATTTTGGATTAGATATAGACTCTGACTTGGCAGAATGTTTTGTTTAATCTCGGCACTTTAAAGATACTACATCATCATCTTACCACTATTGTTTTCAATGTTTGCATTTGCCATGCGAATGTTATGTACATCCGAGCCAGCTAGTACGCTCACACACTCCCCTGCCCACGTTGTACAGGCTGGCAAGTCTGCTGTATGCAACATGAATAAACAGACAAAAGGCACATTTCCATATCCCGGGAACGCAGGAGAGTTCCCCATCAGCTTTTTATTGCCTTGCTAGTACATATGAGAGGACGCCCAGGAACCCACCGGGCATTTGAGGGAGTGATCCAGTGTTAAATCAGAAACAAACTCTAGCAGAGAATAAACCTGGCAAGGTTTAAAAGGGCAGTCAGGCAGCAAAAGGAAACTTTAGAAAACTACAAGCATTTCAGCAGTAAAACAGGAGCCAGCCGCTGCAGTTTTTATATATGAGCACCGGAAGATAAATGCCTTTAAAATGTAAATATGACGTGAAAATAAAAGATAATCCAAGCTGGAATCCAGTTGAGTGTGGTATCATACCCCTGTGGTCCCAGCTGCTCAGTAGGCTGAGGCAGGAGGAACATTTCAGCCCATGAGTTTAAGGCTAACCAAGCAACACAATACAACAACAACAATCAAAAAAAGGTAGCTAAACTACACAATAAACTGGAGGGATTAGCCCCAGAAAATGAGATGAGGCTGAATATCAGCTGAAGGACTTGTGTTAGAAGTCAGAAAGGGAAGAAGTGGGAGCTGAGCATCAGGGTGGTGTAAGGGAACACCTTCTCACACCTGAGGTGGGATGGCACCGGGCAGTGTTTGAAACCAAGGAACAGGGCAGTACAGAGGAACATTTGGAGTCTAGTGTCAATGCTAGGGAAGGCCATCCAGAGTATTAAAGGAAGCTCTATGTGGTGGATCAATAGGATCCCAAGGAAAAGGAAACAAAGGACCTGTTCTATGTAAATAAACCTCAGAGCATTATCTGGAATTTCAAACTATTAAGTTACTTTTTTTCCAGATGGCATTCCCACAGGATGTGATAACATATGCCTGCCATCCCTAACGAGGAGGAGTTGGGGGCAGAAAGGCCCAGGCTACATAAGACACCATCTCAACCCCTACAACTCAGGAAATCAAAGGATCTTAGGGTTAACACTCAGACAGAGCACTTACCTACTGACATGTGTGAGGCTCTGGGTTCCATGTCATCACAATATTAATGACTGCATTAGCTAATTAAAAGATGGCATTCCAAGCTGGGTGGTGGTGGCGCATGCCTTTAATCCCAGCACTTGAGAGGCAGAGGCAGGCAGATCTCTGTGAGTTCAAGGTTAACCTGGTTTCCAGAGCGAGTGCAGGACAGGCTCCAAAGCTTACAGAGAAACCCTGTCTCAAAAACAAACAAACAAACAAACAAAAAGATGGCACTCCAGTGTCAGACTTCACAGGGCTGCTAAGAAAAGCACCGAATGTACTGGCACACTCGGGGACAGCTTGTGACCCAGCACATATGGTAGTCTCCAAAGCTGCAACTTGTTTTCCTTGGTGTAGCCATTTCTTTTCTATTGCTGATAAAATGCACTGACAACAGCCACTTAAGGGAGAAAGGGTAGGGATGCCATCCACCATGCTGGGGGCAACGTGGCAACTGGTGAAGAAAGCAAGGTAGCATGAGCAGGAAGCTGGCTGATCGCACTCCATCTGCACACAGAAAGCAAAGCAAAATCAACTGGTGGGGCCAGGCTGTAAATCCTCAGAGCCACCCCCCAGTGACAGACTTCCTCCAGCAAGGTTCATGACTAGCCCAAGCCATGCCATCTGTTGGAGACCAGGTGTTCAAAGGCATGAGTCTACAGGGGACATTTTTCATTCAAGCCACATTGCTTTCAGTTATTCATAATCAACCATGCTCTGGGAATGTCTAATGAAAAATTCCATAAGTTTGCCATTCATAAATTCTCAAGTGTATGGTCTTCTGAGCAGGGTGATGAAGTCCTGTTTTGCTCCATCCAGGTGAAGGTGTGAGTCTTCCTTTTGCCCAGTGTATTCACCTGGATACATTACCCTTTTGTTAGTCACTGGCTTAGGTTGTCACGATAAGGTCTCAGTGATTGAATACAGTGTTTGTGTTCCGTGAACTGTTATCAAGGTAATAAAAGCCCTAAAGCATAAACAGAGTGTGGCTGTTGATTCAGGGGTACCAAAAGAGAAGCTAGCTTCCTTTAAGCATCAAGGTGAAAGTTCTTCACCTAAGTCAGAAAAAGGTAAGCTGGAGAGATGGCTCAGTGGTTAAAAGCAGTGGCTGCTCTTCCAGAGGTCTTGAGTTCAATTCCCAGCAACCACATGGTGGTTCACAGCCATCTTTAGTAAGATCTGGTGCCTTCTTCTGGCCTGCAGTCAGAACCCTGTATACATGATAAATAAATAAATCTGAAAAAGAACAAAAGGTCTACCAAGGTTGCTGCGCTCTACAGTAGGATGCCTTTTCCAGCCGTAAAACTGTGGGGAGGGAAAGCTCTTACTGGTTTTGCTGTTGCCCCTTTAGAAGTTACAGCCACAGTGCAAGCCAGGTGCTTAGTTCAGATGGCGACAGCATTTCACGGGAGTGTGAACACACAGGAAGAGCAGTGTCTCCACAGAACAGGGCTGTCTGCAGTTCCCAGCATCCACTGGGGTTCCCGGCATCCACTGGGGTTCTCGGACCATATTCCCACTGATGCCTCCTTCACCCAAACAATTGAAGTCTAGGATTTTTGGATCCTTCTGGCATTTAAAATACCATCATTCAGAAATTTTATGCCTACAAAATCCAAGGGGAAACTCTGTGTTGTGGGGGGCGGGGGAGGAGCATATGTGCTCTCTGCCAAGCCACTTCCTTGATGCCCTTCATCTTCCTTCCTCTACTTTTCATAATGAGGCTTTAAAATACATGTCACATTATGTGTTAGGTTGATTGAGTAAACGCTGCTGTGGACGGCAACTGTGCGGATATAATACATTCACAGTATTTTGAATAGCAGACTTTTTGAGCTATAATTCACACATCATAAAACTGACCTCTGTAAGGTGTTCTTGTATACTCTTATAAATAGATTGGGCAGCCTTCTTCATTTCTTTCACCCAAATCTTTGTGCTTAAATTTTGTGACTGGAGTGTAGCTCTTGGGTGACCGATTTCCTGGACCCCCGAGGAAAAAAATAAACCATTCATTGGAGCATTAAACTGGAACTTGGGTACTTGAATTTCCAGCCCTTTCTTCCTTTATTCTATTTCAACTAAAGTATTTCTTCCTGCATGGGTTAAGTCTGGGAGTGTAGGAGATTTAATAGAGTCTTAACTGCTAATAACTTCTTGTATAAGCAAGAAAAAGCCGGGAATTCAAACTCTTAGCTCATAGTTGCAATCCAGCAGAACCTCTACCCACGATACCCCATGTTGTCTCCAGTTATAAATTCCTCTCTCAGGGATATTTGAGGATTACTTCAAAAATCTGGGCAAAGAAAAGCTTCATTCCTGCTGGCACCTTCCTACTGGCGAGCTCAACCTCAGTCCTCTGTTAATATTGGTTCTTTCTTTGAAAAATAGGAATAATCCTGTTTGCTTGTTGGGAATTTAGCTCACCCAGGGGAAATGCACTGGGAAGAGAATAGATGGAGATAAAGCTGTTGATTGGCAGCCTCCGGTGGCATTAGCCAGGGATTATCCTTAGCCTCTGGCCATTGCAGTCACCCTGATTCCGTTATTGGCACCTGCAAGCTGCATGCTGCCAGTGCCAGGCCCAGTGTGTAAGCAGGTGGGTTTGACTGTCTTTCTCCTATGAACTCAGGAATCTGATGTCAAAACAGCCCAAGAAGATAGACGTGGGGCATCTTTTGAGACCCCTCCTGGAGACAGCTGTGTGGTACTAGCGGTGCCTTTGTCACAGTGGACTTGAACCCTCTTGCTGGTGGTCCTAAGGACTCATACCTTCTGGTTAAATGCTTTGCCCAAAGGAGGGCCAAATCCTACAACTGCCTCTCGGCAGCAGTTCTGCTAAGGGTGGAATCAGGCTGACGTGGATGAGCCCTGGACAGGCCTGCTTCCCTTCCTTGAGTTTTTGTTTTGTTTTGTTTTGTTTTCATGTCTTCCCTTCCCAGTCGGAGCATGGCCTTTAGGGAACGTAGAGCGAAAACATCACCAAAGTACACGAAAAGGGGGATAAATGTGGTCCATGGCCTTGGGACAGGTTGTGGAAATCATACCTATTAGAAAGACGTTATACTGCTGGGGGCCCATGAGAGTTCCTGCCCTACTGCCCTTCCCTGCAAACTTGTTTTCTGTGCTGTGTTCCTACTTCTCGGAGCCATGACTTCTCAGCATACTCCCTGGGCCCTCGGAGGCACTCATAAATATCTTGCCAATAGAAGGCACAACACTACAGAGCAGGTGTGAGCAAAAGCACCTCTTGTCCCCGCTTGGCTCACGGCTGCTGTAGCTTCGCTGTGCTGTGACACAGCTTGGAAGAGTCATTATTTGTTTGGAGCCAACAGTTCAAGTCAATCTCGGAGCTTAGCAAGTGCTTACAGTTTTCTCATCCAATCAAATCGGGAAAGTGTTTGTACTTAGCCTCTTGAGAAATGCAAGGTTAACCTCTCAGAGTTGTGACGCTCACGGTCTCAGGCTGTGAGAGAGCAGGCTCCCTTTGACACTCACTCTTGCTTCCCAGCGTGTAACCTACAAGGACACTTAGGAAGACAAATATAATCCCAGCACACAGAAGGCCTGGGGAGGAGCACCCACCGAGATCCCACCTTAAAACAAGATACAAAGTGACAGGCTCATCAGATTTTACTTGTCTGCTTGGTGGCAGTCCCTGTGTGGCAGCCGGTATTCTGGGGCATAGAATTATGACCGCTCTTCTGTCCATGCGGAAACGAAAGAACTGAGATGAAGCAGCAGCTCTCCCGAATGGTACCTAGCCAGGATGCACACTGTCTGCCTCTCTACATCCCTCCTAGTATCACCAAAGTTACACCATAGGCTGCAAGGTCACAGTACTATATGCTGTTTCACCAGTTCAGAAACAACCTTAGGGGGCTGGAGAGATGGCTCAGAGATTAAGAGCATTGCCTGCTCTTCCGAAGGTCCTGAGTTCAATTCCCAGCAACCACATGGTGGCTCACAACCATCTGTAATGAGGTCTGGTGCCCTCTTCTGGCCTGCAGACATACAAATAGACAGAATGTTGTATACATAATAAATAAATAAATAAATAAATAAATAAATAAATAAACAAACAACCTTAGTGCCCACCCCTGGGGGACTATGTAAATGGATAACATCTGCTGTCTGCATGCAACACCATAATGACCTCCATGGTGCATGGCTAGTAGAAAAAACAGGACACAGGGTAGGGGTGGGGTTACAAGATGTGTTAATAAAAGGGGTGGGTGAGGCAGTGTATGTGATCATATGTGCATGGATGAGGATAAAACACTTGGGAGGTTCAGAGGCAATGGCTCAGTCAGAAAAGTTCTTGCTGCATCAGTATAAGGTCCTGAGTTTGGATCACTAGCACCCACCTAAAGGCCAGGTGCCACAGGTGTATCCGAAACATAGCCGCGGGGATGGTAGCGGTAGGCAGATCCCTGGAGCTTGCTAGCTAGTCCGTCTTGCCCAGTCAGTGAGCTCCAAGTTCAGTGGGAGACCCTGCCTCAGAAACAATTGGGGAGGAGGGAGAGCAGCTGAGCAAAACACCTAGTGTGGCGCTCTGGACTCCACACTCACAGACACACATGCACACGCATATGAACATACACAAACACACATGCAATCCAACACTTGGGCTAGGGCTATAGCTCAGTGGTAGAGGGCTTTCTAGAATGTGCAAAACCCTGGTTGTTCAACTCCCAGGGCTGCAAACAAACAAACGAAAGATTTCTCGAAGAGTTCATGAGCACGGCATGAGGCTCCGTAGTCACCCTCTGGCAGGGAGACTCTGTCTGCCTTTGCAACTGGGTTTGAAGCATCCATTTTTGCATTCTATTTGAAAACATAGACCCCCACCCCATATATACCTACTGCTCTATGCCGTTGTTTGTAGGGTTTTTTTTTTTGAATTATGCTTTTTGGAATTTATATATGTGAACAGGAAATATGGTGGGTGTTTGTATTTTTAAGAAAAAATTGATCCAAGGGCCTGTAATAAAAATGAAGCTTCTCTTCCATTCCTGAGCTTTAGCCTGCCTTCTGCCCTCCCCCCCTCTCTTCCCCACAGGGTGGTTCCTGGGATGACTTTCCTCTGTTTCCTCCCCCACACTGGACACTATTGATCCTGAGGACAGAATAACTCCTTTTGTTCGTCTGATTGAAACTGTCTCCTAAAATAAGACTCTAATTTCAGTGAGTTGGCTTTTTGTGGGTGTTTCTGGAGACGTCCTATAGGCCCAAAATAACTCCTGGCTAAATTACAGTTTAGAGAGCCCTTGGCCTGCGTCTTCATAGTCACTCTGTAATCACCATGCATTGCTCGGTAGTTAAAGAGCCCGGGCGCCTTTGAGGTCTGAAATACAGCTTTACTCTGATTCTAAGGAGTTTGGGATGGATAAAGTCATTGCCATGGCTGGGCCTTCTGTACCTGGTGCTGTGGGAGGCGCTCAGTGCCACAGTCACATGTGCACCTGTGAAACATGTAAAGGGGCTGAGCCACCAAGAGTCTAAAGGAGCTAAACCCTTTGGAAGTTCATGCACTAGGAAAAGGTCTGCTTCTCCAAGTGGAAAGATCACGCCTGTCTACTTCCTCTAATGCTGCCCAGGCCAAGCCAGCCTCAGGCAAGGCAGGGTCTGACCTGGGGCAAGGCCTAATTCTGGCCTGCGTGGCTATAACAAAATACCTGAGGCTGAGTCATTTACAGTGATTAGAGGTTTGCTTGGTTTGTGGTTCTAGAAGCTTGAAAGTCCAAGAGTACGTTGCCAGCATCTGGTGAAACCGTTTTGCTGCATCATGATGTGGAGGAGGGTATCCAGCCGTGAGTCAGAGCTGGTATGCTGGCTCTGCTCTCTCTCCAATAGTTGTTCAGTCCATGAGACTGGGTGTCTCAGCTGGTCTTCTCTATATGCTTGAATCCCAAAGAAGTAGACTCACCAACTCTGAGAGTCCACAGATTTGGTGACTGTATATAAAACTTTTGACAATGTGGAAAGCTAAGGAAAATGATGGTGGTGATTGGTTGCCTCTAGCACCTCTGAATAAACTGGAAAGGGAAAAGGAGGAGCTCCTGATTAAAGTTGCTACTAGCATCTCAGAATATGGTAAAGGACAATAAAGAATTCGGTGGTAAGACTGACCAGATGCAGATGCCACTAACATTCTAGAGATTTCTAAGTGTGCTCTGGAAGAGAATCGTCTATCCACAGAGCTCAGGTTTCAGAAAATCAAACCAAAGCCCTCAAAGTTTGGCTGAGTTACTGCGAAATTTTAAGTCCCAGCCTCAGAGGGTGTCAGCAGTTAAAGGAAGGGTGTTAACTGGTAAAGAGTGGGATCCTGTTACTAGGGATGAGGATGTGTGGGAGGACCCTATTAAAGCTGAGAACTTTCAATCCTGAGATTCTCAAGGGTTTGTCTCACCTGTGGAAGTAGTCTCTGCACCCTCAACAGAAGATGCACTCACACCCCCAGCCCCTGAAATATTGCCTTTTCTGCCTTTGACTGAGGAAATCAATCCTTCATTGTCTGCTAAACCAACAGTGACCTTCCCTGAAGGGGATGCCAGACAAGACAATCCTGATGTCCCTCAGTGCCTACCAATAGTTGCCCCTAGACCTACAATCAGACTTAAAGCTAATGAGGCTCCTAAAGGGGAGGTTAGAAAGTGTAGTTCATGAGGAGGTATGCTGCCCTACCAAAGATCTTAATGGGTTTGCTAATTCATTCAAGCAGAAGTCTGGGGAATATGTGTGGGAATGGCTTTTAAGGGTATGGGATAAATAGTTGAAGGAACATAAAACTGGATCAGGCCAGGTTTATTGATATGGGCCATCTGAGTGGAGACTCTTGGTTTAATATGGAAGCTTATACAGTTAGAGGAAAAAGTTGTCAAAAACTTGTTTGAGTGACTAGCTGAAGCATGTATCAAAAGCTGGCCTACTGAAAAGGAATTGGAGATGCCTACTATCCCTTGTCTTGGTGTTGATGAAGGGATCTTAAGGCTCAGGAAAACTGCGATGCTAGAGTGGATACACTGTGTAAATCCTAATCCCCCACAATGGGAAGACCCAGAAGATGTGCCCTTCATGATTCCTGTAGACACAAAAATGGTGAGAGGGGCATCCACACCTTTGAAGATCTTCGCTGTCACCCTTTTCCTTGTGCCAGACCTAGGGTCTGAGATGCTGCTGCTCAGTTGGACAAATTAAATGCAATGGGTTTAATTCAAGTGCCAGCACTGAATTGCCAAAGTCAAGGTGATCGTTGCTGTTATAATGGGCAGCATAGACAGAGCAATGTTCATAATGGCCTGACCCATAATGGGAAGGTTTTTATGATGACATGACTCATATGAACCTTTGATACTGGTTAATCAATCATGGTGTTTCCAGGCATGAAATAGATAAGAAACCTACAGTTTTTGTTTGATCTGTATAAGCAGAAAAATTCCCAAACAGATAAAAGAAATGCTGCATTGAATCGTGGCAAAAGTAAACCTCAATCTAGGAAACAATTTCCAGATTGGGGCTAGTTTGCAGACCTAGAACACCTTGAATGAAGGGACAGCCAATTTCCTGTAAAGAATGAAATCAATGAAATTTATGCCCTGGCAATGCTGAAGCATGCATGGGTAGCCCATCTATGGTGGTTCTGTTGAACTTATCCGTATTGGGTTTCATGGTCTAAGCTGATGAGGACAACTGATTAGGTCTCTTCCTCAAGATGGTATCAGATCTCATTACAGATGGTTGTGAGCCACCATGTGGTTGCTGGGGGTTGAACTCAGGACCTTTGAAAGAGCAGGTAGTACTCTTAACCACTGAACCATCTCCCCAGCCCAGTTTTCTGTGAGGACCATAATAAAATTCCCAAGAGTTTTACTGTTAACCTTTCCTGAATCCTTCCCCAAAGGCACCTACAGCCTTTCACAAGGGTAACTGTACACTGGGGGAAAGGAAACAATTAGACTTTCCAGGGTCTATTAGATACTGCTTCTGAATTAACAGTAGTTCTGGGAAATCCTAAGAAACAGTGTGGCCCTCCAGTTAAAGTAGGGGCTTATAGAGATCAGGTGATTCATGTTATTTTGGCTGAAGTCTGACACACATAGATCTAGTGAGTCCCTAAATTCCACCTGTGGTTATTTCCCCAGTCCAAGATGTATAATTGGGATAGACATAATTAGAAGTTGGCAGAATTGTCACATGAGTTCCCTGACCAGTGGGTGGAAAGGCTAAATGAAAACCCTTAGAGTTGCCTCTGCCAGGGAAAGTAGTGGATCAAAGACAGTATCGCACCTCTGGAGGAACTGCAGAAAAGATGTAGGGATCGTGGTCCCCACCATATCTCCCTTTAACGGCCCTATCTGGCCAGTACAAATGACAGATGTTCATGGAGAATGGCAGTTGACTATCGAAAGCTCAACCAAGTAGTGACTCCAATTGCAGCTGCTGTACCAGATGTGGTGACCTTACTTGAGTAGATTAACACATCTCCTGGTACATTGCATGCAGCTATAATCTAACAAATGCCTTTTTCTTGGTACCATAAGGACCACCAGAAGCAATTTGCTTTCAGATGGCAAGGCCAGCAGTGTACCTATACTGTTTTGCCTCAAGGATAAATTAACTCTCCAGTCCTGCATCATGGCTTAGTTCAAAGGGATCTTGATTGTCTCTTCCACAAAATAGCAACATTGTTGCGCTATATTGATACCATTATGTTGATTGGACCAAGTGAGCAGGAGGTGGCCACAACTTTGGGCTCCTTGACAACACGTATGCACATTAGAAGATGGGAAATAAATCCAACCAAAATTCAAGGAGAAATGTATTTGCTTCTACACAGTGGAAGTAAGAAAGTCTGGAGTGCAGGAGATCCTTTGCAATGGTTCTCGGCCCATGAGTCATGACCCCTTTGGGAGTCATACATCAGACATTATGATTCATAACAGTAGCAAAATTTTTATGAAATAGCAATGTAATCATTTTAGGATTGGGGTCACCACAACATGAAGAACTGTACTAAATAAAAATCACAGCATTAGGAAGGTTGAGAACCATTGCTTTAGGGCATCTCTTGGTGCTACCATGTTTTGTGGTTAAAGTCAGTGGGAAGCTACAACATCCCAATCAAGGCAGGTTGACAAAGGGCACAGACTCATCAGGAATGAAGGTATGGATCACTCCTCCAGGAAAAGAGCCAAGGTCTGCTAGGGTGCTTTTTTGAGGGTGTAGGAAATACAGAATGGGTAGTAGAGGAAGGTAGTTAAATTATCTAGGGCCATGTGACTTGTCTGTGCTACTAGGGTTATATTTAGGAAGTGACTTCTGTGCCAATGCGTTCAAGTGTACTTCCCACTTTCTCTTCTATGGGGTTTAGTGTGGTTGGTTTTATGTTGAGTTCTTTGATCCATTTAGACTTGAATTTTGTGCATGGCAATAGATATGGATCTATTTTCATTCTTCTACATGTTGATAATCAGTTGTGCCAGCACCATTTGCTGAATATACTTTCTTGTAGTTGGGGTTTCTGTCCTGCCCGGTTCCCGCAATTGTTAGGTCCCAAAGAAATCACACAGAGGTCTACATTAACTATAAACTGATTGGCCCGTTAGCTCAGGCTTCTTATTAACTCTTATAACTTATATTAGCCCATTATTCTAGTAAATGTTAGCTACTAACATGGCTCGGTACCTTTTTCAGCAAGGCAGTCACATCTTGCTTTTTCTGTGTCTGGGCCGGAACTGCAGAAGGATTTCCTTCTTCTCAGAATTATCCTGTTCTCATTGACTCACCTCTACTTCCTGTCTGGTTATACTCCCTATACTTCCTGCCTGGCTACTGGTCAATCAGCATTTATTTAAAATATAATTGACAGAATATAGATGATTGTCCCACACCACTTTCTTTTTTCCATTTTATATTTTTAACTTCTTTGTCAAAATCAGGTGTTCATAGGTATGTGGCTTGATATCCAGGTCTTTGATTCCATTCCACTGGTCCTGCTGTGAGAATGTATTCATACAGCTACTTGTATTTTCTTTCCTCAATTCCTTTATCATGTAATATAACATCAACTAAGAGAATATCAGTGGCTGTTATATTTAAGTTTGAGATACTATAAGACTGTCCCTCCAGGGACTTTGCCACCTAAATTTTTAAATTCCGAATGCATTTGTGGTTGTTGGAGAGATGGTTATATCATATTAGGTGTAATTATGACCTGGTTATTGTTTTCATTTAGAAATTAAGCATGACATAAGGAAATATGATCATGTGTCAAGTTGATTAGGCATGCACTTATGGTGGCTATTCTTGGTTGTCAACTTGACTGCATCTGGAATTAACTAAAACCTATGTGGCTGACTACACTTACAAGAGTTTTAACTAAATCATTTGAAGTGGAAAGACCGTGTTAGCCTAGGTCTTTCCGGTGCAATCAGTAAAAGCATTGCCTCCTCAAGTTTGTAGAGTTGTTCACACCATGGGAGCTCAGTACTCTCCGAGCTTCCAGAAGAGGCTTCAGTAACTGGAGAGACTTCAGTAGCTGTAGGTGTTGGCAAATTGGAAAGCCTATTCTAGATACTTTTTTAAAAGTTCATCCTTATACTTCTGTTGCTCTAAAACCATTTCTGGTACCAAAATCTGTATTAATCAGGGTTCTCTTAGAGGAACAGAACTTAAAGAATGAATGAATATATATAGAAAGAAGACTTATTAAAATGGCTTACCACAGTGGTTCTCAATCTAATTAGGTTCTCAACCTAATGCTATAACCCTCTAATACAGTTCCTCATGTTTTGGTGACCCCCAACCATAAAATTATTTTCATAGTTACTTCATAACTAATTTTGCTACTGTTTTGAATCATAATGTAAATATTTTAGGAAATAGAGGTTTGCCATAAGGGTCACCCCGCATAGGTTGAGAATCACTGGCTTCCAGGCTATGGTCCAGCTAGTCTAACAATGGCTGTCTACCAGCAGAAATCCCAAGAATCCAGTAGTTGTTCAGTCCATGAGACTGGATGTCTCAGCTAGTCTTCAGTAGACATTGGAATCCCCAAAATCTAAGCTCCAATGCTATTGAAGGAATGGACTTGACTGTGAGTGAGAACAAACTGGCAAGAGAGTGAGCTTCCTTCTTCTATGTCCTTTATATAAGCTGCCAGCAGAAGGTGTCACCCAGATTAAAGGTGGATCTTCCCACCTCAAAAGATCTGGATTAAAGGTGTGTTTTACCACCTCAAACGATACAGTTTAAAAAAATGAGTCGGAAGTGGGAACATAAAAGTGGGGACACTTTACATGATTTAATTAAGAAAAGACCCCTCACAGGTCTACCCAGCTGCATGGAGTTTAGATGATTCCACATGTAGTCAAGTTAACAATATCTGGAACAGCCGTCACATGTGACCAATAAGCAAGTGGGCAGGGAAGTACCAAGAGTCTACTGTGGGAGTAGAAGCCAGACCACATCTGATGCTCTCATGAGGGATGAGTGGAGGCTGCTGTACAGGCTCAGCAGCCCGCAGGTACATCCAGAGCTTTGGGGGTAACTGTGGTGTTGGTGCCTTCCAGGAAAGCTGAAAGAATGGAGTCTCATTTTATATGGCACAGCGGAGCACCCGTACCGCACGTTCAGTTCCCATCAGTCTCGCTCACGGATGCTGGAGCTCTCCGTTCCGGAACTGGAGCCTCCCAAAGCTGCTGGACCACCTCCCCAGGCAGAGGCTCCTGAGGACGAGGAAGAGTACACAGGTAATGGAACTGAGTGAGAGGAAATGGTTGGCCTCCTGACTTTGTTTTCCACTATAGTTCTCGAAGATGGGGCCTTTCAGGCAAAAGGTGGGGTTTTGGTTGTAAGGCTTGTCTTGCCTGGAAGTTATAATAATGATGGTAATTTGCACTCACACAGCTCCTTCCACCCAAGGCTCTCCTAATACTTTACAGACCAGTAAGTATGCTTCAGACCAGTAAGTACTCTCTGACCTCCCAGGCTGGGGCACTGAGTTCCTATATGCCCAACCAGAACTGGGGCTTGCCCTGTATTAATTAACTGGCTCCAGGATTTTCCCCTTCTTTAAGGGCCCTCATCTCAGGACTCAGCATCCTGACTCTCTCAAGTCCATCCATTTTTGAGCAACCAGAAATGAGAAAAAAACTTGGGTTCCACAAGTTTGTTCCCAAGGAGCTGGTGGTTGAGAAGTGAGCACTCTCCAAGACGGGTTGGTACTCAGGAGGCTGTCAAACCAATACAGACCGATGCTATGCATAAACATTTTCAAAAGCTCACATGTAAAGACCCCTGGTACGGATGCTTCTATAGCTATCCTAGTGCACATGGTGGCCTCAGTCTCTAGACTGCTGGCTCATATGCAAGGTAGCTGGGAGCCACAGTAACCCAGAGATGTCTTTGGATACCTCCAGCCTCTCAGCAAAGTGAAGATGTCATTAGAGCCTAAAGTTGTTCATTTTCCGCTAAGCCATCCCACAGCAATTTTATGACTCTGGGTGTTTCTGGTTGGGCATATTTTCTTAGCTAAGTGTCCTAGCTACCTGACAAATGATGGGTGATCTCTCAGAATATGGATAACTAAGTGGAAAATCCCACCAGTACAAATCAAGCATAAACACTGGTCGATTTCATTTTAAATTTCTTCTGCCTTTCCTTTAAAACGGAACATTGAATTATGTATGGGCTAATATGCTATTTTCCCCTGTGATTTATAAACCATGGCTAGATTCAGTAATTATTAATAAAGAACTGATTTTTTTTTGTCCTCAAAATCTGCCATTGACTCCAGCCGTGCACACTGGCATCTCTTCCTTACGCTATTCTACTCTGAGTCACTTGGTCTCTACACAGCATGGCCTGGATGGAAGAAGCAGTTTCCATGAGAATATGATGTATTTCTGGCTCTTTGGAAAACTCTCTGAAGTCTAGGGGGTAACCGGAAGGGTGACCCAGTCACAGAGGCGGGCCAGAGTGACGGAGGTGCCATGGTATGAGTGGCCAAGCAGGAGGAGTGAGGAATAGCCACTTTGGAGTTTAAAGAAAGGGCACAGGAGTCACAGGCTGTTGCTCTTTGAACATGGAATGCTGGTTATTGACAAACAGTACATTTGTGGTAATGTCCAGACTGGCATTGACTCCACCTGGGCCTTGTGGATTAATAACTAGTTGCCATATCAAGAAAGACTGAGTCCAATGGAGCAGTAGTCCCAGGGACCAACATCAGGGATGAGGGGCAGACAGGAGAGATGAGAGGTGGAGGGCCAGCTCTCCCTGGAACAAGAAATATAAGGTAAAAGGAGAGAAGATCGGGGAATGTTTATAGATAGCAAGGACCCCAAATAGCAGCTGGCAGGATTGCCCACCACTGGAAAACAGGGCTTCTGCAGAGAGTATCCAGCATTACAGTGGTCTATTTTCCCCCAAAGCTGAGTGCTTACAAAGAAAAAAAAAGATTTATCTGACTCACACTTTAGGGAACTAGAAATGAAGTCTACCTGTCCATTTCTGAGGAGATCCCCTTGGCTGCATCATAGGAGAGTAGAGAAGCAGAGAAAAACATGGGATGGCATATAAGGGCCAATGGGGTGGCAAGGCCTTCCTTTATAACAACCTGCCCGTGCTGGAACTAACTTTGTGCCACAAGTTAGAAGTAATGCTCTCTGAGGGCAACACACAAAGAGTTCTTACTACCTTGCACTATGTGCCCGTAGGGTTCTTATCACTGGGACAGAAATCTAAGAGAAAGAGTTAAAAGGAGGAACAATTGATTTGGTTCATGGATTCAGGGGCTTCAGTTGCCTTAGCCCCATTGCTCTGAGTAGCAGGGTAGAGCATCATGATGGAGAAGATGGGAGGAGCAGAGATGCTCGCTGAATGATAAAAGAGGAAAGAGAAATCAGACAGGAAGAAGCCAGAACCCCAGTGATTGGAGAGTGAGGCCCAACCTTCCCCGGTTTTACCACTTCCCCGAATCTTTCAACATTGTGAATCCATGAGTGGTTAAAACCGTTGACCGGGTCAGAGGCATAATAGATCCAGTTCTCTGGAACTGTCTCTACAGATACACTTGGAGGTGTGCTGAAGTTATGTCTTAGGCGTCCCTCGGGCCAGTCATTTGACAATCAGAGCTAGTCAGCACACCAGGCGGTTCCACCACCTCAGCACCGAGGACCAGAGGCAGCAGCAGTCTCCACACGAGACGAGTGGAGTTTGAGCTGTGACATTAGCAAGTGGAGCGGTGGGCTGGAAAGCAAGAGAACCAGGGACTAGACAGCCTGCTGGAAGCAAGGGTAGCAGCCTCAGTAGGTAAGAGGAAGCATGGGGAAGTCAGCATGTAGGGTACTAAGAGTGAACAGCTTGGAGTGAGGGCCAGCCTACAGTGACAGCCTACAGTCTAGCAGTACAGGTAGACCCCACCATCACCACCAGAACTCATTAGGATTCTTGATTAGCATGCAGACCCTAGGCGGGCCCCACCTAAGAGACCAGGAGTGCTCTGAAGTCTATACCCTTAGCAGGTAAATAAGACACTCCAGGTAGGTTGTACCTAGGCAGCTAGTAGACTTGAACCCAGAAAGGATGGAGGCAGGACATGGGGTGGGGGAGTCTTACAAGCATGTGACCCAGCTATTGTTGGAATGAAGTGGGGCCTAGCTTGGGGGAAGAAGCAGCCATTGAACAAGAAAAATGAATGGGCCTCATGGTGCAGGCCTGTAATCCCAAGAACTTGGGTAGTGGAATTGTCTGAGGTAGGGTGATCGTAAGTTCAAGGCTTACCGGGGCTGCAGAGTGAGCTCAAAGCCAGTCTGATCAACTTGCAGTTTCTGTCTCAAAAACATAAGTACACGCAACATAGCTCAGTGATAAAACAGTTACCTGGTTTATGTGCGGCCCCAGATCCAATCCCTAATCCTGGAAAGAAAGGAGAGAGAGAGAGGATGAAGGGATGAGGGAGAGAGCAGGACCCCAAGTTGTTTTCCTGATTCATTGATTTGTTTTTGTTTTTGTTTTATCCAACCTCAGATTTGCACCACAAAGGACTGAAAATTGTCATCTCAAATTAACCTGTGTTAGTTAGCCCGGTGGGGTTGTGATCTATGTTAGCCAAGCTGTTCAGAACATTCAAATGCTCCTTCTGCTGGGAGCCTCTGCTCAGAGGGATGCACAGTCGCACTGACTCAGGAAGCCAGGCCTCAGAGTCAGTTTCCGCTGAGGAGAGATACAAAGCAGGCAGAATGACAGATTGGGACAACAAAAACAGATGCTCGCGGAGAGAATGAGTTACAGCGGACCCCAGCATTCCTGGGAGGGCAGCGGTGGTTGGGGGGAGATGGCTAGCCAGGTGGATCTGATTCAGCGTGTTTTGTGGGTGATTTGAAGCTTGATATTTGGCTTTAAAAACCATCCAGAAAGCCACATGCTGGTTGATTGGTTGGTTCATGAATTTGATAGCTGCTCTTGGATAGACACTCTCATATCCCAGCCTCTCCAGCTGAGGGCTGGCTGCTGCCCATGGCCTTGATGCTATTCCAGAAGTCTGCTGCCCTGGCTGTCATGTGAACCCAAGCTTGCATAGGGCTCCTCTGTAGCGATGGCTAATAAAACTTTCCACTCTGGGAAGGCCTGAGAGGGAGGGGCAGCTGGAGGTGGCAGGTGACATCAGCATCCTGTAGACCAATGCTGGGGATGGCCCAGTCCAGGCCCCGCCCAAGGCCATTTAAGTTTAGGGACTTGCTAGAACATTCTGCCTACAGATGGTGAGGACATCTGCCCTCGCTCCCCTCTCTCTTTCCCTATCCTGTCACAGTTCAGCCCCCAGCAAGTATTTACCTAGCGCCTGTCCCACACAGATACAGCCGAGGGACTTGCAGTGAACAGCTAGACCCCATCCTGTCAGACCCCATTCTATCTGTGAGGAAATGAGACTCATGTCCCTGTTCCCCCAACACCCTTAATCTTCCTAAAATGGAAGACTGTTACTGAGCTTGGGGCCATACTCTAAGAAGCCAGGTTTGGCTACCCATCCTTAAGAAGCCAATTAAAACAACCAAATTAATGCTAAAAAGGGCAGGAAAAGGAGATTTATTCAATGTAGTCACATCAGGAGAAGGGACAAGGAAATCCTCTGACCCCACCCCCACAAGTCCATGTTCAAGGTCCTGGAGTGAGATTAAAGTTTAGATGGATGTCTAGGGATGTGCACATCTAAGCAGTCCTGATCGGGTTGTAGTTCTGCACACCACCAACCCATCCTTGTCTAGGCTTCCGTCTCATCCTGTGAGGTGGTCTGACAAGCTGTCCATCTCTTTCCATCTCTTCCCAGTGGACAAGATCCCCCTCTGGCTAACACTTTTTCCTTCTCCCAGCATGCGATTCCAGGGGATGTGTCGTTTCAAAGGTCTCATGGCCAGACTGAGAGACACAATGTCTCTTTAGAGTGTATTCCTTTCTACCTGGCTGGTTGCATTGTTACCTACTGCCTTCTGTGTCTTATGGAGAAAGCAAAAGGCAAGCCCTTTAAGGGACTGGTCAGCGAGGCCACAGCAAAATGTCACCGTGCCTGGTGGGTGGGAAGGTAGCCAAACAATATTGTGATGGAGTAAGTAGTGGTGTCCCAGCAACTGACTTGGGGTGAGGCCAACAAAATAATAATAATAATAATAATAATAATAATAATAATAATAATAATAAAGTCTTGGGGGCAGGATGAGGATATGGCTCAGGCGCTGGATTTTGGAAGTGACAGGCATGTCTCTCTAGGATACAAAATAGGCCAGCCAACACTTGGAAAAGCTGTTTAGAACATCCAGGAAAAGACCTCAGCTCTGCAGGGGTTCTGGTGGGAAGAGAGTCAGGTGGAGACCCACAGTGAAAACTAGGAGGGATCAACAAAGGTGAACGTTAGGAAAGGAAGCCAACTCTAAGGCTGGGAGGGCCTACAGAAAGGAAGGGCAAAGGAAGATGTCTCTGTGCTCCTCAGCAAAGCCCACTGTGGGCTGGGAGAATGAGGGCATTGTCTTCATGTTCCCCATGAGATGAGGGGCCCAGCACATCAATTCTTCCTTGCTTCTGAATTCACTCCCCATTCTCTACCAACACAAGCTTAGTCTGGTTCCTTCTGAAGTCTCTGAAGCCCCCACCCCGTGCCGTGCCTCCTCCAGCCCCTCCCTGCATCTCCTCCAGCCCCTCCTTGCATCTCCAGGGATGCTCCTCTGTATGCAGAACGGAAGCAGACCCGCGGGAAAGGCAGGAGTCACCTCAGGCTGGCATCAGCAGCTGAGTATCCGCAGTCATGCCCACTGCAGCTGAGGAGGCGGATATTTAAACCTGTCTCCACCCTGTGGGGCCCTGGGGAGAACCTAGAAGGTGACAGTTTTCTGGAATTCATGGAGCTTCCTGCGCTTTTGGATGACTTTCCTGCAACATGGAGCCCACAGTTAGAATTTAAGTCACCCAAGGAGACTTGAGGGAAGACATTGGTGGCTTACTGCTGATAGCTTGTGTGAGGGAAACCAGAGGGCAAAAAATGCGGCAGGGAGAAACTCAGTCCACAATCACCATAAGCTTCATCTAGGGGCGGGTTCCCACTGTCCCTGTCCCCTTCCATCCTGTGTAAGAGCAGGTTCAGCAGGAGTGGGAATGGAGAGACGCCTTGACCTTCCCAGACATGTCAACACCACAATGTCACAGTTCATACCCAACGGTATTGCTTTGTTTTCCACAGTGACTGGTCCCATCTTGATGGCTCTACTGCCTCATCTCTAGGATTTCAGCTCCCATCTCTTCACTGGCCTTGGTCCCTCACCACCCCCCATGGCTGTATCACTTGCTCTCATATGCCTTTCCTCCATAGAGGGTCAGGACGGCTAGAGTCAGCCCCCAGCTGTGACCGCATCCCACACGAGTAGGTCTCTGGTGTAGTAGCCCCTGTAAGACATCACTCTTGAAGGAAGTTCCCTGGACCTGGGGGCTGTAGTGACCTGACAAAGGGACCCGTGGGCTGGACTGGATGGAGAAAGCATCTCTCTGGGTGAAAAGAAGTGCTTGTGTCTTTAAGGTGTGTGCCATCCTGAGTGCGGTGACAAAGGCTGCGATGGCCCCAATGCAGACCAGTGCTTGAACTGTGTCCACTTCAGCCTGGGGAACGCCAAGACAAGCAGGTAACAGGTGGCTGCAGCTGCTGTCTGCATGCCCTAGGGCCCCATGTTGTAGCACCGAGGTGGCCATGTTGAGCTGTATAATCCTCCACAAAGAAGTTGCATCAAAGGGTTATAGCTTTGCATTTCTTTTTTCTTTTTTTTTTTTTTTTGAAAAGTTTAGTATCTTGGTTCTGATTACACAGGTGATACAAGTCCCTTATGGAAAGGTGAGAAGTTAAACAGTTTGCTGGCAAGTGCTTAGATATCATTCTGCATCCATACTGGATTGTACCGAGCACACATGCCTGCTCAAAGAGGATGTGGACAAGACCCTGTACTGTAGGCCTCAGAGGACCAGCAGGGTGACATGGCTCTTGAACAGGCTGCAGCTAGGGCTATGGGTTTCCCTGGTGGCTTCCTTGAAAGTCTGTATAACTTCCTATTCCTTGAAGGAGGGCTGTGACAGACCTAACCTGGGATGACCAGCCTATAGCCAATTGTTGCAGCTTAAACTGTCCCTTCTGTGGGGAGTGTGCAAGCCTCAGACCCTTGTACCACGCCCTCACAGATTGAAGCCACTCTTCGTATTCATCCAATACACAAACCTTCCTGAGCATCCACCATGGGCTGCATGGGTCTCACATAAAAGGCCAAGGTGACAGCAAGACAGTGCTGGACACTCTAAAGGTCTGGATGGCAGGTGAACCTCAACACTGCTGATGCACATTCATGAGGCCAGTCAGGGGTGTACTGTACACAGTAGCAGTGAGATGCAATTTCACTGTATCTGGCAACCCCACCCAAGACCCAGGAAAAACCGTGGCTGGGTACAAGGACAGTCATCTGCAGCTTCATTCACTGATCATCAGACTTGGTCTACGCAGACGTCCATGTAGGATTTGACCCAGTCAGAAATTCCAAGTCAAGCTGGGCAGTGCTGATGCATGACTTTAATCCTAGCTCTGGGAGGCAGAGGCAGGCAGATCTCTGAGTTCAAAGTCCAGTTTGGTCTACAGAACAAGTGTCATGATACTCAGGACTACACAGAGAAACCCTGTGCCCCCAAAAGAAAACAACCCCCCAAAACAAACAAACAATTTAAAGTTCCTAGTCAACACCAAAGTCTTAGTGCCTACAGAAAACCGAGCGGTTTTCAGAATGGGAAAGGATTCCTGCTTTGTTCTGTCTTGTTTAGACAAGGTCTCCAAATGTAGCCCAAACTGACTTTAAACTCACAATCCTACACCTCAGCCGAGTATTGGGATTATACTTGCGAGCCACCAGACCCAGCTTGTGGAATCAAATTCCTGTTCTTCAGACCTGCCTATTTGTACCCAGGACACCTCCCCACACCCCACCCAGTGAGCAAACGTAGGGGAGCTTACTTTTGACTTAACCTTACCCCAGGATCCTGTGTCCTCGGCATTTTACCCGCCCAGCTATGCAGCCTCAGCTCATGTAAGAGCCACACAGGGTGGACACGGGTGGTACTAAAACAGAGAGACCCTCACCTGCTCTTGGTCCCACAGGAAGTGTGTGAGCGAGTGCCCCTTGGGCTACTTTGGGGACACAGCAGCAAGACGCTGTCGTCGATGCCACAAAGGATGTGAGACCTGCCTGGGAAGGAGCCCAACACAGTGCCTGTCTTGTCGCCGTGGGTTCTATCACTACCAGGAGACAAACACCTGTGTGACCCTCTGCCCTGCTGGCCTTTATGCCGATGAAAGTAAGTGGATTATCCACAGACACAGAATGAGTGAATTGTCCACCTCTCTACCCCGCCTGTGCCCCTGGGGTGTGCTCTCCTATTCTGGGAGGATTTGCTGGGCCCTTGGCATCCTGAACACTCTTGGTCTTATCTGGGACTTTTCACCAGGCCAGGGGCTGGGAGTGGGCAACCACAGCATTCCGCGGCTGCGGCATGTTGCACACTCGGCCAACGCGCTGTTGGAGTAAGCCCTGCACATTTGAATTTACTCTCTATTAAGGACAGGATGCAGAAAAGGTAGCTCGTCCATGGGTCCACAGCTCAGCCTCCCTTGAGACACCAGAAGAGGATGCCTTGCCACCTGTCTTGCCTTTTCTCAGCCAGGAAAGAGTGCTGTGGATGTCAGCACAAGTTTACATAAATGGGAAACTGAAGCCCCTAGGAAGTGCTATGAGCTCAACTTGGGATTCAGAGGCAGTCCTCTGAATGCAGAGGCCCCTGCTGACATGTGGGAGTAGGGTTCCAGGAGTCTGGGGGGTGTCTGTGTGACTCTTTACAGTAGTGACCACGCCCCTAAGAGGGGACACTGTTTTCCTTCTCTTGAGTTGAAAGGGAGTAAGAAGTCCTTAACTAGTAGTGACACACTCAGACTTAGATCAGGAAGCCAGACATCCTGCTGGTCCACCTTCCCCGGGCAGATGTGAGGGATGGATGGGCAGGAACTCAGGCGTATGTTTTAGCAACCGGCCTCACCCTCTGAAGAGGTGCAAGAGAATGTTTGTGTTAAATGGACAGGTGATGGCTCTCGAATAAGCTGAAGACTCTGAGGTTTTGCAGGCAGCTCCCCCGACACTAGTCTTCCTGTTTGTGTCCCTGCACTGATCTAGCCTGTCACTTGTCACCATGCCTGTTAACCCTGGGGAGAAGCAGCCAGGAAGTCGACTCCCTTTAGAGGGGAAATGGCACATTGCCCCTCGACAGTTCCCGGCTTCGCAGACTCTTTCCTGGGCTGCCAGCCAGGCTCACTTTCAGCCACACACACAGCTTCCTCACCTTCCAGGGCAGGTCAGCCATCCTTCACCACTGTCCATGCTGAGCACCAGCTGGGTGCTTGTGACGCAACCCCAGGACCCCAAAGAGGCTGCACAGAGGAACCAGCAAGGGCCCTCAGCTCACGGGCCTGGCGTGTAGTAGTAGCACCAGCTGGGGGTTGGTGCAGCAACAACAAAACTGAGCTAGGAAATAAAGCCAGGAAGTGCAAGCCAGAGTTGGCATGACCCGGATGCTCCTTCCTGAGAGGAGGCATAGAGCCCTGCCTCACTATAGAGGTACCAAGCTCTCAGTGAAGACTCCCATGAAGGACTCACAGGGAGAGGGGATGGTGGCCTCCAGCGTGCCCCGAGGTCTATAAAGACCTGTATCTGATTCGAGTGTACTCAGCCAGCCAGAAACTGGATCTGGTCCATTAGCAGAAGGAGAATGTCTCCTCTGGGAAGGGACCCCCTCTGAAGCCTGCTGGTCCTTTGAGGATGTGATTGACATATTCCAGATAAGGGATGTGGAATTAGCCACCCAGATCTGCTGGTCCTTTGAGGAGTTGATTGACGCACTCCAGACAAGGGATGTGGAAGAGCTGGGTCCGTGATTAATTTCCTGACCCGCTCTGGAGAGGGCCCAGGGGAGAACTGTCTTGCCAAGGCTACCTAGCATGCTGAAGCTCACTCTCTACTCTGAGCCCCTCCCCCATGCCATCCTCTGCTCCTATCCTTCCCGCCTTTCTCCAGGTCAGAGAAACTGCCTCAAGTGTCACCCAAGCTGTCACAAGTGCGTGGATGAGCCTGAGAAGTGCACTGTGTGTAAAGAAGGATTCAGGTGAGCCTGCCCTTCACCGGGGGGGGGGGGGGGGGGGGGGGGAGTGGGAGGGATGACAGGGTCCGTGCTGTGTTTGCTTTCTCAAAGGTTTACGTCTTTTCCTGAAAGCTAGGATATCTAAGGCCTGGAGCCGGGCCCTGGCTATCAAGTCGAGGGACTGTTGAAGAGAAGTTGGAGCATGCTCAAACTTCCTAGGCTAGGTTTGGAGAACTGGCTAAGTGACAGTTGAACACATCATGTAGGGATAGCACAAATAATAAAAACCTAGAGACAGAAATCGGGGTTTAACCAGAAAAGCAAAGCAGTCAAGCCACTGGGGAAGTCCTACCTCTACCAAGGCTAGGTGACCACAACTAAGCCTCTCTCTCCTCCCATTTTATATTCCCTCTAGTGTGGAATTAAAGGTGCGTGTGACTCCCTGGGACTGGGATTAAAGGTGTGAGCCACCGCCATCTGAATTTATTTCTGTGTTGATCTTGTGTAGCCTAGGGTAGCCTTGAACTCAGAGATCCATCTGACTCTGTCTCCCAAATCCTCGATTTAAAGTTATGTGACACCACTGCCTAGCCTCTAGTGGCTTAGTTTTACCCTCTGATCTTCAGGCAAGCTTTATTTGTTAAAAATAAATAAAATATCCCTATACTTTATCAATCACAACCACATTCAAGAGTACAAATCTATTACATGTGTGTCATCATTGAGTTCTGGTGGCTTTAGCTTTGTCACTGGTCTTCAAGCGAGATTTATTTATCAAAATAGAAGGAATAGGGGCTGGAGAGATGGCTCAGAGGTTAAGAGCATTGCCTGCTCTTCCAAAGGTCCTGAGTTCAATTCCCGGCAACCACATGGTGGCTCACAACCATCTGTAAAGGGGTCTGGTGCCCTCTTCTGGCCAGCAGGCATACATGCAGACAGAATATTGTATACATAATAAATAAATAAATATTTTTAAAAAATACAAAGAATAGACCACTAGAGCCAGGTACAATAGAGTTTGCTGTTGGGTGGTAGGGGAAATATCTAGGAAGCTTAGGTCACTTTCCTTTGCAATAGTAAACCCCCTCTGCTCCCGCTCCCCTCCTGGCCCAGGTCGCAGCTGCAGTGACTGGCCCACCCTCCCTCCTGGCCAGCCAGCCCTCTGTCTTCTCTCTTACCCCCCCCCCCGTGTTTTCCATCCGCAGCCAGAGAAGGAACTCGGCTCTCTGAAGAGGTCTCATAGATTCTTGATCCTCCCAGTTCCACAGAACTCAACCCTTTAAAATTCAGCATTAAAAAAACAAACAAACAAACAAACCTCTTTGCCAACTAAGGAATCTTCTTCAAACAATGTATAATCCTTTTGTTAGAATCATTCAGTGCACCTGAATTACATTTAGTGACATCAGATGCATATCACCAGCTACTCTCTAAACGTTTAGAAAGCACGTATTAAAAGTAAGCTTTGGACAGCCCATACAGAGGGCCTAGCCCCATCGTCTTCATGGAAAGGGAGAAAGTGAAGGAGTCGGCATGGTAAGTACCTTGACAGACATAGGAACCTCAGGGGTTTGTGTCCAAGTGACAGTGAGCCGAGGTGAAACCTGAGCCCCTGCATTTCCAGCAGATGCCAAGTGAGGGGATGCTGTGGTCCAGCCAGGGAGCAGCAGGTGCATCATCCTGAAGGCCATACCCCACTTACCCAGCTCAGCCTCTCTCCTCCCACTGCTGCTGAGACAGGAATTCACAACAACAGGAAGCTCTCTGATGAAGAACAATGGAGGAGAACTTAGAGAGCATCTGCTCTTCCTGCAAATGTCCCTACCAATGTTGCCCCGTTAACCTGCACAGCAACTTACAAAGTCTTTAGTGCTAGTCATAGTTTTCATGCGGAGGAGGTCAATGGCTTTCCCAGGAGGCTCCATGTGGCTGCCTCAGTGACCCTGCCCTCACCCTGCTCTTTCTTTCAAATCAGAGTTTGGGTGACAGGCAGGGAAAGCAAGACCTTCCAATGTGGCAAATCATACCCACCATTCTTCAAACCCGTTGGCCAGACAGGACAGGATTAGAAGCAAAAGGATCTGCTGGTCCAGGAAGATATCCCCCAAAGATGAGAGAGAGGAGACATTTTACTAGAGGCCTTGACCAGCAGCTGGGAGAGGCCAGCTTTAATATCTTGGACCCCTCTAGCACTGGTCTACTGCTATGGACCCTCAACCCCTAGGTTACTAGCTGAAGGTATAAAGGACAGAAGACTCCATGAATCCAACTCCCCGGAACCTGTTTCCCAGAGGAAACGTGCCAAGGGTTCAAGACACCTATTTCTATGTCCTGTGGAGAAGAGCGAAGTCAGGCTGATGCAGGGCAGGAAGCGCCTCTCGGGCAGAAATCCCTGGGCAGGTGTGATGGTTGCAGTACCAATAAGCATCCATAGAGGAGCACAAACAAAGCAGGGAAACATGGCCAGCCATAATCCACAGAAAGCTTCCTTTTATTGCCCAATATCCTCTTCAGCTGTGACTTCAAATCATCGCTGTCATGTCACGGCTGTGAGAGGACAGCGCACTGCTGCCTCCTGGCCATCCGTCTCTTTAGGGGGATAAACACTGGAGAGGTTCACAGGGAAGTGTCGGTTATTACAAACATGATTTAACCGGGCCTGCATGCTGGCCCTGGCACCTAGTGAGACAGGGCCCCTGGTGAGCGTCAGCCATCTGCGGAGAGGAGTTTGCATCACCCCACTGGATGGAGGTGCAAAACCCGGGGGGCAGAAGGGGTCTACATATGCAGCACAGCACACTTGCCCTCTGGTCATCAGAAAATGGATGGGTGGGCACCCACTGGATACCCCGTAAACCCATTGAATATCCCACAAGATGAAAACTCAGTTCCCAATGCTGGCCCTACTTCTGAGGCTACTCCCAGGCCTCAGATTGCAAACCATTCTTGCTTCCAACTGGCTGTCGGAGTTCCCTCAGCCTCTCCTTGGTATGACTGCTTTGCTACAACCGCTCCTAGAACAGAGAGACACTTCCTTACTTTACACTTCCTTACTTTAGCCATTTGTTATACAAGTGTTACAAAGGAAGTGGGTTGGAGTGGTATTACCCATAGCAACACTGGCAGGGTCAGGAACTTAAGACCTTCCATTCCTGAGGAATTGGGTGCAATACCCTACCATCAGGTGGATGGGTGTGTTCTTTGTCACCAAAGTGGGCCTTGAACTCATGGTAGTCCCCCTGCCTCAGCCTTCTGAGTTGTGTATTATTTGTTCTTGTTTACCAACCTGAAAGCTCCAAATCCTCTCCTTTGGCATTGCCATGGAGACGCCATTATGGAGGCCTGAGTTAATGTTAACATCATTGGCCATCGGTAACAGATTCGACCTTCAGTCTCTTTCCCCTCCTCTGAGGTAGGGGAGTGGTGGGGCCGGAAATTACTGCCTCCCCGATCAATGGTCTGTTCACCTGAAATCCAGTGCCCCACCATGAAGCTGCTGTAGAGCCCCAGCTACCAGTTATCTCATTAGTACACAAAGTGACACTTATCACTATCGATTCTAGAGCGTTCTGGAGCTATGTGCTAGGATGAAGCCTAAATATATATTTCTAATTATAAATCACATCACAGCAGGCCTTCTGGATCTGACAGACACACCCCAGAGCCCTTGCTCAATCTGTTTATTGGCAAACCCATTTAAAACGCGTGCCTCAGACACAGTACAATCCCAGGAACCAAAGAAATCGTAGTCGGTGACATTTATTTACACGGCTGTGTGCCAGACACCAAACGGTTCTATATACATTTGCTCGGTGCGTCTTCCAAGCAGTGTTATGTTGTAGGAACCAATTACCAGGAGGAAGCGGGTGTCTTGCCTGGGGTTGCACAGCTGGGAAGCGGTGGAGCCAGGTCCTGCATGGGCGGTATAAGCTCAGTTTGTGTCCACGATGCCTTGCTGGGCTGCCTGGCTAAGGGAAAGGTTTGTAGGCACTGATGGGGTGAGAAGGGAAAGCAGAAGCCACATGTAGCAGGCTGCCAGCTGCCAGGAGGGGCTCTTGTTTCAAGTTCATGGAAAACAGCAGAGTTTTAAGTAAGGAAGAATGCAGAGCAGATCGAGGACTGAAGGCCAGCCTTGTGGCCATTACCCTCAAAATGTAGATAGACCCTTTGGTTGCCACAGTGACAAGTGCTCGATGCTCCAGTTTCTGGGGAGAGGGGTGTTTCTAATTCAGGTTTTAGGAAACACTATGGAAAGAAGTCATCCTGGTGTAGGAGAAGGCTGGAAGTTTTGGCCTCCTGCACCAGGATGGAAGCCCCAGGACCTCCACCTGGCTTCAGGACAGCTTGGCCGGCTTTCATTAGCTGGGAACCTCCAGTATCACAAAGCATGGTGCTTTGGTAACTTTCATTTCCTCCCGTGAAATGCATTTGAGGACAGATCATACTTTAATTAGACTCTCGGGACACACATGGAAATGGGCCTTACTATCTTTTTACCAGCCTTGCACGGGGCAGCTGCATTCCAGACTGTGAACCGGGCACCTACTTCGACTCCGAGCTGATCCAATGTGCGGAGTGCCATCACACCTGCAGAACCTGTGTGGGTAAGCTGCCAAGGCTTTCGTCTCGTTGGGCATTTGCATGCACGGTCACCAAGGTGAATAGGCCAGCTACCTTGAAATTCAGGAAGTTCTGTAACTCTGTGGGTTTCTGCATTTATTACAGAAGTAAACTCAAAGGCGGGGGGGGGGGGGGGCTTAAAGTGGAGCTCAGGGGAGAGCATGTGCCTCCCATGTAGGATGTACGGGGGAAGTAGACTGTAAAAACACAAAGGTTCTCCCAGCCTCCTAGGGCTGGACAGGAAGAATGAGGAGTTACTATTTAATGGATACAGAAGTGCAAGTTAGAGGAAATGAAAACTGGCTGCCCACTGATGCGAATTCAGTAATGATACCCTTTAAGATGGTTGAGATGATAAAGTTTATTACGTACCTGATACCTACCAACAGGTTTTTTTATTATTATTAAAAACAACAAAAAGTACAAAGACCCACTCTTAGCAAGCTGCCTGCGCTCCCCAGCCTTAAAAACAGCCTTGCCACGAATGTTTGTAGGCAAGAAATAAAGGATGTGTAGCGGCTTGTGGGCTGGCTTGCCTTAAAACTCTACTCTTGCTGCAGAATTAAACTAAAATGCAGTACCATAAAGATTGAGAGGCCTCGGAAGGGGGCGGGGACAGATCCGGGCAGGGTGCGATAAGACAAAACTTCAGTCCTCTGTACCATCTCCACTTGTTTGGAACATTTTATTCAGAGAGGAAAAGACTGCCATAAACAATTTTACAGGCATTATAGTTCCCCACTGAGATTATAGCCCAGATGTCTCCGGGCACAGTTTATGCAGAAGATAGCAGCGATTTCATTCATTTTATTGGGTTTCGTCTTGCAGTCATCCGCACGCATCGTGAGTTATGTGCGCAGATATGTTCCAGGTGAAGCAGTCTCCTCAAATCCCTTCCTGCCCCCAGCACTTTGCCGCCTTCTACGAAACTCACACGAGATGGAGTTTTTGCTACAGTGACAACAGAAGAATTAGGTCTCAGCTAAATCTCATTTGCCACAAAACCATTTATTAGAAATGCCAGGAGGCAGGCGCTGCCATCCTCCTTATGTCCCGTATACGCCTCATGGAGGTATCAATTGTGCTACCCAAGTGGACATGCCAGAGATGGCAACATCCACAAGCCACGGCTGCGGCTGACTCTCGCCTCCTGTGGGAGACATTCCCTCCTCCACCCCATCCTCAGACAGCCCCAGAAGGACCCAGGCTTAACCTTAGGGAGAATCCTTTCCACCGGCAGCTGGCAGCTTTTCCCGCCTGGTTGTCCTGCTGCTTTTTATTTCCTGTGTTTAGTTCCGGTTTAACCCAGGTTGTTTAAGAAGCGTCTCCAGTGCCTCCTACTTAAATGTCAGAGTCACTTGAATCCATAGCATTCGGGCTTGTAGTCTATAACTCTTTTGATCTCGATAATTCAATTCTCTTTCATCTTTTTTTTTTTTTTTTTTTTTTTTTTTTTGGAGAACGCAGACTGTCTGGCAGCCAATGGCTGTATTGGGTCACTTATAGGTTTTCTTATCTCAGTTCCGTATCTCCTCCATCATCCCAAGAATTCAGTTCAACAGCAGGCAGTTGTAAAGTTCTCAGAGGAGAGAGGAGAGGAATTCTCCATGTCTCCCCGTGCCCTCTGGGCTCTTTTTTTTTTTAAGATTTCTTTATTTATTATGTACACAGTTCTGTCTGCATGTTTGCCCGCATGCCAGAAGAGGGCATGATCTCATTACAGATTGTTATGCATCGCTATGTGGCTGTTGGGTTTGAACTCAGGAACTCTGAAAGAGAAGCCAGTTCTCTTAACCTCTGAGCCATCTCTCTAGCCCATGGGCTCTTTTTAACCTCCCTAGAACACATGTAACCCAAGGCAGCGACTGGGACCAGAGATTTCTTCCTCCACTCAGAGTTATCTGAAGCCCCTTGCTCCATGTCAGGTGGAGTCTCCCTAGAAGCACTGTGTCTGGTGACATCTTTGTTACAGCATGGTGGCCTAGCCTACAGTGTTCCAAGTGCACTAAGCTTTGTGAGAACAAGAGTCTTGACCATATCCGTTGCCGGTGCCCAGAGTCCTGGCGTGAGGTTGTGATCCTTGGCTCAGGGATGATGAGTCAACCCCTGGGAGAGGAAAGTGCCACCCAGGATAAGTGGCAGCCAGCGGGCATGCCTACCTGCTTGCTAGGATGAGAAGCAGTGCCCTAGGCCCTTGGAAAGGTTGATCCGGGCCTGTGCCTGAGAAGGCGCAGTAAGAACTAGTGAGTGAAAAGAATACCAGGACGGGTCCAGAGAGCTTCCAAAGGAAAAGACTTTCCACTTTAGCGCTTCTCACAGCGTGTTCTGGCCTTCTGAGCAAGGCTCTGTGTGTCTGTTTGTACCGGGCCTAGCATGATGTGTTAGCAGAAGCACGGCCCATGGAGCCGTTACCGCGAGTGCTGAGGGGGTTCCTAACGCACCTGGAGCCCGTGAAGACTGAATGGGATCCCTGAGGGGTTTTGAATATAACATTCATAACTAGTGGTTGTGAAGGTAGCGTCATAGACAATGTGCTTATCGGCATTTTTTGTTGTAACAGACTACATATAACATAAAATTTACCATCTTAACCATTTTAATATTTTTTACTTTTTATTTTATTTGGGGTTTTGGGAGTTTGTTTTGTTTGGGTTTTTTTTTTTTTTTTGAGATAAGATTTCTGTGTAGTCCTGTTTGTCCTGGATCTCATTCTGAAGACCAGGCTGGCCTCAACATCAGGGATCTGCCTGCCTCTGCCTCCCACGTGGTAGGATTAAAGGCATGTGCCACCACCAGTTTAAAAAAAAAGTTAGTTGACATACTTGTACTGATTTTTGAGACTCCTTATTATAATTCAGTACATGTGTTCAATGTGTGAAGACCAAGTCAGGGTCATTAGCATTTCCGTCTTCCCAGATACTGTCATTTGTATGTGTTGAGAACCTTTGAGCTCTTCTCCCCATCTGGAAACATGACTGGATGCTGGATGCTACGGTTGCCCTATTCTTGCTATAGAATTGTTTCCATTACTATTTTCCACTAGCAAAACATTGTAGTAAAATGTTTGACCAAAGCAACTTACGGAAGGCTTGACTTTGGCTCTCAGTTTGAAGATGTCATCCTTCGTGGCATAGAAGGCATAGGAGCGAGAAAGGCTCTAGCCATGGTAGCAGGAGTATGTGTCAGTTGACCATGCTGCATGCACAGCTAGGAAAGAGAGAGGAATGCTGGTGCTTAGCTGGCTGCCTCCTCCACTCCCCCCCTTTCTGTTCTGTCCCGCACCCCAGCCCATGGGATGGTGCCACCAGCACTGGAAACACCCTCAGAGACAAGCCAGAGGTGTTGTCGGTCGAGACATCACAAGCACATTAGACCAGCGTCTCCTCTGCAGTTCCTGTTATTCATGCTCTCACTGTGCCTGCCATGCCTGCGTGGCCATTCTCAGATGGAGAGTTTGGTGGCATTAGGCACATTATTATGTGACCAATACCACCATTCACCTTTGGGGGTTTTGTCATTTTTCCCAACTGAGCCTGCAACCAACAATTTTTTTCTAGTTTTTTTATTTTCTGGTGGTGGGGATTAAGCCTCACAGCTGGGCAGTGTTGGCGCACACCTTGGATCCCAGCACTTGGGAGACGGAGGCAGGTGGATCTCTGTGAGTTTGAGGCCAGCCTGGTCTACAAGAGTTAGTTCCAAGACAGGTTCTAAAGTTACAGAGAAACCCTGTCTCAAAACACAAATAAATAAATTTAGAAAATTGAAAAAAAAAATGAAGACTCAGTAGGTTGTCCCTAAGTTTTTAATCCTCCTGCCTGCACATCCTGAGTGCTGGGGCTGTAAGTGTGAACCACCACATCCACTTCACATAACCATTCGGTTTAATAGACTCAGCATTATCTAGGGGTATTGCCTAGTGGTAATGAGCGCACCTTATGTATGTGAACCCCAATACCACCACCAAAAAAGTAACGAGCATTCAACTAAATACAAGCATCCATTCCCGTCAGAGGAACCTAGGCTGGAGGAAGGCCAGCAGGGCTCACAGTTGAGCAGATGAGACACAGAAGTAGGACAGTGTCGGGCACTGATTGTCCCTGAGGCCCACAATAAAGTGACCCTTTCAATGTGAGGGGCTGAGGGCTGGCCACACAACCACACCATAGGAAATATCCCTATGGATATTTTTGTCCATTACAGAAGCCCAAAGATAGGAGGAGCCCCGAGGCTCACTGGTTGGCCTACCCTAATTAGTGAACTCCAGGCCAAAAAGGTCTTATCTCAAAAGAGGTAGGCAGTATTCCTGAGGATGACTTCCATGATTCACACACACACACACACACACACACACACACACACGCATGCACACCTTCATTCCCATGAAGAGAAGTAGGAACCATGTGGAAATAGTTTAGGTACCATGCCCAGTGAATCTCAGACACCATCACTTCACTGTAATTGAAAAAATACAATTATACTCCAGTGTGTTTGGGTTTTACCCGCCCAGTACAACTCAGTTCAGCCACCACGCCTGTTAAGTAGCTACTGCCCTGATTCTAGCTGAAAACTGACAGGAAAGGAAATACACAGACTCCATCAGTCGCGATGGCCCAGGTAGTGCTCCCCACTGGGCTCAGCTTAGGCCTCTGATGTCCCCATGTGTGACATGGGGAGGGTGATCTACCTCCAGTCACATGGAGAGCTTCTCACTGAGCTCCTGGAAAGTGTCAGCGGTGTGGGTGGGCTGGGGACCTCTGAAGATTCCCACAGATGTTCTAGAACACCACACATGTCCTTGATGTCTGCTTCTTTCCCACACCTCTCAGGGCCCAGCAGAGAAGAATGTATTCACTGTGCAAAAAGCTTCCACTTCCAAGACTGGAAATGTGTGCCAGCCTGCGGTGAGGGCTTCTACCCAGAGGAGATGCCTGGCTTGCCCCACAAAGTGTGCCGAAGGTATGGTCTTCCTGGCTGTGGCCCGGGCTGGTGGGGAGTAATGGTCATCTGGGCATTGCAGAAGGAGCAGCTGGATGGCCAGGTGTGGTGTCGCTTTTCCTGGAGCCTAGGGGACTGACATGCTTCGTCACCCGCAGCTGTAGGTGCAGAGGGCAAACAGAAAACCATTTACTGAGGAAGGGATGCCTACAGTTAATTATTGCCAAAGTTGCAAGCCAGCTGGCAGCCTTCAAGCTCCTCTTAATGCCTAATTATTTGTGAAGCACTTACCATATGCAGCACCGGGTAGCAGTGAGCCAGGACAGGAAACAGAATTAACTAGGTGCTGCCACACAGCCCTCCCCAGCCTCAGATGATACAGGGCAGTCCTGCTCAAGCCATGATGCAGGGTGCTTTCACCCTGTAGGTGCTCAAGGCAACCCCATGTGTGGGAGTTAACACTTTTTCTAAGTCAGATAGTTTAGACAAAATAAAACAACTCTGGTGATGTCCTCATGGCAAA
This sequence comes from Arvicola amphibius, assembly GCF_903992535.2. Taxonomy (NCBI): domain Eukaryota; kingdom Metazoa; phylum Chordata; class Mammalia; order Rodentia; family Cricetidae; genus Arvicola; species Arvicola amphibius. The sequence continues at coordinate 138,253,686 of NC_052058.2, forward strand.
GCCAGTCCTGGCTGAGACACATGTGTTTTAACTCTCTTGCTGTCTTTCTATTCCTCCATGAGTGCACACACTTGGCGAGGTAGACTTAGCATGTCTCCTGTACTAAGGCCAGGCAGGGAATAGGTTACCAAAAGCCAGCCAAGGCATTGGGTACAGCCACTGCTCCCACTGTTAGGAGTTACCAACTTGTAGTCATGTTAGGTATGTTTTCTTTTTTTTTAATGATTTATTTAACTTTATGTACATTGGTGTGAAGGTGTCAGATCCTGTGGAACTGCATTTTCAGACAGTTGTGCGCTGCCATGTGGGTGCTGGGAATTGAACCCGGGTCCTCTGGAAGAGCAGTCAGTGCTCTTAACCGCTGAGCCATCTCTCCAGCCCCTAGGTATGTTTTCAAGGTCAAACAGAGATGTATTTTGGATAGACAGGTGGTCTTCAAACACTTCAGAGATCTACAGAATGTGACACTAATGATGTTTTAATAACATAAGGTTTTTTATGTCCATGAGACATGTCTGCTCCTGGCAACACTGTGCAAGTGCTCCCTTGTACTGTGGGACACAGGCTGTTCAAGGAGCAGATGTGTGCTTTAGTCTACACTTGGCTGACTGGAAATGATGCCAGGCAAGGACATCAGAAACAGGCCAGGAACTGGAAAGGCAGAATATGGTGTGAGAGCAACGGGGAGACATTGAAGGTGATGGTTCTGATGCAATGGAGGGGTGGTCTTGGAGGAAGTGGAAGTAGGGGACTTCTGTCTGCAAAAGGCTCAAAGCACAGCCACTCTGGGACCCTTGTGTCAGGACAGGCATGAGAGCCCATGCCCAGTTCCCAGTCCCAGTGGCAGAGCTCACAGTGAGGTCTGCCTCCTGGGCTCTTTTGAGAATGACAGTGGGTTGTCACCTGAGCTTGGATGCATCAGCTGATGCTGAGAAAGAGGGGTCAGTGGGGCGGGGGATCTTACATGTGTGAGAGGGCCAGAACCCTGCTGGGTTGGTTTGAAACACGGATCTTAAGTGCCTCTTCCTGCCATACCGAGTCCTGTGTGCAGGGCCGTGGACACAGCTGTCTGCAGTAAACCTTTCATTTTGCAAGCCAGCTGGTTTACTGATAATTAAAGCAAGGACAGCAGCACAGGGACAGCATGGAACTTAATGATGATAATCACTTTCATTTGTCAAGTGCCCCAGACTCCTGGGGGATGCTGACTGTGGCATCCAGAAGCCATGGTGTTCAGCTGCTAGGAGTCAGAAGGGAGGCCAGCCCACTAATGTTGCTTGGACAGAAGTTCCTGGGTGCTAGTTTCTGTCTGAGGGGACACTAACAACCCCGGAGGGAGGTTCAGCCTCAGCTTGGAGCTGATCTACCAGATCCTGGAGAAACACCCCCAGGAGCCTTGCACGGACCCCCAAGTGATAAAGCACCAGAATGTCACATGATTCCATGCCACAGAACCTCGGACCCTGAGGAGCCTTTTAAGTGTGAACCTTTCCTTAAAGGCAATACACATGGTTCTGGAAGCTTCTCTCAACTCAGGCAGCTGTAGATGCCAGTGAGCCACAGGCATCCTCCAGGCCCCAGAATGCTACCTGGTACCACGCTTCCCCTGCAGAAGAGCCAGGGAAGCCACAAGGAAAACATAACCGTCTGAGGGATAGGTGTGGAAGCCAGAATGACACCGGCCTGCTTGTCTGCTAACGTGAATACAAAGAAGACAGGTGGATGCTGATGCTGAAGGCAGTTTGTGACAGTGTCTCAGGAGAACCATGAGAAACACTCAAGACCCAGTAAGAGGATCTCTCAAGCAAGGACCTCTTGAAAGAAAACAAGAGCAACTCTGGGGGATTCGATCCAGGGGTAGACTTACCACTCATTCCCCCAGCCCTTGCCATTCTCCCCACTCCCCCATGGTTACAGAAGTCCTCAGGGTGTGCTTTCTGCCTAATTTGTACCCAGACTGAAACTTGATGGGGGCTCTTGAAGCAGGTGGCACATGTCCCACTCTTTCCTGATAGGGGGTGCCTCCTGCTGTGGTACAGAGAGAGGTCTATGGTGAGCCCAGCTCCCCCTCCAGAATTTGGCAGACTAAAGGTGCCATGGCATTTTGGAGGTGAAGTCGGTACTACAGAAGAGCCATAGGTATCCTGAAAGCCCACCTGCCGTAGAGACCACTGCCAGTACAGTATTGTGCCGGTACAGTCAGAAGCTGGAGACAGGAGGCATTGGGGGAGTAGGGTATGGGAGGTATCACCTCTTTCTCAGGAAGCATGCTCAGTTCTCCCTCACCCCACAAACTCCAAATGAGCACTCCGGATGGCCAGCACCACTTCAGGGCCTCCAGAGACCTTTGCAAATACCCCAGCTGAGCCTGCCTGGGCTTCTGGATGCAGAACCCAGACTTGCTCGGATGTGATGTTTCGCTGGCAGTTTGCACTGCAGAAATAGAAACCAGAAGCACCTGCCATCCCGCTGAGCTCAGTGAGCGGTATGTGAAGAGCCGAGCTGTGTCTGGCTTGGGTTCTCGCTGCAGGCTACTCCCTCCTGTAGTTGTTCATGGTTGAAACAACATTCAGCCAGTATCTGGGAATCCCTGGGCCCAAGCCTCCCAGACAACTGACATCCTTTGAAATGGATAGCCGGGCATGCATGTGCATGAAAGATGCCTGGAAGATCAAGGGACCTGTGTCATCAGAACCCTGTGGGTACTATTGGGAGACAGTGTAGCGAGAACCAGACACCAGGGACTTCCCAAAATTGCACCAGAAGTAGAGAGCTCCTGTAGCCGGGTAGCAGCTCCTGAAAGTGGCTCCCTGGGCAACTTACACACTGATCTGAAACAAGGGATCTGGCTAGCCTAGCATTCTCCATTGCGTACAGAATAAACACCCACCTTATCCAGCCTGAGGAGATGTTGTTCTAGGGCTTCTTGTAGCTCCTACTAAACCCTGTCAGGGGCATTTCATCACTGAAGGCCTCGTATAGGTGACAGCAGTCATCTGTCTTAAACATGAGACCCCTAGGGCAGGCCAAATCATGGCTGAGCTAGGCTTCTTCCCCTCCCCCAGGCCTGTTCCACACTTAAATGACAGTAGCAAAGGAAGTGGGAAGCAGATAGGAGCCACTATGGAGCCCTGGTCACCTGAAGCTGGGAACTGCAGAGACAGCTTGGGTACACACACACAGCCCTGGGTGGGAATTATGCAGTTATGTTAAGTTGCTTCTGTCGAGAGCCATGCAATACGTAATTCAGGCTTGCGGGGCAGGGCTGCCTATCAGAGCTTCTTCGCTTTACCACTGTAGCAAAGAGCACCCACAGATCAGGTATAAATGAGCCCATGTTCCCATGAGACTACTGAGTGTGGACTTCTGCTGTGCTCCACTTTTGTGACCTGAGGTCATAGCAGTCTGTAGTAGCAGGACCATGGGGCCAGGCTGGGCCAGGACCTTCTGTGGAAGGCACATGTGGGGAGTGGATTAGTGTCCACTAGGGTGTCCAGGCGTGCCACAGAGAGTCTCAGAGAACAAGGCCTGGCCTCCTCTCCTGGGAAGGCTCCTAACAACTGACTATGACTGCTATTGCCTTCCCCTGGTAACGGGGAAGCTGAGCAAGAATGATATAGACTCGGTGCATGTCGGGAATGACCACGCCATGAAGACCAAAGCTGAGGGCTTGGTAGTATATGCTGGGGGGTTCTGGGATAGGAACCCCATGTAGTGGGACCTTTTCCTCGAACCTCAGGAGGAGCTAATGTCTTCCCACAGATGTGACGAGAACTGCTTGAGCTGCGAGGGCTCCAGCAGGAACTGCAGCAGATGTAAGGCGGGCTTCACGCAGCTGGGCACCTCCTGCATCACCAACCACACATGCAGCAACGGTGAGCACCAACAGAGTGACCCTCAGAGCTGCCCATGAAGCAGTAAAAAGGGATGAGAAAGAACAGGCATGGCTGCCCAGAGTAGGGGTGCTCATCTCTGACTTGTTTGACCGTCTAGTTGACTACATAAGTTAAAAGAAGTTGTGTTTGTGTACCGTTCCCACTCTCCTGACATAGGTAGGTGATAGGCAGCTTCCCCCTAGGAGAGGCCTGAAAGACCCCATCCTCGGGACTAGAAGAACCGAGTTGAGCCCCGTGCTCAGCAAGAGGAACCCAACTGTGCTATGGGAGGGCCTTGGCTCTACAGATAGATAGATAGATAGATAGATAGATAGATAGATAGATAGATAGATAGATAGATAGATAGATAGATAGATAGTAGGAGGTAAGAGGACAAATTATGAAACTAGAAATGCAGAAGAAATGCTAAGGCAGGAGGAGGGTCCACAGAGGCCTCTGTCCTGGAGGCCTCAGACAGGAACAGGTTGCTGTGTCTTCCTCTGAGAAAGCAGCAGGGAGGAGCTACATTGAGCCAGCACTGTATACCATATCCTGATATGCAGGAGAAGGGGTTGACCCACTCCATGTGTTCAAGGGTGGACAGGTAATCCCCAGTTATAACGCTGACCTGGCCCTGCCATGGCAGAGTGCCCGTACAGCACTCTGCAGGTGTCCTTCTTGCCTTGTTTACTTTTTAAATTGGCAAAACCCTGTCCTTTCAAAGACCAGGGGGCTTCCTGTTTAGGAAGTCCCTGCTCGGGTTATATACCCAGCCCCCAGAGAATGAGGCTGCCATAGCACAGTCTGCTCCCTTGTGGCAATGCAGAGGCCGAGTACCAGCCTCCTCTCCCCATTTTGCCATCCCTGAGTCCTGCCTGCCTGTCTTCTCCCCTAGACTACATTCCTGAAGCCTGCTTTCCTTCCTGCTCTGACCCTGCACCTCTGTCTGCACCAACCCGCCCCCCTCCCTTCTTCTTCCTAAGCAGCCACCAGCAGTGTCCTGAAAGAGGCTCACATGCACACCAAGGACCCTCTAGCACCCCCCACAGCCCCTTCAGGAATCCCCTCCCCCTTGTCACTTAAACTTAGCGGATGTTCCATACCCTAGTGCCACCTGGGCCTCACTGGGCTTTTGCATTGAAATGACCCATAAAAGACGGTATGTCCTGCCTGGTGCACCATCGGTGCCTGGCAAATGGAGAACGGTGGAATCTTAACAGTATCCAAAGTCTGATGCCTCCTTTTCCTTTCCTGTTGCCAGCGGATGAGACCTTCTGTGAGATGGTGAAGTCCAACCGGCTCTGCGAACGGAAGCTCTTTATCCAGTTCTGCTGCCGCACCTGCCTCCTGGCTGGGTAGTGGGGCACCAGCTGCCCGAAAAGGGTAGGGTCCTCCTGTCTGCCCATTTGCCCAACCACCTTCCTCCAGATGGTCAGCCATAGCCTGTTCCTGGGGTGGCCCTGCATCTGGCAGCTGGATCTTTCCCAGAGCTGGGTCCTACTGCAGCAGCTCAGCACCTGAACCAGGTGGAGGTGGCCCTTAAGGATATGTGGCTAAAATTGCAACACCCCCTCAAACTCTGCTTGCTGGCTGCAGCCTAAAGTTGAACTCACAATGGGAACAAAATGAATTATAAAACGTAGAGCTGCAGCTTCGGAGTGGCTTCTGGGACCCTAGTTTACTGAAATTTCAAGACCAAAGCAGAAAAAAGAGATGCCTGGTACCACATCAAGTCCTCCTCCCACAGTTTGTGTGACCGTGGCAAATCTCACCAAGCTGGCTGGAAGGACCCTTGGCTGTCCTTCCCTATGATAAAGGGCCTAGCCTCCTACCCATGTGTCACTGGCCACCAAACAGCCTGAGGGACAGTTTGGTCAGACTGTAAATACAATAGGTTTCAGGGCATAAGATGTATGACCACTGGAGATAGAATCTCTGGCTACATAGTCAGCTCCTTCCAGAACTGCAGCCACCGCCTTGAAGGTCCAGCACCAAACCGAAACAGATCATTCTCTCTTCAGCGTTCTCCTGAGTGAGCCGAGCTATCCTCATGACTGTTCTTCCTGTGTCCCTGGGGCCTCCTGGGCCTGAGCCACCAGCTATCTCCAGATACAGAGCCTATGGAAGAGGGTCCAAGGAGGGTGTTCAGGGCTAACCAAAAAGCACCTGATGGCCAAGCAATTCCTCCTTAAACATGCAAAGCCAGCCCCTGAGTCACTAATCGCCAGCCCTCCACATTCCATAACCGCTTTTAAGTGCATTTGGGCCTCTGCTCTCAGGACTCTGTTTTCTGGTGGATGCGGCTCTGGTCCAGTATAGTATGAGCCTACATGATGTAGCTGGATTGATTTCTGACAAGCCTATGTAGGCATTTTATAAGCTACGTGTTCTAATTTTTACCGATGTTAATTATTTTGACAAATATTTCATATATTTTCATTGAAATGCACAGATCTGCTTGATCAGTTCCCTTCAATATGGGAGTAACATTTGCCTTAAATTTTTTCCAACCCCGACTCTCTCCATATTGTCCCCCTCTCTGACTACAATGTGCTTTGTCACCTGTGAGTGGCAAGGACCCAGCTGTTGTCTGTTGAATCCACGACTTCGATTAAGAAATCAGTGAAGCAAATCTAATGTTAGCCCTGAGTTAATAAAAGAGTTAACATCCCATTGCAAAGGAGCCTGTATTTCTTTCCAAGATAAAACTTGGAGCCTTGGTTCTGGCCAGCGGATGAAATGGAGATCACTTTGTAGTTTGCTGACCTGTTTGATGTCTGTATTCATTACTTTCCTCGTTGCTTTAACAAAATATCTGACTAGAAGCAATTTGAGGGGCTGGAGATGGCTCAGCGCTGAAGAGCACTTGTTCTTGCAGAAAACCCAGGTTCAATTCCCAGCACCCCCATGGAAGTGCACAAGTTCCAAGAAATCCAATGTCTTCTGACTTCTGTGGATGCCAGGATGCCAGGAACACATGTGATGGACATGCATACATTCAGGCAAAGCACACACGTAGAATAAAATAAATGTTTAAACAGCAATTTAAGGAGGAAGATTTGTTTTTGTTCCCAGTTCCAAAGAATAGCCCATGATTACAGGGAAGCCATGTGGCAGATCTTGAAGCAACTAGTTACGTTGAATCCACAGTCAGGAACGTGAATGCTTGCACTAGCTCACCTTCCCACACAGTCTGGGACTCCAACCTATGGGATGATATTGGGAGCGTTTAATTAATTTAATCTATATAAGCCTTTACAGACATATCCAGAGGCTAATTTAGTCTAGATAATCCCTCATAAACACACCCAGAGGCCTGTCTCTTAGGTAATCTAAGACCTCATCAAGTTGACAGTGTTAACCATCACACCCAAAAAGGGCTTTAGCAGATGTTGACATAATGGAATAAAAAAAGCCCTGAATTACAATTCAAGGGGCAGCCGGGCGTCGGTGGCGCACGCCTTTAATCCCAGCACTTGGGAGGCAGAGGCAGGCGGATCTCTGTGAGTTCGAGACCAGCCTGGTCTACACGAGCTAGTTCCAGGACAGGCTCTAAAACTACAGAGAAACCCTGTCTCGAAAAACAAAAAACAAAACAAAAAAAAAAAACAATACAATTCAAGGGGCATCATTTGTCAAAGAAAACTTTATGGGGGCTGGCACTTGCCTCCCCGCCTGAGCACCTGAGTTTGATTCCTAGAGCCCTCATGGTGGAAAACTCAACTTCAACAGGTTATCCACTGGCCTCCACATCTGCTTTCATACAGGAACACTCGTACACAGACACACACACACAAACACACAATAAATACACAGTTGTAAAACTTAAAAATAAGAGACCCACTTTGTACCACCAAAGCCAAGTAGGGCCTAAAGCTTCCCCAGGTAGAGTCACTGGACCCTGAGGCCCTCCACCTACATCTGCCAAGTGTCATTTAACTGCGTGACAACTTGCCTACTCCACAGCTACTGAGATCCCTGCATTCCTGGGTTATATGCCTCTTGGCATCTTCACCATGGCCTGTGAGACCCAAGGCTTGTGTGTAGAATCCTTTAGTTGTGGCTGGAGAAAGGACACCAGCTAGAAGTGACTGAGGAAGGAACACAAGCAGTCGGGGATGGGCAATAGTTTTGAAATCCACGATCAATTCAGAACTTTGGGGGGGGGGGATGAGCGCACCAGAGAGCACTGTCTCCTGGGCCCTATTTTCAATAAAGTCATGCCCTTCTCCCCTCTATCCTGCTTGTCTCGTGGTAAGACAAATGAAAAGACACCACCATCTCCCAAGTGCAGCTGGTGTTAGCCCTGCCCCAGAACTTTCTGGCTGTTTTTGACTCTGCTTGCCTGGGTCCGGACTGTGCTGAGCCTGTCTTGCACAGTGATGGCCACAGGGACTGCCTGCACAACGGCATCCATAGCGGCTCTATAACAGAGGAAAGGAGGGACGCATAGCTCTCAAGAGAGGGACAGACTACCCAATGTGGTCTACCACAAACACAGGTGAAGCAGGGTTGTCAGTGTGAGGCTGTGAAAGAGTGACTGGGTGTGTCTGGAATGTTGAATCCAGAGCGGTATCCTGAAGGACATTAACAACAGGTGAAATTGTTCAGCGGTCAGGGTCTGGATTGGGTGATTCCAGGTTCTCAGCTTTTTGAAGAGTTGAAATAAGGACTAACAATGATTTGCAAAAGTATCAAAACTTCACTCAAAGCAAAGCAATAGAATAGGTCGGATAATCTGTCAGTGCTGACAAAAGGCTTCATGAGTTGAGAAGGTACTTAAGTGTTGTAGGAGGCCGCTGTTTTGTTCCCACCTGCTCAGCCCAGAAATAACCACGCAGAAAGTGTATGAATTAAATCATTGTTTGGTCTGTTAGCTCTAGCTTCTTATTGGCTAGCTCTTAGATCTTAATTTAACCCGTTTCTATTAATCTATGTATCACCATTACCAGCAAGGTTCAGGCTCGTCTGTTCCTGGTGGCAACTACATGGCATCTCCTGACTCCACCTTCTTTCTCTCAGCATTCAGTTTAGTTTTCCCTGCCTAGCTCTGCCCTGTCAATGGCCAAGGTATGTTGTTAGCCTCTAGAAAGGTGGTTCTCAACCTTAATAATGCTACAACTCTTTAAGACAGTTCCTCATGCTGCAGTGACCCCAACCTTAAAATTATTTTTGCTGCTACTCATGACTGTATTTTTGCTACTGTTATGAATCCAATGTAAATATCTGTGTTTTCCAGTGGTCTTAGGTGATCCCTGTGAAAAAACCATTGCCCCCCAAAAGGGTCATGATCCACAGATTGAGAACCACTGCTCTATAACTCAAGCATCAAAAATTGCCAGGTCAGCCTGGCAGTGGTGGCACACACCTTTAATCCCAGCACTTGGGCAGCAGAAGCAGGGAGATCTCTGTGAGTCTGAAGCCAGCCTGGTTCACAGAGCAAGTTTCAGGACAGGCTCCAATGCTACAGAAAAACCCTGTCTCAGAAAGGGGGGGAGTTCTTTTCACTAAGAGTGTAGAGTCCAGATTTTTGGAGCACTGAGGGATGATGACAGAGACCATAATCCCACTACTGACGCATAGACAGGAGAATCTCACATTTCAAGCCAGTCTGTACTATATGACAAAACCTTACATCAAAGAGGAGGAAAGAAAGGAGGGAGAGATGGCAGGAAGGAAGGAAGGAAGGAAGGAAGGAAGGAAGGAAGGAAGGAAGGAAGGAAGGAAGGAAGGAAGGAAGGAAAAAAGGAAAAAAAGAAAGCCAGCCCAGGATATGTCTTAAATAGAAGAGTGGTTACCTAGCATGCAATGCATGAGGCTCTGGGTTTAATCCCCAGTACAGACAGACAGACAGACAGTGCATCTGTATATCTTATATGTCCCAGAAAACAGAAGTACAAGCAGTCAACTGGACAGCCTTCCAAGCACCTACTCACATTGCGGTGTCTAGGCTGGCTCATCCAGGGGCTAGGAAACTGAGAGCTATTGACAAAGTTTTAGTGACTAAGTGGAATCTTTTTAAAATAGAATGACTGGGGCTAGGGCTAGCTCAGTGGTAGAACACCTGCTTAGGATTTTGAGGCCATGCTTCCTTTTTATCCCTGGCACTGCTATCACTACACATAGCAAAGAGCTGACCTCATCCAGTACCTGTTCACAAATGCCCAAACTCGAGGTAAAGATTACCAAACACTATTAGGTAGAGTATGCTTATAGATTTTATTTTAAATAGCAGGATTATGGGTTGTCTTAGTTATTGTTCTATTGTTGTGAGAGCAACTTTATGGAAGGAAGCATTTAATTGGGGACTTGCTTATGATTTCAGAGGTTAGTCCATGTTCATTATGGCAGAAGCCTGACAGTAGGCAGGTAAGCATGGTGCTGAAGCAGTAGCTGGGAGCTTACATCCTGATCTGTTAGCAGGAGGCAGAGAGAGAGAGAGAGAAAGAGAGAGAGAGAGAGAGAGAGAGAGAGAGAGAGAGAGAGAGAGAGAGAGAGAGAGAGAGAGAGAGAGAGACTGG